>NW_024870679.1:46385000-46985000 GCF_019054845.1 Dipodomys spectabilis | reverse complement strand
CTCTACCACTTGAGCTACAGCACTACTTCCGGCTTTTTTCTTTTTTTGCTTGTGTGGTGCTAAGGAATCGAACCCAGGGCCTCAGGCATGCAAGGCAAGCGCTCTACCACTGAGCCACCTTCCCAGCCCAGGAACTTGGATTCTTACATCAGCTGTTTGACAGTGGCATGTGAAGTCTGAGTTGTGAACTAAAGTGAACTTCATAGTTCTGTTTGCAATATTAGAACACCTTATTGGGCGCTTTCCTGGTCAATGGCACAATGGAGAAGGGTCCCAAGCACTCGCATAGCTATCAGAAGGCAGATATGCTTGGGCACTTGACTGCAATGTTTAATTGCTTAATTAGCAGTGCTGGGGATGAAATCCAGAACTTCACACATGCTAGGCAAGTGTTCCAAGTGCCACCAAGCTATAATAATAGCATTATTATTTTTGTGGTAATGGACTTCAAACTTGCTAGTAGGTGCTCTATTGCTTGAGTCATGACTCTAGCCCTTTTAATTTCTGAGATTAGAGTCTCATTTTTTGTTAAGTTGTCCTATTTATGATTCCCACAGTAGATGGGCTAATAGGAACATGTGTAGTTTTTTCTATTCAGATGGAGTCATGTAAACTTTGTGCTTGAACTGCTATACTGATCTCTACCACCTGAGTAGACAGGATAACAGGGTAAGTCATCAGTGCCCAGATAAAAATTATGTTTATTACTTTTGGTGCTGGTACTGGGGCTTAAACTCAGGGCCTCACACTCTAATTTGGCATTTTTGCTCAAGGCTGGTGCTCTACGGCTTCATTCACACTTCCATTTTTCCAGCTTTTTGCTGGTTAATTGGAGATAAGAGTCTCATGAAATTTCTGGGCTGGCTTTGAACCATGACCCTCAGATCTCAGCATTGCCTGAGCAGCTAGGATTACAGGCATGAGCCACTAGCTCCCAGCAATTCTATTTTTGAGATAGGGTCTTACTAAACTGCCTATGCTGGTTTCAAACTTTCAGTTCTGTGTCAGCCTCCCAAGTAGCTAAAATTATAGTCTCCTGCCACCTTGCCTGCCTTGCAATGGTCTATTTTAAAGCCAACTTGACTCCTCTCATTTTAGATTTTTCTATCCCATTCTTTCCATTGGACCAGAATATTACTATAGTTAGTGATTATTCCAGTGAACTTAACATTGATTGAGAGTCTCAAATTAACTCTTAGTGTTTCTAATTTCACATCAGAGAGACAGATTTTACTCATGCAATTTCCTTTTACATTTGAAGGCATAGCACCCCAGAGCCCTCAAAAAGATCTGAGAGGTTAGTTACCAAGCGGAGCCAAGGCTTCCAATTTTTCACAGAAGTATAATTAGGTCCTGTTAGATTCTGTCTGGCCATAATTAGAAACTTCAGGCCATGCCCAATTATGATTTCCATACCATACTTCTATGGAAACTCTACATAATATAAATATTAAGGAAGTACTTAAGGAGACAGTGTTAAAATACTTCAGGATTTTCTGTGTAAATTACAAAGTTTATGTTAACTGTCAAAAACTGGTATGAATCACAATTGGGCTGAGGGTTTTCTGACTCACAATATTGAAGTACAAAACCTGGCTCATTTTACAAGTGGAATGGATTGATCCCACAGGCTTAACTTCCTAAATTGTATTACTTATAACTCAACATAGCACAACATACTTCTAGTTAACCTAATTTTGAATGGAAAACTTTATCTTGATTTTTTTAAAAAGTATACTTGTATGCTTTTGCTGCTGAGGCAGCTTTGAGATACCAGTTCTATTAGCATTTTCTCCACTTGGTAAGACCACCAGATGTGACCCAGGCATGCTTCAGATTATGTCCTCTCCCCACAGCAAAGAACAGGCAGCATCAGCTACAAAGACCATATCCACTGAGAGGGACATTGCAAGGCAAACTGTACCTGATTGCCGAGGAAGAACTATAGACAGTAAGAGTAAAGGATGGAGGGAAAAAAAGAGAACATTTTGTCAAACACTAAGGAATAAAAATCATATCATCATGTTACCAGTCTTCCAAATATATACACTGACCATATTCCTATCAAACGCCTGCCATAGGAATATGATTTTGCAATATTCTGCTATTCTTAGCAACTCATTTCTCTTAGGCAATTACAAAAACAAAACAAAACAGAAAAACAAAAACAAACCCAACCCCCCGCCCAAAAAAACCAAAAACCAACCAAGAAAACAAAACCCAATAAGCAAGTATAGTATTACTTGGAGCTCTAACTAAATGCTCTAGGTAAGATTCAAGACAGTCACCCAACACTTTTCAGCTATTGGCACAGAGCTTACCTGATGTACTCTAAGAACTTTTTTTTTTTTAATTGTCATGGGGCTTGAACTTAGGGACTAGGCACCGTCCCTGTGCTCTTTTGCTCAAGGCTAGCACTTTACCACTTTGAGCCACAGTACCACTTTTGGTTTTTGAGTGGTTAATTGGAGATCAGAGTCTCATGGGGACTTTTCTGCCCGGGCTGGCTTTGAACCACAATCCTCAGATCTCAGCCTCCTCAGTAGTTAGGATTACAGGCATGAGCCAACTGGAACCCAGCTTCTCAGAACTTTTTTGAAGAATGGAATCTGGATTTTCCTGTGTACCAATCAAATATGGCCATCTAAATTCTCCTTGCCAATCAAACTTTTCTTAGAACTTTAAGGAACCCCAATAAGCTGCTGAATATACTTTAGGGACTCTATTTGGATCCCTCCCTTCTATATTCTTGAGGCTATTCACAATTTAAAAAAAAAAATATATATATATATACATATATATAGTTTACTATTAGTCATAGCCAAACCAAGCAGGTCTTTCTAGAGAAGACCCCTGAGCTTGGCTCCCCATCTGTGGCCTAGCTCAGAGAAGGCATACAATCTGTTGAATCTCTACAGCTTACTTGCTACTCAGGAGGCTGAGCTCTGAGGATTGTGGTTCAAAGCCAGCCAGGGCAGGAAAGTCTGTGAGACTCTCATCTCCAAAAAACCACTCAGAAAACTGAAAGTGGTGCTGTGGCTCAAGTGGTAGAGCGCTTACCTTGAACTGAAGAGCTGAGGGATAGCACCCAGGCCCAGAGTTTAAGCCCCATGACCAAAAAGAAAAAAAAAAATCTCTACAGCTTCTCTATTCATCTGATCCTGGAAGACATTCAGGTTCATGAAGACTAGCTTTCTGGGATTTAATCATCAGTCATTTGATATAATTGTTTCTAAAAGTGCTTTCTAAAGGTCCCTCCTTGAAGACTTCAACTGGCTCAGAGGCAAGGGTTTTGAAATGTCTTATTGTCAACATCTACTGTTTAGGTAAATATGGTAATTTTTCAGATGGTACTATGTAAAGCACTAGTAGGATACTGACATTTGACATCCAGAGATGAGAATCAAACAGTGACTATATCTCTAATCCATGGGCTCTGGGTACCAGCTGAGAAGGTGAAATTATGTCTGCTATATGTCAAGTTGCTTTCAAGGACCGCATAGAAGGGAACCACCACTATGAGAATGTTTTTTGTTTTTGTTTGCTCCCCTTTTCTTACCCGATATTTATTCTCTCCAATCTGTTCCACCTGAAACCTTTTTGCACACTTGCACTGAGCCACTTGTCTTGTGACCTATTGATTAAAAACAATAACAGAAAAGAAAAAGAAAGTGTAAAGGGCAGAGAAAAACTTTCTAGTCAGAGAAACTATGTTATTTTTAAAAAATGTGAACAGAATGAATAAAGCCATTCATTATTCTTCAGGCATTTCATGTTCTTGACACATGCATTTATCTTTTACTCAAAAACACACTGCTTTTATTGAGATAAAAGGGACATTGAGAGAAAAAAATTATATCAAAGAAAAATTTCAGGAACTATATAAAACACTCTCCCATCCTGCTTCAAAATTCCTTTAGAGGATAGTGCTAATATGTCTACATGAAAAGCAAGTAATTAATAAAGCTAATTATGAACTGATCAAAATTTCCTAAGCAGTTGGCATTGTTGTATATCAAGCTAACTCCCAAGACTGGCTCTCCTCCCTTCCTAATACATACTGAAATTTCTATGTGCTAATGAAATTGCTATTTTCGACAAGATATGGTTTTTAATGAGAAAATGCTTGATGCATACTACATTGAAAACCTCATTCCTGAATTATGAAGTAGGATGCTCAGGACTGAGAAAGTCCATTCTAAGTGACATGGTACCTATGAACCAGGAAGAGAATAATTCCCTGGAAAGATCCTATGTGGACTTCAGAGAAGCATAGATATAATGGCAATCCTATCTAGACTAGCCCAAGATAGAGCCCAGTAGCCAAAGATACTTTGGGGTCCTTTGACTTACCACCTGAAAGTTAAATAGAATTCCCAATAATCACAGATGAGTCTAAGCATTGATATGGTAACTGCACCCAACCTAATCCAGGACAATAATAAATCTATAGTAAATAATATGGTCATAGTAATTGTCATACCTCATCTTCAATTTTATCTGCATCAGTTGTTGGTCGATAAGCATCTTTGTTGGGATGGAGAGCAGCAACGAATTCATAGTAGTCAATGTAGCCATCTCCATCTCTGTCAAAAATGTCAGCCACAGCAGTCATCTCTAACTTAGTGGTAGGGAATTCTAGCAAAAGGAAACAATTTAAAACATTAAAAAGGCTTATTTAGTTCGTATGTGAATAATTGAAAGAAAAAATATGGTAAAATAATTTTTTTTAACTTGAAAACCAACAGTTCACTTTAGAAAACTCAGGAAATTTAAATTATACAGCTAAAAATCATTCCAAAACTATAACATCTAAGGACTACTCATTGTAATGACGAGCATATCTGCTTATATATTCTCCTACCCTTATGTAATATACCAAAAAAGGTATAAAATATTACAGTCCCCTGTAATCCTGCCAGTCATCTTAATTTACTTATCCACTTCATCCTGACTTTTGCTTAAAAAGACTATTTTGCCAGAATATTATAATTTTTACAAAGTAAGTGCAAGAAAAGTGGAGATGTGGATGAAGTGGTAGAGAGCTATCCTTGAGCAAAAAGCCAAGCTAGAGACTTCAAACCCTACTGGTATATTTGCATGCAGGTGTGTACACACATATAAAGGTGTGAGAAATCCAGGTGTGACTCATGTTTGGAATTATGACTAGACTTACTGGATGCTAAAATGCCATCAATAAACTCCTGACGTGTTATCTTCCCATCCTGGTCCTTGTCAATGCGCCGGAAGAAATCCATGACCCGAGACTTTTTATGATTCATCCAACGCATATACTTTTTCCTCCAGACATCAAAGTCAAAGTTGGCAAATTCCTTCAACTAGAAAGAAATCAAATGTTAGTAATACCTATTGTTCTGGACTCTCAAAGCTTCCCAGAGCATACCCAAACTCTGAGACATTCCATAAAGCCATGCAGGCCTTCCATGGGGCACCAACAATGCTATCTATACATTGTCTCATTTGTGAAGGCACATCTTGCTTCTTCATGTAAAGCTACAACCATTTACATGAGCTGTGGTAGAATGCAACAGCAGGAAAAACAGTAACTGAGAAAACATTGTGGGAAACACAGAGTACATAGACTGAGAATGGGTGGAGTCGGCCTTGCTTTCCCTTTGGGCTTTTCCAAAGGTCATCACCACAGAGGTAAGGGAATGAGTTCTATTCCAAGAGGTCTCACCACACCGCTTTCATATTATTTTGAAAGGCTCTATACATATAGCCCATATCAGGAAACTTGTATTTCCCACCATTCTCTGAGACTTTTGTGACAAAATCTGAGTTGAACACAGGAAGCATTAGGAATGCTACCTTGTATCCAAGCATTTTGGAATGGCATCAGAGGAGGAAATTGCCCACCTGACATATATGTTAAATGTTTGGCTTGTGTAGTGAGGAGAGCAATTTTCAGCTACTTGGATTATGTTGGAGATTCACCAACATATATTGGAGATTTTCTTTCCCCTAGTCTTTCAAAGTTAGAAGGAAGGGGGGAAACAAAGCACCAGAACAGATATACTTAAAATTCAACTGGCCTTTAGAATTAACAACAACAACAACAAAAAAAACACAGAACACTCACTTCCAGGCATAGCTGCTTTGATATGCACAAATAAAAGAATATAAAAGACATTAGAGGTTTGTTTCAGAAACTAGGTAGTACCATATTTTTAAAAATAACTGGACACTTAGAAATAGACCTACTGAAGACTAGCAGTAACCAGATAGTGGGCAATTAATTAAGAAGAAAAAAAAAAGGAGTCAGGAGCTGGTGGCTCACGCCTGTAATCCTAGCTACTCAGGAAGCTAAGATCTGAGGATTGCAGTTCAAAGCCAGCCTGGGCAAGGAAAATCCGTGAGACTCTTATCTCCAATTAACCACCAGAAAACTGGAAGTGGTGCTGTGGCTCAAGTAGTAGAGTGCTCGCCTTGAGCTAAAGAGCACCCAGGCCCAGAGTTCAAGCCCAAGTCTACAACCAACCCCCCAAAAATAATACTTCACAAATTTACATGTCATCTTTGCACAGGGGCTACATTAAACTTTTCTGTATCATTCAATTTTATGGTGCCACATGAAGACAACAAAAATTTACTCTTATTTCATAATCATATAGCATATTTCTCTATCTTTACATGAATGGCTTAATGACGATTTCTGTGGTAAGCTTTATAGTTACATTCCTCATCATCAGCCACAGAAAGGTCTTGAGGATTGGGCCACAGGCCTGACCCTTTCTTGCTTTCCATCACCAGATGTAACAACCTCTTTTGTGAAAGGTTTTCTTAAAATGTCTTTTCTCACTTTGGGGTTTGAAGGATTACTAGCACAGGTCTGATTCTACTTCTGGATAGGTAAAGGCACACAGGTCAGACCAAAAGGGCATCAAAAACACTTGAAGACCACTCATTAGAGCCATTACCTCCTCCAGTCTATCCAAGGCATCATTCAGCTTCCGCTGGCGTTCCAGTGCTAACAGCCACACTTGCTGCCAGCGGGCAGAGAGCTGATTGATCCGTGGATTTTTTGCTTCAGATTGTGAGAGGATTGGCATAGGAGGAGGTGTGGGCTGACTTAAGGGCTTTCCTAAAAGCAAAAACAATCACAACATTAGAAACCTTGGTTTTGTCAGTCCACAGAGAAATAGCTCTATGTGTGAATTTTAAGAGAAGTTAATAATGATATCCAGCCAATAACTGAGAAAAGAAACATGGGACTTGGCAACATTTAGGTGTGGGAGTATACTGATTCCAGAGTTACTGGTCCTCTGTCTAGCATACAAGTACTTACCTGTCTCCTACACATCTCTAACCAATTCTGTCCTACTTAGTGAACTGAGGACATGTCAACTCAACCATAAGAAGCAGGGGAAGAGCACTTGTGTGTGTCTTTAATTTGTAATTACTAAATCCTCTTTGCAACCCAGAACTCATTGATGATATGAGATTTTGGTACATGTAAGAAGGAATATGATTACTACAAAGTTGGCAATGTGAGGCTTTAATTCACACAGGTTGCTCTGAGAATAAAGTTGATGTAAAAAAAAAAAAAAAAGAACCAGGGGAATTCTATAGGTGCTGATTTTTGTTACAGCTAACTTACTGTAAACTAAATGTAAATAGCTAAAACTAATGACCACAACAGTACCTTGCAATTTCATACCAATCTGAGAAAATAAAGAGTATAGGTGGTCTGTTGGCACTAGAAGAGTGAATTTCAATAAAAAATTTTCGTTAAAAATCTAGTATGTATTTGAAAATCAAATTTTAATTCTATTTTTTTCTTTTGTGGGTTGTGGGGCTTGAACTCTGGGCCTGGCCACTGTCCCTGAGCAGCTCTTCAGCTCAAGGTGAGCAAGGGCTCTACCACTTGAGCCACAGAGTCACTTTGTAATTCTTTTTATTTTTTTTTTTTTTTTGGGGTCCGGTTGTGGGGCCTGAACTCTGGGCCTGGGCGCTGTCCCTCAGCTCTTCAGATCAAGGCTAGCGCTCTACCACTTGAGCCACAATGCCACTTCCGGGTTTTTTCTTTTTGCTTATGTGGTGCTGAGGAATCGAACCCAGGGCCTCAGGCATGCAAGGCAAGCACTCTACCACTGAGCCATCTTCCCAGCCCTTGTAATTCTTTTGATAGGCACTTTGAAAGTGATCTTTCTCCTTCTCTCTCCCTTGCTCTCTCTTTCTGTACTTCAGTCTTTCTTCCTTTTCCTTTGTGTATGGGAGGAGTGCTCATTTTCAAAGAGCAGGAAGGAAGCAACCTAGTACATTTGGACTGGAAACATACTGCTACCACTGCGAGATTTCTCGATGAAAGGAGCATGGGTAGGCTCTACATTCTTCCTTTTGTATGTTTTCGTGACCCGGTCCACATCAGGTTGTTTGCGTGTCATTTCCTCCATAAATGTCTGTTAAACATAAAAAAGAAAAATATGAAAGAGAAATGGAAATATGAAACTTTTAATTAAGGGTAAGCCCAATCTAACTGCTCAAGTAACAGATGGCCTTGCATCTGTCTTTTTTTTTTTTTTGGTTGGTCATGGTCTAGGCCTGGGTGCTATCACTCAGCTCTTCAGCTCAAGGCTAGCACTCTACAACTTGAGCCACAGTTCTCACTTCCTGTTTTCTGAGTGGTTTATTGGAAATAAGAATCTCACCGAATTGTCTCACTCTTTTTAAGAAATGTAACAAAGGGATTTTATCAAGTGATTAAGACCTAAATGAGTGTGTTCATAGTGGAGTGACGAAATCAAGAATTCAGACTACTAAATGCCATACAGATGTCAAGGGAAGACCTGGGACAAGTAACTCACAGCCTGATGCCTAGGCTGAGTTACTGAGGGTTGAAGAATTCAGCAAAAAAACTGAAGGGGGGCTGGCAATCCTAGCAGACAGAGTTTAGGGAGAGTCAAAAAGTTTGACATTGCTGTGAAACTCACTGGTTTAGCAGAAAATATAGTCAGAGAAGTAGAAAGGTGGAATTAGAAGACAGGAAGTGAAAGACCCCAAAAGGACTATGTCAAAACTAAGAGACTGGGATATGCTGAGAATGGCAGGGACTAATTGCAGGATTTTGATCCATGGAAGAGACATAATCAGGTCTATGCTTTAAGAGCAGAAGGCAGAGTTGATGGGAGAGCAGAAGCAGGTAAGGACAAGTAATATGGAGATAAGGTTATCAAATTGCTGTAGGGCTGGGAAGGCAACTCAGTGGTAGAGCGCTTGCCTTGCATGCCTTGAGGCCCTGGGTTCGATTCCTCACCCCACATAAGCAAAAAGAAAAAAGCCAGAAGTGGCACTGTGGCTCAAGTGGTAGAGTGCTAGCCTTGAGCTGAAGAGCTGAGGGACAGCGCCCAGGCCCAGAGTTCAGGCCCCATGACCGGACCCAAAAAAACCCCCCCAAAAAAACCCCAACAAATCAAATTGCTGTAGTAACTGAGGCAAAACACAGTGAAGGTCTGAGCCAGAGAAAGAAAGGTGGAGTCATGAAGCATTTTGAAAGTAGGTGAGATACACAGCTGTCATCTTAGCACTGGGGAGGCAGAGGCAGGAGGATCATGTGTTCAAGGCCAGCTTTGGAAACATAGTGAGACCTTGTCTTAAAGATTAAAAAAAAAAAAAGAGCAATAGTGGCTCAGCCTGTAATCCTACCTACTTAAGAAACTGAGATCTGAGGATTGTGATTCAAAACCAGCATAGGTAGGAAAGTCCAAAAGACTCTATCTCCAATAAACTACCTCCCAAAAAGCCCGAAGTAGAGCTCTGGCTCAAGTGGAATGCTAACCTTGAGCAAAAGAACTTCAGAGACAGTGCCCAGGTCCTGAGGCCTGCCAGGATTGCTGTGTGTGTGTGTGTGTGTGTGTCAGGGACAGTGCCAGGATTGCTCTGTGTGTGTGTGTGTGTGTGTGTGTGTGTCAGGGACAGTGCCCAGGATTGCTGTGTCTGTGTGTGTGTGTGTGTGTGTGTGTCAGGGACAGTGCCCAGGCCCTGAGGCCTGACAGGATTGCTCTGTGGGGGGTGGGTGTCAGGGACAGTGCCCAGGCCCTGAGGCCTGCCAGGATTGCTGTGTGTGTGTGTGTGTGTGTGTGTCTGTCTGTCTCTCTCGCAGTGCCCAGGCCCTGAGGCCTGCCAGGATTGCTCTGTGTGTGTGCGTGTGCACGCGCTACCAGGATTGCTGTGTGTGTGTGTGTGCACACGCACACCCCCACCTCCACAGATAAGACCCTGTGATTAGATGTGGGATGTGAAGGAAAGGCAGAGTCCCAGGTATATCACAGGTTTCTAAATTTCAGGGAAAGAGGCAGGTTTGAAAGGGAAAGGCAGGACTTCTAGTTTGCTTTATGTCTAGACTGAAGAAGATAATGATGCTGTATAAATGACAGTTAAAGCTGTTGGACTCTATAAATCTCAGTAATTGAACAGTGTCAAGAATGGAACTTCAGCAAATATCAATATTAATGAGTTTTCAGAGGAGGAAGAAAAAGCTGACTGAAAAGGAAGAGTTAAGGAGATGAGAGAAAAGTAAGGTAAGGTAGAGGCACAAAAGTTGGAATGAGAGAGAGAAAGAAAGTGTGTGTATGTTATCAGAGCTTGAACTAAGGGCCTCAAACTCTTGCTTAGCTTTTTCACTCATGACTGGCACTACACCACTTGATTCACACCTTCAGTCCAGTTTTCTTTTGCTGGTGAATTGGAGACATTCTTTTAAACTGACTACTCAGTCTGGCTCTCAGACTTTAGCCACCAGTGCCCAACTTCCTGCCAGCTTTGAAATACAATTAGAGAACTCTGAGGCTATAATCTAAAGCAGGGCACTGTTCTTGATACAATGAGAGCTGGATTATGTTAACAAACTGAATAAGCCTGGAAGATGGGACCTGCAATTCTGGAGGACTCCTTGATTTCGGCGTGGGGAGAGACCTTAAGAAGCCTCAGCTAGCCTATTCCCAGACTCCTGATTCACAGAAACAAAGAAAAACAGAAGGCTATTTTAAGCTAGTCTGTGATAATATGTGTAGTAGCAATTAAAATATAAATTCACAGGGCAAAGGGAATAGGATCTAGCATTATATAGAAAACACCTGTGACATTAGGATACCTGATGCTCAGAAATAAGGGCTTTAACTCGGTCGATGTTTTGAGGGATTGGCTCCTGATCTCGTTGAATGAGTGTAGTCTCAGCCCACTGGATCCATGCCAGAAGTTCTTCCAGCAGCTCAGCATTAGCAACCAATTCTGACAGGGCTGTTTCCAGGCGCTGCTGGTGCTGCCTTGCCCATGTCAGGACCTGAGAGGGAGAAAGAGACCATGGCCTCTTTCAGTTAAGCACATCCCTTTGTTTCAAAGCCCCCTTTCATCCAATCTAAATAATGACTATTTAGAGGAAAGATCAGTCAAGCAGTCAGCTCTTCCGAGAGTAAATACAGCACATTCTATTAAAACACAGGGCTTCTCATGAAGGAGGGAAGCTAAACAAAAAATGGAAGCTAGTAATTAACACATCACTGTATCAACATTACTCTTCCATTTGCTGTACATTAACCAAGAAGTTTACTAAAATATTAAATTAATTTTTGTTTGGCTATTCATAATGAGGGAAAGACTTCATCAGAAGGACAAAGAAAAGAAGACTGTAATATTTGATACCTGTAGTTCCATTTCTTTGGGTATATGATGACTCACCTCCTCAAAGCGAGCTCGGATAATTGTGATCCAGTGTTTGATAGTCGTGATGCAATCAGGATGGCAGACAGCCAGGATGACTTCTCCCATGGCCACTGCTGCATTCACATCCACTTGCTTCTCTTCTACTTTCTTCATGAATTCCTAAACAAAGTCAAAAACAAAAACTTAAGAATCTACTCTACCAAAACTATTAGTTCACATTGAAAGGGGAAACATTTTCTTTTTCCCCTTCTCTATATGTGTTAACACAAGCCTCTTAAACCCTGTTTCTTGGAGCCTCTGACATTTTCTGTCTAGTTCTAAAGATTTGGGAAGGTGAGATTTGTACACAAGAACAAATTTGCTAGAGATAATGAAAAGGTAAGGATACAGATTCTAGTCTCTCTTTTTGTGTGTGTGTGTGTGCCAGTCCTGGGGCAGGCCCAGGTGTTGTCCCCGAGCTTTTTTGTTCAAGGCTAGTGCTCTACCACTTGAGCCACAGCTCCACTTCCAGCTCTTCTTGGTATTGGTCGTTAATTTAGAGATGAAAGTTTCACAGACTCTCCTGCCTGGACTGGCAAACTATGATCTTCAGATCTCAGCTTCCTTAGTAGCTACGATTATAGGCATAAACCACCAATGCCTAGCTAGCTCTTCAAAGACATTTTTTTTTTTTTTTTTTGGGTCTAATCGTGGGGCTAGTTAGCTCTTCAAAGACATTTTTTTTTTTTTTTTTGGTCCGATCGTGGGGCCTGAACTCTGGGCCTGGGCGCTGTTCCTCAGCTCTTCAGCTCAAGGCTAGCGCTCTACCACTTGAGCCACAGCGCCACTTCTGGCTTTTTTCTTTTTGCTTATGTGGTGCTGAGGAATCGAACCCAGGGCCTCATGCATACGAGGCAAGCATTCTACCACTGAGCCACCTTCCCAGCCCCTTCAAAGAAATTTTTAATTAAAAAAAAAAAAATTGATTGAGCCCGGTGCTGGTTGCTCACATCTGTAATCCTAGCTAGTCAGGAAGCTGAGATCTGAGGATCATGGTTCAAAGCCAGCCCGGGCAGGAAAGTCCATGCGACTCTTGTCTCCAATAAACCACCAGAAAATGGCAAGTGGTGCTGTGACTCAAGGGTAGAGAACTAGCCTTGAGCTGAAGAGCTGAGGGACAGTGCCCAGGCCCAGAGTTCAAGACCTACAACACTCCCCCCCACCCCCCCAAAAAAAGATTGATTGATTGTGATTAACTGTACCAGTATCAGGGACTGAACTTAGAGGCTTCATGCTCTTATTCAGGTTTTTTTCAAGTTAGTACTCTACAACTTGAGCCATGCTTCCAATTTGGCGTTTTGCTTACTAACTGGAGATGGAGAATTATGGACTTCTCTGTGTTGGTTTCAAACCTCAACCCTCTAGGTCTCAGCCTCTTGTAATTAGGATTATAGGCATAAGCCACAGCCACCTGGCTATCTCATTTTTGCTCATTTCTATATTTGTAAATACACCTGTTTTGAAAAAATACATGACAGCAATAAAATACTACAATATTTCTTAAATACCCACAGCAGAATGAGAAAACTAAGATTAAAATCTCTGCTCAGGTAGCATGAAAATTAAAAAAGAAAAGATTTCCTACCTCATTAGGGTAGACCAAGGCCCCAAATACTGTATTTACTGTATTATAATCTGCAACTTGCTAAGTGGCTTCTAGGGGATCAGACTAGCAGTTAAGCCTAATAACATAAGGAAAGTTATGTAGACGTATATGAAAGTAAGAAGAAAGGATGGGAAATGATCTGCATTTTTTTTAAGAATACTATGTGGTTTCACTAGTTTAATGAATTATAAAAATGAGTGAATGCACCTCTTCAAGGTGTTACAAAAATGACTAGTTATTTCCCTCTGATTTGTGTTAAGCCAACAAACAAGTACACTTTGTTTTTGCTTCTCACGTGAGGCCTAATATTTCCATTAGTGGTAGACAGTTTTGTCATTATAGTGGGTAGCACAGATCACCAAACAACTGGGCTAGATTACCTTATGGGTGTCAATGAGTGACTGTAGGGCCTCTGTGTCATCAGGCAGTGCTCCCCGAAAACGAAGCGTTTGCTCTGCTTCAGAAAGCCACTCCAACAGCATGTGGACTGTGTCTCGAAACTCTTCTGCCTAAAATAACCAACCATAAAGGATTGAATCTTTCTCTCTGTTCAGCAAACATTTTAGTGTATCATTAAGCACTTGATGCCCCCCGTCAAAGCTCCATAAAGGAGCTTTCACTTTTAGACCTCTGAAATCAGCTGGATTTATTTCTTTAAAACAAATGACTGTTCAAGTCTTGTAGAACATTCAGAACATCAATTTTCAACTTTATGTTCATTTCAAGATTAACTTGTTAATGAAATAAAATTCATCTGTTCAGAATCCCTGGCTTCGGTTGATCCAACAAACATGTCTTACCTGTTTTAAGGCCTGCTCAAGTCGGCTTTGCTTGGAAACAGAGAGTTTGCACACAGTGTCCCAGCGAGTACTCAGTTCCTGGAGCTGTCCTTTTACCCATGTGGTGTCATCTCGACTGTTCTCAATTAGTTCTCTGCCTGACCGCTTTAAGACCTGAACAGTACCTGTTCGCTTTCCGAGTTCCTTTTGGAAAACCTAGAAAAGGAGATAGGAGAATAAGTTTGTCTAATAAAACGTTGAGTCCAAGGAGGAAAGTGATAATTTCCTCGGTAGAGTCTAATCATGGATCATATACACAGAGGAAGGCGGAATGAGATGTATGAAAGAACATGGATAAGGTACTTGTCTTGACAGCTTCTACATCCATGAGAATATTTATCCTCATATATACATACATATGTATATAAATATACATAACTTCCAGAATTATAGGAGATAAATAAGAACATATACCTAGTATAAAGATCAAGAATTCGATACAATGTAAAATTAAATTCCTTGTGCTGAAAAAGGATGTTGTGCCGCTGGTGCTGGGAAAACTGGGCAGCCACATGCAGAAAACTAAAAGTGGACCCCAGCCTATCACCATGCACCAACATCAACTCAAAATGGATTAAAGACCTTAACATTAAACCTGAATCTCTGAAACTACTGCAGGACAGAGTAGGAGAGACACTTGAACTAATAGGCACAGGAAGGAACTTCCTGAACAGAGTCCCAGGGTCACAACAAGTTGGAGAGAGACTCGACAAATGGGACTACCTTAAAATAAAAAGCTTCTGCACAGCTAAATCTATCGCAACTAAGCTAGAAAGACAACCAACTAATTGGGAAAAAATATTTACCAGCAATATATCAGACAAGGGGTTAACATCCTGTATATACAGGGAA
The DNA here is from genome assembly GCF_019054845.1 of Dipodomys spectabilis. NCBI lineage: Eukaryota > Metazoa > Chordata > Mammalia > Rodentia > Heteromyidae > Dipodomys > Dipodomys spectabilis. Next base: position 46,969,982 of record NW_024870679.1, on the reverse strand, counting down.
CTCAAGAAACTAATCCCTCCCAAACCTAACAAACCAATTACTAAATGGGCAAGGGAACTAAAGAGGGACTTCTCAAATGAAGAAATAAAAATGGCAAAGAAACACATGAGGAAATGTTCATCATCCCTGGTGGTGAAGGAAATGCAAATAAAGACAACCCTGAGATACCACCTTACCCCAGTCAGAATGTCCCACATCCACAAATCAGCCAACGACAAATGCTGGAGGGGATGTGGAGAAAGAGGAACCCTATTACACTGCTGGTGGGAATGTACACTTATACAACCACTTTGGAAAGCAGTCTGGAGGGTCCTTAGAAAGCTAAAGATTGACCTCCCTTACGACCCAGTCATACCACTTCTAGGCATCTACCCTGAACAACAGGAACCAATATACAAGGACAAGTGCACCTCCATGTTTATTGCAGCACTGTTCGCAATAGCTAGGATATGGAAACAACCTAGATGCCCCACCACAGATGAATGGATCCAAAAATTGTGGTATCTATACACAATGGAATATTATGCAGCCATTAGAAATGACAAAATAATGGCATTTGCAGGGAAATGGATGGAGCTAGAAGGAATCATGTTGAGCGAGGTAAGCCAAGAACGAAGAGACAAACGGTACATGGTCTCCCTGATAAGTGGATGCTAAATCCAAAAGGTTAGGTGATACGACAAAACTAACAGGACTTAAGAAACAAAGAACTCCCGCTCATCTGGTTGAACCACTACTAAATATCCCCATGCTGCTGATCACAAATATGGTATATAACATGTGAACACTGTTATATATTACAGACTGTGGTAGACAATTTGCTCCAGGGAAGTCAGAATGAACTTGTGACTTTGAAATTATGTAATCATTTAATCACAATCAAAAAAAAAAAGAACCTCGGGGAAGGGAGGGAGGGAGGGGATGGTAGGGGGAAAACAATGGAGGGGGTAACAATGTTCAAGAGGAAGTGTACTCATTACCTCACTCATGTAACTGTAACCCTCTGTATAGTAGCTTTACAATAAAAAAAAAAAAAAAAAAAGGATGTTGTGCAGCTCAGTATGGAAGGTACAGATTATACTACACAGTGTTAGATTTATGGGTTCAAAATGGTTAAAAAAATCTCTCATTTCCATTTTAGGCCTCAGTAGAACATATAAGGGTATCCATCTCAATTTAAATTCAATTGGTGACTCAACCAGAGACAAACAGGAAGAGGGAGAACTTCAAAGTAAGGTACATACATTGCCAAGTCTGAATTAAACCAATTTTGGTAAATTCTTTGTGACTGAGGCAGAATCCCAGCAACAGTTGGTTTAAACGCAGAAAATGAAGGGGGACCTCTGAATAAAGATATAGCTGTCAGGCTTTTTTTCTCTTCTAGATGTTAGAACAGGACAAAGGGCACATGCAGAAGACCTTAGGGTTTTGCTTTCCATGAAAGTCCTCACCTTATGGGCATCCATGAGGTTCATGACGAGGTCCAGGTCCCCATGCACAGGCTGGTCCTCGGCCAGCTGTGGCTCTACCTTGTACAACCAGTCAACCAAGGCCTGCAAAGCATCCATGAACTGGCCTGAAAACAGCAGGGCTTCCTCCAACTTGTGTTGCCTAAGAAAAGCATGTAAATGTCATTGTTTTTACTGATTCTTTTTATGCGTACAATTCTAACAGCTGGAAAGGAATACTGCTTGAACTCTATCCAAAGAGTGGCTTCCACATTAGAATAGTTAGAAATATAATTAAAAAAAAAAAAAAAAAGACTGAAAGAGATGCCCAGACATGTTGAATCAAACCTTCTCTAGAATGGTTTAGATGTAAATAAAGGGGACATGTATGGATATTTTTCTGACAACTTATAGCCCAATGACACAGGACATACTGTAACAACCCAATGTCTATGTTAATTGCTTTGGTTTAGCAGAGGATGACAGTTTCAGTGAGTCTGTGAGTCAGGAGCTCAACTGTTCTATACCAGTTATGTGTCCTTAGGTCATCTCTTTACCTCTGTGAATCCTAATCTCTTCTTCAAAAGATTTGGGAGAAGCAAGAGTACAGAGATGTTATAATATTTAGCACAGCATAGAGAATGTAGTGCGTGAAAGTATAACTTTAGAACTGAACTGCATAGGCTCAGACCCAAGCTCTGCCACTTAGAAGCTGAATAATGTTGCGAGAATTAAGAAATCTCTTTATGATGGCTTTTTCATCTGCAAAATGGGAATAATAGTACCTATCTCACTGGTTTTTATGAGGATCACTGATTAGCAGGCACTGTTGCACACATATTTAGAGATTATATGGTTAAATACATGCAGAGGCTTTGCACTGAGCAGAATATAGGTAAAAACATTTAATAATAAGGTACTGATATTATAAATTGGCAATTTAAAAATATTTAACAAGAATCACTAATCTACTAGTACTAACTTGATTTTATAGGCCTTTCCCTTGCTATTCAGTAAGGCTCAGGTTTTAACTAAGAACTTTTCATACATTTTATTCTAATTACTTCATAACTACTTTAAATTTAAAATGTGTACTATCCATTAGGGTTATCACCATTTTAATTTAGTAGCAGTTAGTCATCAAGACCCTTTTAAAGGATACTCATGCTTACCGTTCCACAGACTTGCCACAAACAGTATCCCATTTGTCTCTGACTTCACCCAGTAAATTGTCCAGTTTCTGAGCATCATCAGCAAGTAATGTCTTCTCTTTTAGTGCTCTGCCAGTTCTAATTGTGGTATCATACACAGGCTGTTTGCCACCAAGAGTTTTCTGAAACTCCTAGATTTCCAAAAAGAAAAGAATAAAAACATGTTCAAGAACCAGATGATGACATGAGGTCCAGGGGTCAACCGCCAACACCAAGGGAAAAAAAGATTCTTGATAATAGCTTATGTTTAAGAAAAAGTTACAGAGCTGGGTGCTGGTGGCTCATGCCTGTAATCCTATCTACTCAGGAGGCTGAGATCTGAGGATTGAAGTTCAAAGCCAGCCCAGGCAGGAAAAGTCTGTGAGACTCCTATCTCGAATAAACCACCAGAAAACCAGAAGTGGTGCTGTGGCTCAAGTGGTAGAGCACTCGCCTTGAGCTGGAGAGCTCAGGACAGTGACCAGGCCCAGAGTTCAAGCCCTACAACCGACAAAAAAAAAGACAAAAAATTACAAGTTTTGGTCTATGCCATGTATGGAAGTGAATGTAAACTTCTAAAAGCTTAAATCTTTAGTTAGTTACTACCCAAGCCATTTTGTTTAAATTGTTATTTAAAAGAGCAGATATAATGGTAAGGCAGTGTCTAGATGTAAAATGGAATCCTGGGGCTAGGGGTAGAGCACTTACCTAGTATGTATAAGACTTTGGATCTGACTCCCAGAACCATAACCAAGGAAACAAAAGTAGGAACACTGGCTTCATCATCTTTTTTTTTTTCCTTTTTTCTTTTGTGTTAGTCTTAGGGCTTGAAGTAAGGGCTCGGTGCTATCTTTATCTTTGAGCTTTTTTTTTTTTGCTCAAGGCTAGTGCTCTTATCACTTGAGCCACACCTTTACTTCTGTTTTTTCAGTTTAATTGGAGACTCAAGGACTTTCCTTTGAAGGCTGGCTTTGAATTATAATACTCAGATCTCAGCCTCCTAAGTAGGTAGGATTTTAGGTGTGAGCCACTGGTGCCTGGCCACTCTAAAATTTTAATATTACTCAATTGTCTTTTATTATGAACTAGCTCTGATTTCTAAGAGTGAATTGATTGATTTACCTTATGTTTAGAAAGCTGAAGTTTGATTTTGTCTGGGTCATTGGATATCTCCAGTTCTGAATCCAGATGACTCTCTGCATCTTCTAGCCAGTCAATGAGTTTTTTCCAAGCTTCATGGAACTAAAATTAATTTTTTTAAAAAAGTTACAACAGGAGTAAATATGCAAACTATACAACTTGCATCTATTCTAGAGATTCAAGGTGTGCAGCCCAAGGGTGTTTAATAAATTACTTTCTTTTAAAACTTACTTGCTTTGCCCGCTTCCTGGCATCATCTAGTGATCGACCCCTTTCAATAGATCGCTGAACAACCTTCTCCCACCGAGACTGGACACTAACTAACAAGTTCTTGATTAAAACAACATCCTGTTTTTGGCTAAGGAACTTTAATTGATTCCCAGTTTGATCCAGTTCAATGATCTGGTCTCGATGAGCATTTACTTCATTGGCAAAAACCTGAGGAAACAACATTGTTCTTTTAAGCTTAAAATAAGGTAAATGAGTACCCCTTTCCATGAATCCCTCCAAAAGGAAGGCAATATCCCAAGTCACAGTTACCTTGTGCTCCTCTATCTGGGAAAGGACAGTGTTCAGAATCAGGCTGGGAGGAGAAGCGATGTTTAAGCTCTGCTCTGCTAGAGTGAGCCAGTTGATAAATTCTTGTAGGGAATTCTGGAATTCTGTTGCCAAGTTGAGGGCTTCCTCCAGCTTTGACTGAGTTTTAAATAAAACACAAAGAAATTATAGCTTCAATTATAGTTTCAATGACAAAGGCATGAATTTAACATAGAATAAGATTACCTCCAAATATGCTTTGTTTATAAAGAAGGAGACATTTAAAGGTAGTGTCTGAAACTGAAACAATTGGACAGGAACACAGAAAAGGAAAGAGCAAAATGGCTCATGCCTACAACCCTAGCTATTCAGGAAGTTAAGATCTGAGGTTCTCAATTCAAAACCAGCCTGAAAAGAAAAGTTAATCTTCAATTAACTGCCCCAAATCCAGAAGTAGAGCTGTGGCTCAAGTGCTAGACTGCTGCTTGAGTGAAAAGGTAAGAGAGAGTGCCCTGGACTTAAGTTCAAGTCCTAGTACTAGCACAGAAGGAAGGAAGGAAAGAAAGGGGGCAAATGTTTTGGTCCTTTATTACTTTCATCTGCTATGACAGAGAAGGTAACTCAGTTTCTTTTGTTTTTCCCAGTAGTGGGACTTGAACTCTGGGTCTGGGCACTGTCCTCGAGCTAGCTCTTCAGCTCAAGGCTTAGTGCTCTACCACTTGAGCCACAGCACCATTTCCAGTTTTCTGGTGGTTAATTGGAGATAAATTTCGTGGACTTTCCTGTCTGGGCTGGCTTTTTTTTTTTGTCGGTTGTGGGACTTAAACTCTGGGCTTGGGCGCTATCCCTGCACTCTTCAGCTCAAGGCCAGTGCTCTACTACTTGAGGCACAGTGCTACTTCTAGTTTTCTGGTGGTTAACTGGAGATAAGAGTCTCATGGACTTTTCTGCCCAGGCTGGCTTTGAACCTTGATCCTCAGATCCTAGCCTCCTCAGTAGCTAGGATTACAGGTGTGAGCCACCAGTGCCTGGCTTGGGCTGGCTTTTGAACTGCGATCCTCAGATCTCAGCCTCATGAGTAGCTAGGAATACAGGCATGAGCCTCTGTTATCCGACTGGTAACTCCGTTTTTAAGAAATATTGGGAAGAGATAATATGATTTACTTCTCTCTTGCTTAGTAAATCTTTTTTTTTTTTTTTTTTTTTGTCCAGTCGTGGGGCCTGAACTCTGGGCCTGGGGGCTGTCCCTCAGCTCTTCAGCTCAAGGCTAGCGCTCTACCACTTGAGCCACAGCGCCACTTCTGGCTTTTTTTTTTATGCTTATGTGGTGCTGAGGAATCGAACCCAGGGCCTCATGCATGCAAGGCAAGCGCTCTACCACTGAGCCACCTTCCCAGCCCGTTGCTTAGTAAATCTTTGCATGCCACATTTGTAGTAGAATCTAAGTTTCTTATAGAGAACTGATAGTAGCACTCCTTACATGCCCTATCTCTATCCTTCTAAGTCATAACCTCCAGCAAACTGATGATTAATATGGAATATGAAGTCCATTACTAAACCATAATAGGCAGTAATCTATGTCTTAGCTAGTAGATGGAGAAAAACAAAGTAAATTGCTCAAATCAAGCAAATTTCTAAAAGAGTGTTTTGTGGTGATACCTTCCTTTCTTCCATTTTACTGCTGACTACATGCCACTTCTGTTCCAAGAGTGCTATACTCTGTTCTGTTTTTGAGCCAGACCCAGAATCATCACGGCTTAGGAGCATGAGCCTGCCCTTGTCAAGCAGCTGATTGTAAGTCTCTTCTTTGGCTTTCAGTTGGGAATAGAGCTCCTGAAAGACAAAATAGGAAAAGACATCAACAATACTCATTCCCTGGAAGACACTTGCCCAGATTCATTAGCACCATTTGGCAAAAATCAAACCTTTTTTTATTCTGTTCAATGAATAAGCTGTAAGGGAATAAAAACCCATTATTATTCTTAATATTAAGATAATTTTATAATCAAGTAAATAGAAGAACTTAGACTTTCTTCCATAGTAATTATTTCCTGAAGGATTTGCCTAGAAAGTATGTTGTCTTTTGTTCTCACTATGCTTTCTTGGAAAACTGTCAGAATTTCTTTAATTTCCATAGACCTTCACTGAGTAGTTGTCTTAAATAAAAACATTTGTACTATATATTTGTCTGGGTAATGCTCCCACTTTCTAGGCAATACTCTTGTGCCTACCAAATGGAGCAACTCAAAACTTATCAGCTTACCAAGTAATTCTGAGATATTCTTTTACTACTGACACTCATAGCAGGGTATTAAAGCCTACAGATGAACAGCAATGCCCAAGGTTGTACTACAATGTAGGTAAAGTAAACTACTTTGCAGACTCCAAGATATACACATCACCAGGAACCTAGAAAGGCTACTGAATGTGAGATACTTATACTCTCAACTTGAAGAAATCACTGTTACCATATGTGAATCAAGCTGTTCCCTAGCAGTTTCAGGAAGTCCCCCAGTGGGCTTAGATGCTGAAAGCTGGCTCTCCATTCTAGTCAGTTCCAAGAGGAAATCTTCAATTTCACTGTGAAAACCTTGGGCCTAAGAAAAAGATATATTAACAATGTCAGTAGTCAACTCTCAGCTTCAAAAGTAAACTTCCTAATGATTCTATGAGAAATTTACTGTAGGGGAGGAATTTGGAGCTGCTTCAAAAAGGCAGACTGTTGTGTTAGGGGTTTAGCAGAATCCTTCAAACCTCAGAACATGTAGATGTCATATATAATCTGATGACTGGACTAAAGCCCTATTGAGCAGTGGGACTTAACTTGATGCAGGAAAAATGTCAATCTCTAAACATGATTGATTAAAGAGAAGATCTACTGCTGGGTGCTGGTGGTTCATGCCTGTAATCCTAGCTACTCAGGAGGCTGAGATCTGAGGATCGCAGTTCAAAGCCAGCCTTGGCAGGAAAGTCTGTGAGACTCTTATCTCTAATAAACCACTAGAAAACTGGAAGTGGCACTGTGGCTCAAATGGTAGAGCGCTCCCTTTGAGCTGAAGAGGGCAGGGACAGCACCCAAGCCCAGAGTTCAAGCCCCATGATCAACAAAAAAGAAAAGAAAAAAAAGATCTACCAATTTATAACAGTAAATAAAAGAGATTTAGCTATAAACTAATAAAAAAAATAACCATCCAATCAAAACTGCAATTTTTATACCAAGTTCACAGAGGGTTCTATCCCAAATGGCTTTCCTCTCTCTGACTTGGGCCTTCTCTGAGTGGTGTCATCTGCACAGCTCTTCCTAACTTGGGGGACCCACATACCTGTTGCAGTGTCAATTGAAGCTGCTGTTCCCTCTCCTCTGTTTTCTGCAGCACTGACTCCCAACACTGGTTCATGGTTTCCAAACGGCTTCTTAAGCTGCTGGCATCATCTCCAGCACTTGATTCAAGAAGTTCATTGCCAGCTTTGTTAACTGTTTCCACTGTGGCTTGATGAGCTAAAACATCATTTTTTAGGACCTAAAAGAATGTTTAATGATATAAATGATCTCTATGACATAAAATATCATCAAGTCTGGTTCCTCAATTTTCATATGACATCAAAAAACTTCCGTGGCAGTATGTTCTGGTCTCTAACCAACAGAATTAGAAATGAGGCAGGTGCCGGTGGTTCACTCCTGTAATCCTAGCTACTCAGGAGGCTGACATCTGAGGATCATGGTTTGAAGGCAGCCCAAGCAGAAAAGTTCCTGTAAGACTCTTATCTCCAATAAACTACTCAAAAAAGCTGAAAGTGGTACTGTGGCTCAAGTAGGAGAGTGCTAGCCTTGAGCACAAACAGGCTCAAGGACAGAGCCCAGCCCATGAGTTCAAGGACTAGCAAAACAAAACAATAACAACAATAATAAAAAAGAACTGGAAATGAGAAATGAAAATACTCACATGATGCTTTGCAAGCTCAACTTCAATGACTTTTGGGTCTCCGTTTATTGGTCTCTGAGCATCCAGCAACTCTTCAGTGTGAGTCAGCCAACTCATTAATTCCTCTAAAGCGTGCTGGAACTGGCCAAGGGCCAAGAGAGCACCTTCTAGCTTATGCTGCTCAGAACAAGACAGAAAGGGAGCAATTGTTAGGAAATTAGAAATGGGTATATTACAGTTCACTTATATGCTAGTCTTTTTGCCTTACCTGTCTGTGGGCAATTTTTTCACCCAGATTCTCCCAGAGGTGTTTGAGTTCTGTCAGTGGTTCTCGTATAATGTCTCTGTCTGTTTCATCAGTAGCTTTCTTTAACATTAGTTCACCTTGGTGATTAAGCTTCTCCATCTCAATTTGCTGTTGGTAAACTTCAACTTTGAACTCCTACCAAATACAGATTTAATGTTAACATCAAAACAAATCTTCAGTAACTAAAAGAAGCAACTCTTTTTTAAAAACCATTCCTGGATACAAACCTTCATCTCATTTAACTGATCTTTGACAGTGTTGAGGTCAGTGCCAACTAGGGGCATGGTACAGAGTTTGATCACAGTGTTATCTAGCCAGTCAAACATAGCCTGAAACAAAAATAAAAATATATAGAAACAAAAGTTAAAAATAAGAAACATATGTACGTGAGAAAGAATCAGGATTAACATTGCTAAAGTTGGCTTTTACAATAATCTGAGTTTGAAAGCTCTAGCAACTGGTGCCTTGCTAGTGGTAAGGCTAGCTTCACTGTGTCATGTAGTATAGGTGTGATGAACATGCAATCATGATAAAAATGACAAGGGGAGTAGAAACTCAGACATATGTCAGTACTAGTCTAAGAATGTGGAAACAGCACTGGTTTAGGTTTGAGAATGTTGGAGTGGTATCAATGTGATCCACTATTGCACCAAAATTGGAAAATGATCATGAAAAAATAGAACCCATATTTTTTGGTGGTCAACACCAGCCTTTTACCTGCAGAGTGTCCTGATATTGTACAGCAGCTTGCATGGCATCCTCAAGTTTATCTAGTCTCTCTTTCCATGTTTTGTTTAAGTTCTCCCAAGCATTATTCATCTAGGAAAAAATATTCAATCAGATTGTTCTATTAATACCACTCTCCAGTCAGGGCTCACTTGTGTTTCATCTGAACTCTTATCTATTCTCCATACCTCATCAATGCTCTTCTTCACTTCAGGCTTCTCAGTTTCTCCACAGGCAAAAATCAAATCTGCTCCAAGGATCCGAATGAACTCCAATTCTTCATGTAAACCATCTGTCTCTTCCTTAATAGTCTACATGTGAAAGAACAGATCATGAGCCAAAGCAGAAAGTAGAATGGAACTTCCCAAACCTTCTAAATGCAACTTATACCCATTGAGGGCAAACATTAAATGGAACCATCAAACTCATAAAAGATTTTGAATGCTCTTATATTTTATTTGGACAGTGAAGCCATCTATTCCAAGTAGTTGTTGATGTGTATCATACATGTATATGTTCCCATAAATATAACGAGCATACAGTAATGAAAAAAATGTCAGGAGGGCCAGGTCCTGGTGGCTCACACCTGCAATCCTAGCTACACAGCAGACTGAGATCTGAGGATCAAATTGCAAAGCCAGACTGGGCAGGAAAGTCTGAGATTCAACTAACCACCAGAAAAGTTGAGCAAAAGCAGACTGTATATGAAAAATGGAATGCCTGACAATAATTTACCAATGGCTCATATTTGCCTGTCTTCAAGTTTACAATGTGCAGACACAGATTTATTACAGAGAAGTATATAAACAAGGATAACACAGTAAATAAATGTTAATGTTGACAGACCAGAATTACCCAACCCACACCAATGCTGGGCTATCTAGGCTAAGTAATCTTAAAAAAAGTAAATTCTATGTCAGATCACACAATGTGGTTCATGAACTGACTCTAAGAAGAATTAAGAATGGGGGCAGTTTCTGAAAAATATTTGAAATTAAACAAGAAAGATAATAGCATGATAGGCTTGGATTGTGCTAAATGAACAACATGAAATGAGTAAAGCTAATAAAAACTAAGATTCCTCAAAAAGACTAGAAAAAGGCATGTCTTAAATAACAACTGTTATCTCTGGATGATAAACCCCAAACTGTTTTTCTATATTAAAGACACCTTAACAGGTATTTTTATTTCCAAGTGAAAAAATGTGCTAACTTAAAACACGAAACAAATCTTTTAGCTTAGTCTGCTGAAAGCTAACACGATATGCTTAGGGACTGTGAGGCTAGCTCAGTGATAGAGTGCTTGCCTAGCATGCATAAGGCCCAGGGTTAAATTTTCAGTATTGTAAAAATAACTCCCCCAAACAGTGGAGTTCTTGCCTAGCATGCATGAGGCCCAGGGTTAAATTCTCAGTATTGTAAAAATAACTCCCCCAAACAGTGGAGTTCTTGCCTGCATGCACAAAAAAAATTGGGTTCAATCCTTAGTCCTGTAATAACTTCCTACCCCCAAAACAAAAGTTAGATAAACTGTTTGGCTAGAGGACACATGTAGGTTTTTAATTTTTAATTTTTCTTTCTTACCTCAGCAGCTTCAACCTGCTGCTTGATGATGGATGGGTCAATGCCTGGGCTTTCCAAGTCATGGACAATATCCTGGGTATCTTTGATGGTGGTTAGAAGAGCTGCCATGTCATACCAGAACTTCTCTGCTAATTCAAGGACGTCAAGGAATTTAATTTCTCGCTCTTCAGCTCGAGCTCTGATGTCCTCCCAGAAGAATACCATTTGATCCAGTTTGTCCTGGATTTCTGAGGAGGTAAACAGATGTGAATGGGACTTCTCTATGTATCTGAAATCAGTCTCATCAAAAATTCCATCTAATTTGACATTCTCAATGAAACTATCTTTTAAAATAGCTCTAAAATTTGTAACTGATTTTTTTTCTGCCTTAGCTTTATTTCTATTAGTTCTGTTAGCACTTTTTGCTTATGTGAATCTTCCACATAAGGGGATCACAGATGTAATCTTTTAAACTTCTAACATAAAGGTACTGGTAAGATAAAAAATTTTAGCTTGCAAAAGAGCTGAGATGAGAACTCTTCTTCGCTGTATTCTGTGTTGAACTCTGTCCCTACATTTCCCAAAGAAAGTGTTATAAGAGGTAGTTATGTTCTATCCACCATTGATACTGTAACTTACTCACATTAGGGGTTAAAAGGAGCATTTGTTTCCAAGCCTGGGAATCTAGCTACCAATTGTAATCTTGTTTCAATGGGAAAATGTGTTTTGAATTCTAAATGACTTCCAAATGACTTTCAAGAATACTCATTTGCCAATATGTGGGAACTGTTACATTCAACAAAATACATCTAATATAATACTATAGATAATAACCATAGCCTGGAATTAATATAACTGACTTTGTTTGAAGATAATTAGATTATGGTTACAGCTGTGGTTCAGCAAGTGCCTGTCTAGCAAGTTTGAGGCCTTGAGTTCAACCCCAACAACACTGACCAAAAAAAAAAAAAAATTAGCTCCAGCAAACACCTTTTGCAGCCAGATCCTTGTCCGCTCCCAGAGATCGCCCAATGAGCTCTTCTCCACGGCGCTTTAGGGCCTCAAAGGATGGCTGCAGTTTTTCTAGTTCCATGGTGGCACTCTTATTGTCACTGATGCATTCTCTAATCTTGTCTACTTCAGCAGGGATCAGGGGTGGCATACGCAGGCGAGAGGAAAGGTTCTCCAGGGTCTCCAACATGGGCTCGATTTTATCATGAAACTAAATAAAGTTGGAACATTAGCCAGCACAGTAATACTTTATCACATGCTTTAGAGAAACATTAGGGTTTAAGAATAAGGTATAAAGCCACTACTGTTTAGGATAGATAGTGCAGTGCTTAGCCTAGCCCAATAGCTTTTAAGTGTTGCGTTTGGCTAAAACAAAATTTGGGACTTACTATAGAACGCTGGGCAATTTGGAAAAAAAAAAAGGTAGTTTTTTAAGAGTCAAAAGATAGTAAGTAGTATGCAAAACATCAATTTGAATCACTAATGTTGTCACAATGGTTCTTCTATTCCAATTAATATGACGAGAAAGGGACAAGACTATGAAACTGGTGAGAGTCAGTATGTCAACATCTCAGATGATAGTTGCATGCAACAGACTAGACCAACAAGTTAGATGCCCACCACAAACTGTGTAAATAGATGGGGAACTTAATATGCCACATGACTTGGGAGTTTGAAAGGCTGGGCAGGGAAGGTGATTCAGTGGTAGAGTGTTTGCCTCACATGCATGATGAGGCCCTGGGATCGATCCCTCAACACCACATAAACAGAAAAAGCTGGAAGTGGTGCTGTGGCTCAAGTGGTGGAGTGCTAGCCTTGAGATGAAGAGCTCAGGGACAACACCCAGACCCAGAGTTCAAGCTCCATGATTGACCAAAAAAAAAAAGTATAATGGCATGCAATTGAACAACCCACTGTAAGGAACAATGGGAGTGAAATGCTGGCATGACAAAAAGTAATTAAGGTCAAATCTAACCTTATTCTAAAAGAAAAATTACCTTTCCAATTTTCTGGCACATTGAGTAACCTGAGTATAATTATAAAATTCTCATTTATAATCTGATGTCGGTAAGTTTGCTTCCTTATAACACTATTGGTTAATGTCAGTAATAAGGCTTATCAATTTTCATTGTCAAACAGGAAAAAAAAAAATCTTAAAACAAAATCACTTCCCACCACTCCCTCACTTCTAGATTCCACCCCTAATGAAACTATCATATAAACTCCACTAATCAAATTTATTCTAGGGAAATTTCCATAGAGGGAATGCCCTCAATTTTCATTCTTTATAAATATATCCTAATAGCAATGGGGCTGGGTACCTTACCTCTGTAATCTGCAATGGTGGGCGCGGTCAACACAACAATGAAATGTGACGATGTGGGGAGGACAGGAGCAGGCAGCAACAACACAAAGTAACACATTCCACAATGTGAGTGAGAGATGGGAAGGGAGGGAAGTGAAGGTAAAAACTTGAGTAAGTACAAATATTAACCAAGAATACTGACTAAACAAAGGACTATAATACCCAGACATGACAAAAAGTACCACTAACAATTATTTATTAGTTGAAAAATATGTAGTTACATGCTTCAATCTCCACGACTGGTGGTTTATGCTTCTGGTCTTTGGCTTACTTCTCCCTACTGAAGCATCTTTCTCTAAACTGGTTGCTTTTTAAGCAAGAAAAATTGTGTAGTCATTCTAAATCTTAAAAATAATAGGCCCAAGCTGAACACCAGTAGCACATACCTGTAATCCTATCTACTCAGGAGGCTGAGACCTGAGCAATGTGGTTGAAAGCCAGCCCAAGTAGGAATGTCTGTGAGACTCTTATCTCTACTTAACCATAGCCAGAAGTGAAGCTGTGGCAAGTGGTAGAGTGTCAGCTTTGAGCAAAAAAGCCCATGGTTAGCACCCTGGCCCTGAGTTCAAGCCCTATGACTGGCACAAAAACAAAAACACATCAATCAAATGAAAGTAATAGATTTAAAAGAAATTTGATTATTGTTGAGATAATCACTGCTTTTGGATCTACAAGTCTCCATCTACTAATTGAGAGACAAATTACACATAGTAGCCAAGATACATTTTATTCTCCATAAAATTTTCCACAGTCTATCACTGTGCTTCCTCCACTATCAATAATGTACTATTATAGTCTTGACACTCCTCTGTACAGACCCACACCAGACACACAGACCTGTTGTTTAGACTAGGGTAATTTGAAAGTTGTAAGAATGTAAGACAAACATATACCTGAGCAGATTGGGAAACAGCCTCATCCAGAGCCAGGGCCCGCTGGCGCACCTCTTCTTTTATTTGGGCATACATATTTTCTGCTTTCTGGTATTTTTCCTCTACCATTTTCCCTTCTTCAGGGTTTAATTCCTTTAGTTGTGGGCCTATCTTTAGTAGCTTATCAATATGAGGTTTGTGCTCAGCAATGGATTCCCTTAATTGCTACAGAAAGAAATATGGATTAATGAGTGAGGTCGAGGGTATAGCTTAGCGGAAGAGCACAAAGTTAGCATGCTTAAGGCCCAGGTTTAGATTTCTAGCACCACACACACAAAAAAAATCAAACACACAAAAAGAGTATTTTCTGTACAAGTTCACTTTGATCAGAGCTAATATCAACTTTGAGAGAGAAAAACAAAACAAAACCTAGATTGTTAAAAAAAAAAACAAAACCATCAAGTCCTAGCATTTTATTACTTATGTGCAAACAAAAAAACTCCTAAGTCTTGGGCTCCCATGTTAACTAATTCTCTTAATTTTCAAAAGCCACTTTTAGATGTCCCATCACCCTCAAAATCTTCTTGGACATACCTTCTTTCTCTCTCTTTCTCTGTTCTCTACCATCCATGTCATACCAGTCAACCCCATCTCTTCTGTACATACAAATACTTCTATGAACTATATTTTAATTTACATGGTTTAATACTGTTCCACTACCCAGATTGAGACATCAAACAGGATGTTTTGACTAGAAACCCTTTTGGCAATCCAACCACTCTTCACTTTTGTGCAACTTCCAGGACATATCCCTTACTTAAAGGAAAACAGGACTAGTTATAAGCACAGTCAACATAAAAAAAAAAAAAAAAACAAAAAAAACCCACTGTCAGTGGTTATTAGTATTAGTGAAAATATCTATGCATTTCCTTTTCATCAAATTACATTCAGCAAACATTTTCTGATAATTTCTTCACAACTTGTACTTCAGGTGCTTCACCAACTGGAAAGGTCCAACCACACCTAACTCTAACACTCAAAAATGTATAAAATTTCCTAGATTCTTTTTTAGTATTTTTTTTAATAGTACTAGGAGTTAAGTTCATGGCCTGTATACACTAGTAGGCATATGCTCTACAACTGAGCAACACTCCCAGTCCTAGTTAATTCTTCCTTTATTTTTGTAATACACTTGTGTAATTACATTCATTAATTCATATTAAATAATGAAGGAAACAATTTGTACTTTTGTAAAAAGAAAAAATAATTTTATAGCATGAAACTTAGTAGTAGGCATCAGTAGTATATTAATGTGTTCTTTTTGAATAAATTCCAGGTTATTTTCATTCTACAACAAAATTAAAGTTGGTATGCTCCTTACCCTCATTTCTTCTTGCTGTTGTCTGAGTTGTTCATGATCAATAGCTGGAGGAGGTAACTGTGCTATTAGTGCTCGAGTTTCCTCAATCCAAGGGCTGAGCTCTTCAAAAGTTTCCCAAAACTGGTTTACCAAGACCTGTGCTCGCTCCAATCGGGCATAACGCTCTGAATTGAGCAGGCTAATGTCTTCATATTGCTGTATTAGACATTCTGTCTTTTCCTATGAGTCCAAGTAAAAATATAATGAACACTTCTTTTAAGAAAAAAACAGCATATATATTAAAAATTAGATATCTATATGAACAAATACTAAATTTCTAGCAAATATGGGCTAATCTAGTAAGTATAGAAGTGATTTTTTCTTCTTTAAATTCAAAATTTAGTATTTTTCCTATATTTATATAAAAACTATAAAGTGCAGTACTAAAATAGCACAAGCACCAAAAATTAACTTATTAGCAGTGATACATAACAATAAGCACTACTATAACAGATCATTGCTATAATAAAGTTATAGCATCTCAAAAGCTATGATAGAGTACTAATGAAAAATAAGTCTCCCACAACTAGCATTTAAGTGTTTAAGGTGAGTAGTGAATTTATTAAAATTCCTTAACCATATGCTTTCTTTTCTTTTCTTTTTTTTTTTTTTTGGGTCCGGTCATGGGGCCTGAACTTTGGGCCTGGGCGCTGTCCCTCAGCTCTTCAGCTCAAGGCTAGCGCTCTACCACTTGAGCCATAGCTCCACTTCCGGCTTTTTTCTTTTTGCTTATGTGGTGCTAGGGAATCGAACCCAGGGCCTCATGCATGCAAGGCAAGCGCTCTACCACTGAGCTACCTTCCCAGCCCCTGCTTTATTTTCTTGAATCAGGTCTTGCTATGTTCTATAGGCCTGGACCTGTGGTGATCCTCCTGTCTCAGCCTTCTGAGTGCTGGGATTATAGGTGTATATGATCTTTCTTGGCATTAACTGTATTGTTAATAATAAACAAACAAAACTAGTATAAAAATTATCTTGCCCAATCTTTTAGAAAGCAGGTAATATCTTTATGGTAGAAGAAATTAGTAACTGCATATGATTCTGAAAAGTTTATTATAAATAATTTTTAAAAAAAATCTGTCAAAGCTCACTCTTCTAGACCAAAGAAGCAATTCCTGTCATAATGATGATGGGCTCACAATGTATTTCATATTACATAGCATTGCTGTTTAGGCATTTGTGAATACAAGGCCATGATCTAAAGTCTCTAGGACATATAAACATCAGTAATAAGAAAGTTCAAGAACCAGGCACTGGTGGCTCACACCTGTAATCCTAGCTACTTAAGAGGCTGAGATCTGAGGATCGTGGTACAAAGCCAGCCCGGGCAGGAAAGTCCATGAGACTCTTATCTCCAATTAACCATCAGAAAACCAGAAGTGGCATTGTGGCTCAAGTGGTAGAGCGCTTGCATTGAGCTGAAGAGCTTAGGGACTGCAACAGGCCCAGAGTTCAGGCCCCATGACCAAAAAAAAAAAAAAAAGTCCAAGGAAAAACACTTGAAAACATTACTTTGTAACAGTACTCAATTTACCATGTTTAAGTGAGTAATAACTGTAATTCACCTGTAATACAGCTTTCTGCTCTTCTCCACAAGTGCCAAAGATTTCACCACGGTGACTGAAGAGTTCATCCATTGAATCTTTATGACGAATGATATCAATAGAGAAAGCCTTTGAAAAGTAAACAATAGTTAAGTCAAGAAGTAAGTTACAGGGTGTTGGTGGCTCATGCCTATAATCCTAGTTACACAGGAGGCTGAGATCTAAAGTTCACAGTTTGAAGTACCCTAGGCAGAAAAGTCCTTAAGCCTCATCTCTAACCAACCAGCAAAAAGCTGGAATGGAGCTCAAGGAGTAGAGTGCTAACCTTGAGCAAAAAAGCTCAGGGATAGCACCCAGGCCCTGAGTTCAAGCCCCAGGAGACAGACAGACGGACTGATGGACGGACGGACAGACACACAGACACACATTCACAAAAAAAGAGGGGGGAGGGGAGGGAAGTAAAAGGATCCTGAGTCTGCGTTAATGAAAGGTAAAGCACAAAATTTAATACTCTGCTTATCCAAAATCTTTAATGCTTATCCTTTAACTTACAGAAACATGTTTCCTTCTGAAAATCATTCAGGAAACTGTTATTCTTTCCTGGATCCCTGGACCAAATTACATTTTTCACAAAGCCAAAAAACCCCCCAAAACTAAATACATCATCCTTCACAAGAAAAAAACAAAAGCAAACAACAAAATCCCAAACTTTTCTTTACCATACTCACCAACCAAATACATAGAAAAGCTATCTTCAAGACACTGTAAGCTATTGATAAATCTACTACTTGAGGACACTTCAGGGGGTGCTCTGGTGTTTCATCCTTACCTTTTGTACCTGAAGCTGAGCTGTGGTCTGGTCCTGTTCAAGGCGAATTGGCCCTAAGGCCATCAGCTTTCGTTTTGTTTCTGCAACCCAAGCTAGTTCTGCATCAGCAGCTTGCTCATACTAAAAAAC
Organism: Dipodomys spectabilis; assembly: GCF_019054845.1. Lineage (NCBI taxonomy): Eukaryota > Metazoa > Chordata > Mammalia > Rodentia > Heteromyidae > Dipodomys > Dipodomys spectabilis. Next base: position 46,951,978 of record NW_024870679.1, on the reverse strand, counting down.
ATAATGAGAAAAAATTAACAAGTTACATACAGCCAAGGTCTCCTTCCTAGAACTGCAATTTATCTAACACAGTAAGGCCTGGATTGTCAGTAATAGTTTATATTTCATAAAATTAAAGCAGAAGAATTTCCTAAGAATCACAAGTCAAGATACAAATTAGAGCTGATCATATTTCCACTCTTTTAAAAGCAGTTCTAGGGGCTGGGAAGGTGGCTCAGTAGTAGAGCGCTTGCCTTGCATGCATGAGGCCCTGGGTTTGATTCCTCAGCACCACATAAGCAAAAAGAAAAAAGCTGGAAGTGGCGCTGTGGCTCAAGTGGTAGAATGCTAGCCTTGAGCTGAAGAGCTGAGGAACAGCACCCAGGCCAAGTTCAGGCCCCACAACCTGACTGCCCCCCCCAAAAAAAATAAAAGAATAAATAAAAAAAAATAAAAGCAGTTCTAGAATCTAGCAGGTAGGTCTACAGCTAGAAACAACAGAAACTGACATCTTAAAAAAAAATATGCCTTTTATCAGATGTTTTTGTAATTTTCTGCCAACATTTTTCCTACCTCAACACCGAGCAGTTTTGTTTTGTTTTGCCAGTTCTGGGGCCTGGGCAAGTAATAGTTTTAGATGTTTAAATATGAACTTAAAATTGCAGAGGACAGATAAGTAAAGTTAACTTTAAGTATTCACTTGTAGCTGAAGAAGTGTAAGACCCCAAAAAAACACCAGATCTTTAAATGGTTACGCAATAATAAAACCCCAAAATATGATCTATATGAATGCTGGTCATGAAGCTCCCTCAATCTTTTATCTTGTTGTCAACCTATGCTAATATAGTTTTAGTACTACTTATCAGAAACAGAAGTGTTTGCAATGTTAGTTTTTTGGATTTTGAAATACTTATAGATACAACTTTATTGGTTTAGCATTGTTAACCTTGAATATTTGAAATGTTCCAACATTCTGAACTTTTTTTTTTGGTCAGTCATGGGGCTTGATCTCTGGGCCTGAGTGCTGTCCCTCAGCTCTTCAGCTCAAGGCTAGCATGCCACCACTTGAGCCATAGCACCATTTCTGGTTTTTCTGGTGGTTTATTGGAGATAAAAGTTTCATGGCTTTTCCAGCCCAGGCTGGCTTTGAACCGCAATTCTCAGATCTCACAGCCTCCTGAGTAGCTAGGATTACAGGCATGAGCCTGGGCACTGTCCCTGAACTTCTATTGCTCAAAGCTAGCACTCTACTACTTGAGCCACAATGCCACTTTCGGCATTTTCTGTTTATGTGGTACTGAGGAATTGAACCCAGGGCTTCATGCATGCTAGGCAAGCACTCTATCACTAAGCGATAATCCCAGCCCCTAAGTTTTAGATGAAGAGAAAATTTTCTCCCTAAGCACAATAAGTTGTATATTGAAATATCAGGCCAAGCTTAGAGATAACCCTAAAGATACATTGGGGATACATATGGGGGGTGAGGGATGGTCTTGGGAGTCAGAAAAAACTTTTGCATAATTCATAAAGCATTTGCTGCTGGGTACTAGTGGCTCATGCCTGAAATTCTAGCTACTTAGGAGGCTGAGATTTAAGGATCCTAGTTCAAAGCCAGCCCAAGCAGAAAAGTCCCCATGAGACTTCTATATCCAATTAACCACTTAGGAAGTGGAGCTGTGGCTCAAAGTGGTAGAGTGCTAGCCTTGAGCAAAAGAGCTCAGGGACAGATTCCATGGTCCTGAGTTCAAGCCTCACAACCAACAACAACAAAAAGCATTTGCTTATCATTATGAATCCACGGAGTCATGCTATTATGCTTGTAATTCAGCACTCAGGAGGTTGAGGGAACAGGATTTTGAGTTTGAGGCCAGCCTGGGCTATGTAGGGAAACTGTCTTAAAAAAAAAAAAAGAGGAAGAGGGGATATTCAGCTACAGACTAAAGCAGATAACTTTCCTCCAGAAGCAGGAAGGAAAAAAGATCAAGGGAAATATGATACCTATGTTTACCGAGAGAAGTTTCTATTTTGGATGCCTGGTATTTTGGTTTGCATATTTGATAGTAATTATAGTTCTTAGTTCCATCCCCTCTTTCATCTAATGTTAAGACAGTTGATTATTTCAAACTAAGATTATGATGCACTGAACTTTTTAGGTTCTATCAGCACTGGTCAAATCCTTAAGGAAAGACCTCACATTGTTGCTGAGTTTTTGTCTATTCAAAGTGCCTAAGTATATTGGGTCAAATCTGAATCCATTCTCACAAACTTCTACCCAATTGTTTTCCATCACTGAAATGTTTGTTGCATCATTATTAATGCTGATTTCATTACTGCTCTTCCTGAGCCTGTATATATGCAGGTCATAGTACTGTACCTCACAGATCTATCTTCACTGTCCAAAATATTAGGGCTGAGGTATTATAAACATTACCTGTTGGGATCTCTGAATAGCAGCATCAATTTCATCCACTCTTTGTCCAACAGTGTCACTGACCAGTTTATACTGCTCGTTGGCATCAGACACAAGTTTATCCAGCCCTTCTCTGGCTCTCCATGGCACCAGTTCTAGGAGAGCACGGCTCACCTCATTTACTGTGTCCAATACTAGCCTGTGCTCCATGACCTCCTTCTTCAATTCCTAAGGAGGGAAAAAAGTTTTCAGGCCATATCTTGCTAAATAAAGAACATTAGCAGCTGTACTGGGTAGAAAGTGCTCTCTCTTCTACACATCCCAGCAGGGTACCGACCTCCTTCCTTCAGTTTTTTTTTTTTTCCTTTTTTCAGATTTTTCAATTATTTTGAAGCCTGACTTTCAGGATTAGCTCTTGCTTACTTATAACTTTCTAGAATACCTGAGCCAGACTGTGGGTAAAACAATGAGCCTTTCTTCTTTTCCTTTATCTTAACAGAATTGAAAAGCAATGTTTTAATCATGGGCATTTAAACTAATACCTATACAATATTTCTGTGCATCTAGACCTGCACTAGATCCTGCAGGAGAATCAAATATGAAGACTGCAAAGCAGTCTTTAGAGAATGAATCGTGAAGATTAATTGTAAAATGCTACACAACAAGCAAACTTCCTAGGGATATAAGATTTAACTTCTTTCCTCTTTAGGCAACAAGTGTAATAGACACACACACTTATCTTAATGTCAGATTTTGTTGTTTGTTAATATACAAGACAAGAGGTAGGCAGAAGTTTTTGGTTTAGATTTAAGATAAAGGTGATAAAATTCGGGCAAAAATAAAACCTATTATTTTTTTCTTTTTACAGTATGAAATGACAGCTCACCTTCTGTCTTTGCTGAAACTGGGGTATCTGCTCCCCTGTGGGAGATTGTTCTCCACTGGCTGCCAGCTCCTCCTCCACCTCCCTCAGCCACCCAGTCAGTTCCTCATATGTAGACTGGAACTTGGTGGCCAGCTGTCGTGCTTGCTCTAAAGTTCTGAGGGCCTTGGAGCTGGCAACTGTGATGTCTGTGTAGCGGGTCTTTATACCATCTAGTTTCTCTTGGATAAGTAACACCTCTTCACCTATAGAGAAAAGTATATAATTATTAATATTTAAGAGATCTGAGAATGAAGGTGTTCCTCCAATGAATGCCCTATGTTCAAATAGAGCTTAAATTTCATTTCTCCCTATGATTATGAATTTACCTATCATCTCCTACTAAGGGATATAAATCTTCAACTTGATAAAAGAAACCACTTTGAGTTTAAGGTCTAAGTTGGGCTGCAGGTGTTTCTAGATAGTCCCAGCACTTTGCAGTTACTGCTAGCATTTGACCTACTGATAGGCAGGAAGAATCATTTATCTTTAATTATATATGAGACAAATAAGTATAATGGTTTTCAAAAGATTTTGCCTATAAGCACATGGAAATAAAATCAGTGAACACTGACCTTTTATATATGAAAGAGAAATGGCTAGTGCTGGCTAGTGCAAGACGCTTATTTCCCTGGATATATAACTGTCTTTGAAACAAAAAAGATCTAAGAGACCCACTTTTCAAAGTACCTGTAGTTTGTTTTAGAAGAGCCTGACCGTTTTTAATAGCTTGATCTACATTCTTCTTTCTATTAACAATCTCTTCATTTAGAGCCTAAAAGGAAAGAATATTGTCAGTTCCACAACAAAGAAGTAAAATCTGTAAAGAACTAAACAGATAAGTACCTATTTAAAATCATATATTTGATTTCTTTAGCATCTCCTTGATTATCTATTATTCAAAATAAAATAGGATGTTTTTAGACATACTTTCATTCTAAGAATAGATTTGAGATTAAATTAGGTTTATTAATCTATCAGTACCAAGCCTGAACATAAAAAAGGTATAAGTGAAATTCACCAATAAGGTCTACATCTAAAAGAGTAACACCTAGTGCAAGTGGCTCATGCCTGTAATCCTGGCTATTTGGAGGCTGGGTTCTGAGGATTGTGGTTCAAAACCAGCCTACTCAAGAAAGTCAGTGGGACTCTTATCTCCAATTAACCACCAGAACACCGGAAGTGGTGCTGTGGCTCAAGTGGTAGAGTGCTAGTCTTGAGCTGAAGAGCAGAGGGACAGTGCCAGACCCAGAGTTCAAGCCCCATGACTGACCAAAAAAAAAAAAAAAAAAAAGAGTAAGACAAAAAAATTCAACATAAGTCAATAAAAACACACTGACAAGATTCTGGCAAAAAATTCTCTATATTTGAAGTTTGCAAAGTAATACTGTGTTACTTTAAAAAATTACTTTGCCTATTTTTACTACCCTCAAAGAGATTTCATAAAAATACATTGCAAGCTGGGCACTGGTGATTCAACTCAGTAATCCTAGCTACTCAGGAGACTGAGATCTGAGGATTGTAGTTCAAAACCAGTGTGGACAGAGAAGTTCAACAGACTCATCTCCAATTAACCAGAAAAATAGCTTGGCTGGAGATGTGGTTCATGTGCATAAAGCACCAGCCATGAGCAAAAAATCCAAGTGAATGTACGAGGCATTGAGTTCAAGCTGTATCCCTAGCTAAAAATAAGGAAAGAAAGGCAGAGCAAGGGGCAAGGTACTTAACTAGCAAGTTTAAAGCCTTGAGTCCAATCTCTAGTACTGATGGAAAACATGGAAATAGGCATATTCTTCTATTAGGAAGACATAGGGTGGGCTGGGAATGTGGCTTAGTGGTAGAGTGCTTGCCTAGCATGTATGAAGCCCTGGGTTCAGTTCCTGAGTACCACATAAACAGAAAAAGCCAGAAGTACTGTGGCTCAAGTGGTAGAGTGCTATCCTTCAGCAAAAGAAGCACAAGGACAGTGCCCAGGCCCTGAGTTCAAGCCCCAGGACTAGCCAAAAACAAAACCAAACAAAAAATACATAGGGTAGGTTCCAATAGTTCATGTCTATAATCCTAATTAGGATTATATTTCAGGATTAAAGTCCAAGGCTAGACTGAGCAGAAAAGTTGTTAGACTCTATCTACAAAATAATCAGCATAAAAGCAGAACTGGAGGTGTAGCTTAAATGTAGAACACCAGCTAAGCAAGCAATATTTTAAAAGTTATAACTGCATGATCAAATCGTAGGCACTAGTGAAGAGTATTCTCAAATACATTCTCTTCCATAAATCTGCTGAAATGGAATCCTAGTATTCTATTACCTGATGATGTACACCATGATCTGGAGATGAAATGGGACCTGACAATACCTTTTATCACCTTCTAGAATTATTCAGTTCATCAAGCACTAGAATTTTCACCTAAAAAAAGATTAGTACTGCCAGGTGCCTGTGACTCATGCCTATAATCTTAGCTACTCAGGAGGCTGAGATCTGAGGATTGTGATTAGCCTGGGCAGGAAAATCCATGAGACTCTTATCTCCAATTAACCACCAGAAAACTAGAAGTAGCATTGTGGCTCAAGTGGTAGAGCACTAGCCTTGAGCAGAAAACTCAGAAACAGTGCCCAGGCCCTGAGTTCAAGCCTCAGGATGGACAAAAAAAAAAAAAAAAGGATTAGTATTTAACACCAAATGAACCACTAAACTACATACATACACATAAAATAAAAAGTGTTTGGAATGAAAAAGAAAGAAAATAAAAAAGAAATGAAAAGAAGAGAAATACATCAAAATGACAAAATAAAACTTAGTAACATAACCAATAAGAATGGAAAACACAAATACCAGGTGGTCAGCATGCTGTTTCTGCAGGACTTCCTGTCTGTAATCCTTTACGAACACTGAACTGAGCTTGTCCTCAACCTCAGCCAGCCAGTTGAGCACCTCCACCTCATCTTCCCCAAACAGTCTAGCATTGCACAATGCTTGTTCAAACAGGGCTGCCTTCCGACAGCACCGGTCTTGAATCTCACTGTATCGAGCCTGCAATGAGTCTAGCTTTTCTGACAATATACCCTGCTCTGCAGGACATGTCAGAGAGGAGAGAGACTGCCCAATATTGACTGCCTGGTGCACATCTGTTGCATGGTTTTCTATTTCTTCCTTCAGAGCCTGGAAATCCAGATGGAAAAAATAAATAGCAGAAATAAAATAAATGAAAGGCAAACATAAAACAATGAATAACAAATGATATTACAAATTAAAAGATTCATCTACTATAGGGTAAAAATAACATAAAAAGTGGAGTAAAAGCCGTTCTATTTCACTGATGGTAGCCTATTAGTCAATTTCTACTTTTACCTCAATGACGTGGGTATTTCAATAGCTGACTCTGTTTTAAATTAAACTTAAAAACAAAACCCAGGTACCAGTGGCTCATGCCTATAATCCTAGCTTTTCAAGAGGCTGAGATCTGCCTATCATGGTTCAAAGCCAGCCCATGCAGGGAAGTCCATGAAACTCATCTCTAATTACCTACCAAAAAGCCAGAAATAGAGCCATGGCTTAAGTGGTAGAGCACTACCCATGAACAAAAGAAACTCAGGGACAGTGCCCAGCCCTGAATTCAGGCCCCAAGACTGGTACAATAAATAAATGAATAAATACCCATAAAATATATCTTCTAGAATGTTGCAGGCGGTTCTTAAGTTCTAGGATTTCTACTTCCATTTCTGTGCTTTGTTAACCACAATTCCCTCCTACCTTGTGTCGAATGATCTGCTGCTGTATTTTGGCAGTCTGAGTGCCAACAGGTTCTGAGTTAGCAAGCTTTTTCTCTGTGACAGATAAGAAGTCAGAAATAGGTTCAGTTGTCTCATGGAATTGTTTGGCCAGGACCAGGATATCTTCCAGCTGTTTTTGCCTACATAAATATATAAAACAAACTGCTTAAGCACAAAGTTACATTATGACTCATACTAGTATCAGATATAATTTAAGTCTTTACTAGGTGTAGTTTAAATACTAGTAGTAAACAGATGATACATTAGGAAGCACTTTGCTGTTGCAAAGGTTTCAAAAGCTATTACTTTATTCTGATCTGGTTCTAACTATGCTCAGGGACAGCACCCAAGCTCTGAGTTTAACCTCCAAGATCTGACAGAAAATATTACAGAACAGACATAGTTTACCTAATATAGAGTGAGGAGAAGAGTAGAAACTAAGAAACAGATTAGAGTCAAATGCAAGATGTCTTTGAAGGCTGAGTTAAAACATTTACATTTCATTTATACTCAACAAGGAGACATGAAATACATGTGAGCAATGATCAAAGGTATACTTGAAAAGAGTTGATCCATCCATAGCCCAAGGATGAGACAAGGTCAAGTAGTAAGAAAGGGATTAGTTAGGCAGGAACCTCAAATAGCTCAAGTAGGAGCTCCTAAGTCATGAGCTGAGGTAGGGAGTGGAAATCAGAAAAAAGGATACACAATAAAGACGATCTCTTTAGAAGTTAAAACGACAGAATTTAGCATCTGGATACATGTGGATATAAAATGGAGGTACCATTTACTGGATGCTAAAGGTATCATTAATAGAAATGGACACTAAAAGGGAAAAATGGTGCAAAATTAAATTATTTCAGTTTTGTTTCTTTTACTATTATAGGCAAATCAGACTTTGTAACTAGATGAGAAATAAGCAAACTAGGGGGCCCAAGATGGCAATTGAACAGTAGGGAAACACCACAACTCTCTCCAACCAAATAGTGAGCTCAAGTACCAAATAGTGAGTTCAAGTTCCAACGCTTGGTTTCCCCAATAGACCGACAACAGCAAAAAGGTGAACATTCAAAGAAATACAAGATAAAAGAAAAGAAAAAACTTCAGAACCTACATAAAGATGAAAAAGCGTGAAGACCCTTCCCCCACCCCTTGCTGGCAGCTCGGCTCTGTGCCAAGCTGCTAGAACGGCCTGGCCTGCGGCCGCTGGAAACACCAAAGCCATAGCGGTCAGTAGAACACCAGCACAGAAGACTCCCATGGTGCTGATGCCAGTGCCAGTGCTGGACCCAGACCATGTAAACAGAGAAAACTCAGAGCTCAGAATCTGACTGAAGACCCTTCCCCTACCCCTTGCCGGCGGCATGGTTCCAAGTGGCCTTGCCTGTGGCCACCAGGGACTCCAGAGCCAGAGGGGTCTGTAGAAAGCCAGCGCAGAAAATGCCTACAGTGCTAGACTTGGACCGTGTAAACAGAGATCGTGAATTCCAGACCCAGAGGAACAGCGCCCAGGCCCAGAGTTCAGGCCCCATGACCGGACCCCCCCCCCCCCCAAAATAAAGTAAAATAAAATAAATATTAATGGACTCAATTCACCAATCAAAAAATGAACTGCAGATTGGATCAGAAAACAAGATCCAGGAGGAGGCTGCAATGCTTGATAAGAAATGTACTCATTATCTTGCCCATGTAATTGTAACCCCTCTGTACAGTGTGTTCACAAAAAATAAAAAATAAATAAATAAAAAAAAAAAACAAGATCCATCCATTTGTTGTCTTCAAGAGACCTATCTCATAGCCAAATACACAAACTGCAAGTGAAGGGATGGAGGAAGATCTACCATGCAAATGCTTCCCACAAGAAGGCAGAAGTTGCTGGGTGCTGGTGGCTCACACCTGGAATCCTAGCTACTCAGGAGGCTGAGAGCTGAGGATCATGGTTCAAAGCCAGCCCGAGCAGGAAACTCCGTAAAACTCTATCTCCAATAAACCATCAGAAAATGGGAAGTGGCGTTGTAGCTCAAGTGGTAGAGCGCTAGCTAGCCTTGAGCTGAAGAGCTGAGGGGACAGTGCTCAGGCCCAGAGTTCAAGCCCCATGACTGACAAAAAAAAAAAAAAAAAAAAAGAAGGCCGCAGGAGTTGCCATCCTGATATCTGAAAAAATAAACTTTGCATTAAAACCAATACAAAAAGACCAAAAAAGACATTACATATTAATACAGGGAACAATCCAAGAAGAGGATATCACCATTATCAATTTTTATTCTCCAAACATTGGTGCACCCAAATACATTGGGCAAATACTCTCAGATATACAGGAAAAAAAATAGATACAAATACAATAATACTAGGAGACTTTTTTTTTTGGGTCCGGTCATGGGGCCTGAACTCTGGGCCTGGGCGCTGTCCCTCAGCTCTTCAGCTCAAGGCTAGCGCTCCACCACTTGAGCCACAGCACCACTTCCGGTTTTTTCTTTTTGCTTATGTGGTGCTGAGGAATCGAACCCAGGGCCTCAGGCATGCAAGGCAAGCGCTCTACCACTGAGCTACCTTCCCAGCCCCAGTACTAAGAGACTTTAATACTCTACTTTCACCAAAGGACTGGTCTACCTGTCCTATCTATCCTCCAAATTGAATGATGCTATATCTCAAGTGGACTTAATTGACATCTACAGTTTTCCACCCAACAACAACCCAGTATATATTTTTCTCAGCAGCTCATGGAAGTTTCTCCAAAACAGATCACATCATGGTTCATACAAAGAATTTAAGTAAATACGGGAGTACTGACATAATCCCTTGTATTCTAACCGACCATAGTGGAATCAAGCTAGTTCTCAATAACAAAGCATACCGTAGAGGAAATTGAATAGCATACTTCTGAGCAATACCTGGGTCACAGAAGAAATTAAAAAGTTCCTACAATTCAGTGAAAATGAATACACATCACAAAGAAATCTGTGGGACATGGCAAAATCAGGCCTGAGGGGCAAATTTATTGCTCTCAGTGCACATATCAAGAAAACAGAGACAGACCAAGTAAATAATACAACTAAAACTGCTAGAAAAGCAAGAAAAAGCTGAACCCAAAGTTACTAGATGGAATGAGATAACCAAAATAAGAGCTTAAACGAACGAGACAGAGACTAAGAAAACTATAAATAATGTTAATAAAACAAAAAGCTGTTTTTTTTTAACAAATCAATAAAATTGATGGACCTCTGGCAAGATTAACTAAAAAACGAGAGGAGACTCAAATCAATAAGATCAGGGATGCCACAGGAAAAATTACAACAAACATCCAAGACATCCAAACAATTATAAAGAACTACTTCCAGAATCTATACTCACTAAGGAAGGAAAACCTAGCAGAAATGGATGAATTTTTAGAGAAATACAAACTACCCAAACTGAACCAAGAAAAAATAAATCAATTAAATAAGCCAATAACTTACAATGAGATAGAGGAAGCAATCAGAAGTCTTCTAACAAGGACCAGATGGATTCACTACGGAATTTTATAAGACCTTTAAAGAGGAACTAATACCCATTCTTCTCAAGCTCTTCGGAGAAACAGAAACAGTGAGCAGTCCCAAACTCATTCTATGAAGCCAATATCACACTCATCCCCAAACCAGGCAAAGAGCCAACAAAAAAAGAGAACTACAGACCAATCTCTTTGATGAATACAGATACAAATCTCCTCAATAAAATTTTAGTCAACAAAATCCAGAAACATATAAAAAAAAAATCACACATTATGACCAAGTAGATTTCATCCCAAAGATGCAGGGATGGTTTAACATACATAAATCAATAAATGTAACCCATCACATCAACAGATCCAAGATCAAGAACCACTTGGTGGGTGTGGAAAAGGTTTTTGATAAAATACAATATCCGTTCATGTTAAAAGCTCTGGAGAAAACAGGAATAGAAGAAATGATCCTTAAAACAATAAAAGCCATATATGACAGATCAATAGCCAATATTATACTAAACGGGGAAAAACTACAACCATCTCCTAAAATCAGGAACAAGGCAAGGGTGCCCTCTCTCCATTTCTCTTCAATACAGTTCTTAGCCAGAGCAATATGGCAAGAAAAGAACATTAAAGGGATCCGGATAGCTAAGGAAGAAATGAAACTATCCTATTTGTAGATGACATGATATTATACTTTAATGATCCCCAAAACTCCACTCATAAACTCCTAGAACTTATAAACCACTTCAGCAAAGTAGCAGGATACAATATTAACCCACAAAAATCATTTGCCTTTTTGCGCACCAACAATGTACAATCAGAAGGGAAATCAACCAAGTAAACAACGCCATTCACAACCTCAAAAAAAATATTTAGGAATTAACTAAAACAAAGATGTAGAGGACCTATTTAGTGAAAACTATAAAAGCCCAAAGAAGTGGTGCTGTGGCTCAAGTGGTAGAACGCTCGCCTTGAGCTGAAGAGCACAAGGACAGCGCCTAAGCCCAGAGTTCAAGCCCCACGACAAAAAAAAAAAAAAACAGAAAAAACAAAACCTTAAAGGGGCTGGGAAGGTGGCTCAATGGTAGAGCGCTCGCCTTGCATGCATGAGGCCCTGGGTTCGATTCCTCAGCACCACATAAACAGAAAAAAAAGCAGGAAGTGGCATTGTGTCTCAAGTGGTAGAGCGCTAGCCTTGAGCTGAAGAGCTGAGGGACAGCGCCCAGGCCCAGAGTTCAGGCCCATGACCGGATTGGCCGCCCCCCCCCCCAAAAAAAAGCCCAAATAAAGAAATCATAGAGGACACCAAGATATGGAAAGAGCTTCCATGTTCTTAGATAGGCAGAATTAATATAGTGAAAATGACCATACTGCCAAAAATGATACACAAATTCAATGCAATTCCCATAAAAATTCCAATGACATTCTTTACTGAAATAGAGAAAACAATCCAAAATGTATACGGAACAGCAAAAGACCTAGAATAGCCAAAGAAATTCTAGGCAAAAGATACAACGTGGGAGAGATCAAGATACCATATTCCAAGCTCTAGTATAGACAAAGACAGCTTGGTATTGGCATAAAACAGACCTGAAGACCAATAGAACAGATTAGAAGATCCAGTAATAAAATCACATACCTATAGTCAGCTGATATTTGGCAAAGGAGCTAAAGACATACAGTGGCAGAAGCAAAGCCTCTTCAACTACTGGTGCTGGGAAAACAGGGAAGCCACATGCAGAAAACTAAAAGTAGACCCCAGCCTGTCACCATGCACTAACATCAACTCAAAATGGATTAAAGACCTTAACATCAAACCTGAAACTCTGAAACTACTGCAGGACAGAGTAGGAGAGACACTTGAACTTATAGGCACAGGCAGAAACTTCCTAAACACAGTCCCAGGGTCACAACAAATTAGAGAGAGGCTCAACAAATGGGACTACCTTAAAATAAAGTTTCTGCACAGCTAAAGACATAGCTACCAAACTAGAAAGACAGCCAACTAATTGAGAAAATATTTACCAGCAACATATCAGACAAAGGCCTAATATCCATCATATACAGGAAACTCAAGAAACTGATCCCTCGCATATCTAACAAACCAATAATTAAATGGGCAAGGGAGCTAAAGAGAGACTTCTCAGAAGAGATAAAAATGGCAAAGAAATACATGAGGAAATGTACATTATCCCTGGCTGTAAAGGAAATATAAACAAAAACAACCCTGAGATACCACCTTACCCCAGTCAGAATGGCCCACATCCTAAATTCAGCCAATGACAAATGCTGGTGGGGATGTGGAGAAATGAACTCTATTGCATTGCTGGTGGGAATGTACACTAATACAACCACTTTGGAAAACAGTTTGGAGGTACCTCAGAAAGCTAAATATAGACCTCCCCTAAGACCTAGCCATACCACACCACTACCCTGAGCAACAGGAACCATGATACAAGGACACATGCACCTCCATGTTCATTGAAGTACTGTTCACAATAGCCAAGATATGGAAACATCTCAGATGCCCTACTATAGATGAATGGATCCAAAAACTATGTTACCTTTACACAATGGAATATTATGCAGTCATTAGAAAGGACAAAATAACGGCATTCACAGGGAAATGGATGGAACTAGAACAAATAATTTTGAGTGAGGTGAGCCAAGAACAGAGAGACAAATGGCACATGGTCTCCCTGATATGTGGATGTTAAATCCAAAATGCAAGGAGATATGACAAAGTAAACAGGACTCAAGAAACAAAGGACCTCCACTCAATTCGTTGTATCATTTCTAAATGACTCCATGTTCTTGACCACACACACACACACACACACACACACACACACACACACACACACACACACACACACACACACACACACACACACACACACACACACACACACACACACACACACACACACACACACACACACACACACACACACACACACCCCCCCCCCCTGAGGAAAGCTAGGAGGAAAGCACAGAATCAGAGTGAAACAGGAAAATATATAACAGACTAGCCCATAAGCTGCATAGGACTTAGATGAAAATGAACTACATAACTCAAGGGCAGTGATGGAAGGGAGGGAATGAGAGGGAAAGAAGGAACAGCTTATACTAAGCAAAAGGAGAGTAATGTACATATCACCCAGGGTGGAAGAAAAAAGTTGTATTGTCAAAGCTCATAGAATTCACAAATATTATAGACCATGATAATGACAATTTGCCTTGTGAAGGTTAAAATGTGTTTGTGAGTTTAAGTATCATCACTATCTCACAATAGTGTGAAATTTGTGGAATTTATGTAATCAGTTAATCTCAATAAAAAATTACATAAAAAAAGAAATAAGCAAACTATGGGCAGATGGAAGTAAAGTGATAAGAGATTAGGTAGTCATTTGAAGATTGTCACTGACTACCTAGAGACTTAAAGGATAAATAAACAATCAACTGTACTACTTGGACTTATTTCTGATGAGCGGCTATTTATTTTATGTATTTTTGTTGTTGTTGTTGGTCATGGGGCTTGAACTCTGGGCCTGGATGCTGTCCCTCAGCTCTTCAGCTCAAGGTGAGCACTATACCACTTGAGCCACAGGGCCAATCCAGTTTTCTGGTGGTTAATAGATAAGAGATAAGAGTATCCCGTACTTTCTTGTCTGGGCTGACTTTGAACCATGATCCTCAGATCTCAGCCTCCTAAGTAGCTAGAATTATATGCGCCCTGCTTGGCATTTATTTTTAAAAATTAAGGACAGTGTAAGATTAAAAGCAGAGACATCCATGTGACTTGTGACATGAAGGTAAAAAACATCTAATACCAAGGTATGCTAAAAGAGAAGCATAATAAGTTTTAATTCCAAGTAACAAAAGTATTATTTATAAATATCAAAAACTCTGGTTGGTGCTGGGCACTGTTGGTGTATGTATACCTAGAATACTAACTACTACCTAGAATACTAACTACTAAGGAGGCTAAGATCTGAGGATCATGGTTTGAAGACTGCCAGAACAAAAATGTCTTGAGACTCTATGTCCAATTAATCAGAAAGGCAGGGAAAGAAAAACAAAGCAAAACAAAACAAAAAAACAACAAAAACTGAACTGGAGGCATAGCTCAAGTAGTGGAGTACCAGCAATGAGCAAAAAAGCTCAGTTAGGGTTCAAGGCCCTGAACTCAAGCCCCAGTACACACAAACCCACACCTATATGTGCACCCCCCCCCCCCCACACACAAATAACTCTATTGCCTGGTGCTCGCAATCCTAGCTACTCAGAAGGCTGAGATCTGAGGATAGAGCTCAATGCTAGCCTAGGCAGGAAAGCTCTTGAAAGTTTTATCTCCAATGAACTATCAAAAAAGCCAGAAACAGAGCTGTGGCCAAGCAGTAGAACATTAGACTTGAGCAAAAAAAAAAAGCTTGGGATAGCACCTAAGCCCCAAGTTCTAGCCCCAGGACTTTTACCAAAACCAAAAACCAAAACCAGCTGGGCACTGGTAGCTCACACCTGAGATCTGAGGATTGTGATTTGAAGCCAGCCTGGGTAGAAAAGTCCCCACGAAGAGACTTAGCTCCATTAACCACTCAAAAACTGGAAGTGGTGCTGTGGCTCAAGTGGTGGAGCAATAGCCTTGAGCACAAAGAGGCTCAGTGACAGCACCCAGGCCCTGAGTTCAAAGCCTCACAACCACCAACCAACCAATCACACCCATACCCACAACCCCACACAGACACAACCCCAAAACCAACAAAACGAACAAACTACCACCACCACCAACAAACCCAACTGTGGTTGGCTTATAGGAACCTAAATCTGTTTGGAATTGCAATTGTACTACAATAGAACAAACTACACAGATCAGTGAGTCTTCTAGTACTTTGAAATTTATGAGTAGCAGAAGCTCATTTCCAGAGTGATTCTTGTTATAAAGAACATGTCTAAAAACTTATTACTCTTTAAATAAAAGCTATCAAACACCTTCCAAAGCAGTACATGAGTCATTAAGGAGCTTTAAAAGTGCTCAGGAATATGAAAACATAGGACAAAACAAACTTCTGACCCATTCATCAAAACCCCTCCAGTTTTACCTGGCTGCTGCCTTGCTGAGTAGTTCAGTCCATCGACTTTCAAGACTCTCCAACTGCCCAGTGATTTTCTCTCTATCAGCCAGTTCGGCTGACTGAGCTATTCTACCTCCTTCAGCTTGAAGCATGTCTACTGTGGCCTTTCGATCATCTAGTAGCCTCTGGAGCAACTACAGTATATGTGTTTAAAGAGAATGGAAAGTAACAACATAGGGTTATTTTCAAATCTGAAATAGGAGGAAAAAATTAAAGCAATCCATAATCCTTCCCACCAAATTCTAGGCTTAATTTAATAATGTGTTTTTGTCCATCCTTCAGACAGAAGCATGAGAACACAGTTCCAACCACCTCTCACAAAGTTTTTACACTTAAGTTTTTAAACAGTGCTTGTGATTGCTGTTATATAAAAACAGATTTCTTTTGTTTGCATAAGAAAAAAAGAGCATTGAAAAATCAGTATAGGGCTAGGCATGGTAGTTCATGCTTCTCATCACAGCTTCTTAGGAGGCAGAGATGGAGAAGATCAGTTTTGAAGCCAGTTGGGGCTAAAAGTAAGACTTTGTCTCAATGATTAAGTCAGCCACATTGGCATACTCCTGGGATCCCTGCTATGTGAGGTAATAGGATAGCAGACTGGGGTTGGCCCTGGGCAACCTGAGGTTTGGGAGGCTTGGGGTTTAAGACCAGCCTGGGCATACATGAGAGACCCCTTTTCAACCTACAGCTGAGCACAGTGGTGTACACTGATTATCTCAGTTATGACAGGAAGCCTAGAACAGGTGCATTGGAATCCACTCTCAAAAATAAACAGAGTTGGGAAAACATGGGTGAAGATGTGGCTCAGTAAAGTCTGCCTAGCAAATGTGATGCATACATACACATATTCCATAAGTATGGTAAAAAATACCTTAGCCTGACTGAGGTAATCATTTGATAATGCATATAAATATTAAAACATTGCCTTAAATATGGACAACTTTTGTCATATGCCTCAATGAAGCTGGAAAAATGAAATTTCCTTTAGGATAAACATTTTTAGATAGAAACATTGACATAAGAATTAAATAAAAATATACATAGAAACTTTTACATTCTATACAACAATATTTAGAATATTGCTGATGGTAAAACACTAGAAAGCTTTTAACATTAAGCTGTGGATGAGACTTTGAAATAGCTCAGTCTAGTTTAGTCTAATATACACCATAGTAAGCTAGTAAATTAAATAGTAAGCTAGTAAAATCAATTTCCACCTTCCCTTTTTCTCTCAGTGATACAGGGTCTCACTATGTACCCTTTCCTGGCCTTGAACTCAACCCTTCTTCCTCAACTTCCTGAATGTTGGATGCACTCATGATTACAGGCATGCATCAACATGTCTGGCTCAATTTCTACTTTTCAAGAGAACATAAAGTAGGTAAAGATTTTTCTGACTTGCTCTTTAAACTATAAGCAAATGTATCATTTGCCACTCCCTACAGTTGTTTCAGTTCACTGTCCCCGCATTCTTACCTTCTGTTCTTGGATCTGTGCTTTTACCACTTTGTACTCAGCAGATGGAGGTTTCTGATTGGCTATGAGCTCCTCAGTATCTGCCAACCAACTGAGCAATGGCTCCAAGGCATCTTGAAACTTCCCACAATGCAGCAAAGCCTCCTGTAGTTGGGCAATTCTTTGTGCAACCTGTGTCATCAAAGGGAAGCTTATTATGAGAAAAGAGGTTTTAAATTACTGACCCCCTTTAAAACTACAGATTGCAAGCACTAAGTTTTTATTACATTCAGGTTCTAGAGAAACTTTAGATTTAGAAACTTTATTTTTTATTTTTTTTGGGTCCAGTTGTGGGGCCTGAACTCTGAGCCTGGGCACTGTCCCCCAGCTCTTCAGCTCAAAGCTAGCTCTCTACCCCTTGAGCCACAGCACCACTACCAGCTTTTTTTTTGCTTATGTGGGGCTGAGGTATCGAACCCAGGGCCTCATGCATGCAAGGCAAGCGCTCTACCACTGAGCCACCTTCCCAGCCCTAGATTTAGAAACTTTAGATTCAATGCCTTCTGGTCCCAGCACTCTTGTTACCTGCTTGTAACTTACCTTTTTATTCAGTGTGTTCCATCGAGCATTGATCTCATCCATGTCATGTTCTAAACCCTGCACATCACAGTTTTTTCCTGCACTCTGAATTAATCCCTGGCCAAGTCCATTCACCTGCTGCAATTTCATCTGAAGAGGATCCACTTGTTCTTTCTGAAACATCTGAATAATTGCAAACCAAGATTTAATCATACAGGAGGCTGAGATCTAAGGATCGCTATTCAAAACTGACTCAGGCAGGAAAGTGCATGAGACTCTTACTTCCAATTAACTACCAAGAAGATGGAAATGAAGCTATGACTCAAAGTTGTAGAGCACTACTAGCCTTGATCAGTGCCCATCAGAAGGGTCAGCACACACACACAAAAATAGAATCTATGGTTGGGTGAGTAAGTAGAGAAGGAAAATCCCAGTAAAGACTGAAAAGGGAAGCTACAAAGGTAATTACCAGTGACCTTTACTTTGTACTATAATTTGATTATGCCACGTTTTGTTTGGTAACATTACAAAGTAGAGTTCAGCTAAAATTATTTGTTTCTCCAATAACATGGATCCCAGAAAAAAAAAAAGTGCCATAACTCTATTTTGTAACATTAAAGATACTATATTAAAGCCTGGAATAGTGGCTCATGTCTCTAATCTTAAACTACATGGGAAACAGAGCTCTGGGGATTGAAGTTAAAAGGAAAAACGAGTTCCAAAGGTTGGGCATAGTGGTATACACCTGTCCTAAGCTACAGCAGGACAATGTTTGTATGCAATAGCATATGCTTGTTATCCTAACAACACAAATAAAAGGCTCATAGTCCAGGCCAACCCAGACATATCAAGATATACCTTGAAAATTATCAATACTAGCCAAGTGCTGGTTGCTTATGCCTGTAATCCTTGCTACTCAGAAGGTACCTTGAGGATGGCTTGAAACCAGCCCTGCAGAAGTTTTGTAAGACTCAATCTCCCAATTAACAAAATCCAAGACTGGAGGTGTGGCTCAAGTGGTGGAAAGCTGAGTGTAAGTGTAAAGCTCTAGGCTCAAGCCCCAGGATTTTAGAAGAAAAAAAATACCCTGAAGAAAAATCTGTAGAAAGGGAAAGGCTCTGAAATTTAAAGGTGTTCTGGTGTGATAAAAATGATGGCTGGTGATGGGAGGTGGCAAGAGTTTGAAAGGCAAAGAACCAATTACACATAGAAAAGATGTCAAGTCCACACAAGAAGAGCCCCTTTTGCCCAGTAATCAAACCTGTCTTATACTACAGCTGGCAATAAAAAATCTATTTGCTACTTATAGGTAAGTTTAAATAAACTTTAATAAATAAAAAATTAGGGCTGGGAAGGTAGCTCAGTGGTAGAGTGCTTGCCTTGCAAGCCTGAGGCCCTGGGTTCGATCCTCAGTACCACATAAGAAAAAAGAAAAAAAGCCAGAAGTGGCGCTGTGGCTCAAGTGGTAGAGCACTAGCCTTGACCTGAGGAGCTGAGGGACAGCGCCCAGGTGCAGAGTTCAGGCCCCACAACCGGACCCCCGACCCCCCAAAAAATAAAATAAATAAAAAACTACATTCCTGGGCTGGGAAGGTAGCTCAGTGGTAGGGCGCTTGCCTTGCAAGCCTGAGGCCCTGGGTTCGATTCCTCAGTACCACATAAGCAAAAAGAAAAAAGCCAGAAGTGGCGCTGTGGCTCAAGTGGTAGCGTGCTAGCCTTGAGCTGAAAGCTGAGGGACAGCGCCCAGGCCCCACGACTGGATCAAAAAAAAAAAAAAAAATTACATTCCTAGTCATCTTTCATGTGGTCAGCAGCCACATGTGGCAAGTGCCTACCATGCAGGGTAACTGAGAACAACATCATATTAGCAGGAAGTTCTATTGGATAGTGCTACAAATGATATAGAAAATATATTTAAATTACCTAATAGCCAACCTCTCTTCTTGTTCAAATGAATGTTTTGTTTACAACTGGAAGTGTGGCTCAGTGGTAAACTGCCTGTATAGCAAGTGGCAGGCCTGAGATGCCATCAATGAATTCAAACCCCAATACCATCACCAAAACAAAACCTTTCCTTTACAAATACTTCCTGTAAAAGTATTAAGATAGTTCTTCAACTTTCCACCTCCAGACTGGATTAAGTTGACTAGGACAACAATTTTCAGAAGTTGAAAACAAAGTAAAGTACTTCTATTAGCTAGATATTTATTTTGAATACAAACACACAGAACATTAATGAAAGTAAATCTGAAAACACTTGTTCTCTTAGCTCCAAAATAGAGCACTTTTGCAAAATAGCTTTAGTTGCTTATAGCTACATTTAAAATTCCTATTCTGTAGCATTTCAGTTAATAAAACTGGGCAGTGCCTTGTTATTAACTAAGTAGCAATGACATTTTCCAGAGCAGTATATTTGTAGAATTGTTTTAAGACTGTAAGATGAAACAAGGACATAAAGCAGAATATCTACCAAAGAACTTCAAACTCTATCTTTGGTAATAATGCATTCTCTAGTTTCAAGCTGATTTGAATCTTTTGGCTGACAGTCCATCTCTTGAATCAGACCACCATCCTGGCTATTTGTTGGTTATTTTGAGATGGAATCTCATGGACTTTTCTGCCTGGGCTTCCAACCTCAATCCTCCAGATCTCAGCCTCTTAAGTAGCTAGGACTAGAATGTGTGCCACCACTCATTTCATTGATTTTTTTTTTTTTTTTGTGCTAGTCCTGAGGGTCGAACTCAGGGCCTGGGCTCTGTCCCTGAACCTTTTTGTGCTCAAGGCTAGTACTCTACCACTTGAGCCACAGTGCCACTTCTAACCTTTTCTGTTTATTTGGTACTGAGGAATCAAAACCAGGGCTTCATGCATGCTAGGCAAGCACTCTACCAGTAAGCCACATTCCCAGCTCTCATTGATCTTTTTGTGATATCCTTTGTTCTTTTTTCCTTTCCTTCCAGATTTGCAAGTGTTGGGAGCCTCTAGGGGTAGAGATAAGGGAAAGAGTGTTAGCCTTAGGCCCTCTCTTTCTATATCCTTTCTGAACAATCATATCCATATCTATGATTTTAATTTGTATGTGTATGTGTGTGCATGTGTGCGTCCTCATGTGCCAGTCCAGGGGCTTGAACTCAGGGCATGGGTACTGCTATTCATGAGGGGTTTTTTGCTCAAGGTTTGTACTCTCCCACTTGAACCACAGCTCTACTTCTGACTTTTTATAGCTAATTGAAAATAAGAGTCTCAGGGATTTTCTTTCCCAGTCTGGCTTTGAATTTCAATCCTTAAATCTCAGTCTCCTGAGTAGCTAGAATTATAGACATGGGCCACTTATGCCTTACTTTATACAGTTTTAAATATTAACCCCAATAAATGTTTATAATTATAAATTTCTATCTTTTTTTAGCTTCAGATTTATATATCCAACTGCTTTCTTATTAATGCTCAGACATCTTTCTTATTATTGCTCAGACATCTTGAATCTAACAGTTCCAAATACAACAGTACCTCTCAGTTTCTCTTCTCTAAAATTTCTTCCTCCCTCAACTAACAACTTCCTATAACATCTATTTGGCTTACAAATCAGTATTTATAAGTCATCCTTGATCATTTTCTCTGCCTAATCCCTTATACAAAAGCCATTATCAAGTCTTGTTAGTTCTACTTCCTAAATATACTTTGACTCCATCTGTGGTCTTCAAATACACTTTTTCTCTGTTCTTATTTCTAAATTTTCTCACAGTTTGTGAGAAATGTATCATTTTTTGCTTAATGTCTGCCTCCCCATAAGTTCCATCAGGGCAGGAACCATACCAATTGTATTCACCGCAAGAAGCCAGGATTTGAAAGAATGGGCACTAGTATTTATTTCATGAATGAATGAATGACTCTACATAGAAATGGTTTTCAGGAAGTCAAACCAACGCAAGAAAGTTCTGTAGATCAGCTAGGCATTCAAACACTGAACTGGTCAGGTGTTGATGACTCACACTTATAATCCTAGCTACTTGAAAGTTGATGTCTGAGGATCACGGCTCAAAGTCAGCCCAGGCAAGAGCCTCTTGTCTCCAATTAACCACCAAAAAGGCCAAAAGTGTAGCTGTGACTCAAGTGGTAAAGCACTATGCTTCAGCACAAAAACTCAGGGACAACATTCAAAGCCCTGAGTTCAAAACCCTAAGATCAGCAAAAAAAAAAAAAAAAAAAAAAAGAAGCCTATCAAACATTGAACTGTTGGTGTGGTTCTCTTCAATTTTTGCTTAAAATTACTGGCAAAATTTAATCTTATAAAACCCCTACTGTGCACAAAACTTTTTTCACCCCTTCCTTTGAACTAGTGATTTGGAATCTGTAAGTGGGTGAAAATAACCACAGATTGTTCTCAGTGGGCTCAGATCCCACTACAGAAACAGCAAGCTTAGGCATTTTGCAGCCAAACTATAACTGGCTATTTGGAAAGTTTATGTCTATCAGGCTGCAAGAATGGCTCAAGTGGTAGAGCACCACACTAGCAAGTGTGAGGCCAAGGTCAAACTCTACTACTACCCGAAAAAGGATACACACACATATATTTGTGCAGGCAAAAACAGCTGGGAGATAACCTGGTCCAATTCCATGAGACAACTGAGCCTATTTCTGATTTATAATCTGCCACACAGAAAGTTTGCTAACTTAGAACCTATTGGCACTCAAGATTGTCAAAATTCAGCAGCAGATCATCTGACACAAGGTAGGAGGGAATTACAGTCAACAAAGCACAGAAGTGGAGGTAGAAATCTTTTTTTTTTTTTTTTGGGTCCGGTCGTGGGGCCTGAACTCTGGGCGTGGGCACTGTCCCTCAGCTCTTCAGCTCAAGGCTAGCACTCTACCACTTGAGCCACAGCGCCACTTCTGGCTTTTTTCTTTTTGCTTATGTGGTGCTGAGGAATCGAACCCAGGGCCTCAGGCATGCAAGGCAAGCGCTCTACCACTGAGCCACCTTCCTAGCCCAGAGGTAGAAATCTTTTAAGTAAAAAAACTGCCTCCTGCAGCATTCTGGAAGGTATGTTAAAGGGGTTTGTTTGTTTACTGTGTAGATCCTGGGGCTTGAACTCAGAGCCCTGGGTGCTGCCTGAGTTTTTTGTTCAAGGCTAGTGCCTTCCTACTTGAGCCACATCTCCACTTCTGGCTTTTTGGTGGTTAAATGGCATTAAGAGTCTCACAGACTTTCCTGCCCAGACTGGCTTCAAACTTTGATCCTCAGGTCTCAGTCTTCTGAATAGCTAGGATTACAAGTGTAAGCCACTGCCATCTGGCCGGTAGCTGCATTTTTAACTGGCCATCTAGTAGTCTAAAGTTCTACAATGTAGTAGATAACTCATTTTTTATTTTTATTTTTTTGTAACATTCACTGATGTTAATGAGAGTGATACTCATTCAGTAAACAGTGAGTGCCTACTATGGTTTGGGACCTTTGGATCTAGGAAGCCCTAACAACTCTCTTAGTTATCCTTGACTGCATCAGACTAAACCTCTGAATCCTTCACTTTTTACTAGTGACCAAAATGACACTTAGCAGAAGAAAGTAGCTGATTTCAAATTCCTTTGACTAGGAGGGTTCAATGATGTAAAACACAGTTTTCAACTATTTCCTAACACATTCTGTCATCTAAAATTTAGAATCTTAGAACTAAAAGCCAGCTCTATTATACACTTGTAATCCCAGCACTCAGGAGGCTAAGGCAGAAGGATCTCAGAGTGAGACCAGTATGGGCTACAGAGTAAATCTAGGTAAAAGCTAGACCCTGTGACAAAACAAAAACAAAACAAATCTTAGAGCTAAGACAGACCTAAGGAATCTCTTACTTTATAGACTCTAAGAAATAAGGGCTCCAGGAAAAGAAAATGACTTGCTTAAGGACACCAAGACAATTTTACAAGATGACTAAAATACTACTTAGTGTTCCATAAGTATTATGCCTCTGGCTTTAAGAAACATACCCATGTACCTTTAAAAAGCTCTCATATATCTCTGTACTGCTTTCACCCAAACTGCTCTGGTGAATTCTAGCTAACCAAAGTATCTATTTTAAGGGAAAGGGAAGAATGTAGCCAGTGATTGAAATTTTACACATCTACTGCTTTAAATGCACTGTCATTTTATCCTTACAATCCTCATACCTTATCAAAAGAGGAAACTGAAGACTCAGAATATCTAAGTAATTATCCTTAAGTGACTAAATAGTAATCCAGATCTCACTCAAAGCTCACACTCTGGCCTCTGCCTAACTATTGATATCATCAATGAGTACTCAGTTTCTTGATTAAAGAAAGAACAGCTGAGAAGTGGTAGAGTGGTAGAGTGCTTACCTTGCATGCATGAAGCCCTGGGTTTGATTCCTCAGCACCACATAAGCAGAAAAAGCCTGAAGTGGTCCTGTGGCTCAAGTGGTAGAGTGCTAACCTTGAGCTGAAGAGCTAAGGGACAGCACCCAGGCCCAGAGTTCAGACCCCACAACAGACAAACAAAACAAAACAAAAACAAAACCCCACAACCTATGTATTTCAAAGGCAGAATCACACTTTGCTGCTAATCATCTTTTTAAAAAGGTAAAGCTACAACTTTTTACATCATGGTTGCCACTGTTGCTTATGGTATATGAATTATAGTTTTTCACCAAACAAAATTAAAAAGACACACTTTTCCCCTACACTCAACTGAAAAATAAAGAAACTGTAAGCCCACGGGCACAAAATGAACAAAACAGAGGACTAGCTATGTCATTTCTCATTAACACCAAGTTAGAGTTCTTGTAAATCTCACTTTACTCTTTAGATCCTTTCTGGCAGCAAAATGAACAATTACCTCATTTGAATTTAATCCATCAGTTGCAGCCAAAGGAACTTTCTCATGTAGAGCTGTGCCAGTCACTTCTTTTATTCCAAATGCTGAAGAATCAAGGTCTTCCTTGATCCTCATTTCAGTGAGGGAAGCCTCCTCATGAAAAGAGGTTCCTTCTTCTGAGAAAGGCACTGAATCAGTTTGGGCAGTACTTCCCTGGAAGGGTTCACCAGTGGTAAAAACCTCCTCCAAAGGAGGCACTGCAGCAGCTGGGATAGCAGGTCCTTCTGGGGTGAATACACTAACAGGCTTTGTTGGGGTGGGTTCTGAAGGAGCTGGGGTTGCAGAGTCCTCTGCATCAGACTCTGTAAACGCAGTATCAGGCTCCTCTGGGGAGGGCACTGCAACAGCTAAGGCATTAGGCTTCTCTGGGGTAGAAGGCCCTGCGAGAGTTAGGGCAGCAGGCTTCTCTGGGGTGGTGGGCACTGCAGTATTTGAGGCAACAAGCTCCTCTGGGGTGGTGGGCCCTGCAAGAGCTGGCAGTGCAGTTTCCTCTGTGGCAGCTGGCCCTGAAGGATCTGGTTCACAAACTTTATCAACTGGAGAATCGGGATCCTCTGGGATGGGCCCTGAGGCAGCTAGAGTGCCAAGCCCTTCTGGGGTGTCATCCTCCTCTGCGATGGGTACAGTAGCCGTTGAAGTAGTCCTCTCTAAGGAAGACTCTGCAACAGCTGACATATCCTCCTCTGTGATGGCTGCAGCAGCAGCAGCTAGAGCAGTCTTCACTAGAGAGGATACTACAGCAGCTGGAACAGGACCCTCAGGAGCAGTCACTGCAATAGTTAGGGGGGCAGCTCTCTCTGAGGCTAGTATTGGAAAAGCTGTGACTTCCTCTTCTAAGGTGACCACTTCAGTGGCTGGGATACACGTGTCTATAGTGGCCACTGAGGCAACTGGGATGTCCTCCACTGAGGTCTCTATAGCAGCAGCTGAGATAGCAGGCCCCTTTGAGGCAGACACTGCAATAACTGAGATGTCTTTTAGGGTGGGCTCTGTAACAGTCAGGGCACGTATCTGTTGGTTAGATGTCCATTCCTCTAAAACTGGCTCAGTATTACTAGCTTTGGTAACCGGTTCCTCTGGGAAAACATTCAGGCATGAATCTGAATCTCGCATTTCCCTTTCCTCTCTCTGTGATGATGCTAGGTCCAGCTCAGGCTTTTTATCACTCATAGCTTCCACTCCATCTCTTTTATGTCTCAGTTCTCTAGTCAGCAGGTGTAAACCCAGAACTTCTGCCTCTAAAGATTTTCTCTGGAGATCCTGGAAGATTTGCTCTGGGAAGCTTCCACTCCCCCAGAGCTTGGCTTGATAATCCAGCTCTTTTGCCTCACTGTCCTCCTCATCACAAACTTTTTCTGTGGACAATACACATGAGTCCGCATTTCCCAAGCACATCACATTGCTAGTTTCTTTATCAATAGCTTCTTTCTCACTTTTCAAATGAATCTCACCTGTTAATAAACTTGAATCAGATGACAACACCTCTATTTCAGGTCTTGAGGTAACATCTCTTAGTTCAGATCTAAATGCAAAACTAAGGGAGAACCTCTCAATAGTCTCTTCCACATTCCCCTCATTTTGACTGCATTCTACTTGGGACAAATTGCCATTTTCTTTGACCACTTCAGAAGCAAAAGATAATTTTTCTTCACAAGAAGTGTTATGATCAGAGTTCAGAAATCCTACTGTGTCCAACTCGCCTAGTGATTCCAGATCACCTGGAGACTTATATTTCCCTACACCCCCAAGGTTAAAAGGCACTTTTTCACAGTCCTTGCAAATGTCCCTTATATCAGGATAGGCAGTAAATTCCACAGCATTAGGTACCTGGGAAGAATCCAGGGTATTAATATATTCGCAATCCAATCCAATATCATGGTCCTTTACTTTTATATTTAAAAGGTCTGTGTTCTGTTCCTTATCTAAGGCAGCCCCTGAAAAATGGCTAATTATAAGTGTATTTTCGGCATTCTGGGATGAGGCCAGCCCTTCAGAAGAGGCTTCATTCTGTAGTTCATCTGAAGTACCTTCACATAAACACTCCTTTTCAAGTTCAAGAAACATCTGTACTGAATCTGTGTCAGAGAGCTGCTCTGCATCAACAGGACATTCTAATTCTAAGACAAGATCTTCTAGCTCCTGAACAGTTCTGGTTTTCATCTCATCAATTGAACCCTCACCTGCAAAAACACAACTGCAATCCAGGGGTATATCCTTGGGAGAGGAAGCCAGTTGACCTCCAGCTGGCTGTGAGTCTTCAGAGCAAGAAATCTGATCAATGGCTACATGGTCAAAAGTCCCCAAGACAGCAGCTAAGCAATCAGTTACAGCCTCCACCACTGCTACTGTGTTTGCTTGTTCTCTTTCTTCAAAAATGTCTGCCAGGCTGTTCTTCTCATCTGCCATTAGAAGAGTCTTTCCTCCCGTCTCTGACAGTTTCTCTTCCTCCCATTCCTCTTCAGCCTCCATCATGATCCACCGCTCATCCTCCTCAAACTTCAGTTCAGACTCTGTTTTCTCTCTCAGGCTGGCAGTTATGAGAATGGGTAATGCTGGATCTAACAGCTCTTCACTCAGGCAAGGAGAGAGGGGTGGCATTTCCACAGTGCAGACTGGGTCTCCAAGTGGGTGCTGCTTCCCACTGAAACCTCCCTTAGCAGAACTTTTCATGGCCCTGGGCCAGGTTGCACTTGAGTATCTGTATTCCTGCATTTCATCTGTGTTACCACTTGCTGATGCAGCTTCTGATACCAAAGGCTGGAATTCATGTGGAGAGCTCTCACTGTGCTGCTGGAATCTGAAGTCCTGGCAGTCTCCACTTCCATTTTTCACATCTTGCACTTCTGGCAGAGCCATGCATTTGGACACATGTTCCAGAGTTACTGACTCTGACTGAGGTTCCCTGTGGTCCAAATGACCAGAGCTTTCTGTCAATGCAGAACTGGATTCCTTCTTCTCTTGCAAGGAAGGATTTGAAGCACCAGCTTCTGAAACTTCACTAAGAGAAGCTTCCATCCTTTCTGCAAATTCTGGGAAATTAGGTGGCATGAAGGATTTCCATGATCTCCTGTTAACATTGTCTTTGCGTTCTGCATTTGGCCGCCTTCTGGGTGGCACAGGTGCTGACTTTTGCACATCATTGCTTAGTTTTAAGGCATCAAATATTATTCTCTCATCCAGCTTTTTGCCTTCTGGTGCTCTAGATTCAAAAACATTCGATGCTGCTCCTAATGTACCATTACTAGATATGGTACTACCTTCCATCTTTTCCATGGTGCTTTTTGAAGTCTGATTAAGCTTTGACCCCTGATCTATCTGTTCATTTATCCTCATTGTATCATATATAGATCGCTGTGGAACATAGCAATCCTCTATATAGCCATCCTCATCCTCCCCCTTCCCCAGGCAGGTAGGGTTCCTCCTTAAACAGTCTGGTCTGCTCAATGGTTTACCCATACTGTTTCAGTCAAGATGAACCTTCACTCTTGGCAAAAGCTGTTTTACAGGTTTCCTCAAAATACATTCTACATTAATTATAAATCCTTTCACATGTTTATTCTTCAAGCCACCAATTGCATCTGCTCTCCAGAAAGACCTGGGAGTTACACTTTGAAATCATTCTGGGAGAAGCTCTAAGACAAACAGCTTTCTCCTTGCAGACTAGCAGCTTCATAGTTACAGACAGATAAATGGTATAATTTAATCAACAAACGTAAGATAGTTCCTTGTATGGCTTCTATTTTTTTTAAATTTTTACTTAAGGAGCACTGCTCTTTCACATTCAGTCCACAAAAAAAAAAAAATCATTTGATATTGATAAGTCTTGTTCGGTATCTAGTTCCACTCACTTTTCACCAAAGCAGAGTTGGAAGCAGTGAATGTATACCTTGTCCTGTAATAACAATGCCAAAGTCTCCAGTCCTCAAGTATGGCCCAAGCTAAGAATTCCTTTCATTTTATCCTCTATTCCAGTTCTGGAGCGTCCAGCTGGTCTGAATTAGGCCTTCGTCTTCTCTAGTTGGGGTGTTTGCATTTGAACTGGGCTGGTCGGCGGATATTCCTGCAACTTTAAACACAGGAAGTCCTTCGTTCCGGGCCAGTTTGGGGTTTCCTGTCTCCAAAACATCATGGCATTGTTGCGGCTTCCAGGCCAAACCTACACCGTGGCCGCAAAACAAGGCGCGTGGAGAGCCCCGCGCCGGGCCTTTAGGAAGCTGGCAGGCTGCAGCAGCGGCGGCCAAGGGGCCGCTGAGGGGCTTGCTCGACACCACCCGTTCCTCCCTAGCTTGCCGCGCGCCCCGAGGGCCAGGGTCACCTCACCGCAGTCGGGCAGGTGGTTTCGGACCGCGCCGGCCTCTGGTCCCGCGCTCAGGAAGTTAGTTGGTCCCTCTGGCAGCTGAGTCCCGAGTGATGTGGGCGCCGCCTCCCCCGCCGCCGCCGCCAGTCCCCCGCCCGCAGCCTCCGTGCCGTGGGCTGCATGACAAGCAGCCGCCTCTATTCTCCGCCGCGCTGCGGGCCCCGCGGCCCCGTCGTCCTCCCTGCCCGCAGCTGTCACGGCACGCAAACTTCTGGCTGGGAACAAAAGGCTCCGCTCCGTCCGGGCGGGGGAAGAGCCGCCTGCCTTGTGCCGCGAGGCCCTTTCGTTCGCCGCTCGCTGGAAGTGCTGGGCCGGCGGGCGGCTCTCCTCCTGCTCCCTGCTCCGCCGCCGCCGCCGCGCTGCCCCGCCCGGGCAGCCCCCCCCTGGAAGCTGGGGAGCGCGCCGCGCCAAGAGCCCAGGGAGGAGGGCGGGGGCGGGGCTCAGGGGGGCGGGCCCGGGAAAAAGGAGACCCCGGAGGGGCGGCGGACAGGATTGGAGGCCTTGGCGCCGAGGGAGGGGCTTCTACCGGGTTCGGAATGAGGCATGGCGGGCGCCATCCGCTTGGCTCGGAAGCCCACGCCCAACGCGCCCCGGGGCCGAAGGCGAAGCCCCGCCCCCTGGGAGGGCGCCCGGCAGAGAGCCGCACCAACCGGAGCCTCCGCGTGCCCCGCAAATCCCCTGACAAAGGAGAGCCCAGCCTCCTTCCGCTGGCCCGGCCTCTTCTCACTCCCGGCTCCTTCCAACCCGTGGGCTCCGAGCCAGCCCAAGGGCGAACAAACCCAGAATGGGTGCCCCCGCCTCCCCGCTGCCAGCTGGTTCGCGCGAGGGCCACGCGGGGCTCCATCTGCTGGCAGGGTAGTGCAGTGTAGCGGGTCACCGGCAAGATTCTAGGCTCCCACTTGGCCGCCAAAGGTTATCCCTAGTCCTCCAATATCACCTTGTGCACGCCTGGTGCCAGAGGAAGAAGGCTCCACTCTTAAACCCAGAACTTTGCTGGTGTCTCAAGGAATTCCATCATGCCTGGAGACCAAGTTACCAAATAAATTCTAGGCAGTCTACCTGTCTTCCCTTTCTCAAGCTAATCCGTTCATACTTCCACCTCAACTTCACCTACAGACCTTAGTGGTGTCAAACGAGAAGGGGGCGCGGCACCTCACGCTCAAAACACCTGGGGTCCTTTATTGCTATGCACATCTTAGGAAATCAGATCCTGCTTAGGACTAGAGGAAAAGCATGGGTCTGTATTTCAAATCTCTGAAAAGAAAATATTACAGAAACATGCTTCACAATCTCGTCCACAATCTTTTGGCTTTTAGAAATGCTACCTCCAGTTAAACAAAGAAAGTACAAAGGCAACCCAGGAAGCTGTTCACTAGAGGCAGCTGCATCTCAGAGATGCCTTTGTGATGACGGTCACTCTTCAATTTTATGAAGGAAAAAAGAGAGTCCAGTAAAATGTCTGAATCGCTGTTGGATCATATGTCAACATGGATTATAAAACTTATGGAAAAGTTATTCCTACCCCTCACAGTAGTTGGTGATGTAGATCTGGCACTGAAACCCTGAGCTTGACAAAACTGAGGTATGGGCTGAAGCCAGTGAGCAGAATTAACACACCTTCTCTGGCAAGAAAGACGATCAGTTCTCATTGTTGATCTGCTGATTAATTCTACCCACTTGGATACAAAAGAATCCTCTCATCTATAAATTGAGAGTACAGAGAGATAGATTAGACTATGTCTCCACAGCTTTATTACTTTTAATATTCTTTAGTTCTAATTTTTTAAGGAGTAGCTCAGAATCCTGTGAAATCTTGGTCTATACTGCAAGATAGTAGGAACCCTGTCCAATGAACACACAGTAGGAAGAAACAAGAACATTTGACCAAAGAAATAAAGCTCTAGGAGATGTGATCAACATGAAGTGTCTGGAGAGATGGGATGTGGAAGGGGAAAAAAATGTTCTAAATGTCTCCTTAAGCTGGAATACTAAAATCCAAGGGCAGATTTCAAACCAACAAAGAGCTTTCTGGCTGCTATTCAAAGAAAACAGTGTCCCTTATTAAGGGTGACTTACCTGAACCCACAGGTCCTTGAGAAGAAATTCAAGCAAGAGATTTAGAGATATATATTTACAAAATCGCCAGTTTGTTCAGGATGTTTTAAAGTTCATCCTAACTCTGACACATTGTGACCTTAAGATTTGATCAACTTACAGATCTGGAACTTAACAGTTCAATAAATCTATGTTTAAATTTTTCTTTTAATTGGTCAGTACAATTGGGAAAACCCAATGAAGACAAGATCAATTTCACTAGCAAATCTCCCTAGCCAAATACATTTACTTATGTTCAAATACCATAACAGACTGTTTAGCATGCCAAGAGCCCTCTGGCTGGAAGAATCTGAGGAATTCTGGCTCTGGACTAAGGGTGGGTAGTTATTCTGTTATAAAGAATGATTTGATGTGTAATCACAACCTTCATGGTTAGAAATTCCTTTCCTGTTTCCTCACCAAGTCAGGTGCCAATCAATTCAGTCTTTTTCTTAATTAACACCACCCCTTCTTATCCAAATTATTCTACCCATCTTATCAGTAGTTCAATAAAATAGATCATTCCAGCAACTGTGAAGTTCAGATTCAAATTACTTTTCAGCTTTAGTCATACTCTTAATTAAGGGTTAGAAACTTCTGATAAGCTGAAACATGGCCAACCTACAGAAAACATTACATAGCCAGGCGCTAGTGGCTCATGCCTGTAATTCTAGCTACTCAGAAGGCTAAGATCTGAGGATCTCAGTTCAAAGCCAGCCCAGGCAGGAAAGTTTGTGAGACCCTTATCTCTAATTAACCACCAAAAAGAGCCAGAAGTGGAGCTGTGGCTTCAATGGTAGAGCTCTAGCCTTGAGTATAAAAAGCTTAGTGACAGCACCCAGGTCCTAAGTTTAAGCCCCAGGACAATACATTAAAACAAAAACAAAACCTTCCTGAGTGCTTTGCTTATTTGCCCCGCCTTCCTCATTACTATGTATTTTAAAAAGAAAGCATAAAGTCTCTTTCCTCTTTCTTTTTATCTGTTCATGAGTTTGTCTTTACTTTTGGTATGTGGAACTCTGCCAATAGCCATTTCAGTGACTGAAATAAATACCTGGTACAACTTTCAGCCTTTTGGTGCTCTGATAGCTATAACAAAAAAAAAGCATTTGTGAATTTCACATGCCATGTGTAAAGTTTTTAAAAGAGAAGCTTTCTTAAAAAGAGTTTTGGAGTACCTCTTCAGATACTTTCCCCACCCCTGAAACCACAAATGTATGTGCTCAAGCCACATTTCAAATTAGTTTCCAGTTAGTGGATTATAGAGCTCAAAGAATTCCATACTCATTTTGAAATTCCTAAGAACAGGATTTGGTGTCAGATTTTCCTTCAGTGAACCTAGAAGAACAATCCTGGCTCTTTTTAGCTCCTTCCTGCTGTCTTCTTAATTAAAGGCAGCTGGGTGGAGTCTCCTCACACTCTAACACAGCTCCCTTTCCAAGTTTTGGACTTGGCACTTTGCCTTTGTCTCCCTCAGATCTGAACTGTCAGCCCACTAGGACAATCTACAATCCTACATCTACTTTTTTTTAAAATTGATTTTCACACCGTACAGAGGGGTTACAATTACATGGGCAAGGTAATGAGTACATTTCTTATCAAGCGTTGTTGCCTCCTCCTTTGTTTTCCCTTCCCATCATCCCTTCCCATCTCTCCACTCCCCCCCCCCCCCCCCATCTACTCTTTAGGTACTAAAATGCCTTTCTTTTCATCTACCTTGATGGGAACTCTCTCTTGGAATAAAAGAGGACACAATAGACTGGTTGGATCTTGCTCATTTTAGATCTACAAAATGCCTTTCATCTTAGGATATCGAGATTTTACATGCTTTATTTACAAGTGGAAACTCCACAGTATTAGTCTGTACCTGTTAGGCATCCGTCATTAACATCTTTTTGTGCTTTCATTATTATAAATTTGGCTACAGGGTGGTTCAAAAAGCAACACAATATGGAGTGAAGTTTGTTTTAAATGGGAAACTAAGGATTTCAAAGCTATTTGAGCTCTCATGTATTTTTGAACCCAAGAGAAAACTTTCCACACACTCTGCAGGAACTCCCATGACCTCTGTAAGCCCTTTCCTTTTTCTAAACATCTGGTGATGACAAAAGCATGGGGGCTTTTGCAAATTAAAAAAAAATCTGAGCTGGGAAGGAGGCTCAGTAGTAGAGCAGTTGCCTTGCATGCCTGAGGCCCTGGGTTCGATTCCTCAGCATCACATAAGCAAAAAGAAAAAAGCCAGAAGTAGCGCTGTGGCTCAAGTGGTAGAGCGCTAGCCTTGAGCTGAAGAGCTGAGGGGGGACAGCGTCTAGGCCCAGAGTTCAGGCCCCACGACCGGACCCCCAAAAAAATAAAAATCTGACAGAAAGCAGGGAGAATCAAGAAAGAGTCCTAGAAGAATCCACAGTTACGTATTAGAATATAGATATGTAGAGACGGTGAAGACAAGTATTTCCAAATGAAGAACTAGAGACAGGAAAGCAACATTTCTAAAGAAGCAAATTCTAATTCAGCATAACAAGAATGAGTATAGCAGGGAAAAGTGAGAGGTTAGAATGGCACGTAAACTCGAGCCAGGCACTGGTGGCTCACATTTATAATCCTAGCTATTCCACAGTTCAAAGCCAGCCAGGGCAGGCTCATACCTGTAATCCTAGCTACTCAAGAGGCTGAGATCCAAGGGTTGCAGTTCGAAGCCAGCATGGGCATTCTTATCTCCAATTAACCTCCAAAAAGCTGGAAATGTAGCAGTAACTCAAAGTGGTAGAGTGCTGGCCTTGAGAAAAAAAGCTTAGGGAAAGCCCCAGGATCAGCACAAAAACAATACAAAAACCAAGCCAAATTCCTGATTCCTAAATGAAGCGCAGGGTGGTAAAATATACTTGCCCAAAATACCACAACTAGTGAAAATGAGGTAGGAAGTTGTGAAAGAAGTTATAGAGAGCTCATGTCTGTAATCCTAGCTATTCAAGAGGATAAGATCTGAGGGTTGTAGTTCAAAGCCAGACTGGGCAGGAAAGTCTGTGAGACTCTTTAAACCCCAGAAAACTGGAAGTGGCCCTATGGCTCAAAGTAGTAGAGTGCTAGCTTTGAGCGATAAAGCTCAAGGACAGTGCACAGGACCTAAGTTCAAGCCCCACCACCGACAAGATAAAAAAACAAAACAAAACCCTACAGAGCACATTTGGACTTCATAGCAGGACAGATAAGAGGTTACAGGGAAAAATAAAAATAAAATGCTTTAATATTCTCTTGGCTCTATTTCTTTAGTGTAGAGCAATGGATTTGGAGGGAGTCCCTCCCCAGCCAGGGAATAGTGTGGGGCTGTTGATCGCAGAGACTGAACACAGAAAGAGACAGGAAGGACAGATGACAGAACTTCAAGAACTGTTATTTCTAGGCACAGGCACTCCATTATTGAGGTATATCCCCTGCCACGGGTTATATTCTTAATTATTTTTATTCAGCAAATATGTGTCTTCAACTACAGGAACTAAAGAGAAACAGAGATGAACAGGACAGAGACAGAATCTACACTCTCATACTGGAGACATATTCACTTTAATTGTTTAATAACTATGAAAGAAAAGCAAACAAGTGCCATGAGAAACTGGTTTAAAGGAGCTCCATCTGGTCTGAAGTTCAAGGAAGTTCTCCTGTGAAAGTGACAATGTGGCTTATTCCCCTGAAACCTAATTCAGTTTGGGGTGGCATGACTGTCACAAAGTTATCTGTCTATTTCTATGAGACACTTCCTTGTGTTTAATCTCCAAGAAATCTTGGCTGCATTTAGAAAAGGAAATCAAGCACTGGTGGCTCGTGCCTGTA
The DNA here is from genome assembly GCF_019054845.1 of Dipodomys spectabilis. Taxonomy (NCBI): domain Eukaryota; kingdom Metazoa; phylum Chordata; class Mammalia; order Rodentia; family Heteromyidae; genus Dipodomys; species Dipodomys spectabilis. The sequence goes on along the minus strand of NW_024870679.1, from coordinate 46,917,079 downwards.
ATCCTAGCTATTTCAGGAGGCTGAAATCTGAAGATCATGGTTCAAAGCCAGCCCAGGCAGGAAAGTCCATAAAACTCGTATCTTCAATTAACCACCAGAAAACTGGAAGTTGAACAGTGGATTAAAGTGGTAGAGCACTAGCCTTGAGCAGAAGAGCTCAGGGACAGCACCAGGCCCCAAGTTTAAGCCTCATGACCAACAAAACAAAAACTTAAAAATGGAGGTAGAATAAATAATACAGAAGTATCTGAAACCTGTCTCTTGTATTTTGTTAATCAATTCTTTTTTGTGTGAAAATAAGCATTTGTTTCAAATCAATTTCACAAAACATGGATAATTTTGAAAACTGAGAGGCTGTCAGTGAGCAAAAGTGGTATAAGGAAGCAAGAATATCATTTAACAAGTAATATTATTCCTACCTCTTTATTTATACCACTGGATATCTTGAAAAATGAAATAGAAACTCTAAGGACCTTAGTCATAGTGCTGGGCTTATGGTTTGATTTATCTATTATGTTTTACTGATATACAACTTTAAAAGTACAAGCCCAAAGGGTAATTTTATGATGTTAAATCAAATCAAATGTATATCCAAGAAAAAAAATCAAAATTCCTCTTCCTTTTTGTGTGTGTGTGTGTGTGTGTGTGTGTCCCCCCAAAAAAAAATTAAGGTTCTGGTTTGGAATTTGGGACATTTTATCTGCCATACCTGGGATTTGAAATCAGGGTCTGGGTAACTTTATTTTGTTGTGGCTGAAGTGGAAGCTCACCATCCTTAAATAAAAAAATCAAAATTCCTCTTCGTGTGTGTGTGTGTGTGTGTGTGTGTGTGTGTGTGTGTGTGTGTGTGTGTGTGTGTGTGTGTGTGTGTGTGTGTGTGTGTGTGTGTGTGTGTGTGTGTGTGTGTGTGTGTGTGTGTGTGTGTGTGTGTGTGTGTGTGTGTGTGTGTGTGTGTGTGTTAAAGCTTGAACTCAGGGCATGGATGTTGTCCCTGAGCTTTTGTGCTCAAGGTTAGTAGCTAGTACTCTATCACTTGTTGAGCCACAGCTCCACTTCTAGCTTTTTTTTTGGTAGTTAATTGGAGATAACAGTCTCAGACTTTCCTGCTTGGGCTGGCTTTGAACCTCAATCCTCATATCTCTGCATCTTGATTATAGGTGTGAGCCAGTGCTCAGGGTTTTTTTTGTTTGTTTGTTTTTTCCTTCCTGGTCCTGGGGCTCAAACTCTGGGCCTTGGTGCTGTCCCTGAGCTACTTGTTGTTCAAAGCTAGTGCTTTACCACTTGAGCTAGGCTGCTACTTCTGGCTTTTTCTGTGATTAATTGAAGTTAAGAGTCTCACAGACTTTCCTGCCTTGGCTGGCTTCAGATTGAATCCTTAGATCTCAGCCTCCTAAGTAGCTAGGATTACAGGCATGCACCACCACTATCCAGCAAACCCATGTCTTTTAATGTATTTTATGGAATCTCGACTCTATGCTAGTATTTTATCTATTTGTTGTTGTTTTAGAAGTTTGATTATCATCCATTTATATCCTTAAGATGAAATTATCTTTAACTTTTTCTAAAAAGAAAAGATATCCATCTTACTTTTTTCAACACTACGTATGGGGCTCTCTTTCTGAAAAAAAAGTGACAGTTTTAATTCATATTTAATTCCTCCCAAGTTTTTAGTGTACAAAAGTCTAATTGTGCTTTTATAGAAATATAACTATTGTTATCATTATATAGAGGGGTTATCATTTCAAAGTCAGGTAATGAGCATATCTCTTTTTTAACATGCAAAAGCCTAACTGTACTTTTTAAAGTAAACAAGAGGAATAAAAATATGGCCCTATTGGTAAGAAATGTACGCATTATCCTGCCCATGTAATTGTAGCCCCTCTGTACAGTATGTTCACAAATAAAAAAAAATTAAAAAAAAATATGGCCCTATTCCAACAATCACGTGGTCATAAATATTAAACTAAATAAGTAATCATAAGTTTACAATTTCTCTAATATCTTAACTATTTACTTTTGAATAACTAAATTTCAGTGTATTTGTAGAATTTGTAAAATTAAATGCTTACTTACAAAACCAATGGTACAAAATTTATATCCTGTGACACCAGAATAAAAAAGAGGCATTATTCAAAGATTAATAAGAAAATCCTGTTCTTTTTTCAACATTTATGTCATTAGGTTACTTTTCTTTCTGCTTTTCCTATCATTGTTTCCCTGGGACCGTGACTATCTTTTCCAGAATCTTCAGGGGCCAGTCTGAAGAATTCTCCAGTTCCTTTATGACACCTAGCAGTTGGGCATACACAAACTGGATTCTCTCCTGCATATTTATTGTCAGCTTTCCTTGATAAAAGTGTTGTAGTATTAATGGAAGAGATGAAAGAACCAAGCAACTTCCTGAGGGCTTGAGAAGCTACCACTGTTCTGAAGATACATTTTTTTATTTTTCTCATTGCACCAGGCTGAATGAAGTATGAAGACTCTTCCTAACTGTACACTATTAAATGCCAATGCCTGTAAAGTGATGGATAGGTGCCTAGAACACTGCTTTAGTTGTCACTATGGTTAAGCCAACAAGGATCACTAAAGCAATTCTTCTTCTTCTTATTTTTTTTTTTGGGTCCAGTCGTGGGGCCTGAACTCTGGGTCTGGGCGCTGTCCCTCAGCTCTTCAGCTCAAGGCTAGCGCTCTACCACTTGAGCCACAGCGTTACTTCCGGCTTTTTTCTTTTTGCTTATGTGGTGCTGAGGAATCGAACCCAGGGCCTCATGCAAGGCAAGCGTTCTACCTCTGAGCCACCTTCCCAGCCGGATTCTTATTATTTTTCACAGATAAATAATTTAGGTTTTAAAAAGAATCTTATCAAACATAGCTTGGTATGTATCTACTACAGTAGATACCAAGAAATTCAGGCAGGAGAATCCTAAGTTTAATTTCTTCAAATTATCTCCCTTGACTTATTTACACAAGACATTCATATTTGCTAAAATTGTAAAATATTAAAGGCTTTCTGTAAGACATCTCAATCTCGTATGTGACTGAGATGAAATGTATTTGTGTTTTTAATTTAATTTTAATTTTAGTTTGTGTTTGGAAACTAAGTTGATATTAAGAGCTGTCTCTCTTAAAGATGCTGATTTAGTACTTGCCATTGTTTGGCAATGGAAGAGAGAATATGGTCTATGATAAAAGCTATAGTTAATTAGGCCAAGGACTCTGAGATCATTAAAGCTAATCTGATGAGTAAATGCATGACTAGGTAAGTCACTGAGCTGGTAATGCCTTCTGGTTAATTCTGGTTAATGATTTGAAAATAACATTGATTTGTAGAGTATATAAGCCAAGGCCAAAATGATCTCAGAATAGTTGCTGGCTGTGGGATTCTGACAGAAATGTATAAATGAATAAATTAATGAATAGGCACATAAATTTATGTATGTATACAAAATGTATTTTAAGTTGTGTTAAAAGAGTCATAACTTAAACCTGCCTATGTATTGCTATTCTAGAGTCAGAAACAAGCCCTACAAAATCTGTTCATGAAGGCTGTCTGACCATCTATATGCTTCATTGCTACTGTAAACTGATTTTACTTCATCTTTGTAATTTCCATTTTTTCAAAAAGATAAAGATCTAATCTAGTGATGGATGAGACTTAGATCATCCTTAAGCATAAAGAGGCATAGCTGATCTTAATACAAATATTGCACAATATTCTAATTTGTATATCTAGGTAAGTTTTTTTAAAGAGATTACTATTTATCTAGTACCCAATATAAGTCAGTGTTTTGGTATATATAACTTCATTTAATTCTCATACAAACTCTAAAAGCATAATTTACTACTGTTCATTTCTTTTTTTTTTTGTCAGCCGTGGGGCTTGAACTCTGGGCCTGGGCGCTGTCCCTCAGCTCTTCAGCTCAAGGCGAGCGCTCTACCACTTGAGCTACAGCGCCACTTCCGGTTTTCTGGTGGTTTATTGGAGATAGGAGTCTCACGGTCTCTCCTGCCCGGGCTGGCTTTGAACCGTGATCCTCAGATCTCAGCCTCCTGAGTAGCTAGGATTACAGGCGTGAGCCACCAGCGCCCGGCTACTGTTCATTTCTTATACTTAAATAATCAGGATACTGAGAATTTAAGTAATTTTCTCCATGGTCACTTAGCTTGTAATCACAGAGCTAGTATTAAAACTTAGGTTCAGCTTGTAATGACAGAGCTAGTAGTCAGACTTAAGTATTCCCAACTTGAATGTGGATTCTATTTTTTTTTTTCACTTTTACCAGGCTGAAGTGTGAAGACTCTTGTTAACTGCCCATTAATTGTATAAATGACAATAGCTGTAATATGATGAGTAATTACAAAATAAACTTAAAGTACATATGAAATAGCAAGTTTCTGTCTTAGTTTTGCTGTTTGGGCTAATACTGACATGAGAGCAATGCTCTTAACTTAAGCTATAGTATATAGACGAATGATGAAAAGGTGAGAAAACCAGGCAAAGATTACACTGTCTTCAAGACATGTAAGAATCTACCTCAAGTGTGGCAGACACTATGAATTCTGGGGCTCACATGGCTTATGAAAAATAAAGGACGTTCAAACAACCAGTCTAATATTCACTTGTTTTCAAATATTTATATATCAATATGCTATTTACTTTGAGGGGCAAAAATAAGGATTCATTGAGAAAAGGGATAGACAAATTCATATAATCATAAAGTGCCCGAATTAGGCAATATGTAATAAGGACCAAATTATTTACATATACTTAGTGATTTGGGTGGTCAGAAGATAGAATGAGCTGGCAAGTTCAGGAAAGCTTTTTAATGAGGTGGGACTTGAGCTATATCTTCAAGTATGGGTAGAAATCAAAACAGGTGAAATGTACAGGATTGTCTGGGGTGGCTAGAGTGAACAGTCTATATAGGAAACAGGAAGGGAAAGATGATGGGGACCAAATATGTAATACAAGATTGAAGAAGAAAAACCCTAGATATAGAAACAGACCAGGTTCTACCAGACTATTAATCAGATCTGATGGCTCCTTCCATCTAATTTGGGGGAAGGATACATACACATAGAAAGGGTGAATACAGACAAAAGCATCTCCATGATGGAGATGCATGGCTTAGAAGCTACAAAATAATTTGTGTGTGTGTGTGAAATATATCTGTACTCGGTGACCGGTTTTCTAACAGAAGGGTCTTTTGTTCCAAATAGCTAGACTCAGGAGAGTCTAAAATCAGAGATAAAATCAGAGAGCTCAGTATTCCCAGCTGGTGCAAGGGCTGATGCCATTCCACTACACACCCTACAGGAAGTAGCTGGAGATACACAGCTGATTGATTTCTACAGCAGGAGTCTTGTGGCAGGGTGGGGCAGAGACTGGTCAAATATGAATTCTTTAGTCACTAACTCCAATTAGTTCACCGATTCTGACTTTATTCAACAAATCTGTGAAAGTTACTCTCAGAAGCAGCACTATTTCTTAACTAATTTTTGAAAAAGGAGAGGAAAACCATGGAAGCTTCTTCAGGCAGAATTCCAGGATTATTTCATCAGTTAGTTCTTACATTACATATCTTTGAATCTGAAGAAGCAAAAAATTAAATCTACTGTTTGCCTTCTTTCCTCCCTCCCTCCTTTCTTCCTTTCCCTCCTTCCTTTCCTTCCTTCCTTTTTATCTACAAGTAGCCTCCCTACTTCTGACAATAAAAAAATTTCTGAATGTCCCTCAAGTGGCAAATCTGCTCCAGGTGAGACCATAGGGATAGCACGAGCTCTAGAGCCAAACAGACCTTTCCAATTCCAACCTAAATGTTTACGTACTATGTGGCTTGAACAACAACAACAAACAACAATTTAACCTCTTTAAGTCTCAGTTTTCTTTTCTACAAACTGGGATTTTGGGGTTTCTAGGGATCATTTAGACTCAGGGTCTCTTGTTGGTTCACTTAAGTGACTACATACTTGCAATTCTTTGTGCTGATTTCCCTATTGTTAACTAGAAATGATCTGAAATCCTAGCACCTACCCAAGTACACCATATAGCATTTATTCTCAACCACAGTTAGCTCAAAGTTCTAAAAGATCACATTTGAAACTAGTGGCAGGAAAAGTGTGACCCATTCATCTTTCATAATCAATACCAAAAACTCTTACTTGAAAAGCACTTGTTTTTGACAAAATCTCAAGGAAGGTAGGGAGGAAGCACTTTCTCTTCATAGCTACAGTTTTCTAAGACAGCTGAAACTAAGAATCCATTTGGCAGGAGACACCCCTTTGGATCAGTAATGTCTTGATGTAGTTACATGATTGGGTTATCTGTGGAACTCAGTTATTTTTCTTGGAAAAGTAGCCAAATGTAAAAATACAGAGCCTCACAGGTTATAGCTCATGAACTAGCAAGTCAGCTTCAAAGTACCCCGTATACTTCTTTTTTTGTGACTGGGTCTTGCTATGTGGCCCAGGCCTGCCTCTAATTCCTGGCCTCAAGTGATCTTCCTGTTTCAGCCTTCCGAGTAGCTGGGATAACAGGCATGCAATGCTGTGTATGGCTACAGAAGGACTAGCATAATTGCTTTAATACCTCAAAGGTTCCTTCCCAGTTTCCTTATCCAGTTGGTATTGTGGGGGTGGGGAGGATTATTATAGAGCATTGGAATTCTTTGGAGTGGGGGTGGTCACATAGGGTTATAAATATCAGTGGCCAAACTGAGTTGGCTGCAGTACATGAGTGACATATTGTAGTATCCTTTTAAAGTCACAGGACAAGGAAGCACACTGAAGTATTTCCACAAAGAAATTTTCTTTGAAAACACATTAACAACCAAACACCTGCACCCTACAATTGAAAGCAAATTTCTCATGCTAGGAATGTGACTAGGAGGATTTAAAATCACACAGATTATCACTAGTGAAAATAAGATATCTAAGCTGGCCTAAAGAAAGGCTTAGAGACAGTTGTTGCTGCTCATAGAGTCATAATCAAATTACCAGGTGACTATTTGCTATACAAATATTTAACTTAAAGCCAGGCGCTGGTGGCTCACGCCTGTAATCCTAGCTACTCAAGAGGCTGAGATGTGAGGATCGAAGTTCAAAGCCAGCCTGTGCAGGAAAGACTGTGAGACTCCTATCTCCAATAAACCACCAGAAAACCGGAAGTGGCACTGTAGCTCAAGTGGTAGAGTGCTTGTCTTGAGCTGAAGAGCTGAGGGACAGGGCCCAGGCCCAGAGTTCAAGCCCTATGATCGACCAAAAAAAAAAAAAAAAAAAAAGCAAACCCAAATATTTAACTTACTCAATTAGTATCTATTCCAATGGTGGCAACTTCTTCTAGGGCAGTGGTTTTCAAGAAGGTAAAATCCTGTCTTTCAAGGGACATTGGGCAATATCTGGAGACAACTTTGGTGGTTTTAATTGGGAAGTTCTTATTGCTAGTAGTTACAGGACAGAGATGCTGCTAAACATCCTACAATAACACTAGATAGCTTCCTACATAACATAAAACAAAACAAAAATAAAAACCCCAAACTACCCAATCCAAGATGTAAATAGTGCTTAAGTTGAGAAATTGGGTTCTAGAGCATATTCAATCTCTTGAACTCTAGTTTCATGGTGGCAGCTTTGTTTAAAAAAAAACAAAACAGAAGTAGGGGCTGAGAATGTGGCATAGTGGTAGAGTGCTTGCCCTGCATGAAGCCCTGGGTTCAGTTTGTCAGTACTACATAAACAGGAAAAGCTGGAAGTAGCTATGTGGCTCAAATGGTAGAGTACTAGTCTTAAGCAAAAGAAGCTCAGGGACAGTGCCCAGATCCTGAGTTCAATCCCCAGCACTGGCAAAAAAAAAAAAAAAAAAAAAAGATGGAAGGAGGGAAGGAGGAAGGAAAGGAAGGAAGGAAGGAAAAAGGAAAGAAAGGTGGGAGAGAGGAGAGGAGAAGAGAGGAGGGGAGTAGAGGGGAGGGGGAAAGCCAAGATGGACCAAAGGGATATGTTTGGAGAGGGCTACTTAGCTGCTGTAAAGCTGGAGTTATTTAAACCTCCAAGTGATAAATCTTCCAGGGTTTGATTTCACTTCTCTCCCAGGGTGGGTAGATAATGCTGACCTCATTTGCTTTATCTTCTACTGACTCATTTTCAGGCAGGTGTACTAAGTGGCAAAACCTTAGATGGGCTGATACTGGCTTTATACCATATGGAAGGAAGATGCAAGTATCTCTGTGCAAATTGGCAGTCTTTCAGTGCTCATACTTTTAAGGGGTTTCATATGTGCTTAAGGGCAGTGTAAGTTTACTATGAGAGGGGGAAAAATCAAAAGAAAGGGGCCTAAAAGATTTTTTAAAATGTAATAGAATGCTATCTATCTAGCTATCCCAGACAGATTTTATAATGTACTGTTTTTTGGTTCTGAATTCTGATTAGCCTGAATTAGAGGAAAGAACAACCCCATAAGCCTGCTGCTACAATTACATCTTACCAACCCAGATGCGAGACAAGAAAAGAAAATACTGATGGGCTTAGCTGATGGGAACTAATTGGAGAAACTAAACAGACCCTAAAGGGGTTTCCATTTCCTATTTTTCTTGTCACTAAGAAGTAGAAAACCTTGGGGCTGGGAAGTAGCTCAGTGGTAGAGCGCTTGCCTTGCATGCATGAGGCTCTGGGTTCAATTCCTCAGCACCACATAAGCAGAAAAAAAAGCCAGAAGTGGCGCTGTGGCTCAAGTGGTAGAGCGCTAGCCTTGAGCTGAAGAGCTGAGGGACAGTACTCAGGCCCAAAGTTCAAGCTCCATGAACAAGAACAATAACAACAACAACAACAACAAAAGACAGAATGGTTTCCATTCTTCATAAATAAAAGGTAAGATTCTAAACTTCACAGTGATAAGGCACTAGCCTTGCGCAAAAGAGCTCAAAGACACAGCACAGGCCCTGAGTTCAAGTCCCATGATTGACAAAAAAAGAAAGAAAAAAGGAAAATGCTAAACATTGTTCCATGGTTATAAAGACCCTTCTTTTCTTGTTGGGCTTTTCTTAGGCACATACAATTCCTTTTCCTCAGCAGACTTTTTAATTCAGGAAAATGGAATTTCCTGAAGAGATTAGACATTATAGATTAGATTCCTCCCAGTTTTCTAAAATCATGCTCAATATTCTCAATAAGACTTCTGGAAGGGTTTCTTCCTTTCTACTTCCAACATAGAAGGGAACCCAGGAAAGGTCCTTACTCAGGAAGGCTGAGATCTTTGACTGCTTAAAATGATTCTCTGCCATTCTTATCTGACCAGATTCTATGAATTATTTAGAAGGAACCAATGGAAAGCCTTGAGAACTAATTTTACCATGTTCATGATAATAATTTTCCCTAAGTGCAGCTTCATGGATTTATCAACACTACTGCACAGTCCCAAGTAAGCTTGGAGGTTCTCTGTAGATTTGACTACTACTCATCTGTCTAGTGCAACTAGATGGTATTAGCCAGGTCAAAGCAGAGCCTGTGCTTCTATCTCACAGATTCAAATCCCCTTCTTATACATACCCTCTCCCCCCCCACGCACATGCCCTAATTGTGGGACATGAACTCAGAGCCTAGGTGCTGACCTTGAGCCTTTTTGCTCAAGGCTAGCACTCTACCACTTAGAGCCATAGCTCCATTGCTGGTTTGTAGGTACTTAATTGGAGATAAGAGGCTCATGGCCTTTCCTGCCCAGGTTGGTTTTGAACTGTGATCCTAAGATCTCAGCTTCCTGGGTAGGTAGCATTACAGGTGTTAGCCATCAGCAGCGGGCTCTAACACACATTCTATGCTAATGTATGAGTCCATTAAAACAGAAAGGAGCACAAAACTTGAAGCTAAAGTTACTTTTCTTTTTATAAAATATTTATTTTTATGTTTTACTCAAAAATAATTAGAATCTGAAAGCAAAGTCATTATTTTATGAGTCTAGTTTATGTTTCAGTAGGGAAGATTAGTTCACTTTGACTGAAGCATGTGAGTCAGGAACCCAGCACTCTTATCAGAAAAATGACTCAGTCCTCAGAATGAGTCCAACAAAATCTTTTCACTAGCCTCCTGGGGGTTGTGGAACTGACACAGAGTTTTCCCCTCTCATTGTTTTCACTTCCTATGAGCTCAGCATGAGCCAAGCCAGGAGTGACATCCTCCCCTCCAGAAGGAGGCAAAAACTTCCCAATGCTTTTAACTTCCACACTGGGTAAATTAGTGGAACAGAGCTTCTGATCTGCACCTCCAATTTGATGGAGGACAGTGATTATTTTATAGTCACTATTTACTTTTAAGATTCTTATCTCCAGTTAACCACTAGAAAGTCTAAAGCAGCTCCTTTGCTAGCCCTGAGCAGAAGAGTTCAGAGACAGGGCCCAGGCCCTGAGTTGAAGCCCCAGGAGACAACAATAACAAAATGGGTCTTAACAGGGCATTTTACCTCCCTTCCTCTTCTCTCCCCCACACACTGAGGTGTGAACTTATTTTTTTAATAGCTGGAACTCTCTCACTAAAGCCATGCCTCTAGAGCAGCATTTTGCTGGTTATTTTAGAGATGGAGTCTCTAGTATTACATACAGGCTTGAGCCACCAGAACCTGCCCTCCCCTGCCAGCTCCCCCAACCCCACCAAAGCTTGCCTTGTCAACAAGAGCCCACAGCTGGATGCTCCCAGCCTTCATATTCACAGTATTCACGGTAGGAGACCATGAAACTAGTTGGCTATAGCAAACAGCTAAGCAGCTAGTGGAGTCTAAGCACTAAGAAGCAATATACTTGATACAAGTAACATACAGTAATACTCAGTAATTTCTTGAAGTCTTCCAGCAACATAAAAATTCAGTGTTTTTAGAAAGGGGGGAGGAGGGGAGATGACTTGTTATCACATCCAAACACAATTTATACCTGCCTAAAGTCTCTTTCTTATATTCTAGCTCATATTTAAGGTTTTCTTGTTTTTTGTTTTTTTTGTTTTTTTTTTTTTTTTTTGGGGGGGGGGGGTGTCCAGTCGTGGGGCCTGAACTCTGGGCCTGGGGGCTGTCCCTCAGCTCTTCAGCTCAAGGCTAGCACTCTACCACTTGAGCCACAACGCCACTTCCGGCTTTTTCTTTTTGCTTATGTGATGCTGAGGAATCGAACCCAGGGCCTCAGGCATGCAAGGCAAGCGCTCTACCACTGAGCCACCTTCCCAGCCCCTCTTGTTTTGTTTTGAGACAGTCTCACTAAATAGTCCAGGCTGGCCTTGAACTCGTCATTCTGTCTGACTCCTGAATGTTGGGTATATTATAAGCGTGTTTCACTTTGCCTGGCTTTTATACAATTTTTAAAAGACTTGATATTTCCTTTTCTAGCTCAGTGAAGATTAGAAGGGAGGGGTAGACTGCTACAGCAGACTCTAATGATAAAAAGTGATAATTACATATTTGGTATCCTTCCAGGACTAGTTCCAGAATCCCCATGGATAATAAAGTACATGTATACTCAGGCCTATCATAAAAAAATGGCATAGTATCTGCATACAACTTAAATATTCTCTGGATTATTTATAATATCTAATACAATGTAAATGTTATATAAATACTTATCATCCTATATTGTTTTTTCCATTTGTATTATTTTTATTGTTGTTTTATGTTTTCTTATGAAATGCTTTTAATCTGTGGACAGTTGAGCCAACAGCTAACAGAAAATATCTCCTTCATATACACCAAGCAGATTCAACCAGTACAACATGGCAGAGGTCCTGAACCAGTACTTCAATACTCAAACTGCATAATAATTTAGGAACATGTACACCAGAACAGCCCCAAATTTTTCTAATATATTTGAGAATATTACTGTAGAATAAAGTATACTTTTTAGTGTTAACCTGCACTCATTAAGAAAAAGTTATGCATAATATAATGTTGAGAAAACAAGGAAAATAAAATTTAAAGTAATTCTTATGCTAGCTAAAATCTAGTTAGTTAAAACCATTTTGCAGCTGACAGGGATAAATTTGTTTTCTAAAAATGGATCCAGGTGAATTGGATAATAGACATATACTTTTTGAGGAACTTCCAACAAGAGAGAAAAGAAAAATGTTCAGGCTAAACAGGGAAGGCTACACTGACACTAGAACAGAAGCAAGTGTGTTTTGAAGAGGAACACAAATGGGCTCATGAGTATGAATTTTCTCTATCTACCCTTTCTCTAGCAGGTACCTCAAGAAACTCAGAGATAAGGACTACTGTTAATCCGGGCATTATTTCCAAGCATGGTAAGAGAGCCTGTAGCTAATATATCACATCAATGCTGAATATCCCTTAGGTCGTTTTTTAAGGGGTTCTTCAGCGATGGCCACTCTGTATACTTGGATCTTGGCCCACAAAGCTATCATCTTTCTAAGACAATGTGGCTTTGATATGGTGTCAATGTCTTCCCTACTCTTTTTTTTTTTTATTTTATTTTTTTTGGGTCCGGTCATGGGGCCTGAACTCTGGGCCTGGGCGCTGTCCCTCAGCTCTTCAGCTCAAGGCTAACGCTCTACCACTTGAGCCACAGCGCCACTTCCGGCTTTTTTCTTTTTGCTTATGTGGTGCCGAGGAATCGAACCCAGGGCCTCATGCATGCAAGGCAAGCGCTCTACTGCTGAGCCACCTTCCCAGCCCTGTTTTTTTAATTTTTATTTTATTTTATTTTTTTTGTCAGTCGTGGGGCCTGAACTCTGGGCCTGGGCTTTGTCCCTCAGCTCTTCAGCTCAAGGCGAGCGCTCTACCACTTGAGCTACAGCGCCACTTCCGGTTTTCTGGTGGTTTATTGGAGATAGGAGTCTCACGGTCTCTCCTGCCTGGGGTTGGCCTTGAACCACGATCCTCAGATCTCAGCCTCCTGAGTAACTAGGATTACAGGCGTGAGCCACCAGCGCCCGGCTCCTGTTTTTATTTTTTGAGGCAAGGTTTTACTATATTATCTGCTATGTAGCCCAGGCTGGCCTCAAAGTCTTGTTCATCTTGCCCCAGCCTCCCAAGTGCTGGGATTACAGGGAAGTATCACCATGCCTGGCTGCCTTTAATCTTTGATGGGCAGGGATTCTGAGAGAACAAATTTTTACTGTTTAACTATGTAAGTATAAGTGGGAATAATTACTATTACTGATAAAAATGAAATGACAGTAGTATCCTTTCTAAATCTATTCTATGTACCATGAAGGTCACAGTGATGGAGTGAAGCATTTAGCACAAAGGAGAGAGTCAAACTCAAAAGAAATACCCCTGACCAGCAAATCCACATTTTGGGGTCCAGGCATTTAAACATGCATTGTTTTAATTTAGGCTCACAAAATCTTAGGACTGGAAATTCCTGAAGGTAATAAAAACTAAAACAAGACAGAACTCATACTCTCCTATAGGCAAAGAACATGTACTCTTGGAATCTGGGATGCACTATTAAGCTGCTTGCTGTAAAAAGCATCTTTTAAAGCATCATGTTTCATTTAATAACATCAGAATTTGATTCCCTATTTCTTAGCATACTTAAAAATTTCCCCTGTGTGATATCAACACTTTAGGAGGTGAACCATGTTTATCTTAGGGCATCTCGTGGGTAAATCTGAAAACAGAGTCCTGAAGATGTCTTCACTGCAGTTAACAAATTAGTTAATTTGAAATCTCAGGAAATCCTGACTTTCTTACATAAGAATAAGGAAGGCTAGACATTTTTTTCTACACCCTTAATAATGAAAATTAAACTACGGTAGGAAAAAGTTCAAACCATCTTATTGTACATCCAAGAGACTGTTTCGTTTCCTAACAGTGTGCTGTGGTGGCAAGGGAAGTGAGAATATGAAAACCAGAGTTGGGAGTGAAAATTTAGATACTCAATCAGTACCAAGCAAATATATAAATATTAGGAAAAGGAAAAAAGAGGAGAAACACTTACTTTAAAATCTGCTAGTTGTTGGTTAATGACATCCACTTCGGTTGCTACTACCCACTGGAGCGCCTCTCCCTCCTCTGCAGCTGTAGTTGCATCATTGAGAACCTTCAATTTCCTATAGAAGTCCTCTACTCGACTCAAGGTCAGCTCCAGCTGTTCCTGGCGAGCTTTTCCTCTCTCGGTCAGTTTGCTGCACTGTTTGTTTAGGGCTTCTAGTTCCCTTTTGAGACCTAGTAGGTCCAGAGTCCCCTCTTCTTCTAGCATCTGTCGGCACTCTGCTTCAGAGGCTTCTATGTCTAACCTGAGGACTTGAATTTTGTTAAGGAACAGCCTTACATCCTCGATTTGTGACTGCAGGCTATCTGTGTCTCTGCCAATAGCACCCATGCCATCTAGCTCATCATCCAGGTCTGCCAATTGGGAAAACATCTCTCGGACTCGGCAGTGAAACTGGCCAATCCCCTCCAGTTTGTTTTCCATCATCATGCAACTACTATTCACTCTTTGCTTTACTTCTAAGAACTCTTGCTGGGTGACCTCAGCTTGATGTAAAAGTTGGGAAGCATCAGATCCATCCGGTGCATCTTCTACCAGCCCCCGAGTAAAGTTTCTTAGGTAGTCTACCTGAGGCTCCAGGGCCTGCAGTACTTCTTGTTGAGCTCTTAGCTTCTCCAGATTCTTATTGCTACATGCTTGAGAGCCCAGAGCATCAAAGATTTCAAGTTGGTGTTTGGCTCCTTCAACTTTCTTTTCAATATTCTTAAAGCTTTCCTGAAACTCCTTGAGCCTCTGAGTCATTTCTTCTAGTGACCCTGTTTTTGCCTGTAGCTCCTCTGTAATGGCATCCATGCTTTGGTTGATACCAGCCTTTTCATCCCGAATACCATCCTCATCTGTTTCTGAGGAATTAATTAGAATATCAGCAGCACTATTTAGTATTTCCAGTAAGGAACGGCGTTTTTCTACGTCATTCAGCATAGCCTTTGACCGCAGGAGACCGGACTCTAACTGCACTGGATCCAGAGTAACCTGCAGCTCAGACATCTTGTTCTTACAATCTTCTATCCAAGGTACAAGGTCTTCCACATGCCACTGATATTTCTGAGCTTTCTGCATACAGTCCTTGAGCCTAGACTGTCTATCTGCAGTTTTCTTACTAAGTTCTTCCCAGTGGCTTTTGAGTTCAACCAACTGGTTTTGTAAAGTTCTCTTTTCTTCTCCAGGAGGCACAGAAAGCAGCAGAGATTCTCCCTCAGCCACAATCACTTCATAGGAACCACTATGTTGATTAAGGCTCTTTTGAAACTCTTCGTTCTCCTGAAGCTGAGACTGCAGTCGCTCCAATTTTGCAGAAATTGGGCAGTTTTTTGCTTGCTGGCTTTGTTTGTCATCTAACCAGGTCCTCAGCTCATCAAACATTTGCTGGAACTGCTGGGTGCTGGCAAGAGCTGCCTGTAGTCTGTTCATGCGATCAGCTGAAATAAGAAAATGAAATCAAAATCAATCAAGCCTGAACATGGCATTTAAAATATTTGTGGGGGGGGCTGGGAAGGTGGCTCAGTGGTAGAGTGCTTGCCTTGCATGCCTGAGGTCCTCAGCACCACATAAGCAAAAAGAAAAGAGCCAGAAGTGGCGCGGTGGCTCAAGTGGTAGAGTGCTAGCCTTGAGCTGAAGAGCTGAGGGACAGCACCCAGGTCTAGAGTTCAGGCCCCATGACCAGAACTCTCCCCCCCCCAAAAAATAAAATATTTGTTGGGGAAGGAATCTTAGGGGAAGGAAATAAATATTAACTGAGAGTATACTATAAAAGAGGCATATAGGGCTGGGAATGTGGCTTAGTGGCTGAGGGCTTGCCTAGCATACATAAGGCCCTGAGTTCGATTCCTCAGTACCACATAAAAAAAAAAATAATAAAAGAGGCATATGCCGGGTGCTGGTGGCTCACGCCTGTAATCCTAGCTACTCAGGAGGCTGAGATCTGAGGATCGCGGTTCAAAGCCAGCCCGGGCAGGAGAGTCCATGAGACTCCTATCTCCAATAAACCACCAGAAAACCGGAAGTGGCGCTGTAGCTCAAGTGGTAGAGCGCTCGCCTTGAGCTGAAGAGCTGAGGGACAGCACCCAGGCCCAGAGTTCAAGCTCCACGACCGACAAAAAAAAAAAAAAAAAAAAGAGGCATATAACTAGACTTGTATACACATTATATCCTATTTAAATCTTGTATCAACCTTGTAAGGTGACCTGAGAGTTCTAAGCTAGTAAAAATTGACAGTCATAAATAATTCCAGAAAAATAAGCAATAAAGAAATGACATTATTTTTTCTTTTATGAGGTCATCAGAAGAAGTCCAGAATATATTCTAATTTTGCATATATGCATGGAGAGGGTTTATGCATGGGTATACCCAAAGAATAAAGAAACTAAGTGGCCATAATAAAAAGGCATATGTAAGTCCACTTATTAGTATTAGTACACCTATGGGCATGTCTACCTGCTGACTTTGTGTTATAGCTTTAATATCTAGGACCGTGGTATGTAGAACTCCATACAGCAGATGGAGCTCAGTGTGTAATAACCACAGCAATTCTCAGTCACAGGAATAAGGGCTAGATTAACATTATTATAAGCTCAAAAGCAAGCTAAAGTTGATCTTAGATGTTCAGGACTACTGCCACTTTCACCCTAACTTACCTGCAAGGTCTTCTAAACCTTGGAGTGGCAAGGCAACTGTGTCCAAACGCTTCTTCAGCTCATCCTTAAGATATGGCTCTCCAATGAGCAGTGAAAGTTCATCACACAGTGTTTGGGCTTCCTTCATCTCACAATCTAATTGCTCCAAGTCAGATCGAATCTCACTAGTTTCTTCCAGTTGCTGCTTTACTGCCTCAGGTTGGGTGCTGATGGCCGACTGGCTGCTTAGTCGATGTCCAACTGCCTTCACTTTCTCTGATAAGTCCTGTAGCAATTCTTGGTACTGGGTACTTTTGACAAGAGCTTGGTCAATTTGGCTGGAACGGGAATTAAGTTTGTCCGTCAGCTCAATCCACTTCTGGTTGATGCTCTGGAGCTCTTTCTGTACTTGGCTGGTGGATGGAGAGACATCTCCAGGGCCTGTTAGGATGCCCTGAGCTGCCTCATTCAGCTGCTCATGCTGTTGCCTGCGTGCTTCAAATTCCTTCAGCATAAACTGAAACCAAAATGACACCAAGATGTTTGGACTGAGAAAACAGATCTAAAAACAGTGTCAAAACAAAAACTGATTTTGGATTGTGCCAATCCTCTTTTGAAAATAAGCCAGGAAACTCCAGGGATAAGTCTACTAGGCTAAGGAAGTATTACTTTGACAATTCCTTAATAAAAATTTATTTTTAAGTATTGGTTGTATCTATCTTACATTTTTTTCCCTTTGTCTCATTTTGTTTTAGTGTCAGTTACTAAGGTCAATCTAGGGTAGGAAACTATCTCGGCATTTATCAGCTTTGCCGTGTAACATCAGGCCTCTGATTTGTCTCAATGTCAGTTATATTACCAGTTGGGCTTCTCATTTCAACTCTCAATGCTTCTTCTTAGCTTCCTTGTCTCTCTTTTTCTATCTTTGTTTTCTGCTCAAAGCGGGTACTCTACCACTGAGCCACAGCTCCACTTCAGGCTTTTTGGTGGTTAATTGGTTATAGGTCTCTTACAGACTTTTCTGCCCAAATGAGTTTCCAACCACAACCTTCGTATTTCAGCCTCCTGAATAGCCAGGATTATAGATGTGAGCCACAGTTTTTTTCTTAGTTTCTTTACATAAATAAATCTTTACATTATAATATATTACAATTAGAGAAAGAGCTTCTTTAAAGCTTTCAATTAATTTACTTCCATCTTTTATTGCTCTCATCAAAAGTTAGGATTATGGACTCTTGTACCAGAGTGCCTGCATTTAAATTCTGGCTCTGTCTGTCACTAGTCCATGGCACTAGATAAATTTCAAAAGTTTTTCCAACCTCAGTTCCTCATCTTTACAATTATGATAGCAAAATATTTATCTTGGCTGTTAAAAGGTAAATAATGTCTGTCACCTCAGTTGTGAGAAGTACAAAGGAATATCTCAGATACACAGGGAAGCACAAATAGGAGAAATGACCTAGGCATAAAGCAAGCCCCTATCTCAAAAAATCTTAAGCAAACAAACAAAAATAACAACCCAATGCTGCTCCCTGCCATATACCAATGCAAAAGGGCAGGTGGAATAGCCAGTAGTAGAATGCCTATCTAGCCAGT
This sequence comes from Dipodomys spectabilis, assembly GCF_019054845.1. Lineage (NCBI taxonomy): Eukaryota > Metazoa > Chordata > Mammalia > Rodentia > Heteromyidae > Dipodomys > Dipodomys spectabilis. The sequence goes on along the minus strand of NW_024870679.1, from coordinate 46,898,889 downwards.
GTAAAATCCTGAGTTAAAATTCTAGTACCATCCAAAAAAGAAAAAAGATTAACTGAGTCAATTTAGGAAAAGTATTGAGCATTTGCACTATCCAAATATAAATAGGACATAACCTCAAGAAATAACAGATGTGTAATCAATAAGCTATCAGAATGCTGTAAAAGCATGGAGTAAGAGTGATTTAATTTATTGGACATAACAAAAAGTAGAAGAGGAAAATCAGAAAAGCTACCCCAGAGATGACAATAAAGAATAAATAACTGGGGGCTGGGAAGTTGGCTCACTGGTAGGGTGCTTGCCTCACAGGCATGAGGCCTGGGTTCGATTCCTTAGCACCACATAAGCAGAAAAAAGCCGGAAGTGGTGCTGTGGCTCAAGTGGTAGGGTGCTAGCCTTGAGCTGAAGAGCTGAGGGACAGCGCTAGGCCCAGAGTTCAGCCTCCATGAACCCCACCACCACACACAAAAGAATAAATAACTGAGTGCTAGTAGCTCATATCTATAGTCCTAGCAACTCAAGAGGGCCTAAGATTAGGCAAAGGTACAGAGCTGTAGGAAAGTGACATGTTAGAAAAGAACAAACTACCTGATACAGGTAGAAATACAGGCATATGGGGGTAGGACTAGAAATGAAGCTGGTGAGACAAGCTGAAACAAGAGTGTGAAAGGCCTTAAATACGGTCTTTAGCTGACTTTCTTCAATAGGCAACTAAGAGCCACTAAGTTTTAATACACTCATTTTTTTGTTGTTGTTGTTGGTCTTGGGGCTTGAACTCTGGGCTTGGGTGCTGTCCTTGCACTCTTCAGCTCAAGGAGAGCGCTCTACCACTTCTTCTCTTATAAATGTTCAAATTTACCAGAGGTTACCTAACATCAAATGTTTCAAAAGGCTCGAACATGTTACTCATACTTTTGTGATGGTTTTATTATTGATATTTTAAAAGTAATATTATATATATATATCTATACACACATACTGTAAGTATCGATAGCAATTAATAAACATAAGCTCTTTAAAAATCTCAATGATTTTCAAGAGTATAAAAGGGGGTGTTTGAGACAAAAAAAAAACTTTGAAAACTCCTGAAAAATATTTGTAAGTAGACTAACTAGAGCTCAAAAATTCTCTGGAGGCAGGAATCAAAAGAAAAGTTTCTTTCAAAAATCACTCTTAGATCATAGGGAACTCTGTGAGAGGATGAAAAAAACGAATAGGTTAGGGGAAGGGTAGAATGAGGAAAATGTTTTAAGCAGGATTTCATGGGAAATTATACAATTTTGACACCATAAATTTCTATGCTATTAGAGGCTGGTACAGTGGATCATGCCTTTAATCCTAACTACCCAGGAGGCTGAGATTGAAGGATAGCAGTTCAAAGCCAACCAGGCAGGAAAGTCCATGAGACTCTTATCACCAATAAACTATTCAGAAAAAGCTGGCACTATAGCTCAAGTGGTAGAGCACTAACCTTGAACACAGAGAGGATCAGGGACAGAGCTCAGGCCCTAAGTTCAAGCCCCAGGTCTGGCAAAAAACAAAACCAAAACCAAAATAAATGAAGAAAATGACTAGGCATCAGTGGCTCAAGGCTGTAATCTGAGCTACTCAGGAGGTTGAGATCTGAGGATCTTGGCCAGCCTAGGCAGAAAAGTCCCGAAAGACTCTATCTCCAATTAACCATTCAAAAACTGGAAGTGGAGTTGTGGCTCAAAGTAGTGGAACACTAGCCTTGAGCAAAAGTCCTCAAGGACTATGCCCAGGCCCTGAATTCAAGCCCCATGACTGACAGAACCCCCCAAGCCCCAAAAATCCAAAAAGCAAAAACGAAAAACAGCTGAAGAAAGTGAGCTCTGTTTAGTGATATGAAATCTGCTGGCTGAGGATAATATTCAATCCCAGATTCACATCACTCTCATTTCTTTACTCTAAAGCATTAAGGTTTATGGCTCACCTGGACCTGTTGCTTCTGTGCATTCAACATGTTGGGGTCAATTGACAGGGGCCCCAGAACTCCCATCATCAGCTCCTTCTCCATTAGCCAGGGCCGGAGCTGAGATTCTGCAGCCTGGAAGCAGGCCAGATGGTTTGCAGATTCTTCTAGCTGCTTTTGCCGAGCTACTGTCACCTCAGTAGCCCTTTCCCATCGGGAATCTGTAGAGAGGAAATAAGAGGATTCAGTTCTTGATTCTCATCAGCAACTGACCTGATCGTTAATATATTACAGGAAATGACCCAAGGGCCATGATTTAACATTTGTAAAAATTAAAAATAACCTTAAACATTTTTTAACTTAAGTAATAAAAACAGTTTGTCATCTTTTTTGGCATGGTGGTTACATGAAACTACAAATATGAAACAACTATAGACAATCACACACACAGAGTGCATATAAAAGTACTATATATTTTGTGATCTGAAAAACATTTTCATGCTAATGAATATCTAGTTACTTTACACAGAGTTCAATATTATAAACAGGTAATTTATCTAAGCCTTTTTTTTTTTTTTTTGATCATGGGGCTTGAACTCTGGGCCTGGGCACTGTCCCTGAGCTCTTCAGTTCAAGGAGAGCACTCTACCACTTAAGTTACAATGCCACTTCCGGTTTTCTGGTGGTTAATTGGAGATAAGAATCTCATGGACTTTCCTGCCTGGGCTGGCTTTGAACTATGATCCTCCAATTTCAGCCTCCTTAGTAGCTAGGATTACAGACATGAGCCACTGGCACCTAGCTAAGCCTATTCTTGAATTAGATTATTTCCAATTTTCATCATTATCCTTTCTTTAGTTTTTTTTTTTTTTCCTAGTCCTAGGGCTCGAACTCAGGGTCTGGATGCTGTCCCTGAGCTTCTTTGTGCTCAAGGCTAGTGGTCTACCATTTGAGCCATAGCACCACTTCTGGCGTTTTTCTGAATAGTTTGGAGGTAAGAATCTCATGTTCTCATGTAGTTACCTGCCCAGGCCAGCTTCGAACCATGATCCTTATTCAGTCTCCTGAGTAGTTAGGATTACAGGTGTGAGCCACCCCAACTTTTCTTTTTCTTTCTTTTTTTTTGGTCAGTCGTGGGGCTTGAACTCTGGGCCTGGGTACTGTCCCTGAGCTCGTCAGCTCAATGAAAGCATTCTACCATTTGAGCCACAGTGCCGCTTGCAGTTTTCTGGCGGTTAATTGGAGATAAGAGTTTCATGGACTTTCCTGCCGGGGCTGGCTTCAGCCTCCTAAGTAGCTATGATTATAGGTGTGAGCTACCGGTGCCTGGCCTTTCTTTAGTTTTTTTTTTTCTTTTTCTTTTTTGTCAGTCATGGGGCTTGAACTCTGGGCCTGGGTGCTGTCCCTGAGCTCTTCAGCTCAAGGGTAGCGCTCTGCCACTTGAGTCATAGTGCCACTTCCGGCTTTTTCTGCTTAAGGGATGCTGAGGAATTGAACCCAGGGCCTCATGCATGCAAAGCAAAGCACTCTACCACTAAGCCACCTTCCCAGTCCCTTTCTTTAGTTTTTGATCAAAGTAATTTGTCAGCTTGTCTTGAACTAGAAAGCAAAATTGACTAACTCTGAGTGGAATTTCTAAAATGTCTTCTTATTCAGGTTCATTCTCTGATCCTTTAAGAATGAGCATCTTGTTTATGAAAACTAAGTTGGGTGTCAGTAGCTTACACCTGTAATCTTGGCTACTCAGGAGACTGATATATGAAGATTGAGATTCAAAGTCAGCCAAGGCAGACAAACCTGAGACATTCTTGTCTTCAATTAACCAGTAAAAAGCTGAAAGTAGAGGTGTGGTTCAAATGTTGGAATGACAGCTGTGAGCAAAATAAAAAAACCACACCAAACAACAACAACAACAACAACAACAACAACAACAACAACAAACTATACAAGGGAGAGTGCAAGACCCTGAGTTTAAATCTCAGTATTGGTAGAAAAAAAATTAGCTGATCCCAGTTTCTTGGGAGGCAGAGGTGGGAAGGATTATGAGCTCAGAGCTAGTCATTGCAAAAAGCTATTCTTAAAAATAAAATGGGGGCTGGGAAGGTGGCTCAGTGGTAGAGCGCTTGCCTTGCATGCTCGAGGCCCTGGGTTCGATTCCTCAGCACCACATAAGCAAACAGAAAAAAGCCGGAAGTGGCGCTGTGGTTCAAGTGGTAGAGTGCTAGCCTTGAGCTGAAGAGCTGAGGGACAGCGCCCAGGCCCAGAGTTCAGGCCCCACGACCGGACCCCAAAAAAAATAAAAAAAAATAAAAAAAATAAAATGAAAATGTCTAGAGGCATAGTCCAATGACATGGCCAGAATGAGCAAGGCCAGGGGTTCAACCTTCAGATTCTAGGATGTGCAGAGATTTTCTATTTGCTTTGGAGACAAACAATTTAGGGAAGATGTGACACCCCTGTGATGACTTACTGAGTTCCTCCTGCATTTTCTTCCAGTTTTCTGCTTCTTGTGAGTTGGGATATGTCACCAGTAATTCAGCTAGGGCTTCTTTAACTTTTTGGATTTTTGGAGAATTCTGTTCCAATTCAGTCAGGAAAGCCTAGAAAAAAGAATATCAAGCACGTCATGAACTTGTAGATAGGAAAGAAAGCTGTGTATGGGGGGGAGGGGGACCCTGAAAGACTGGGTGAGCCAATTACAGGCTCAAGTCTGGATCTATGAATGACTTTTTTTTAAATTTTAAAATATGTAACCGTAGAGGCTTCAAGTGGTAAGAGTACCTGCAAGACCAAGACCCTAAGTTCAATTCCCAGTGCCATACCAATTTTTTTTAACCTTTTACTTCAGTATTTACTTTGAAATGAAAATCTACATGCATCATGTAAGTTTTAAGTACAACACATCAGTGGAATCACAATTGTCACCTAAAATTCAAAACTGCTAAGATATGATAATAGCACTGTTTTGGTAATTCCAGAAGATGATGTCCTATGCTCAACTAAAATAGTTAAAATAAATAAATAAATAAAAAGGAGAAAATTTCTCATAGGATCTTTTATTATTTTCTATCTTCTGACATTTTTAACAGTTCCACATGTCAATCTTAATAATGAATTCATAATAGTAGTGTTTTAGGTCCCTCAGAGTTGAAAAGTTTAGTTTCCCAAGAGTTGGGAAAGATGCTTGGCTGTCCTGTAGCATTACTAGGAAAATTAAACACTATTCTCAACGAGCTCATGCTTCTGGGCTGGGCTAGTCACTTCCTACAAACATACCTGGTTTTGTTTCTGAATCTGACTCATTTCAATTTCTAATTTTACAGATAGGACAATTCTCCAGACATCAGGTTAAAAATTTGGAAGTCAAATATACTGCTCATTTCACTCATTTCAGCCTGGAGCACTGGCCATGTCTCACTCCCTAGGTTGAGGCAGGGACACTGGTACAATAATCCCTTCCCCTTAATATTGGGTTGTAACTTGAGTAAACACAGTACCTTGTTAGATTCTGCTTGGGCTTTCACTGTTTCTGTCTTGCTTGGAGACAAAGAGGCATCCATGGCTTTCAGAACTTCCTCTTTTGATTCTAGCCACTGCAACACTGAGCTCGCCTCCTTCTGAATGTCCCCCATTCTGTTGAGGACAGTCTGGAGGTTTTCCTGACGTTCCTGGAGCATTCTCCCAAGTTTCTCATACTTCAGGTTTACATCTGACATGTCACATTGGATCTCCGTCAGATCTAGTATCATAGAAAGAGAAATCAGATTGGGAATAACTCTCCTCTTTGTTCCTAAAATACTTGACAAGAGTTTATACATCTCTTTTACTCCTTGTAGTCAATGAATGATTATCTTTCTCCCAAATTACATAAAAGTTCTTGTTTATTTTTGGAAATATAGCAATGAAATTCCACTCTATAACCAATGTAAACTTAAAAAAAAAGGTTCTTGTGCAAACACACAGAGCAAAAGAGCTCTCAATCTGCTTTCTTGCTTTGGCATTATACTCAGCTGTAAACTTTAAAATGCCTGATAAACATGAAAACAACAAAAGTGAGGGAAGTAAAAGTAAGAAGTTAACTTTAGCATATTCTTTTTTTTTTTTTTTTGTCGGTCGTGGGGCCTGAACTCTGGGCCTGGGCAGTGTCCCTCAGCTCTTCAGCTCAAGGCGAGTGCTCTACCACTTGAGCTACAGCGCCACTTCCGGTTTTCTGGTGGTTTATTGGAGATAGGAGTCTCACGGTCTCTCCTGCCCCGGCTGGCTTTGAACCGCGATCCTCAGATCTCAGCCTCCTGAGTAGCTAGGATTACAGGCATGAGCCACCAGCGCCCGGCTAACTTTAGCATATTCTTGGATTCAATGGACTTGGAGCTCTTCTTTTCCCTCTTCTCTAAACTACAGAGAAGTCCCACAGCTAGACTGTATTATCTTTCTGCTTAGCCCACAGCCAGCAAATAGACATCATAGTTGCTTGTTCCCTAGGTATTCTTCCTCACACCACTTTTGGCAGCTGTTCTTCCACATATATTGAAACAGATGCAAACATAAACACACCCAACACAGAAGCACTGTTGAAATGGCATTCTCACCTTTGCAGGTGTGGTATCCGTTTACACTGCCTATAGAGCTTCCTACAGAGGGCAGTATGGAACCTGAGCAGAAGGACAGGGAGACAAACAGGGCAAGACCAACGTGTTAGGAATACATATATGCACTACATTTCTTTGTTGGTGTTCACTTTAAGCTTAGGTATCAGGAAGTTAAACACAGCACAAGACAACATACTTATGGAAAGAGACAGATCATATTAGCTGCCTTAAGTGTAACTTACGGTATATTGGCTCCTTAGCAGTAATGATTATTCTTTCTAGGGGAAAGTAAAATTCCCTCCCTCCCTTCCTCCCCCACCCCTCCCTCTCTTTTTGTCAGTAGTGGGGTTAGAACTCTGAGCCTGGGCACTGTTGCGCAGCTCTTCAATTCAAGGCTAGCATTCTACCACTTGAGCCACAGTATCACTTCTGGTTTTCTGGTGGTTAATTGGAGATAAGAGTCTCATGGATTTTCCTGCCTGGGCTGGCTTTGAACCATGATCCTAGGATCTCAGTCTCCTGAGTAGCTAGGATTACAGGTGTGAGCCACCAGCACCCAGCTTCTCTCTCTCTCTCTATCTCTCTCTCTCTTTCTCCTCTCTCTTTCTCCTCTCTCTCTTTTCTTCTCCTTTTTTGTAGTGGGGGGGGAGGGATTTGGTATTGGAGTTTGAACTCAGGCCTATAACAAGCATTCTACAACTTAAGCTCTAAACAATATGAAGCAAGTACCACCAATTATTAGAATGAGGATTTATAATAAAGACAAAAAAAATGGAGCACCGATGGCTCAGGCCCATAATCTTTGCTAGTCAAAGGTGGCTGAAGTCAGAGCACCAAGATTGAAAGCCAGACTGGGAAGAATAATTCCTGAAACTCTTATTTCCAATTAGCCAACAAAAAGACAGAAGTAGAATTGTGACTAAAGTGGTAGAGCACCAGCCTTGAGCAAACAAGCTAAGGGAGATTTGAGGCTCTGAGTTGAAGATCCAATACTAGCACACAAACACACAGAAAACAAAATAATTCTAATATCAATGTCTTTCATTATAATAAAAACGAATAATAAGTGGATGCTGTAATCCTAGCTACTCAGGAGACTAAGATCTAAGAATTGTGGTTCAAGGCCAGTCTGGGCAGGCAAGCCCAATTAACCACCAAAGAAAGCTGAAGGTGAAGCTGTGGCTCAAGGGATAGAGTGCTAGCCTTGAGCAAAAAAACCCTCAGGGACAGTGCCTAGCCCCTGAATTCAAGCTTCAGGACCAGCACAAAACAAACAAAAAAGAATCCAATAAATACAAGTACTCAAAAAGCATATTAGTTTAATTAAAAGCCTTTCTTGATTTTTTTAAAAGGTGGAAATTCCTAGTTTTCCCTTTCATGACCTCTTCTGTGTTTTTTTTTTTAAACTTCCCACAAAACAGAAATATTAAGTGTTGATAAATGTGGTTTGTGAACATTCCAATAAATTCTGCTTGGGGGCTTTAGTTCTCTCACTAAATGATCATAAACATATTCTTAAGTTGGTTCTTTCTATTTCATAGGAGTTTTCAAAGTACAAATTAGGATATGAAATTATAAAGATAAAACAGAAATATAAGAAACAAAAATAATTGTTAGGATAGTAATTATAAAACCTTGAAATATTAATGTTCTTATGCTTTCAACTAAAAATAGCTCAAACAGAAAAAAAAATCTTGTTCCATTAAAATGTGGAAAATACTGCAATGTAAAGCCCACATTAGATTAGTAAACAAGAGAAGGTCCTAACTAAGATTGCCCTAACTCAGCATGTGAAGCTTCATCCATGGCTGTCTAGCCATAGATGTTTCTTTTTGTTTGTTTGTTTTTTTGTTCATGGGGCTTGAACTCTGGGCCTGGACACTGTCCTCAGCTCTTCAGCTCAAGGCTAGTGCTTTACCACTTGAGCCATAGTGTTGCTTCTGATTTTCTGGTGGTTTATTGGAGAAAAGAGTTTCACGGCCTTTCCCATGTATTTAGTTGATTCCCAAGTATTTAGTTTCTTTCTGACTATCAAGCTTGTAGCATCCAGGAATGATAAAAAAAAAATGCATACTTATCCCTTTGACACATTCAAAAGAGAAAAGCTCAAGATAAAAATTCATTCTTCCATGGTATCTGAAGTTGTACATGGACCCACTAGTTCACTGACCCATCATAAGAAGAAATTCTGTAACATGGAGCAATGTTACAGCAAAGGGGAGAAACATAACAGGCTGAGAAGGAAGATTGTTTTGTTGACCCCCTTTCTTTTCAGGCTCAACCTTGAATTTTGACTTTAATAAAAAGATATCTCCAAAGGCCAAAAAACAAAGAATGACATTTATTTATCACATTTCAAGAGCCTGCACTCACCTGTTTTGACTTGGGAATCTGGTGCTGTTATCTCCATGATGAGACTTTCTAAAGAAGTGCCTTTGCAATTGATTTCTTCCACCAAAGTTCCTTTACTTTTCCAGTCATCTAGAAGACCCTGGTTAAATAACAAGTTGCTAAATGTAACATCTGGGGACCTTCAATTCATCAACAGGGACTCCCCTAAAGTATATGTACTCCCCTAAAGTTTTGACAAGTATTACCAGACTCATGCTCATATTATGCTTATACATTCAGGTATTTCATGCTCATATATTTGGGCATCTTATGATCCTGGTTTAACCAGTCAAGTTATGGGAGAACAATATCCTGGAATTTTCAGAAGCTTCTTCATATTCATCAAATATTGAGTATCTATTCTAAGTGAGGCACCATGCAGAACAACTAGATTCAAAATAGGGTTATGATACTTAAAACTAAGAGCTCAGATGGCCAATTGCATTATAATATAGGTTACTTGAGAAATATGGACAGTCAATGAATTTAGAGAGCATAAGAAGAAACACATCTGGTGGCCACATGGAAAAAGGGGACAGTGTATGTGAAAAGAAAAGGGGAAACGATAACTAGAAGATAGTGAAAAGCTATATATTAACACGTAGAGAAATACATCTAAAGGCTACACTTTGTATTTATCAAGGGAACTTATGTTAGATTTGAGAAAGAACTGGATATACCATTAAAAACCTTTAGTACTAGTATTTTCTCCATTGTGAAACAATAGCATCTGCTCTGAGATAAAAGAAGTAGCCAAATCATGCTAAGTCTCTAATACGTGACTTGCCACAATAGAATTTTACTCGTTCCAAACCAGGGACATTATCTTAGCTTTCAGTCCCTATCCCTAGCTTCATAACCAACATACCTGGTAACTTATTGAATCTAAGCTATAGAGCTGTTAAAGTACAGAAAGACATAGAGACAACATCCAGCCAGCTCATGTAGACTAACTTCAAATGATTCATAGTCACTGCTTTTCAAATCTTTCATTAATCATTCTTGACTTCTAAGGACCACAATCTCAAAACTGACAAGTGGGATATTGTAAGTTTTTTGGGGAAATACAGTGACATTTTTTTTTTTTTTTTTTGTCAGTCGTGGGGCTTGAACTCTGGGCCTGGGCGCTGTCCCTCAGCTCTTCAGCTCAAGGCGAGCGCTCTACCACTTGAGCTACAGCGCCACTTCCAATGTATACCATGTGAATGACTACTGTGAAGCTGTTTAGAACCTTAATACTTAGCATGTAGAAATACTGGTGGACTTTTTTTTTTTTGCTTTGTTTTTGGTGTTAGTGGTGATGGTGAGGTATTATTAAAAAATTACTGAAACATTAAAGGCACTGTGAACTGAGGGAACTGGGAAATCTTTTTCTTAAGAATTTCCACTCTAAATAACCAAGCTCTTCCTTCTCATCTGCTTAAGACTCAGTTTGCTTTTATGAGAAAGTATGGACTAATACATGTGGCTATCTCAACAGCAGTAAAAAAGAGATTTGTCAGAGGCATAAGCAAAGACTGGAATACTATAAAGATGCTATAAAAGAGATTCTGCAAGAGTGGGGAAAAAGATTGGTTCCTACCTTCAAAGGTATCTTTCAACTTTTTGATTCTAACTTTTTCTTTATTAGATTGAATAGTACTAGTTATTTTCTCCATGGATTTCTGACCATCTGTACCTAGTCACTTTTTCACATGTATCTGTCTAATCCTCAAGCATACTAAGGAGTGTAAGCTTTTCAAGGACTGGACTTTGACCAACCATTTTTAGCATGAAAGAAATAATAGTGTTTCATGCTAGGTAGGATTAGATGGGAATCAAATTAAGAGAATGGAGGAATATATATTCTAATGTAACAAACAACCTGGATTTCTTATACCACTTCCCATTATAACTGGAGATCACTTCATATAACTTCCAAATTATATTCTAGCAGAATTCATGGAGACACTTTTCTTTACCTACCTTCAAGTGTTCAATCTGCTTTTCAAGCTCTTTAGCACTAATGAAAGTCTCTGTGGGTGGAACATTCCCTTCAGTTTCTTTCAGCCACTTCTGGAAGGTCTTAATCAGCTTCCGGAATTCATCCAACTGCTCCTGGCAAGATGATGCATCTTTTTCTCTGTCAACAAAGATGTTTTGTTATTTGCCAGACAAAGTTTTTTTTTTTTTTGGTCGGTCGTGGGGCTTGAACTCTGGGCCTGGGCGCTGTCCCTCAGCTCTTCAGCTCAAGGCGAGTGCTTTACTACTTGAGCTACAGCACCACTTCCGGTTTTCTGGTGGTTTATTGGAGATAAGAGTCTCACGGTCTCTCCTGCCCGGGCTGGCTTTGAACCGCGATCCTCAGACAAAGTTTTGTAAAATGAACCAAAACTAGTTTCATTCTGTGGACTCTAGGCATCAGTTTTCTAACAGGGCCTTTCTTTCTCATAATATTTTCCATAGTAAATCTGGCTGAATAACTACATATAATGTAGTTTTGAAAGCATCAGACTAAGGAATCTGCTGCCTATGTTTGGACATTTCTATGGAAAGAAGTGTTTAATTTCTGTGGAAAGAAGTGGTTAGTGTAAGCTAGAGTGAAAGTGAGAAAGCTAAAAGGAGCCTGCTATTTAGGTACTATGATACAATGGAAAGAATGCAGGTTCTGGTTCTCCAGTCCAGCCCTGTTAAATTGTAAGTATTTGCCTCTTTCAAGGCCCAACTCAAATGCTGAATTGGAGGTCCAGTTAAGTTAGTAAAGTAGTCCTAACATTAGTAAGCCAGACATAAATCAAGGAGATAGTTTTAGCTGAGTGTAGCAGTGTAATCTCAGCTATTTGGGAAGCAGACTGGGAGGACTGCAGTTCAAGGCCAGCACAGGCAAAAAGTTAGCAAGACCTCATCTCATAAAAATAGACTTAGCAGGGCTGGGAAGGTGGCTCAGTGGTAGAGCGCTTGCCTTGCATGCCTGAGGCCCTGGGTTCGATTCCTCAGCACCACATAAGCAAAAAAGAAAAAAGCCGGAAGTGGCACTGTGGCTCAAGTGGTAGAGCACTAGCCTTGAGCTGAAGAGCTGAGGGACAGCGCCCAGGCCCAGAGTTCAGGCCCCATGACTGGACCCCCCAAAAAAACAAAAAAACAAAAACAGACTTAGCATAGTAGAGCATGTCTGTTATCCCAGGCATGTACCAACCTCAATCTTCCTACCTAGGCCTCTTTTTATATAGGCTAGGCGTGGGCAATTATGTGACTCTATCCAAACAACAGTTAAAGCAAAAAAAGGGCTAGAAAACACAAGAGTTCAGGGCTAGGAAGATGGCTCAGTGGTAGAGCACTTGCCTTGCATGCATGCATGAGGCCCTGGGTTCAATTCCTCAGTACCACATTAGCAAAACGAAAAAAGCCGGAAGTGGCGCTGTGGCTCAAGTGGTAGAGTGCTAAGCCTTCAGCTGAAGAGCTGAGGGACAGTGCCTAGGCACAGAGATCAGGCCCCACAACTGGACCCCCCCCCCCCAAAAAAAAAGAAAACACAAGAGTTCAAACCCCAGTACCACCACTGAAAAAAAAAGATCAAGTTTTGGAAATGACCATATCTATATCTATATCTATCAATCAATCAGATGTCAACCCAGAGTCTGCCTCAAAGAGCTACAAGATACTGAGCGAGCATCAGAGAAACCTTTGTCTAACCAATTGTGCTAAGTGTTGACAACTATTTTTCTTTAGTCATTGAGGCATATGTCTGCTAAATCAAGATTGCTTTTATGTCTAAATCAAGACAAGAAGTCCTGCTCACATTCTTAAAACCTTATGTGACTCCTCATGGGGAATTGTGGATTTTTAATAGTAGTAAGCTAAAATCAGTCAGCCTCTGTCATATATTTCTTTATTTGGCCCCCAAAGAAGAATCTCGACACTCCTCCAAAACAGCAACTCAGTGTGGTCCAAACAAACATGAAGACTGTAAATATAATCCTCAACCAGTTCTGGGAAGTCAACTCCAATCTCTCTATACTTTAAGTTCTGCCATAATCCTACTTATTGCCCTAAGTTTGTTTTATTTGTCCAGGTGATCTGGGCTTCCAGTCATATAGCGAAGAAGGTTGTCTCACTATGAGAAGGAACTCCTAATTGGCAAGAGAAAATCCCCAGAGTATCAAGTGGTTCAATAGTTTTGCCTCAAAGAGGCACTGCCGATCCTCCTGTGGCTCCACAAAAGCACTAAGGATGTTATTTTTTCTGGTAATGGAGCAAGAAAAAACAGGTCTCTAACATGAACCAATCCAAGAGAAAACTCACCTTTCTTGAACTGTCTTCTGTAGCAATGTGAAGTCCTTTCTGAGGTTCTGTACCCTGTCCTGGTGTTGGGACAGGTCCAGTGCAAGGCCACAAGAGTTCAGTGCAGTGACTAGGTCCTCAAGGGCATTTAGGCTCTCCTGTTGGTCTTCCATTTCCAAAGTGAGCTCCTGTACAGCAAAGGAAACATATTAAAACGCTGAAGTTTATGAATATACTTAGAAAGATGAGAGCTATCTATACCTCCAGGGAAAATTCTCCTTAATTTGCAGGAAGAAGGAGAACTAAAAAAAAATACTTTGTTAGATCAAAATAATAAAAATGTGTATTTTCTCTAATATAATGGAGAGTGGCTAGGAATCACAAAGAAATTTTGTCTCCTTTACAAAAATATTTGAAGCTTTGGAAGAAGGCAACATAACAGAATGGCAAGAATTGTAAAGTTTCAGAGGATCAAAAAGATAATCAATTCAGTCGTGGCTCTGCTGCTCACTAGCTTGTAATCTTTTTTTTTTTTTTGGGGTCTGGTCATGGGGCCTGACTTCTGGGCCTGGGCACTGTCCCTCAGCTCTTCAGCTCAAGGCTAGCGCTCTACCACTTGAGCCACAGCGCCACTTCCGGCTTTTTTCTTTGCTTATGTGGTGCTGAGGAATCAAACCCAGGGCCTCAGGCATGCAAGGCAAGCGCTCTACCACTGAGGCACCTTCCCAGCCCTAGCTTGTAATCTTAAGCCACTAAATTTCTCAAAGCTTCCAGTCTCATCTGTAAAATGAGGCAAAACTACTATCCCTACCATTATTTAAACATTGTAGTTACAGATATTAACCAATGCCATTATACTTTCTGCCAACATCTTTAAATCCCCAAAGGGAAAAAAAAGGAAATCTCATTAAATTCTTACCTTCTCCTGTAAGCTGAAGTATATTTCTTGGTAGCATGTTATACAACACATTGAGTGTTTATTCCTGAGTATATAATGAAGGTGAGATAAACTAAAAGGAGCAAAAACTGAGGGACTAGGCTGGGAAGGTGGCTCAGTGGTAGAGTGCTTGCCTTACACGCAAGAGGCCCTGGGTTCAATTCCTCAGCACCACATAAGCAGCAAAAGCTGGAAGTGGGGCTGTGGCTCAAGTGGTAGAGCACTAGCCTTGAGCTGAAGAGCTGAGGGGCAGTACCTGGTCCCAGAGTTCAGGCCTATGACTGGCAAAAACAAAAACAAACAAACAAACAAAAAAAACTGAGGGACTAATTTGTAGAAGATTGTTATCTTTTGACCAAATTCCAGGAAACTTACACATGTTATAAAGAATAATGAATACAGAAGCTCATAGTGAAACTCTTTTGTATTCTTATAGAGATAAAGTAATTGGCAGTTGGTGAATCAAGGTGAAGTGTATGCAGTTATTTACTGGATTCTTCCTTTTTCTCTACAAAGTTTGAAATTATTCAAAGCAAAACTGAAAAATTTAGGAAACAGACTATAAGATCCCACTTGAAAATTGAGAAAAGAAAAGTTGGATAAACCTGAAATAATAATAGAGAGATGTTAAGGTACCGCAGGGGGCAATGTGTGCTGGTATAGTCATTATGAAGTTTAAACTGGCTGTTATATAGTCAAATTAAGTATAGTGTTATGTAGCAATCCTACTCCTGGCTATGTGTCTGTGATAGCTATTAACACTTTTCATTGAGTGTTTTAGATCCGCACCTTCTAGGTACAGTAAGATGACATTTCCCAACCACTCTGAAAATTGGATATGGGCTAATGAAATGTAAATGGCTATGCTATGTTCTCTTTCCCTTGTAACAGAAATCATGAAAGCTTCTGTCATGTTGAAGACTCAACCTGCATCCCTGAATGGCTACCGAGCCAAGTATGTCTGCTTATCTGGAGTGAACATGTAGTATGAGAAAAAAGTAAATCAAAAGATGGTTGTTGATCATTCTCTAAGATGATGCAGGCAAAGCTTCTAATAAAGTGATAGATAGGGGGCTGGGAAGGTGGCTCAGTGGTAGAGCGCTTGCCTTGCATGCACGAGGCCCTCGGTTTGATTCCTCAGCACCACATAAGCAAAAAGAAAAAAGCTGGAAGTGGCACTGTGGCTCAAGTGGTAGAGTGCTAGCCTTGAACTGAAGAGCTGAGGGATAGTGCCTAGGCCCAGAGTTCAGGCCCCACGACTGGACCCCCCCCTCCCCCCCAAAAAAAGTGACAGATAGTATTCACTAAGTAAATGCTGGTTTGCTCCTTGCTGATCTTATCTCTTTATTCTGTCAACATTGCAAGTATGGTCTCACCTGGATCTGCTGAGAGAAATGTGCAATGTCTTGATCTGGCTGATTTCCAGAAGCCAGCATTCGACTTTTGTTTTCCATGAACTGCTGTAATTTATCAGAAAGCTGCTCAAACATCTCTGCCTGGGGCAGGAGCTTCTTTAGGGTGCTTTCTTTTTCCTGTTGCTGTAACCAAAGCTGCTCAAAGCTCTGGCTCACTTCTGCCAGTTTGCCCTGTAGTACTGCTGCTGTGGTGCTGTCTGCTTTCTCCATGAACTGGGTCACCATCTCATGGGTGGCTTCCAAACTGCTTTTCTGCCGAGCGATGTCCTGCTTCAGTTTCTGTTGTCAAGAACAAATCTGTCATCTTTGGTTCACTTATTTCATGAAAACTAAGCCACCTATTAAAAACCTTCTAGTAACTATGTTCATCTCAAGGTTTAGGGGATGGAAGACTGCAATAGCTCTACAGAATGCTACATATCTTATCCCTTTAGGTTTCTCTCATTCTACAAAATCACTTTGCTATTACCACTTTTCCTTAGTCTCAACAGTAGTTTGAAAATTGGAGATGCATATCTTTTGTGTGTGTGTGTGTGTATGTGTCTGGTGTTGGGAATGACACTAAGATCTTATGATAATGATTAGACATTATTGCTAAACTTTATTACAAGAATCATGAACATGAATTCAAGTCCAGTTACCTTTTCTAAGTTATATAATTATGGTAAATGGCAAATACAACCTCTTTGGTAACTCTTGGTCTTACCATATTATTGGCAAGGGCTTCTTGAATGACTCCTGATGAGAGTGATGCCACCTGTTCCCCCTGGAGGTTTTGTTCAACTTCCTTGATGGACTGCAACAAGCTCTCTAGACTTTCCTGGACACTCTGAGACTGGGCAATTGCCTTCTGCAGAAGTGCAGAGCGCTCTGCCAAACTACAGGAAAGGCTTTGGAAGCAACTGAGTATGGAATCTGGAAGATCAAGGCCATGAAAAGAAAAAGTAGGTACTATTTTGGTATTATGTTTTAAAATTTAATGTATTTAAATTGAATATATTAATTTAAATTCCTGGCAATAAGAAAAATAAAAGGAATATGCTTGAAATGCATTAGTATCAGAGCAAATACAATAAGCATTATTTACCAAGATTAGGTGAGATACTAAGGGCTAAAGATATCTAAGATATAAGATTGTGCAAGATGCTGAGGACTAAAGATAACTAAGATAAAGTCTTGCTGGGTGCTGATGGCTCATGCCTATAATTCTAACTACTCAGGAAAATAAGATATAAGAATTGCAGTTTGAAGCCAGCCAGGATAGACAGATAGATGAGATTCATATCTCCAATTATCCAGCAAAGAGCCAAAAGTTGAAGTGTGGGTCAAATGGTAGAGCACCAGCTATGAGCAAAAAAACCAGAAAGAAAGAAAGAACAAAAGAAAGAAAGAAAGAAAGAAAGGAAAGAAGGAAGGAAGGAAGGAAGGAAGGAAGGAAGGAAGGAAAAAATGCTGAGAGAAGCTACTCAGGAGGCTGAGATCTGAGTATCTCAGTTCAAAGCCAGCCTGGGTAGGAAATTCCATAAAACTCTTATCTCCAATAAACTACTCAGAAAATGCCAGAAGTGATGCTGTGGCTAAATGGTAGAGCACTAGCCATGAACACAAAGAGGCTCAGGAACAGTGCCCAGGCCCTGAGTTCAAGCCCCTGGACCAGAAAAAAAAAAAATCTGAGAGAGAGCAAAAGGCCTGGAATTCAAGTCTCATACTGGTATATACACACATACACAAAACAAACCCAAACAAAAAGAACTCCACAAAACTAAGTTAAAGTAGCTCTTAACAAACTTAACACTTCAATAACACTTCAAACAGGATAGTCAGAGGAAGGTACATATTGGTATAGAAACCTAGAAAGAAGGGTTCATACTAGGAATTAAAAGAGCAAGACTACTGTTGCTATTTCATACCTGTAGTTTCTTGAACACATTGAGGGTTCAAGGCTGGCTCCCCTTCAATTTTCATGAGGTCACAAGCAACTTTTTGGAGCTTTTCTACAGGTACTTGGTGCTCAGCCAGTTCCTCCTGTAACTGCTGCTTGTACACACACACATACACACACACAAAGACAAAATAACCAAAGGTAATTGCAGGAATCTAGAATATAATTCTCAGTTTACCCAGGGCCAGAGACATTAGAATAGTATTTAGGAATCAGATCTTGCCCCAAACATCCCCAAACTGCCTTTAATTTTGCAAGTATTTGATTTGGCTGGGGGTGGGGGTGGGGGGGGGGCTGTATTCTAAGCCATGTAATACAAGCCCAAACACTGCCCATGTTCAGATTTACCTTTGTTGTTGTAAGTTGCTGCTGCAGAATTCCAGGGTCAGAGGCAATGGTATCTGAAAGAAGCTGATCTACTTTGGCCTTACAAGTCTGTATCCAGGCTTGCAGTATGTCAGCACTGCTCTGGAATTGCTGATACTGACCTAATAGCATGTTCAGGTGAGAGCCCAATCGTGTACACTATGCAAACAGAGAAAGGGAAACACATCTGGTAAGGTCAGGCCAAAGTGTACTGTTCTGCTACAGAGAACTCACTGTAACATTACATAAAGGTACTGTGCTTGGGACCCTGGACAGATAGGTGGCAATCACCTACAAAAAGGCCCCCTTTTGTTCCTTATTACTCATCTTTCCTTGGTAAATACCCAGAAATACTTAAAAGAGCTGCATGATATCCTGCCAAAGAAGTATACATCAGGTTGTAGGCAAAGGTAAAGATTGAAGGATCTCTTTGAAAGGATTACAGATGTTGGGAAAGCGGCTAGATTCCTAAACTGCTTGGATTGGGAGAAAATAAGGGTTCCTTCTAGAGTTTCTGTCAAGAACTAAGGACTGAAGTTAGCTTAGATTTACTTGTGTTGCATCTCTTGGATGCTACTTAAGATACAGGAAGGTGAACAGCTTATACATCTGTGATCAGACATAAGATCATGGGACTATAGAATGTATAGAATGAATTTTTTTTGCATAGTTCTTCAAAAACCTTCTACCTGTGGTCAACATATAGCTCATACACTTTGTCCTGTCTGGGGTTCATTTTCTGGGTCTCACCACAGTTGTATGAGGGCTGCCATGATCACTTTCCCAGTGGCTTCTAGGATCTACCCTTACCTTTGAGTGGAGAGCAGTGTATCTTTCTGTTGCATCCTTCAACTTCTCTTTTACTAAGTTTCTGGTTGTGGATGGCTCTTTGCTTTCTTCAAAGTTGTTTTCTGTGTCCAGGACTTTCTGTCCTGAGATAGTCACAAATCTCAAGTCCCCTTTGTGAGAAATGACATCTTCTGAGAAGCTTCCCTGACGCTTTAGCAGAGAGGGTAGGGCTTCAGGGCCATTGACTCCTTTATGCATATTTTCTAGCTCTTTCTCAGACCGTTCCAGCCAGCTTTCAAATTCAGTGTAGTCCTGTAGGAACTTCTGCAGCTCATCTCGGAGAGTCTGTACCTGCTTTAATTCCACCTCAGACTGGGCCAGGGAAGATGCATATTGTTCCTTAAGCTTGCCTAGCTTCTCTTGCAGCATTTGCCGCTCCTCAGGAGTGAGATTGTGGCCCTGCTGGTCTAGGAAGGCCTGAGCTGACTGGGTGGCCACAATGAAATTTTGTTGTTGGGACAGCAATTCTTGGTGACGAACCTGGTGAGTAACCCCCCCACAAAAAAGGCACAACCAATAAGAAAACAAATATTTGCTTGTAACCCCCCCACAAAAAAGGCACAACCAATAAGAAAACAAATATTTGCTTATGTCTCCAGGTGGAGTGGTCTCTATCTCTACTTCAACCCTTATTGTCAATGGGGTAATACATATCACAGCCAGATACCTTCATAACCTCTATCTCTATGCTACTGCAGGCAGACAATACCCATATTAAAAATGGCATACATGAATATGAAAATGAAGTTATATGTCCTAACTAAAGTCATGAAGATAATTAAGGTTCAGAAATGTGATTTAAACCAATTAGTAACTATGTCTACATCTACAAGAATCTATAATAGCCAACTAAAATCTTCTACAATAATAGAGTAACCAGGATAGTCATGTGATTGTTTTCTTCTTAAATATGTTCTTCCTAAGTCTAATAAAAGACAGTGGAAGTCCATTCAGTGGTCTTATCTATACTTTTATGCAACTACCAGGGAAGAACTACAAATCTACTTTCCTTCAGTTAGTTTCAGCATGTACCAATAGCCTAGTCTAAGCTTTTTATGTCATCTTAGGAAAGCTACAGTAACTAACAGATCCTGCTCAAATAGCCAGTAGGGAGCAGTACCACATCTTTGCCTGTAGGTGATCAGGTGTCCCCAATCTCATCATCCTCCAACCTACCCACTGACATTAAGGCAGTACCCTTCCTGAGATAAAATGCTGCTTGCTTAGGGTGAGTGCAGCCAGCAAGAAGAATCAGGAAACTCTCTGCACTGACTGTTTCAAGACTACTAGGTCCTAGACCTAATAGTCGATCTTGTAAGGAGAAAAGTGGCATGCAAGGGGCTGAAATCCTATTAGTACAAAATAAAGCAATGCCCGAATAGGTTGTTCAACACTATTTCTGATAAGCTAAATCATCTTTGTTACAAAGGCACCACTACTAAAATATGTGATCCATGTGTTTTACAGGTGTTCGAAATATATTTTTTGATTATTCAATATAAAATGCTTGTGCAAGTTAATGTCCTAGATGATTTGTTTTATTGGTTCTCTGGTTTATTTCCAATGTCTGACATATAGTAGATACTCAGTATTTGCTGAATGAATAAGTAGAGATAACTGGTGAGCAAGAATAGCTTCTGTGGCTCAGTAGTAGAGTGCTTGCCTCGCGAACATGAAGCCCTGGGTTCGATTCCTCAGTACCACATAAGCAGAAAAAGCTGGAAGTGGTGCTGTGGCTCAAATGGTCCAGTGCTAGCCTTGAGCTGAAGAGCTTAGGGACAGCACTCAGGCCCAGAGTTCAGGCTCCATGACCCAAAAAAAAAAAAAAAAAAAAAAAAGAAAAGAAAGAAAAGAAAAAAAAGAATGGCTTCTGCTTTTGAGTCCACTGTCTAAAAGCCAAGTGGACAAAAATACAATACAAAATAAGAACCACTACATATCACAGAGGGATATGTTAACTTTGGGGGAGTAAAGAACTCCTTCCTAGAAGAAATAAAATCTAAACTGAGATCTGAAGAATAAGTAAAAATTAACCAAGATCTGGGCTCTTTTTCATTTCTTACACTGGAGAGGCAAGAAAATTCCAAGAGCATGCACAAGCCCAGTAGAATGAGGGCACACAGTACAATCAGTGAACTAAAAGGGATTAATAGCTAGACTTGGATGAAGCAATGAGGCCAAATAAGGAAGAGTAAATCCTGTGGACGGGTAGTTGTAGGGATGGTAAACCATACTAAAGACTTTGGACTGATATTGGTGATAGAACTAATGGTCTGAACTACAATATCTCTATGGAGATGAAGCAGTGGGTACGATTTTGAAAAAGATATAAAAAGCACTGGACTTGATGACTAAACTTTCAAATCCCTCACATGAGAGTAAGAGAGAGGGCTGGGAAGGTGGCTCAGTGGTAGAGTGCTTGCCTCGCATCATAAGGCCCTGGGTTCAATTCCTCAGTACCACATACACAGAAAAAGCCAGAAGTGGCGCTGTGGCTCAAGTGGTAGAGTGCTAACCTTGAGCTGAAGAGCTCAGAGGCAATGCCCAGGCCCAGAGTTCAAGCTCCACGACCGACAGAGAGAGAGAGAGAGAGAGAGAGAGAGAGAGAGAAAGGGAGATAGAATAGTTTAGGATATTATCAAATTCAGACAACTAAGTAGATATAAAGGAAGCAGAACATCTTTCAGAGCAAGAATAGGAGATATTGGTGTATATTATGGGAGTTCTGTGTTAAGGTGGACGTACTTGTGGTTCTAGGTTGGAAATGACCAGATTGACTTATATACTGGTTTGAAGCTTAGAAGTGACAATATTGTTAATACAACTAGCAATTAAAATGTTTTAGGTGGATGAAGCAACCCAAAGAAAGAATATTCTGAAAGATAAGAAAGATAAGAGGAAGGCTAAGGTATACTTGGAAGTGTAATAGTATTTAAAGTCAGAAGAAAGAAGGAAGATAAAGTAGTGCTGTAGAAACCAAGGAAGAAAGTAGTTTAAAAGGAATGGTCTACAGTATCAAAGCTACTAAGGCATATCAAAGACAATACAAACTGAGAAGTGCTCACTGAACTAGAGGCAAGAAGCTGTGGTAACTTGCCCTGGGCAGAAGACATTGCTCCAGCTCAGTGAGGACAAGCTAGAATCCTCACCTTCATTGTCTCACATTGTTTATCCAGTTTCTCTGGGGCTTGGTTCATCCCCATGTAACTATCAGTGGTATCCAAGGCTCTTTTCTCCAGTTTAGCTCCAGAGAGCTGCTCTATTCCTGGAAGTCTGGTCTGTAGCTGTTCACCAGATGATTCCATGGAAGTCACCCAATCCAAGAGAGCATCAATCTTACTCTTGTTCTCTGCCAGCTCCTTTGCTGCTTTACTCTGAAAGCAAGAGGTAGTCCAGTGAGAAAGCCTTAGATACTCAAATATAAACCACAGGTTACAATTTCTGCAGGGTCCTTCAAAGAAAACTAAATAAAGATTTTTTTTTATGGAAAAAAAATGTTGGCAGTGTGGCTCAAATGGTAGAGTGCTTACCAAGCAAGCAGGAAGTTCTGAATTCAACACCTAGGGCCACCAAAAAAGATTTTTTTCTCTCCAAATTTATACTAAAAATTACTTTCTAAACATTTTTGCTGAGCACCAGCAAAATATATAATCTAGCTACTCAGGAGGCTGATATCTAAGGATCATGGTTCAAAGCCCGCCCAGACAATCAGATTATAAAAGATTCTTATTTCCAATTAAATCAGAAAAAAGCTGGAAGTAGAGGTATGACTCAAATGGTGGAGTATCAGCTTGGAAGTAGAGGTATGACTCAAATGGTGGAGTATCAGCTATGTGAAAAAAGTTGGACCAGAGAAGGGCCTGGTGTGTGCACTAGCACACACACAAATATAATATATATATTATATATTTTATATTATATATATTTCATATATATATATATGAAATAAATACAAACTACAGGTTAAGCAAAGCATTGGGTCATACTAAAGAAAAAGTGATGCTCTAATTTTAGTTATAAACAGTCTTTCCAAATAACAAAAATAATTTTTTAAAAGAACTATTATCTATTATTAATTTCTTTGAACAATCTCTAGAGTTTACTTATATTTCACTGTTTACAAGGAGAAAAAAAGACAAATCTCAGTTTTTAAAGCAATCAATGGTCCTGCTGCCCAACAAGATTTCACAGAATTCTTTCTAGCTGTAGAAAAGTGACACATTGGTTTGGTAGACTCAGAACACGGTCACATTCAATTATCTGGCTACTATTTGGAAAAGCAGACCTCTAGTTCTTATCTCAGCCAAACAAAACAGTTCTTAAACTTCCAAGTATGTTAATTAATTGAATAGGATATATCAAATTATACATCATCTTATGTTGCAGAACTCATCTTTAGGCAACTTAGTTCTCTCTTTCATCTTCTCTGACACTCTCATTATCATCAGACCCCAAGATTGAACAAAGGATTTGATTCAATCTGCTAGTGCTGAATGGGGGCAGAAAATCATTCAAGACTTGACTTTCTCTTTGGTTTCTTTAGGTGCCATGATTTACTTCATTAACTATATCAAGGCTGCCTGGAAATAGTCTGTGACCTATCACTAGTGTAGATTCAAGAGAGAAGTATACCATCTCTTTTTCCTCCTAGGGTAATACCCTACTTAAGTTCTTTCAAGTAGTTAAGTTCTGAGTGTACAGATAGCTTTTTATTTTATTTTTTATTTTTTTGCCAACCCTCAGCCTTGTAAAATGTACTTCTTGGCAACTATTCCTCACCTGAAGTCATTCTGGGTATTTCTTATAAAAGCAAAGGTTGCTCTTGAATCAGTTATTTTTTTTTTCTCATTCTATGCTTTCTATAAGGAAGTTTCCCCTTATTTTTGTGTAACTGAAGTTTTCATTTAGTAAAACACCAAGTATCATAGCCATTTGGTTACCTTTTCAGTCTCCTGCTGTAAAGCTGAGCTCACTGCTTCCTGCACTTCCTTTTGAGCCACTTGGGTTCGTTCCTGGAGAGCTTTATATTGCTTCTTAGCCTGATGAAGTTTTTCTTGAAGAGCTGTCAGCTCTGAGGGACTCAGTTTGGTTTGGTTTTCTTCTAGGAACCCTTCAATATCTTTGACAACAGTAGTAAATGAGGTGGCATGGTTCTGAATGTTGTCCTGTAAATCCTGAACACAAGAAAACAGTTTAACAGTTCTTAGTATTTCCACATCCTCGAATACTATAGGATGGAATGGCTAGGATGACATTTCTGTATTTAGTTCTTGACTTATAATTTATCTAAGTTTTACCTCTAAACCAGTGCAATGAAAAATTTAAAATATTTCACTTTCTCAGCAAATACTTGGTGGGAAAAAAAGGAAACTTCCCATAATCTAGCTACTCAGGAGGCTGATACCTAAGGATCATGGTTCAAAGCCAGCTCAGACAATCAGAATATAAAAGGCTCTTATTTCCAATTAAATCAGAAAAAAGCTGGAAGTGGAGGTATGACGTCAGTGGTGGCGTATCGCCTATGTGAAATAAGTTGAACCAGAGTGAGGACTATATATTGATATACTGAATAGTGGGAGATTTTTATTCAGCTGCAAGTTACCTGCTAAGAGATTATTCTTTCCATAAAGAGGAGTTGACAGCATGTTCTAGCAAAGTCAAAGCCCATTCATTGGTCTTTTATATTACTATATAAAAGTCCACAGGATTCTTAGCTTTTGTGTTCAAGGCTATTGCTCTACCACTTTGAGCCACAGGCTACTTCCCATTTTTGGGTAGTTAATCAAAGGTAAGAATCCCAAGGACTTCGGTTTCCCCAGGCTGGCTTCAAACTGCGATCCTCAGATCTCACCCTCATGAGAAGCTAGGATTACAGGCATGAGCCACCAGTGCCAGGCCCCAGTTTTTTGTTTTTTGTTTTTTTGGTTGGTTGTGAGGCCTGAACTCTGGGCCTACGTGCTGTTCCTCAGCTCTTCAGCTCAAGGCTAGCACTCTACTACTTGAGCCACGGTGCTACTTGCGGCTTTTTCTGCTTATATGTTGCTGAGAGAATCAAATCCAGGGCCTCATGCATGCAAGGCAAGCACTCTACCACTGAGTCACCTTCCCAGCCCCATGGTTTTGTTTTTTGAGATTTGTCATCATCAATCGTAGTCCAAAAACATTAAACAGAAAATTCCAGAGATAAGCAATTCCTAAAGTTTAAAATTATGCATGATTCCAAATAACATTGTTCAGCTGGGACCATGAATCATTAGTTTGTTCACAATATCCATGCTGTATATACTACCAATCAGTCACTTCCTGGATGCCCAAATTATCAGACCATCTATTGTATCATAGTGCTTGTACTTCAGGAATCCTTATTTCACATAATGTCCCTAAAGCACAAGCATATTGATACTCTTTATTATTCTTGTTATTATGTTGTATTTTATTATTAGTTATGGTTATCTATCTCTTACTATGTCCAATTTATAAACTAAACTTTATCATAGGTGTGTATGTACTGGGAAAACATAGTATATAGGGTTTGCTACTATATGCTCCAGGCATCTATCTACCCTTTCCTCTGTACTCTTTTGGTTATTCTTCTCCTTAATGTGGCCTACAACAAGCAGTATGAGAAAAGCTTTTCCCCATCTCTCCAGCTTCACTTTTTTGTTAATCTTTCTCTTACTTTTTGTGGTCCAACTGAATTAGCTCAGTTCTTGAATATATTATGCTCAATCCCATTCCAGCCTCCAAACTCAGGCATAAACCTCTACCTAGTATGTTTTTTTTCCTCTTACCACATCATGCACTAACCCCTATAAAAGCATATCATTCACTTCTCAATTTAAGTGATTCTTTTTTTTTGGTTGGTCATGGGGCTTGAATTCTGGGCTTGGGGCTGTCCCTGAGCTCTTCAGCTCAAGGCAAGTGCTCTACCACTTGAGCCACAGTGCCACTTCTGGTTTATTGGAGATAAGAGTCTCACAGACTTTCCTGCCCAAGCTGGCTTTGAGATCCCCAGATCTCAGCTTTCTGAGCAGCTAGGATTACAGGTGTGAGCCATTGGTGCCTGGCTTAAGTGATACTTCAAGTAACCTTTTCTGATACCCTAGACTAGACTGTGTCTCTGGTCTATGTTTTCATATGACTTTACATTTAAAGATGTAATGGCTAATAATTAGATGCTTGTTCTAGAGCTAATCTATCTGTCTTCCCTACCAAACTAAACTTCATGAGGGAAGGGGTAATAACTGTTTTTCATGATTTGGACATTAAGCACTGGTATACAGAAAGCCTTTATAAACATGTTTTGAAGAATGAAGAACTAGTTTAACTCATACTGACCTTCAAGTCACTTTGGTTCTTCTGCAAAGCAGAGAGATCCTGTGGGGAGGCTCTGCCCTGGTGGCTCACCAGTGCTTTTTCTGCCTGTCCTACCCAGCTGCAAAGGTCCTCCAGTTTCTGATGACAGGTATTTTGTTGTTTCTGCAGAGTCTAATTAAAATGCAAAGGAATCAAAAGACAATTAATAACTCTCATTTTACAAATATGTGTAATTCCCTGAAATGTAAAACAGGATTTTGTGTCAAAGAGAGAAAAGCAATGGAAAACTAGAAGAGGAAAAGGCACAGAAATCATATTCAGGAAGCTCCCATTATTTGGGCAGTCTGGTCATTTAGCTCTGTGGTTGGGATGATATCACGGTAACTTTTGGGGAGGGAATACCCCTGGTTAGATTTGAATTTGGGAGCTCTTTTGTCAGATATCCATTACTACCTTTGGAATCTATTACTATCTTTGATCATGGTGATAAACATCAGAATCAGCCATTCTGACAAATTTCTCTAGAACTAAAGAATTTGCTAAATACTAAGCCAAAACATGAAAAGGTAGTAGGAGAAAAAAAAATCAAGGCCTTGGATAATTTATAAGCTAAGTTTATCAATAATTTGAACTGATTTTATGTACCAAATGTCCCACTACAGAGAGGTATTAGCATGATTACACACCAGGCACATAGCTTGGTTTGGCTATTTGGAGAAACTGCCCAAGAATAGAAACTTGGCTTAGCTTCTTGAATATCTACACTATTATCATAGGAAAAGTTAGGCTCATGGAGAGAGAGGGAATATGTTTCTGTGCCTGCTCCTTTCCCCAGATCTCTTACGGCTGAAGCACCTAATTGAGCAATTGAGCATGATGTGTTCTCCTGACCATCCTTCTAAAACCACTTTCTACCAGTTAGTGTTTTCTGATGGCATTTTAGTCACCTGCACTTACAAACAGGTGCTCACATTGGCCCTCTCTCCCCCTTTTTAGGACAAATAGAAGGGCACTTGAAGAGAACTCCTAAGAGTTCTTCAGCTGTAAAACAGGATCTTCATGGGTTAGGATAGGTGCAGACTGAATCTGAAAAAAGCAAAGCAAACAAGTTATCACATAGACATACACACACATTCAGAGCAAATAGAGAGAAACAGAGTATTTCTGACAACAAGGTTAATAAACATTTGTGGAATTACTATTGTACTCATGGAAAATGGTAACATACAGTTCTATCATCTGCTGAAAACTCAGGGACCTACCCTGGATCTAGGCTGGGTCTTAAGGTGGTTCAGACCAATCTACTTCATTCATTACCCACAGGCTATCCCATGCTATTTAAATTACTAAGTAAGGGAAGCTGGGCTCGGTGATGCCTGCTTATAATCTTAGCACTTGGAAGGGTAGATTAGTGAGTTTGAGGCTAGGTTTGGCTACATAGCAAGACACTGTCTCAAGTAGAAAATTACTAAGTGAGGATATTGCACATGTTCAATGGTGCAATTAACAGGTAATCTAAACCATTTCATTAAGATTTGACTTTGTGGGCTGGGAAGGTGGCTCTGTGGTAGAGTGCTTGCTTTGTATGCATGAGGCCCTGGGTTCGATTCCTCAGCACCACATAAGCAGAAAAAGCCGGAAGTGGCTCTGTGGCTGGAGTGGTAGAGGGCTAACCTTGAGCTGAAGAGCTGAGGGACACTGCCCAGGCCCAGAGTTCAGGCCCCAAGACCGGAAAAAAAAAGAAAAAAGAAAGATTTGATTTTGTTTATAACACATTTGAAAGTATAAATAAGCAGTAATGGGACTTATGGCCCTGAGTAATCTTTCTTTCCTTTTTCCTTCCTCCCCACCCCCTGCCCCCCATCCTGGGGCTTGAACTCTAGACCTGAGCACTGTCTCTTAGCTTCTGGGCTCAAGGCGAGCACTCTACCACTAAACCACAGCTCTACTTGCAGCTTTTTGTGTTAACTGGAGGTAAGAATCTCACAGACTTTTCTGCCCAAGCTGGCTTAGAACTGAGATTCTCAGATTTCAGCCTCCTGAGTACCTAGGATTACCAGCACCTGGCTTCTAATTTCTTTTAAGTCTGACCCCAAAGCTCAATTATACTTTGTATAATGTTTAATAAAAGGAGCTCCTGATATTTTCTGGTGACAACTAGCAAATCCTATTATCATCTTGCTGTATGTCAACTTACTATTCAAACAGCAGAAATAAGATAAACATCATTCAAGATATTTAAAGGCTATGTTGTTACTATTAATACAATGATATTGCCTTTGAATTTTTTAAGAACAGACTTGTGATGAGTGATGGCTAAATTTTTATTTATTTTTTAATTTATTTTAATTTACTTTATTTATTATTATTATTTTATTTTTATTTTTTTGCTAGTCCTGGGGCTTCAACTCTGGGCCTGGGCACTGTCCTTGAGCTCTTTTGCTCAAGGCTAATACTTTACCAGTTGAGCCACAGCGTCACTTCTGGCTTTTTCTGTGATTAATTGGAAATAAGAGTCTGGTGGGTTTTCTGCCTCGGGTGGCTTTGAACCAAAATCCTCAGATTTCAGCCTCCTGAGTAGCTAGAATTACAGGCATGAGCCACTGGCACCTGGCTAATAAATTCTTTTAGTATTTTTTTTTTGTTGGTAGTGGGGCTTGAACTCAGGTCCTGGGCATTGTCCCTGAGCTCTTTTGCTCAAGGCCAATACTCTACCACTTTGAGCCACAGATCCAATTTCTAGATTAAAAAAAAATTATCATATCGGCTTTCAGAAACTGATTTTAGTGTCGGGCACTACTGTGTGAAAAGAAGAACTAGAAAATTGTAATAATTTTAAATTTAAAAGTAGTCTAAAGATTGCCAAGGGATCTTATTACAAATTATTTGAAAAGTCTCAGCATAAAACTGATATCTAGAATCATTCTTCTGAAGCTCATAGTATATAGATGTTTTCTCAACTCTCAAAAAGAATACTGAGGAAGAAAATAATATGAAGAAAGGGCAATGAGACAGTGAACAGTAGCATTTCACTAAGCTGAATACGCTTGCACATGCAATCACATTAACACATATATATTCCCTCACATGCACACAAAACAAAAACATGGCAAGAAAAACAGAACAGCTGCCAAAACCACAATGGCCCAAGTGACATGAAATTTCAAAATTGGATCCAGATTCCTGGATACATGAATGGATGGTGGCCAGAAACCCCCCAAAATAGAGGACATTTCAAAAGACAAACTGAGCCCAGTTGCTGGTTCAGTCTGACCTTAACCTGGGCTTCCTGCTTCGTT
Organism: Dipodomys spectabilis; assembly: GCF_019054845.1. Taxonomy (NCBI): domain Eukaryota; kingdom Metazoa; phylum Chordata; class Mammalia; order Rodentia; family Heteromyidae; genus Dipodomys; species Dipodomys spectabilis. Next base: position 46,869,594 of record NW_024870679.1, on the reverse strand, counting down.
TGTTCAAGATGGGCCTGTAATGCATCCATCTGAGCTGCTATCCGTTCCACGAGGTCCTGGAAGGACCTCTGCAGTTCATTCAGGAGCCTCAGTATTTGTCGATTCTGCTGAGGGGACAAGTCCTGTGCATGCTCAGAGATAAAGAATTGGATATCAAAAGCAAGAGTATCCAACTGAGATTTCTTTTCTGCCACAGACTGCTTCATATCCTGAAATAAGTAGGGAAAAAGAGACAAAAACAAAAAGAGAAATAAATCTTCTATTTCGCTATCCATTAACAATTTATTGGTTAGAATCGAGGAGAAGTTAATGTTCTTTCCTTCTTTCCTTTTTTCCCCCCCTTCAATTGTGAGGCTTGAACTCAGGGCCCGGACACTCTCCCTTAGCTTTTTCACTCAAGGCTAGCTCTATCACTTGAACCATAACTCCACTTCCAGCTTTTTTTTTAATAGATAACTGGAGATAAAAGTCTCATGGAAGGCTGGGAAGGTGGCTCAGTGGTAGAGCACTTGCCTTGCACGCATGAGGTCCTGGGTTTGATTCCTCAGCACCACATAAGCAAAAAGAAAAAAGCCGGAAGAGGCACTGTGGCTCAAGAGGTAGAGTGCTAGCCTTGAGCTGAAGAGCTGAGGGACAGCGCCCAGGCCCAGAGTTCAGGCCCCACGACTGGATCCAAAAAACAAACCAAAAAAAACAAAAGTCTCATGGAGTTTCCTGCCTGGGCTGGCTTTGAACTGTGATCTTCACATTCAGCCTCCTGAGTAGCTAGGATTATAGGTATGAGCCACCAGCACTGGGCCCTTTTTGTTGTTGTTGTTGCATTGCGACCCAGGGTCTTGCACATGTGAGGCAACTGCTATACCACTAAGCTACACTCTCAACTCAAAAAAAACACACAAAAAAACAAGTGAAACATCCTTGGTATGAATGGAATGGGTTACCTCATAGTGTTGGAGAGAGTGATTCAAGCTGATGACATCTATTTTGTTGTCATATTCTTTGCTGTTTAGAATAAGATTTGCATTGCCAACCCAGGTTCTTAGATCTTGAAGCTTTTCTTCTAGCTGCATATGTTGACTTAACACTGTAGTCTGAAAAATAAACTGCAAGTCAGATTATAAAACTCTGGAGGCCTGCCCAAGCTTTGCGAGCCTTTATGAGTTAAAAGATGATGCTACCTTTTTTACTTCCATGGCATTCTGGAGGTGGAATAGTCTGGAATTCCAATGGTCACTTACAGAGCTGAGAGACTTTTGAAGATTCTTGGCATCTTTCTCCAGAGCCTTCAACAACTGAGCAGGGACTTCTTGGGGCTGGCTGTTGATAATCTGATCCACACACTCCAATTCCTGACTCACCAAGTTGGACAGATCCTTTAACTCCTTGTCTAACACCTGGGAAAATAAACTGGTGGTAATGCCAAACTAAAGACAAGCAAACTTGCTATCAGGGAATCTGCTATGAACATACATATCTTCACTCACTTCATGTGATAGGATATAGGGCTTAGAAAATGTTTTTATGTACATTCATTCTTATTATATTAACCCAGGTCCAACTCAGAGTCTCCTGCAGCACCCTGTTAGGGGCTGAGATTACAAGATATGCCATTATGCCTGGCTGAGTTTATGTGTGTTTTCTTGATGTCTTACTGGAGTTTGGGAAAAATAATAGAGATGAACTTACATCCAATTTATTCAGTATTTCTTACTAACCAATCACTACCTTGAACTTACCTTGTGCATACAAGGAGATGTAGTCTAGAAGATGTTTTCTGCAAAGGCTAGCTTTGGATATAATCATGATTCTCCAGATCTCAGCTTCCCAAGTACTAGGATTATAGGCATGAGCCATTAATGCCTAGACTCTTTTAAGCCTTGAAATCTTCTGGGAAAATAAAGCTAGCTATCTTGAAGCCATCAAACTCACTGAAGTCTCTGGGAACCTACCTTGGCCCGACACAGAAGATTCTGTAGTTCTGTCAGATTAAATTCCAAAGGCTGAATCTGTTTAGTCCTCATTTCAATGTCCCGTAACAGAGACAGATAAGATACCAGTTTCTCATCATGTTCTAAACAGAGTTGCCGGTTAAACACATTCTGTGGAGCAAAAAATGAAAACCATTCGCTTCTGTAATTTTTCTTTAGATAGGCTTTTTTTTTTTGGGGGGGGGGGGGTCTGGTTGTGGGGCCTGAGCGCTGTCCCTCAGCTCTTCAGCTCAAGGCTAGCGCTCTACCACTTGAGCCACAGTGCCACTTCCGGTTTTTTTCTTTTTGCTTATGTGGTGCTGAGGAATCAAACCCAGGGCCTCAGACATGCAAGGCAAGCGCTCTACCACTGAGCCACTTTCCCAGCTCCCCCCTTTTTTTGGGGGGAGGGCCCAGTCATGGGGCCTGAACTCTGGGCCTGGGCGCTGTCCCTCAGCTCTTCAGCTCAAGGCTAGCGCTCTACCACTTGAGCCACAGTGCCACTTCCGGCTTTTTTTCTTTTTGCTTATGCGGTGCTGGGGAATCGAACCCAGGGCCTCGTGCATGCCAGGCAAGCGCTCTACCACTGAGCCACCTTCCCAGCCCCTAGATAGGCTTTTAAAGCAGGCAAGGTTTCTTGTTGGATAAACAGAAATGAGAAATTTTTCCTAAAATAGGACAAATACAATAAAACGTTATTTTATTAGATCATTTCAATATGACAAAAGTGATTTTATTTCCTCAGAGAACAGAAGGTTGTAATTATCAATGAATAAATATTACTCTAGGAACATTTCCAAAGGTTACTCTGATTTCAAGTAGCATCATTTCAGTATTTCAAATTAGTTCCAATGTTAGTTTCTAATGTAAACCTCCTAGGCTGGAGATGTACAACAGTGAAAGAGTGCTTACCTAGCAAGCCCAGGGTTCCTTCTCCAGCACCACAAAACAGCAAGACAAAATAAAACTTGCAAATTCCAAAAAGGCATTCAGATTTCATGCCTAATCTATATTAATGTATTATAGATGATAAAAGTTGTACCTTAGAGGATTCTCTAGTACACTAAAATGTAATTATGCCTAGTTTTACATATGTGAACTATGTATCCAATTAAGAACTTAAACTATGAATCAGTTATCTCTCTCTCTCTCTCTCTCTCTCTCTCTCGCACACACACACACACACACACACACACACACACACACACACACACACACACACACACACACACGGAAATTTACCTGAGTTGCTCTGAAGGCCTCAGGATTTACTCCTTCACTTCCCTTTCCTCCAGGTACAGCCATGAAGGGAGCTTGTTCATTGCTTGGGCTATCTCTGACCCTTTTCTGTGGTGTCTTCTGATCCATCTTCTTTGTAGCATATGACATCTGGGACACTGTTGTTTCTTCACTGAGCTCAGAAATAGCGGGACTAATGATAGTATCCTGTAGCCCCGCACTCTCTTTCTGCAACCTATCTTTGTGCAATTTTTCTGGGAGAAGGGATACCATAACTATAGGGCTTGCCATTTCTAGAAATCTATCTCCATTTGTTTCTTTGGTTGTTACTACTTTAGATTTGAGCATTCCACAAAGTTCAGGATCATCTTTGCTCTCCTGATGATAGAAATCTTTTCTGTCTGAGGATTCTAGACAACTGGCCTCTTTTGCATCTACTTTAGAAACTGTAATTTCTTCCAGTTTAAGAGCTCTTGTTGAATTAGAAGGTACTTCTTGGTATGACTTTTCTTTACACTTTTTAGCTATGGAAATTGGATCTTTGATTTCCTTAGTCTTAATAATAACATAGGAATCTTGATGATCATTGGTTTCTTGTCTGGTGGTTTCTTGGACAGTTCTGTATGTTTTGGAAGTTTGGGATATATCTGTAACTTGAGCTTTTAAAACTGTTTTTTGTTTGCATAATACTTCAGGTTTGGGAGTCACAGAAGAAAATGGCTTACTATGTGTCCCACTAGTGGTTTCTTGAGATAAATTTTCTCCTGGTTTTAAAGTAGAATAGAGGCTTACATTTCTTCCTTCCCCTTGACTGACTTGTGTAGAGCTGAAGAATGTTGGAACACCTTGATTTCTTGCAGAAATTTCTTTAGTTGTCATTTGGCAAGAGTCTTCAGTTTTACAAGTAACAGAAAACTCCATTTCTCTACCAGTTTCTTTCCCTGTTTCACTTCCATTCATTTCTAGAGACTGGAAGTCATACACATCACCAATGGTAGTTTTCTGATTTAACTCTGCTTCAGAAAGAACTGCTGGTTTACATGTTTGGACATTTTCTTTTACAATCATCTCCCTCTTCTCTCTCTTACTCTTCACCCTAGTATTCACTGGTTGCTCACTCAGCAAATTGCCTGATGTTTCATGATTTGATTCTTGTACCTCAGAAGCAATTTCCCTTAGACTTTTTCTTGCTTCTTCAACATCTAGGCCTGAGGTGGACTGCTTGATATGAATAATCATTTCTGTTGGTGACACTACTTTTTCCTGCTCTACATCTGTATTTTTTCCCAAATGATTTTTAGCAAGCTCATCGAGTGTCAAATCAGAAGGTTCTGAGTAAGGATGCATCACTGAAACTTGGTCTGAGGATTTACCTTTAAGATTGCCATGAATAATGATGCTGACTGCTCCTTTAGCACCTCGAATTCTTCCCTCGTCTTGATCTTTACTGTCCACTTCCTTCAATGAACTCTTCCTGCTTCTTTTTGCCATTTCCCCAACTGAATCTCTTACTTTAACCTTTCCTTGTGTAGACTGACTTTCAATTTCTAAGAATCTGTCATGGTCTCCTTTATCACAACTCACTTCAGCAGTCTGATTACATGCAGTTAACATTGCTTTCCTCAGAAATTCATTATTTACCTCACATACTTGAATTCCATCTTGCTTTTCAATATGAGCTCCATCATCATGAGACTTTAAAGCAGCTGCCAATTCAGGGCTGAGAAGTCTTCTCTCAACAGCTTCTTGTATAGTCACTCTTTGATCATTAAATATGTCAATAATTCCTCCATTCAATACCTGATGAGATGCAATAATTCTGGCCATGTCTTCATCCATCAGTTTCTGTTCCAAAGCTGATGCTAATGTAAGTCTTTTGCCTGTGGCTGTATCTATGATTCCACCAGTGTTTGCCTGAGTTTCCAAAATTTTCAGTGTAGATGGAATGTCTACTTTTCCAAGCTGAATTGCTTCAGACAATGTAAGTACCCTGTCGCTCATCCCATCTTTAATGTCTGAGAAGGGAATTACTTCTAGGTATCTCAATCCAGATTCAATATCAATCTTACATTTCTTTACCAAATCTGAGTAGGGAATAATTCTGCAATTTTCAGGATCTATAACCCCATGCATCATTCCTGAAGCTAGTACTGCCTTTTTAGTTAACAGTTCTTCTTTGTTAGGTTCTGCACAGGTCAACTGCTGGCCAGAAATGATATCCACAAGATTCTCATTTAAGGCCTGAATTTCTTGGATTTCTCTTTTCATCTCTGGGGTAACAAGATCTAATTTTATAGCTTCAGGGAGTGAAAGTGTTTCCTTTGTTTCAGGATGATAAAACTGCTGAAGGTTTAAGTTCTCAACTTTTTTGAGTTGGTTGGCTAGATCTTCATCAATCAAGGCATGTTTACAGGCATTATCAACAGAAAGTCTCATTCCAGATATATGGTGAATGATACCTCCATCAACTAGCTGTTTAGTCAAGAAACAAATGGCTTCCTCTCTCTCCAAAAGACCTCTGTCAATGGCTTGTACAACTGTTAAAAGGGCTTTATTCTCAGGGTCCACAAGTCCTGTTGTTTCCATTTGTAGACCAATCAATCTCTCTCTAACTGTTTTGTCAGCATCTCTGCCTTTGGAAGCCTTCTCCAGATTTATAAGGTCTGTCTGCTCAGCATTGTCCACCAAACCAAGATTTGAGGCCAAAGTTACTGAAAGTTTTTTGCCTCGTTTCAGGTCAACAATTCCACCAGTTAACACCTGTCCCTCTAAAATTCTGGTGGCTGTTTCCTTGTGAAGAAGTCCAACTGCCACTGCATCATTAACAGAGCATAGTGTGTGAGTACGGGGGTCTAAGACACCACTTATAGCTTTATCTGCATTGAGAACATTATGTAATAATGTTTCGTCCATCAGACCTTCATCAATAACTTCTTCAGTTGTCAAAGACTCAGAGGTCTGAGAATCAAAGAACCCCCGAAACATGTTCAGTTTTTCCATAAGTTTCACGGCAGTGTGGCTAGGCACAATACCTTGCGCTATTGCTTCACTTAGTAAAAGTTTCTGACCTGTTCCTTCATGAAGTATACCACCATCTAGAAGCTGTGCAGACAATACATTTAAGGGAGCTTCTTTAAGCAACTCAGGATGATTGCATGAAAAGGAAGTCTCAATATCATGATCTTCTGTGTCAGTCTTTTGTATTATCACCATATCACCATCTGCAACTCTTTGGCCTTCTTGGCTTTGTTTACAGCCATCCTTAGCTAAAAGCATTTCACTTAACACCTTTTCTTTGTCCAAAGAATGAATATTCACATCACTTTCTGACTTAAATCCTAATTTTAAACCAAGTGACTTCTCTGCCTGAACTTGTGACTTTTTCCTTTGGGATTTAATGAGAGGCCTTTTAGTTTCACTTGGAATATATTCAGTCTTATGAGACTTTGCTTGTTCTTTCTGACTTGTAAAGGAAGTCTTTCTGGGAGCTTGCCATTTTCCCTTTGTTGTTTCAACAGAAAAAACATCTTTGTCAACCACCAACGGCCCACCTTCAGTTTCCTTAGGAGGTATCACCAGAAGTTCTCTGCTGGCATTTTCTCTAGTAGAAGTTTCTGTTTGGTCTTCATTTTTAGTATTTAACAACTGCCTTTGTAACTCTGAGTTGACTTTATTTATGACCTTCAAAGAGTCAACATTTCCAGTAACCACTTTTTGTTCTCCTATAGACAGATCCTTTTCAGGGTTCTCTAAAGAAGAATATTTTATTCCTACAACAGTCTTTTTGCCTTTTGCTTCAGCGCAATCTTCTTGATGGGGATATTCTTTGTTCTGAGAAGAAAACTGGAATCTCACAGTGAGCTTATCATTGAAAGTTTCTGTGATGTTCTCACTAGCTGATTCTTGAAATTTCTTAGGATTGTCTAGTCTATAATGTCCAATTTCAAGCATTTCTGAAGGACTTGCTTGATATTCATCTCTGGATGTAAGGATCTCTATCAGTTCTTGATCTAACAGAAGCACCCTCTGTCCATTGTGCACATTAATATAGCTATGAGTCATCAGTTGAAATAACAACTCATCTCCATGGTTTGATATGCCCTCAGTTTGGCCCTTGTTGCACAGAAGTGCTGCTGTTCCAGAAGTAGTACCTGATGTTTTTCTCTCTGAAAAGTCTGCTAATTGCATGTGGGGCATCACATCAGGGATACAAATTAATTTTAAGCTGTTGGCAAGATCTTTGTCCAAAATACTAGTTTCTATTGCTTTCTTCCAGGAGCAAATCTCTGTGGTTTCTGGTAAAAAAAGAGCTTCAATATGCTCTCGGTTACTAAGGATTTTGCATGCTAGTTCAGTAGACACAATACCTTGTTCTAGAGCATCTGTAATTGCGAGAATCTCTCCAGATTCAGGCCATAGGAACCCCATGAATGACCAGAGGGATTCCAATATCACAAGGGCAATCTTAGCAGTTACTAGGTCATTGCTTACTGCTTCATCTATTGTTATCCTACGCCCTGTGATAGTGTCAATGATGCCTCCAGTCTGAAGCTGCCTTATGAGAATAGCACAGGCCATATCTTGGTCAATCAAATTATGTCTTACAGCCTCTTCTACTGTAAGTCTGTGTCCTGTTCTTGGATCTACAATGCCACCTGCAAAAAGCTGAGCTTCAAGCAGCCGGATAGTGACTTGCCTATCTATTAGCCCTTCTTGAACAGCACGAAAAATGTTAACCTTCCGGTCTGATTTCAAGCTCACCATTCCTCCTGCCAACTGCTTGACAGGCAATAATTTCAATCCTGATTCCTGGTGGACAATACATCTTTGCATCAGATCCAGTAAACCTATTTTCTCAGCTGTGTTGGGGTCTATCAAATTCCTGGATGATCTCAGGTGAGACTCTAATGCTGAATGAAGCCCAGCAGAAATGAGGCCTTGATGAAAAGCTTCCTCCAGGTTAATACAGTTCTCATTGGGGAAAACTTTGAAACCACCAGTTGCCAGGTGAACTTCTAAGACTTTCAGTCCAAATCTCTCACTGATTATTCTCTTTTCAATTGCTTCTACCACAGAAAGGGGACCTTTGTTTGCAGTAAGCCTGCTTACTAAGGACAGGGTATCCTGTAGCTCCCAGAGACGCTGGTACATAGGAGGATTAATGAGGTTTCTGGCAAGGCCCTCCTCCAAAGAGAGTTCTTCACTAGTCTCAGGAGCAATGAGACCAGACATGATAACCTGGGATTCCAGAAGCATAAGGCCTGTATCTTGGTCAATGAGGCCCTTTTGCATGGCTCTGAAGATGGGAAACATCTCCACTGTGCCTAGGTCAATCACCCCAGCAACTGCTCTGAAACCCTAAAAGAAAAAAGGAAAAAGAAAACTAAGTCAGAACCAATGGCAAAGAACAATTATTGAAAGGAATCATTCAACAAACTAATGTATATAAAATTCTGACCACAGAAAAACTCAGCCCTGATAAGTCTCAACATGTAGGAAATATTCTGAAGCAAACCTGGTAGTGTTAATGAAAAAAAAATTGTAAACTGCAGAATATTTAGTAGGGCCCAAAATTCATAGATTATTTGAAGGATGATGGATGGCATTTAGCATATCTGAGTGACAAGCTCTACAAAGTGGCAAGCAGTAAATGTGAAAGGACAGTTATTTCTAAGACTAAATCATTACAAAGGGTTTTAAAAACACCTACCAGTTCGGAGAAAGTAAAAAAAAAAATCAACCTCATATAGCAACTTCTCAGTGTTGAAACCCATGCAGAAGACTCTGGAAGAAGCACGTCTCTGCTGATGGGTTCAGCAGGAGTGGTCCACAGCATGAGAGATTTAAACAGCCCAACAGCCACAAAATAGTTATGCATCCTAAGAATAGGCTTGTGTATACACCCAAGCAATTGGGATATTTACAATCATTGTGGCCAATGCTAGCTTTACAACAATGGATCTAAGTTAAATTTTCCAATCTGAATTATATTTATTCTAGGACTTGGAAATAGCAAGACAAGAAGGAACAAGTTGGGTGCGAGTAGCTCATGTTTGTAATCTTAGCTACTTAGGAATCTGAGATCTGAGGATTATAGTTCAAAGCCAGGCTGAGCAGGCAAATCCATGAGAATCTTATTTCCAAGTCACCACTAAAGACCCTGAAGTGGTAGAGCAGTAGCCTTGAGTCGAAAAAGCTCAGGTATAGTGCCCAAAGCCCTGATCAAGCCGAAAGAAAGAAAGAAAGAAAGAAAGAAAGAAAGAAAGAAAGAAAGAAAGAAAGAAAGAAAGAAAGAAAGAAAGAAAGAAAGAAAGAAAGAAAGAAAGAAAGAAAGAGAGAGAAAGGAAGGAAGGAGGGAAGAAAGAGAGAAGAGAGAGAGAGAAGAAAGAGAAAGAGACAGAAAGAGGGAGAGAGGGAGGGAAAGAGGAAGGAAGGAAGGAAAAAGAAAGAGGAATATTCTAGGGACCAGACTCTTGCCTCAGGAATCACTGGTAACTTTCCTTCTGATTTAGGCTTGAATGGGTAGAATAGTAACAATGATGATAACAACCACTTATTAGGTTTATTTACCACTGACAATCCTCAAAATGATCCTAATAGCTGTTTTGAACTTTACAACTTTGTGGGGGGGGGAATGGGGGGAGGAGGATATGAAGGGACAGGAAGGGGAAACAAAGCAGGAGGCTACAACGCTTGAAAAGAAATGTGCTCATTATCTTACCCACGTAATTGTAACGCCTCTTTTACAGTATTTTCACAAAAAATAATAATAGATAACTGAAAAAATAGCTGTTATAATCTTAGTTTATAAGTAAGAAAATAAGCCACAGAGAGGGTAGTTAACTTACTCAATGTCAAAATACTAGTGAGTTCCAAAAACAAATCAAGTCTAGATTTTAAATCTTACATTATAAACTGCCTGTTCAATTGGCTCCAGTATTATTAAAACAAACATACAAACAAAAAAACAAGCCAAGTTACATTTTACACAAGTTAGGCCCTAAGGTTGCTGAATAAGTCAAACCTCACACATTGCCAAAATCACCTTTGTACATCCTAGAAACAGCTTCTAAAGAGTTCTCATTTTGAAGCCTGTTATCACAGAAAGATGTTGTTTAGATTTTAAATCATTTAAGAGCTTAACCAGTTAGAACACTACTACTTTCACAATTTTTCAGCTCTTCTTGTCCATATTCATTATCTTCATTTCCTTCCATCCTCTCTTTGGACAGTGTTGCTTTCTAGTCCTTATTAAACTCTTTGTAACTTATCCCTTGTTGAAGCAATTGCCAATTACCTTCTTGTCTTGTAAGCAATGAATTTCATTTCTATGTCAGTGAGAAATAAACCCCATAAAAGCCTACTTTATCCATTCAGTGTAAAAGACAGTGCTTGTAGTACAATGAACATGGGGTGAATGAATGGATAAGTAGAAAGAAAGCCCTTAAATCATTAAGCCAGATTTTTTTAATGTACGCTCAAGATTTTAAACCTGATGACTGTACACTGGAAGAAAGCAAGATAACAAATGAGGGAAGAGTAGAACTGGCTCACTTCTTTCACTGAAAGAGCTCAATTAATGGAATAATTGGTAGGCTTTGCCACACTAAGTATAATACTATTTGCTATATTCCCCTCATCTTGTTTTCTATCCCAGACTATAGGATTCAATTTGTGCAAGTTAAACATGTACCAATCTACTATGTCTCTTTTACAGAGAAACTGAAAAAGTTCATGGACTTGAGATATCTGAAAATTCCTTTTAGAAAAATCCATGTAAGGCCTATTTAGCAGCAAACAAAAGGAAAGCTTATGTTAAGAACTTTAAATTTCTTCTATAAGATTCATTAAGCCTTAGAAACGCTGACATTGAACACAGATGTGGAGTCTAGCCAAACAGAAAAGACTACACAGATCCTTCCAACATCATCATAACTGGAGGACAGGCAGACAGCACTAAACTGGGAAGTAATCCAGAAAATAAAAATCCATTTCAGCCCTACCAAACATGGACATTGTGACCTAAACAAGCATTAAAAGACAGAGGAAAAAGAAGGAAAACATAAAAGGCTTCTACTTACCAGAGTTGCAGGGCACGCCTCGGGTAGATAAGAGATAGAGCCTTATGGAGCAGCTCAGCCGTATCACACACACAGTGTAAGCTTGGTGTTAGCGTCCAGCATGCGACTGTTTTGTTTTTTGTATTTTGTTTTTGTTTTTTTGTTTTTTGCAAAAAAGAACCCCAAACAGGTCGTCCTCTTTTCCCTTTGTGCATTTGTGCTTAAACTCCAAAGGGTTAGTGAAACTTGTAAGCAAGGATGTCAGTTAATCAGAACAATACTTCACATGAAACACACACAGTACAGGGACACATCATGCTCAATGTAGTGGTGCTCAGCAGCTTGTCTTTATTCTCCAGCCCCCGCCCCAATTTTTTTTTTAAACTTTCAAAATGAGAACTGAATGTTCTCAGCAAGCAATTGTTAAAACTTTTCATATACTCCCTTATATGGTGAAGCAACAAGCCATTAGAAGTGGGTTACTTTATATAGATAATGCTACATCAGCATATTCTTTTTTGGAATACCCCATCAAATCAGGGCTGGTCTGTCTTTACAACTCTAGCTCCTGGTGCATAAATTTATATCCAAGGACCAAAAGTCAAGGTTTATTTTTTCTGAGCTTTATTTTAAACATCATTTGAATCTAATTTGATTGCCACATGAACTCAAGTTTTGTTCTTCCCCACAAATTGGCCATTGCTTCACAACATAGGAAATAAGCAGGCAAACACACACATATATATGTATATATCCCATAGACACATGTATATATTATGGTAAGTGTACACACACATAAATATTCAGGAAGTACTTAGGACAACCAACAACAAACTACAACAACTTTTAATGGTCCAGGAAATAACATGGAGTGGAACTGGTAAAGCTGTCATGTGATGGGATGACCATGAGTAGGGGGAACCAGTGTCTCAGTCAGTGAACTTCATCTACCAGTTTGCTTTGAAATGGCATTCATTTCTCACTCTTCATTGTAGGGAAGGAAAGGTTCACAGCTTTTCCTTCCCAATATCCATAACTCTTGGTTAACAACTTTGGGGTGAGAAAGCCACAAAGGAGTAATCTTACTGCCCTGTGATCAGATATAATACAAATTTATGTTCTCTTGGACTGCTTTCAGCAACAAAATGATAAAAGACAGAAAAAAGGTCCAAAGGTTTGTCCTTTGGTGTTTTAACTGACTAATACATCATGGAACCCCAGTTAAGATACACAAGACAAATGGTTGCTAAGGTGAAGTTAAAAATTAAGTCATATGGGTCATGGAAAGCTAGTGATTGTGACTCTCAATCAGCAACATTGTTTTTACACACTCGGAGAAGGTATCCTCCCAACGTTGGAAGACAAAAACTAAAAATACCTTTTGTTCTGTCTGCTGAGCCAACTGGCTCTGGAGCTGTTGGAGCTGGTTTGCTGAACCATCACAAAGATCATGGTAAGCCTTGTTCAGGGCATTCAATTGCTCAGAAATCTGCTCCTTCTCTTTTTCTGAGAGTCTAGAAGATGAAGCATTAAAGATGATTTAAAAAATTAATTGTAGCTGGATGCCAGTGCCTCACACCTGTAATCCTAGCTACTCAGGAGCCTGAGATCTGAGGATCATTGTTCAAAGCCAGCCCAGGCAGGAAAGTCCAGAATTGTGATCCTCAGATCTCAGCCTCCTGAGTACCTAGGATTACAGGCTTGAGCCATGGGCACCTGGCAGTTATTTTAAAATAAAATGTTTTGAAAAGATTATAACAAAGTCTCATTTATCCATCACCCATCTATTGAGCTTTACCAATTTTAGGGAAAGGTAGAAAGACAACTGGGGTTTAAACTCAGGGCCTTAACTTAAGGTATGTATATAGTTCTTTTTGCTTTAGTTATTTTTCAGACAAGATCTTGCCAACATCAACCCATGATTCTCCTACTTATCCAACCCATAGAGCTGAAATTACAATTGTCAACATCCACATGCATTAACATGGGGGTTCACAGCATCAAACTGCAATCCTCCTGATCTCTACCTCCAGAGTAGCTTGGAATTACAGATATGCACTATCGTGCCTGGCATATTAATTTTTAGTCTTTAAAACAATTTTTAAGACAGGATTTACTACATAGCACAGCTGGCCTTGAATTTGCAACTCTTTCCTTCTGCCATAGCCTCTTACACACTGAGATTACAGGTAGGCATCAGCTTAAATTATAATATTTACTGTATTTTCTATAGGTCTTTTAGAAATAGATACTATGCATGTAATTGAAGCTCACTATGTACTCTGTATAAAGTCCACTCATTTTTGTATCTTCCCAAAGGTAATCACCTCCTAAATCTGTTGGTTCCTGCAACTTGACATTTTTTTTATTTTTAATTCTGCATTGTTACCATGAATGAAGTATATAAGTTCATATTAGATCTATCCATCAATTCAATGGGATTCCTAAGCTTTTCTTGATTTTTTTTTCTTTTTTTTTGAGGGGTTAGTTGTAGGGATTGAACTTTGGGCCTAGGCACTGTCTCTGAGCTCTTTTGCTCAAGACTAGCACCCTACCACTTGCAGCTACAGCATCACTTCTGGTTTTCTGGTGGTTAGTTGGAGACAATCTCACAGACTTTCCCTCCTGGGCTGGCTTTAAATCAGAATCCTCAGATCTCACAGGTGTAAGCCACTGTTGCCAGGCTCCTTTCTCTTTTTCTTGGCCAGTTGTGGGACCTGAACTCAGGGCTTGAGTGCTGTCCCTAACCTTTTTGTGCTCTACCACTTGAGCTACAGTGCTACTTCCAGCCTTTTCTGCCTGGGCTGGCTCTGAACCAGGACCCTCAGATCTCAGCCTCCTGAGTAGCTAGGATTACAGGTGTGAGCCACTGGTGTTCAACTCCAGCTCCTTTCTTGATTTAAAAATTTTTCTGTTAGTCTACCAGTCCTATTATCTTTAATTTCTTCTCTTTAGGAGTCTAGATCTCATAGTGCATCCTCTTTGCTCTGTCCTCTCACTGATCTGGGTAAGACCCTAACCCCGGATCAATCAAACCACTGAACCTCTTTGCTCCTAGACTTCTTATACTGCTAAGTATGCCCAACTGGGGGTTGGATCTATAACCTCAACTAGGCCTTGGTATTTCCTAACAATCTTTTTGGGAGTTCCCAGAGAAGCCCCTTTTCTTTCTGCCTCAACATCACTTTAATATTCAGTAAACACCTCTGCCTATTTGAAAGAGAAATTATAGACCATTGGACACCATTCTTCTCATATTCTGGCTTTCCTCCTGACAATATTATATTCATGTATGCCTTTCCTAATCCCCAACCCCTCATGCAGAAAAAAACAAAACAAAACTATTCTAACTCTTAACGTTACACTTTCTATTAATGAATTTTAACATCCCACACACCTTCTGGAACCTTCCTTATTATCTTCTTCATTTTGTCCTTGAGACTTAGTCCATAAACAGTTAAAAATTTGGACTAATGTAGTTAACATACTCTTAGTAAATATTTGGTATTTCTACCCTGATGTCCGATAGGTTGGTTTTTTGTTTTTGTTTTTTGTAGGTTGGTTTTTTGTTTTATTTGTTTTTTGTTTTGTCAGTCATGGGGCTTGAACTCAGGGCCTAGGCTCTTTCCGCTCAAGGCTAGCACTCTACTACTTTGAGCCAGTGTCACTTCCGGGTTTTTTGAGTGGTTAATTGGAGATAAGTGTCTCATGGGGACTTTTCTGCCCAGTCTAGCTTTGAACTAGCCTCAGAGCTCAGCCTTCTGAGTAGCTAGGATTACCGGCATGAGCCACTGGTGTCCCGCTCCCATAAGGTTTTCATACTTAGGTCTTCTCCTTCAACCTACGCCTTTACCAGTTTTCTATCTTGGCTAATCATACACCCTATCACCTAAGCCAAAAATCCTGAAGTTCTATCTGATGACTATCAGGTATCACCAAACCCATACTATCATCTTTACTATCTCTTAAATCTTTGTCTCCCCATCTCCCACCAACATTTCTTGTCATTATCAAGATAGCCCCTAACTTATCTTCTCACCTCATTTGAACGCTTTTTCTAAATAGTCTAACAACCATAAACAAAACCTAATTAGGTTTAAAATTCCTCATAGCCAACAAGATAAAATGAACATTCTTCAGTATGTTATGAAACTATATAAAACTCTTCATAATCTGGCTCTTCTTTCTCATATAAATTCTCCAGTCTGCATTCTCATCATCAACTTCAAATTTAGCTAGAAACAGTAGGTCTCCCAAATGTCTGACTTTTAATACTTACTTATGACCATGCTTGGCCAAGAAGATTTGTGAAGTTTTAATGGCCTCTGAAACTTGTTCCTTCTTGGTTGTCAGTTCTTCTGCCAGAACCTAGTAATAGAAAAAAGAAAAGCTGCTAAACCCCAAAATAAAACAGTCAATTTTTTTTCATTTTTGGTACAGTCCTGGGGCTTGAATTCAGGGTCTGGGTACTGGCCCTGAGCTTTTTTTGCTCAAAGCTAGTTCTCTACCATGTGAGCCACAGCTCCACTTGCAGCATTTTTGGTAGTTTAGTGGAGATGAGAGTCATATCTCAGCTGCTTGAGCAGCTAGGATGACAAGCATAAGCCACTGGCACCCAGCAAGGGTAAAACACTTTTTTTTTGGGGGGTGGGGGGGTGGGGGGGGGCGGGGTCAGTCATGGGGCTTGAACTCTGGAACTGGGAGCTGTCCCTTAGCAATTCAGCTCAAGGCTAGCACTCTAACACTTGAGTCACAGCACCACTTCCAGTTTTCTGAATGGTTTATTGGAGACAAGAGTTTCTCGAACTTTTCCTGCCCAGGCTGGCGTTGAGCCCCAATCCTCAGATCTCAGCCTCTTGAGTAGTTAGGATTACAGGCGTGAGCCATTGGCGCCTGGCTCAAACACTTTTTGAAATAATAATTATTTTTTTGTGTCAGTCCGGGGCTTGAACTCAGGGCCCAGGTGTTTTGCTTAAAGGTACCACTTTACAACTTAACCCACATCTCCACTTCTGGGTTTTTGATGTTTAATTGGAGATAAGAGTCTCAAACCATCTTGCCAGGCTGGCTTTGAGCCATGATCTTCAGATCTCAGCCTCCTGAGAAGCAAGGAATATAGGTGTGAACCACCAATACCAGGCTAAATTAAATTTTTTAAGTCTTAGGAAAAAGTTTTGTGCTGGTGGATAACAACTATAATTCTAGCTACTCAGGAGGCAAATATCTATAGAGGAACAAGGTTCTAAGTCAGCCCAGGCAGAAAAGCCCATGAGACACTGTCTCCAAAATAACCAACAACAAAAAAAGCAAGGCTGTAGACAGGGCTCAAGTAGTAGAGTGCCGTCAAACAAACAAGCAGTGTCATCACAAGGCCCTGTCAAACCCTAGTACCTCCAAAACAAAAACATATACACTTACAACATCCCAGGAAGAAAATTACAGTGCCATTGCACTATTGCTAACTTAAAAGGTGAAAAACAACTTCTTAAGTCCTGGAAGTTAGCTTTTAATTAAGTAAAAAAGTTTATTACTATATAATCCCACATAAGCAAGATAGATACTCACCTGCTGTTCCAAAATAGCTTTTTCAATGTCTGTGGATTCTTTGGGGTGGGATGAAGCAATTTTTCCTTGTGTATTTCTTGCAAGGGTGGACACCCAACCCAAAAGTTCTTTAACTTTCTCCACATGTTCTTGTTTTTCCTCTTCTACCACTTTCTAAAATAAGATATAGAAAATCAGTACCCAAGTCAATGTCTCTTTAAACTGCCATGACTTTAGATTTCAAAACAGGCCTGAAAGTTACTGCCCTTCACATATAATACCTTGCACATTTTTATAACTCTTAGATCTACAGATAAAGAGATTGAAGACAACAGATTACACAAGGCACATATGTTAGAAAGGAAGTCTTCCTAATTTAAAGAAGCAAAAAGTATGGTGGTTAATGTTTTTAACAGTGTTTCTATCAGCTGTTGATTATTTGGAAATTTACAAAGATATGCAGGCCTTTTTTGGGGGGGGGAGGGACAGGGTGCAAGTCTGAAGCCTAAACTTGGCTTTTTTGTCATGGCTGGCTATCACTTGAGCCACCCCTCCAGTCTATGCTTTTCAAAGTTACAAAAAGACTAAATTTTTTTTTTTTTTTACAACAAATTGAATAAAATCTGAAATGCATAACAAATATTCTTCTTTTTGTTGTTGTTGTTGGTTGTAGGGCCTGAACTCTGGGCCTGGGCACTGTCCCTCAGCTCTTCAGCTCAAGACCATTGAGACACAGTGACACTTCCAGCCTTTTCTGCTTATGTGGTGCTGAGGAATCAAACCCAGGGTCTCATATATGCAAGGCAAGCACTCTACCACTGAACCACCTTCCCAGCCCTTAACAAATATTTTATTGAAGATCTCTGTTCACACACCTTTGTATGATAAAGGCATTTACAGTGGAAGTGATGTATGTCAAATAGTCACTCCTCATTATTCACAGATTATGTATTTATGAATTTGTCTACTTATTAAAATTGTTAACTCTAAAATCAAAGTATTTGTGGTCATTCCCAACAGAGCACAGAATAACAAAAATCTCTGTACATGTTACCATGCGTGGTTTCAGCTGTCATCAGTATATTCTTCAGTCTACTTAGTGCTGTTTTTTTTGTTTGTTTTTTGTCAGTCATGGACCTGAACTCTGGGTCTGGGTGCTGTCCCTCAGCTCTTCAGTTCAAGGCTAGAGCTCTACCACTTGAGCTGCAGTGCCACTTCTGGCCTTTTCTGCTTATGTGGTGCTGAGGAATCGAACTCAGGGCCTCATGCAAGCAAGGCAAGCACAGTACACCCCTGAGCCACCTTCCCAGCCCCTAAGTGCTGTATTTTTAACATAGTAGTGATTTTGTTGCTGATTTGACTTTTCTTGTGTGTGTCTGTCTTAGGGTTTGAAGTCAGCCCTAATACTCGTGCTCAAGAGTAACATTTTATTACTTGAGCAAGAGCTCCAATTCTGACTTTTGGGTGGTTAGCTGGAGCTAAGAATCTCATAGATTTTTCCTTTCTAAGCTGGCTTTGAACTGTGATTTTCAGATCTCAGCCTCTTGAGCTGCTAGAATTACAAGCATGAGCCACCAGATTTCACTATCTAAAATGGCTCTTAAGTTTTTATAGTCCTAGAGTGCTATCCAGTGTTTACAAGCATAAGAAGGCTGTGATATGCATTGTGGAGAAAACATTTTTTAATAAGTCTGAACAGACCTGAGTTACACTGGCCATGAATTCAATTTTGTTGAACCAATAATATATATTAAGCAAAGTATATGCAAACAAAAATACACATAAAACAAGGTTATATATTAATTTATTGGAGAACTATGACCAGAGACTTATAGGAAGTTAACCTTATATTTCCTTATAGGAGCACTAATTCAGTATTTGCTACATAGGAAGTTTCTAGATCATTAAAATGGAGGACTGTGCAGGGAACTTTAATTTTGATAGATGAGGCATGAGAACTGTGTCTGTGTGTGTTTTGCTGGCCTTATACATACTAGCCACATAGTCTACCACTGGAACTAGACCTCAATCTGCGGATTTTTAACTGTACTTTCAAGATGATTTAGGACCCACCTCCTCTTCCTCTAACCGCCGTAGTGCATCACTGATGTATTTCACATGCTGAGTTGTTAAGGTCACCAATGCTGTATAACGTGTTCTCAAGTCCATGAACTATAGTTTAAAAGAACAATTTATATCAATTTTCTGCCAGAAAAGTAAATTTCAATAGTGGAAAATAACATTTTTATGAAGTCACATATTCAACAAAAAGATAAGTCCTAAATCAAACTTACAAGTTTATACTTTTTTTTAAAGAGAAGACAATGGCACTCTTTTACCCTTTCCATTCTCTTACCTCTTGTGTGATGGCATCTGAAGAGGAAAGCATTCGACGGCGCTTGCTAGGGGATTTCTGCTGTGATTCCACAAAGGCCCTGTATGTCATTAGTTGCAATTCATAGTCCTAAGAAAGGAAGAGATTTCTTTGCTTTTATGTAGGGTTTTATAGCTCGTAGACAACACACAATAGAATCACACCATTTTATTGCTAAAAGGTAATTTGGTGTTTACTCAGTTTAGAGGTTAGCTGAGCTTCCAATAAAGGACCAGGAAGAAAATACTGGGCAACTATCAGAACTTCTATCATTGTAAGTGAATCAGCCAAATCAATATGTAAATGAAAGCATGACTGTATTACAATAAAATTTTATTTACAGGCACTGAACATTGAAGTTCATATCCTTTAAATATCTCATTATTTATTTTTCTTCTTTTGATTTTTTTTCAACCATTCTCACAGGCCATACTTAGTTTACAATTTGTGACTTGCTAACCAATTTTTTTCATTCTATTAATGAGGAGGGGAAGTGAATTTTCCTGATTAACTCAGAAGGCAAACTACATTAGACTCTTCTAATCCCTACCAATAGTTTTCTCATTTTACTATGCTATTCTATGTTCCCTCTGCAACCCTGACAAAGCTGCCCTAGTCTAGGTTCTCTTTCGCAAGGATGGGATCATTGCCTCATTTACTCTCATTGCTTTTAGTCTTTAAATAAACCTCTAGTTTATTCTTTATCCTGTCATCTGAGTAGCTTTTGTAAAACATGAAGATGACACGTTGTTCCTCTAATTAAAGATTTCTATGAAGAGAAGTAGAGTTCCTCAAAAAGCAACATGCACGCAAATCATCTGCGAACCTTACTAAAATACAGAATCTGATTCAATAAATTTGAGAGTCTGCATTTCTGACAATTTCTCAGGTAATGCTAATGCCACTGGCTCAAATACACAACACATCATATTGAAGAGAAAGCCAAAGAGCCGAAGTTGCTGAATAGGGTATTTCATAGGTGAGTTACAACCTCCCTGCTCTTTCCCAACGAGACCACCTCTTCCTTTTCCCTCCCTTCCAGATCCTTTAAGCTCCTTTTGGGATATGAGACAGTTACCTTTACAATAGTAGAATATTGCTGGGAAAATTTCTGACACTGGTCCAGCTTTGTCTGGTTTCTCTCAATTTCAGCAAATAGATCCTAAGAACCAAAACATCACATTATGGTCCTGATTATCATCACTGAAAAGTAAAGGATTTTCTGTGTTTTAAGGCAGCAGTTCTCAAACATAAGTGGTATCAGAATTACCAGAAAAGCTGGTTAAAACAGACTGCACTAGAGATTCTAATTCAGCAGGTCTTGAGTTAGGCCCAAGAACTTGAACTTCTAGCATCTTCTCAAGTGATGCTGATCTTGCTATCTGGGGACCAAACTTTGAGAAACATTTTACTTAATATTTCATGTATCACTTCATATAATCCTAACAAGGATTATAAAGCAGGTTAGATGAATAATAAGCCATGCCTGATATAGATAAGGAAAAACAATATTGGATAATCAAAGTTTTAGAGCTAGTAGTAGATATGTTAGCTAAGACTAGAATCCAGGCATTATAAACTCCAGACCTCAAATTCTTAACCACAATGCCTAAGAAAACAAAACAAATGCTTTAAATGAAAGAATTTTCATCTGCTCACAGTTTTCCCTAGATTTTCAAAACTCCAGGCCAATCCTAGTAAAATAACATGTGACATTAACAAATAAAATAGAGATACTTAACCTGTCTATTTAATGAATTCAATATGTAGTCATATAAATTCAGAACTGAAAGGGCCCAAAAGTTCCCTTTAGCTTAAATGCTAAGCAGTATCCTGAGTCCATCTATTTGAAACCTTCTAAGAACAAGGGAGATGTGTTGTTCTTTGGGGGAAGCTTCATTTGTTAGAACATCCTCCTCTCCTTTGATGAACTAACTTTTACCACCTGCTACAACCACACCTACCGTCTGCTGGCTGAGCTGCTCTGACAGTACTCTGCTATCCTCTGCCTGGCCAGGTTTCATCATTTCCTGCTGAGCAGTGGTCTCCTCAATCCACTTGATGAGAGTTCCGTGGCAGGCTCGGTAATCTCCCAGAACTTCCTGGATGTTTTCAAGCTCAGATTGGCTAGAGGAGCAAAGGGAAATTGATATCACACATCCTAATACAGATAAAAAAAATAAATGAAGCAATTCCCACTACATCCAGGTTGCTACCTGGGCTTGACCACCGGGGATGCAACTTCACTTACGAGAATAAGAATTACAAGGCTACACAACTTCTATACCTGTATCCAGTGCCCTCAAAAGAAAGTAGAAACTAGTACCATACAGCCCTGAAAATTCCCATATGGACTATCATCCTATAATAATCCTTGTCAAGTTTTATACCTGGATTACCAAAAAGGCACTACTGGATGAACACTTACATTCTGATGAAGAGTCCTGTCAGAATACCATGTTTATGATTTAGAAATCAGTATAAATGTCTTAGGGCAGAAAATGGGGAAAAGTGAAAAATAATTACTATTCACTTCTGTTAGTCTAGTCAGCCTTGGGATAGATAGTAATTCAAGTACAGACAATCAATCCAAATTTATATGAATTGTATACTCTTGGCCCTGTATATTCCCTACCTATCTTAGCCCTGGAATGGTGCCATTTTCTCTACCATAATATACCTATCATCAGAAACAGGACCTCAAGTAACAAAAAACACTGCATTATTTAATGTGATAGAATTAAGAAATTCTGCAAAGCTGCATTATGAAAAATGGTTCATATCTGGATTCAAAGCCAGAGTAAGATCCAGAACCCAGGTTGTCCTGTAAGCAAGTATCTTTCAAGTCTTTTTTTTTTTTTTTTTGGTCCAGTTGTGGGGCCTGAACTCTGAGCCTGAGCGCTGTCCCTCAGCTCTTCAGCTCAAGGCTAGCACTCTACCACTTGAGCCACAGTGCCACTTCCCGCTTTTTTTTCTTTTTGCTTATATGGTGCTGAGGAATCGAACCCAGGGCCTCAAGCATGCAAGGCAAGCACTCTACCACTGAGCCAACTTCCCAGACCTCAAGTCTTAATTATAGACAGCCACTGTGATATATGATTTAACTAGATAAGACTAGGGCACAGGAAAAGCATTGCCAATAGTACTTTTTCTGCTAATCTAAAAGCAACACTGGCTGGGTGTCAGTGGCTTGTATCAATAACCTTACTTATGCAGAAGGCTGAGATCTGAGGATTGTGGTTTGAAATCAGCCTGGGCAGGAATGTCCAGGAGACTCTATTCTCCAGTTAACCACCAGGAAAGCAGGAAGTAGAGCTGTGGCTCAAGTGGTAGAGTGCAGAGTCTTGAGTAAAAAAATCTAAAGGACAGTGTCCACCCTCTGAGTGAAAGCCCTAGTACTAGCATCAAAAAACAAAACAAAACAAAAAAAAAACCCAAAAAACGCTGGAGCTGGGGATGTAGCCCAGTGTTAGAGTATGTAAGTACTCAGATCAATCCTCAGGTTCAAAGCGTTAGGTTTGCCTTGGATGGTCCCAATTTTCTGTCATTCCTTGTTCAGAATTCATACTAGAGTTTAAATTTCAATACCTATAAATTCTTGCCTTAAAACATAAATGCACAGATAGAACTTTAAACTGTAGTTTTGCTTAAGCCTTAGAACCTAAACCTAACAGGAGAAAAGGTGGGATGTAATGGATGCTGGTAGTTCACACTTGTAATCCTATTTTCTTGAAGGCTGAGAATCAGACAGTAAGGGCTCCAAGTCAGCCCAGGCAGATACATTTTTGAGACACATTTTCAACCCATAGCTGGGTACATCCCAAGTTATGTGTTAGGCTGAGACTAGGATAATCAGTGTGGGCCAGGCGAGGCAGAAAGATCCACAAGAGTCTTGTTTCATGGAGGGAAGATGGACACAATGGTATGGGCTAGTTATCTCATTGGTGATGGGAAGCCTAAAATAGGTGAATTGCAACGCAGTTCCAATAATTATTTTATTCTAAAAAACCACGGCTGGAGCTAGGGCCCAGAGGTTATAGAGAAAGCCTAGCAAGTACTAAGCCCTGAATTTAAACTCCTAGTACTATCAAAAAAGAATAACTCACCGAGTTTCTAGCTGGGCAATAACACGATGCCAACGATCTTGCAGTTGGGCACCTTTTTCCTGACAGCGCTCTAAATCCAGGTTTCGCTCTGGTGTGAGGCAACTCATCTGCTCTGCCACTGCCTTGGCTTTGGTAATTTCCCCATCCAGGACAGAGAACACTGAATTCTTCTCTTTCACATCACTAAGCCAATGCTAAGAAATATAAGCATCATATCAGTTTGAATGATTTCCATGGTAAAAAGGAGTTAGTCTAAGGAGATAAAGACATTATCTAAGGTAGAGTTACATTATATCTGAGACTCAGAATTAGGCTTTAGACCTATCTCTACTCATCATGGTCTCTGCTTTCCCAATGCACACTAGGAAGCCAAGGGCAGGCACACCATATAGAAAAACATGCAAAGAACTTGTGTTTGAAGCCTGGTTTCACTATACATAACCTATGAAACTAAACTAAGACACTTATCTAGTCTGAGTCTTGTTTTTCTCATTTTATAAGACAAAAATCTTTTCCCTGTTCACCCCAAAACTAACATCTAAGTGCTTTATAAACTTACATTATAGCCTTCGTTGTATTCAATTAAATTATGATTTGATTGGTGACAAAAAGGAAGAATTAAATGAAAATATCCATTTTTATTTTTAGCTAGACATATTTCTCAGTCCTTTCTTCTTTGACTACATATTAGAATATATCAAATATGAGAATTTGCCCAGCTCAACCAAAATTACATTTCTCTGCTCTAAAGCAATGGACATAGTAAATCAATTTGCTAAGAAAGCAGAGTCCAGCAACCAACCTGCAATGTGGACCGGTGGGACTCCAGAGCTGAGAGATCTGCTGGTACTGCTTCTTCTTGACTCAGCTTGATTTCATAGCCTTTGACCAAGAGTTCAGCATCTTGTATACTACGTACTATAATATCAATTGTCTTTAACCTGTGATGATAGAATCATCATTTTTCATTAATACACAAATTTAAAGATATAGGTTACATACCTTGAGTATTATACACAAGTTTATAAAATTTAAGTGCCCTAACCAATTTTACCATTATTAGATGACAAAGCTTTGGTATAAACAAGAAAGTAGGGTAAATATGCTGCTAAGTTATGCCAGTTCAGAATGAAGTTCTAAGTGACACTAGGATATGCACATATATGATAGACTTGTAGTAAGAAGACATGAGACCAGAAATTCACTTGACATCCAAGTATCTAAGATCTATAATTCCTCAAGGTCATGAGTGGAGATAGATGGCTATAAGGGACTCTGAAACACTAATATTTAATTCAGATAAAGTTTTTGAAACCTTTTTGTCTCACTCCCTTTCTTAATGTCTTTGTTATTTTCAGAGGTATCTATTCAACAGAAATGAGGTAAAATAGCCCTAACACTGAAAATTTACTCCTAATCAGTGTCACTGACATTTGTTCCTTATAGTCCAAATAAATACATTCCATGTTGTCAGGAACTAATGCCAAAATGTCTTACCATAGGTACATGCTCTTCTAGATCTGTGACCTTTTGAGAATATTCATGAAGATACTCTAGGGCCTTCCACTTCTTATTCCATTAGAAAACATTAACCCCTGAGCCCCCAAATCTTATCTCACTCACTTATTCAAATAGACAGTAGAGAGACCGTAGACATGATCCATCTTCTCCACCAGCAGATTCAGCTCTGAGCGTAGAGTTGGGATGCTTGAACCAGATGGAGATTGATGGAGAAAGCTGTTGCATTTCATGGAAACAGCATCTAGCTCAGACTTGAGTTGCTGCAAATCTTCCTGGGTGCGCTGTCAGGAACATAATGCACAACAAAGATGCAAACAAAATTGAACAAAGTTGTATGTGTGTGTGGGGATCCTTATCTGAATAGTAAAATATTAGAAATCACTGAAATGCACACAGAATGGGTAAATAATCAAACTACTGCTTTTAGATTTTAATAAAAGATAAGGATAAGGCAAGTGGAGCATTTCTAAAATGGAACAGAAAAGGATGACTGACCAAGAAGTACTAGTTGAGGTGGAATGTTAAATTGTAACCCCTCTGTAGTATATTTTGAAGTTCAAAATTAAAAATACAATGAAATAAAATGTAAATTAACAGAAATAAATGAGACTAACAATAGTTAAGATAAATAACAGTTATACTGAGAGGAAAAGGGAGCAAGAACACATATAAATATTCCTGAATATAATATCTGGACTACAGATGCATCTTTAGCTATAGATAAAAAGAATTATAAGTAAGCATTATTCATACTGAGTAGACTATTTATAAAGTAGCATGAGTTAGCAATCCTCAAATTACTATATGTAAATATCAATACTGAACAATAAGTAAATATAAGTAAAATAAAACAGATTTTTCAATCTTAGGGAAGGGAGTTACCAATATAGAAAAATACTAAAAAAAATTTGCAAGGAACTGCATGAATACAGATATAAATTTATGATTGTATGTGTGTATGCGTGCAAAAGAAAGATAGGTAGAAATAGGGGAAGGGAAGGAGAGGGAAAGAGAGAGGAGAAGAAGAAAACACTGATCTATGTGATATGTTTACATATGTATACATATATCTACACACATGCGTATATGACATACAAGCCTGTATACGTGTTCTGTCTTTTGAGCATGCCTACAATGACACAACAGGAGAAGAAGAAAACACTGATCTATGTGATATGTTTACATATGTATACATATATCTACACACATGCGTATATGACATACAAGCCTGTATACGTGTTCTGTCTTTTGAGCATGCCTACAATGACACAACAATATTTGGCATCGAAGTTGGGTTTCTAAATAACATTCGCTACCTAAGAGAAGCAGAAATAGCTAACTGCTAGGATGGGGCTGGCAAAGGCACAACAGATCTGGACCATCCTGTGTACTCAAAAAGAAATAAGTGCTCACCAAGTACGACAATGCATCTCTATAATCCCCATACTCAGGGGGCAGAAGCAGAAGGACAGAGAGTTCAAGGCCAGCCTGGACTACACAGCAAGCTCAAGTCAGCTGGAGCTACATATTGAGCCTCAGTCACAAAAAGCCAAGGGCTAAAGATAAAGCTCAGTGGTATAGCACTTGCTTAACACTTGCTTAGCATGCACAAGGACCTGGATTCAATCTCCAGCATAGTGATAAGGGTTCTCAAAGAACGTTAAAAAGCCACAGAAGCCAGGTGCTGGTAGCTCATGGTTGTAACCATAGCTACTCAGGAGGATATGATCTGAGGATTGCTGTTTGAAGCTAGCCCAGGCAAGAAAGTCCATGAAACTCATCTCCAATTAACCAACAAAAAACTGTTAGTAGGGGCTGGGAAATTGGCCTAGTGGCAGAGTGCTTGCCTAGCATACATGAAGCCCTGGGTTTGATTCTTCAGTACTACATAAACAGAAAAGGCTGGAAGTGGGCTGGGAAGGTGGCTCAGTGGTAAAGTGCTTGCCTTGCAAGCCTGAGGCCCTGGGTTCGATTCCCCAGCACCACATAAGCAAAAAGAAAAAAGCCAGAAGTGGTGCTATGGCTCAAGTGGTAGAGCACTAGCCTTGAGCTGAAGATCTGAGGGACAGCGCCCAGGCCCAGAGTTCAGGTCCCACGACCGGACCAAAAAAAACAAAAAACAAAAAAAGAAAAGGCTGGAAGTAGCATTGTGGCTCAAGTGGTAGAGTGCTAGCCTTGAGCAAAAAAAAAAAAAGCTCAGTACAGTACCTAGGCATTGAGTTCAAACCCCATGATCGAAAAAAAGAAAAAGCCATAGAGCCAGGTGTCAGTGGCTCATGCCTATAATCCTAGCTATTTAAGAGGCTACAATCAGAGAATTGAGGTTCTGAGCCAGCTGGGGCAGACACATTCAAGACTTTTATCTCTAATTTGCCAGCAAAAAGTGGGAAATAGAGATGTGGCTTAAGTGGTAGAACTCCAGCCATGAGTAAAATATCTTTGCAAGTGGGCAAGGCCCAGAGTTCAAGCCCCCTACTAGAAATAATATAAAAAATAAAAGGACATAGAAACAATTTGAAGGAGTCTTCTCATTATTATATTTGGAGATTTTTGATCCTCAAAATGATGAAAACATGCTGGATGTGATAGCATACACCCATAGTCCTAGCAACTCAAAATTCTGAGACAGGAGGATCACTTAAACACAGAAACTTGAAAAGGGTAAGGAGGGGACAATGATAGTAACAAATTACACACCACTGAATTAAAAATTATGAGAACATATTGACATTAATAAACACCAAAATAAGAAGAGGAGGGAGTGGGGGGGGGGGATGTTATCACTTCCCTTTGAAGAAAATGGAAATATTTCACACGTAGAAGGAATAAGAGAATTAGAACATGGCTTTTTAAATGTATGCTCATACAAAACAATTAATTTTTTGGCAACCGTGATATTTATTAGTAACTGGTCAGTCAAAAAAGAAACAAGGATACTGAAACAATTTAGTGAAAATGTGATGAAAATATGGTTATACACATAGCTTCAAAGTGTCTCCCCATAAGACACACAGTAATTACAAAGGGAAAAATAGTAACAAGTAATGTAACTTAATGGCACCAGTAATGAGACAAATAGATCAATCAACATCATATACATGAGGAAACCTCAATAAACACAAGAACAAAATATTCTATGTGTATTGAACAAATAAATTGCCTGTGTTCTTTGAAAATGTTAAAGGCATGAAAGATAATGAAAAACTAAGAAACTGTTTCAAGGTAAAGAAGTCTAAAGAGAACACAGCAACTATATCCACGTTGGACTGAATCCTAGACCAAAATTTTTCTTTTGGGGGGACAGAGAAACATAAAGATTAAAGGTTACTATTAGATCAACTGAAATTTTTTTTGTTTTGTTGTTGTTTTTTTTGTTTGTTTGTTTTTTTTGGTCCGGTCGTGGGGCCTGAACTCTGGACCTGGGCGCTGTCCCTAAGCTCTTCAGCTCAAGGCTAGCGCTCTACCACTTGAGCCACAGTGCCACTTCCGGCTTTTTTCTTTTTGCTTATGTGGTGCTGGGGAATCGAACCCAGGGCCTCAGGCATGCAAGGCAAGCGCTCTACCGCTGAGCCACCTTCCCAGCCCCCAATTGAAATTTTTATGAGGCCTGAGATTGGAAAGCAATACTTAATCAAATTTAATTTTATGATTGTAATTATTGTGTCCCGATTATGTAGATGACTGTATTAAACCAGACAAACAAAAACTATGATGCTTAGAACTTACAAGATAAAAAATATGTATACAGATACAGAAAAATGTAAAGCAAATGGAAAAAAATGTTAGTATTTAAAGATTATAAATGAAAAATGTATGAGAATAAAACTTTTCTAGATATCTGAAATTACTTCAAAATGAAAATGTAAAGAAAAAAAAAAGATGACATAGTAGCTTTCACTATGATCCTAGCTACTCAGAAAACTGAGATCAGGAAGATTGGGCTTCAGGCCAGCCCAAGCAAAAGTTTATGAGATTTTACCATAATGGAACTTGTGTGATGCTATGCCTGCACCTAAGCTATGGATACTGGCACTGCCAATATAAGACTATTAAAAATAACCAATGCAGCCGGGCAAAAGTGGCTCACACCTGTAATCCTCGAGAGGCTGAGATCTGAGGATCACAGTTCAAAGCCATCCAGGCAGGAAAGTCTATGAGACCCTTATCTCTAACTAACTACCCAAAAGCCAGAAGTAAAGCTGTGGCTCAAGTGGTAAAGTACTAGCCTTGAGCACAAAAACTCAGCGAAAGTGCCTAGGCCTGAGTTCAAGCCCCAGGACTCATATGTACTCATCATTTAACTTTCAAATCAACTCTGTGATTTATACATTAGTATCATCATTTACCAAAATAAAAAAAGGAAACTAAAGATAAGAGAGTTAACTTGTTCAAAATCACAGAATGTAAATCAGAGCTCATACCAGAATCTGAATAGTTGATTCATTGAGTCATATGACTTAAGGTAACCATGCCATAGAAAGCAACACAAGCACAAAAAACAGAACAGATACAAAGCAATTTGAAAATACAAAGCCCAAATGGAAGAATGCTTAGAGTAATTTATCAATCTGTTGCCTTCTCAGATCCATAGGAAATGGAACAATTCAGCAATACACTTTCACCTGAAATATTGTTCGCCACATGTAGAAGACATTTAATCGGCCACCTAGAAGAATTCCTGAGTCTATTGCCTCTTAGGATCCATGTTTGTTTTGGATCCTATTAATTCTGAAAGTATTTACTCTGCCACCAATATCTAATATCTAATATTCTTCTTAGGGCTCACCTCTTGCTCTGAAATCTTCAATGCAATGTCTTGTCGGGCATCTTTGTCCATCTTAGAACTGGCTGGAGACTGAATTCGTTTGACCAGTCTCTGTTCACAATCTTCCAGGCGTAACCGGATATTCTTTAGCTCTGAGATGTATATCTTGGCCACAGTCTCTTCTTTGTCCTCTGCAAATGCACAAACCCAGAAGACCACTAAGCCCCACATTAAAAATCCACCTTACTCTGAGAGCACCACTGGTTCACCAGCTATCTCATGGTCTTATTGAGAGAACTTTATGCCTGACTCCAAAGTCTATACATTCTACCCTAATCTTTACAGATCTAAACATTTTACATTCACATGAAAATGTGATAGATGATTATAAATATCTGAAATAAAGCTTTTACAATTTCATTTTGAGAATTCACCTCTACTAAGATTCTCTCTACCTCAATGTGATGTTACTTTATAGTCTATATGAAAGTCTAGCAGTACCCTTCCATCATTCTCCCTCCCTCTTGCTATCACACACACACACACACACACACACACACACACACACACACACACATACACACACACACACACACACACACACACACACACACACACACACACACCATTCTCCATGGATTTCATCAGGTGCTGGAAGTGGGCTTTACAAGCTTCCACCTCCTCTTCTAAGCGCAAGCGATCTGCCACTGAGAAGAGTGCAGAATCACGACTGTCCTGCAAGAAGTCTTCATAATGGGTCTGGAGGTTCTTCATAACCTGGTGGCATTCCCCTGATGCTGAAGAGCGAAGCTAGAGAAAAGCCAGAAGAAATTTCAAAGAAATGTGAACATAATGCCATAATTAATTAACTTACATAATGGCTCAATCTAATACACATGCCAAACAGTGAATAAATCATGCCAGGCACTGGTAGCTCACGCCTGTAATCCTAGCTATTCAGGGGCTGAGATCTAAGGATCATGGTTCAAAGCCAGTCCAGGTAGGAAAGTCTGTGAGACTTTTTTTTTCCTTTTGGGGGAGAGCGGGGGTCCGGTCGTGGGGCCTGAACTCTGGGCCTGGGCGCTGTCCCTCAGCTCTTCAGCTCAAGGCTAGCATTCTACCACTTGAGCCACAGCGCCACTTCTGGCTTTTTTCTTTTTGCTTATGTGGTGCTGAGGAATCAAACCCAGGGCCTCAAGCATGCAAGGCAAGCACTTTACTACTGAGCCACCCTCCTAGCCTGTCTGTGAGACTTTTATCTCCAATTAACCACCAGAAAGCCAGAAATGGCGATGTGGCTCAATTGGTAGAATGCTGAAGAACTCAGGGACAGTGCCCAGGTCCAGAGTTCAAGCCCCACAAACGACCAAAAAAAAAAAAAAAATCATAAATCAAACCTTGATTTCAAAAAACAAAACTTATTCATATAACCAACATTATCAGCAACCAGAAGCATCCTTTGTACTTCACTGGACTTCCCCCCCCCCCCCCCCCCCCGCCCCAGACAAGTTCTTACTATGCATCCAGACTATCTTTGAACTCATGATGCTCATGAGCAATGGGATTACGGCAATGCAGGAGCCCAGCCTAGCATAACTTGTTTTTGTTTTTGCTGGTCCTGAGGCTTGAACTCTTGGCCTGGGCACTGTCCCTGAGCTCCTTTTGCTAAGTCTAACACTCTACCAATTGAGCCACAGCACCACTTCTGGCTTTTTCTGTGACTTAATTGGTGAGAAGAGTCTCATAGACTTTCCAGCCCGGGCTGGCTTTGAACTGCAATCCTCAGATTTCAGCCTCTTGAGAGTAGCTAGGATTATAGGTGTGAGCCACCAGCACATTGCTTGACATAACTTTTTTTTTTTCTTTTTCTTTCTTTCTTTCTTTTTTTTTTTGCCAGTCCTGGGGCTTGAACTCATTGAACTCAGGGTCTGGGTGGTATCCCTGAGCATTTTTGCTCAAGGCTAGCACTCTACCACTTAGAGCCACAGCACCACTTCTGCCCTTTTCTGTTTCTGCGCTACTGAGGAATCGAACCCAGGACTTTATGAATGCATGCTAGGCAAGCACTCGACCACTAAGCCACATTCCCAGCCCCTTGACATAATTCTTGCTGGTTGTTAGTCTTCATCTACTATATACTCTTATAATGTTCTCTTTGCCAAAAATGTTACTACTTATTTCTGTTACAATTTTCCTTAACCACTCAAGCTGCTAATTCTAGATGCTAAGAATCTCAAGTTCCTAATCCTGAAACAATATCCCTAAGATCACTTTACTCCATCTGGCCTGGGAGAAATTTTAGTAATGAAAAAAGCTCCTTCTGAAAAAGCTTTCCAACAGGATATAAGTCTGAGGTCATAATTTCACACATACCTTTTCTAGGTTCCAGGTTTGTACAAGGTCAAGATCCTTTCTCAAATAGTTCCAGGAAATAAGGCTTTTGGTGTTAACATGCAGTTGATGCCAAAGAGCCATCACTTTCTGGTATGACTGTTCCACCCTAGAAAAAAATAGAGAACCTAACTAGAGCTTTTGTGAGACTGGAGCTTTGCAGTAAAGACATTTTAGGGAAAAACAGCTACTT
Source organism: Dipodomys spectabilis (assembly GCF_019054845.1). Classification (NCBI taxonomy): domain Eukaryota; kingdom Metazoa; phylum Chordata; class Mammalia; order Rodentia; family Heteromyidae; genus Dipodomys; species Dipodomys spectabilis. The sequence continues at coordinate 46,837,434 of NW_024870679.1, read as the reverse complement.
AGCAGAACTATGCTCCTATGCTAACCAAGAGAAATGCAACAAGTTCTGACAGCACAGGAATCTTCAGAACTGAGACCTTCAATTTGGATTTGCTTTGGTATTATGTATATTATGCTATTACATATTTAGCAATTTCAAAAATGTTACCTGATTGCAGAAGAATTACAAAAAAGAAGAAATAAAGCTGGGTGCTGCTGGGATGCCTATAATCCTAGCTACTCAGGAGGTTGAGATCTGAAGATTATAATTCGAAGCCAGCCCAGGCAGTAAAGTCCATGAGGCTCTTATCTCTAATTAACTAACAAAAGCTGGAATTGGAGCTGTGACTCAAGTGTGAGAGTGCTAGCCCGTGGTAGTTCCCAGGCTCTGAGTTCAAGCCCCAGGACTAGTATACAAGAAGAAGAGGAAAGAAAGGAAGGAAGGAAGGAAGACAGGAAGTATGGAAGGAAGGAAGGCAGGGACTAGAGAAGAAATAAGCTAGCAAAAAAATAACCTGGAAGAAAAGGATAGATATAATGACTCTATTTGGATTGTTGAAAAATGATACTGAGGCTTAAAAATTGATTGCTGTGCTCTATATAGCTAGAAAAATGCTAAAATGCATATGGGTAATTAGTATCTTAAGAAGTGCACTGGATCAGGGCTTGAGAAAATTGTTTTCCTATGCATTTCATGCCTGATTTAAAAGTTCTGTAAACACAAACAACTAAGTTATCTTAATTCCTTAATTCCTTGTTGAAAAGAAAATATGAGATATACATAAGATGGAAGGCTAGGAGTCAGGAAATCAATTAAATAAGAGACATTAAACCCATTAATTTTTCCTTACTCCAAAAATTCCACTGAAATTTTAGTAAAATTGAAATGAAAGTTGAAGAAATCTCAAAAGAATAAAAAATGCAAATAAAAAGTTAAAAAAATGCACTAGAGAATCAGCTTGGGAAGCCCAATGTTTGCTAACATTTTATCCATGAAAGCAATGACAGAATAGGGTGGTGTGAAGAGGTATGAATGATTAAAATAATTTAAGAGATAAATTAAGAAAAATTTCCCAAGCTCTGAGCAAAGTTTTCAGTTTATGTTCATTCACACAGAGGAGTCTACAGGAGTTTTCAGCTGAGTTCAGTGGCTCAAGCCTATAATCCTAGCTTCTTGGGAAATAAAGACAGGGGATCACAGTTTTTGAGGCAAAAAGAAGTTTCAGAGACTTCATCTCAACTAATGGCTGGGTACAGTGGCATGTACCAAGCTACAAGAGAAGTACAGTGTTTGGGCACAGTGGCACATATCTCTCACTCCAGTGACATGGGGAAGCACAGGTAGAATTGCAGCCAGACCAGTCCTAGCATAAATCGAGACCCTATCTTGAAAATTACCAATGCAAAAAGGAGATGGTGTGTGGCTCAAGTGCTAGAGTAGCTAGCTGATTAGCAAGTGAAGCCTTGAGTTCAATCCCCAGTACAAGTAATAAATAAATAAATATAGGAGTCTTTCAGAGAATATTTTATTCAGAAGGTGGGAGTAGCAGACTTTCACATGATGAAAATGTAAGTGGGGCTATGAATTTTTCATGATCAGTAATGATATTCACTATAAACAGTAAATTTTACTATTAAATAATTTTTGTTTTTGGTTGGTTATGGGGCTTGAACTCTGGGCCTGGGCACCGTCCCTGCGCTCTTCAGCTTAAGGTGAGTGCACTACCTTGAGCCACAGCGCCGCTTCCAGTTTTCTAGTGGTTTATTAGAGATCAGAGTCTCACTGGCTTTTCTGCCTGGGCTAGCTTTGAACTGTGATCCTCAGATCTCAGCCTCCTGAGTAGCTAGGATTATAGGTGTGAGCCACCAGCGCCCAGCCTATTATATAATTTTTAAAGGAGAAATAAAGAATGAAAATGGTATTACACATCTCAACAAAATTCCTAGAAGGTGTAAGACAATAAAGAACTTCCTTTAAGAATGAAAATTTCCAAGGGCTGGGAAGGTGGCTCAGTGGTAGAGCGCTTGCCTTGCATGCATGAGGCCCTGGGTTTGATTCCCTAGCACCACATAAGCAAAAAGAAAAAAGCCGGAAGTGGCACTTTGGCTCAAGTGGTAGAGTGCTAGCCTTGAGCTGAAGAGCTGAGGGACAGTGTCCAGGCCCAGAGTTCAGGCCCCACGACCTGAAAAATTTTTTTTCCAAGAAAAATAGAGCTAATAATTATAAAAGAAGGACGTTTTCAGATATAAAAAGATTCAAAACCTTTCTTTCCCATGCAGTCTTTTCCAGTTAGCTTCTGAAAAATGTACTTAACCAAACCAGGCAGTAAGGCAATAAGTACACCTTGTAATTTAGGAGTCAGTCGGTCCAACATCAAAGAGGCAAAGTATATCCCAGATGACTGTGAAGTAAAATGCCAGAAGTGATACTGCATCAGATCTAGAGAACAGTTCTAGACTGGGAAAGGAGACAGAACAGGCCATAAGAGATGTTCCCAAAAGAAGATAAAACAACTGTAGTGTATGTTTTATTGAAGAAATATTTTTAGTAAAGGGGGAGAATTTGGAGATATATACTATATGCATAGAAAAGTAAGCAAACTAAAAAGGAAGTTAATGAAACCATTTGTTCATACACATATTTGCTAATCTACTAGTCACTATTGCATTCAATAAGCATTTATTGACTATCTACTGTGTACCATGAGTAGTTCTAGATGTTCCAGAGGTAAACAAAACAAAAATCTCAAACAGGAGAGAAGTCATAAATAAATATAATCCGCCACATGGCATTAAGTATTCTAAAGAAAAAGAAGGACAAAAAAGAAAGAGGAAGGCAGTGAACAGGGATGATAAAATGATCCAAATGAAGTGAGGGAATGAATTGTGTAATCATATGAAGGAAACAAGAAATGTAAAATTCTATGGCAAGAAAATGCTTGCTGTATTTGAGAAGCAGGAACAAGAGTAGAAGCAGCACAGTTAAGTATGAGCAAGGATAAGAGGTGAGATAGTGATGCTTCACAGTGATCCCCTCAAGTACTAGGCTAGTTAGCTTTGTCTTATTATAAAACAAAGAATCAGTGTAACATAGCTACTTTTAGAAGAGGAAGAAAGGACAGGTACATGAGTCTGACTGTGGAAAATGCTATCTGTTAATTTCCTGTAGTAAGAAGGTAGTCAATGGAGAAAAGAAAGTAAAGAAAACAGAAATTAATATTTGCAAAGTTGAAAAAAAATCACAAGACAGCAGAAAAAAAATCTTATTTAGGAACTTGGAATTAAAACTTGGAAAAATCTGCTGAAAGAGTTAAACATAGTTGACTAAATGAAGAAGAATTCTGGGTTAGAGGAGGTGACTGATAATTTCTTTTATCTATCTATTTATTTAGAGAAACAGGGTCTTGTTTTATTAACTAGGCTAATCCCAAACTCTCACCCTCGAGTGATCCTCCCACTTCAGCCTTCAGAGTACTTGGGACTACAGTCTTGTGCCACTATGATCAGATACTTTTTAAAAAAAACTAGTACCTGGACCTCAACTCAGGACCTTGCTGGAATCCCAGCTATAACGGAGGCATAGACAGTGAGATGATGGTCCAAGGTTGGCCTTGTCCGACGAGAAAAATGAGAAACCCTATCCAAAGAATAACCAAAGGAAAAAGGTCTAGAGGTGTAGTTTAAGAGGTAGAGTGCTGTCTAATAAGTATAAAGCCCTGATTTCAGACCCAAGTATTGTATCTCCCCCAAAACACACACAAGTAAGCTGTTTATAATCAAGATTGTTTTTTTTTGGTGCTAGTACTGGGGCTTGAACTTAGGGCCTTCCACTTCTTAGCATTTTTGTTCAAGGCTGGCACTCTACCATTCTACTTCTGGCTTTTTGCTGGTTAATCAAAAGAGTTGCACAGACTTCTCTGCCCAAGCTGGCTTTATTCCTCAGTTTTCAGATATCAGCCTCCTGAATTGCTAAGATTATAGGCCATAAGCCATTAACACTGGCAAAAACTCTCTTTCTTTTCCTTTGCTCAGGGCTCTACCACTTGAGCCACACCTTTAGATCTGCTTTTTGCTGTTTAATTGAAAATGAATTTGTCTTGGACTTTAATGCCTAAGCTGGCTTTGAATCTTGATCCCTCCATATCTTAGCTTCCTGAGTACCTAGGAGCCACCAGTACCTGGATAATAATCAAGGATTCTTTTATTTTTAATTTTTTTCCAGTCCTACGGTTTGAACTCAGAGCCTGGGCACAGTCTCTGAGCTTCTTTTGCTAAAGGATAGCACTCTACCACTTGAGCCACAGCACCACTTCTGGCTTTTTATTTTGTTGATAGGGTATTGAAAAATCCAACCTAGGGCTTCATGCATGCTAAGCAAGCACTCTACCACTAAGCCACATTCTCATTTCAAGGATTCTATTTTTTTGGGGTCCAGTCTTGGGGCCTGAACTCTGGGCCTGAGTGCTGTCCCTCAGCTCTTCAGCTCAAGGCTAGCACTCTACCACTTGAGCCACAGCGCCACTTCCGCCTTTTTTCTTTTTGCTTATGTGGTGCTGGGGAATCGAACCCAAGGCCTCAGGCATGCAAGGCAAGTGCTCTACCACTGAGCCAACTTCCCAGCCCTCAAGGATTCTTTTAAAAAGAAATGTTACCATATACACTTCAATTGAACATAAGGATTTATTTAGGATCTCCTTAGCTGATAGTGGTAGACTTGATATCTGTAGTAGGAAGTCTTTCTTAGATGAACCATTGTAGCTTGCTCTCTTTACAAGGAGATCAAATGTGGATCTCTCACTATCAGTTTACCAGAGGCAAACAGTAGAGGTGCAGTGCTGAGCAGCAACTGAATAGTTACCTGCTGGCCATCTCCGTGGCATCCTTATTGGGTGGGGGGATAAGGAAGCAGACTGATGGCACCATCGCCTCATTTCCTGTGGGACTGATTACCTTCCATTTGGTTCGCTGAGAATTATCTTCCAGCACGCATTCATCATTCTTGCAAATAGTTATCTGAAGAGACAAAGTCACAGGTATTGCCAACAAAGAAACTAACAATCTGTTATTGCCTAGTACCTGATCCTAAGGTTATGAAATACTTAAGAAAAAAATCTGTGTGTGTAAATTCTTTGGCTTGAACCTTGGGTCTAGGTTTTGATCCTTAGCTTATTCACTCAAGGCTAGCCCAATTCCACTTGAGGCTAGCCCAATTCCAACTCCACTTCCTTTTTTTTTTTCCTAGTTAATTGGAATCTCATGGACTTTCCTGCCTAAGCTGGCTTTAAACCACTATCCTTAGATCTTAGCCTCCTGAGTAGTCAGGATTACAGAAGTGAGCCACTGACATAAGACCAAAAAAATCTTGTGCTGTCTTTAATTTGGATTTTTTTATTTGTATGGAGTTTTCTTTTTTAAATTTAATTTTATTGTCAAGGTGATGTACAGAAGGGTTACAGTTATATACACAAGGTAATAAGTACATTTCTTATCAAACCTATTACCCTTCCTTGGATATATATACATATATATATTATATATACATACATATATAAATGTATACATATACTCACATATAAATATATATATTTTTTAGTGTGTTTGTGTGAGGGGAAGTTCTGGAGTTTGAACTCAGGTCCTTGCATTTGCTAGGCAGGGACTTTATACTTTAGCCACATCTCTAGTCCTGAATATTTTTTCATATTTTTTCCCTTGGAATCTACATTAATGGCATTATTATTTGCTCATAAAGAGTGGATAAATATCTACTTATTCAATTTATCCAATCAGTTTTTCTGAATATAAATAAGACTATTTAAAGAAATGTTTTTCCTACCATCTGGTATTTAAGAAGATGAATATGCAGATTTTCTCTGCATGATCCCTTCCCCAATGCAATAGTTTGATGATGACTTTAAGCTTTTCATCATACACTTGTAACTTCTCTCTTACAAAGTAAATAAAACTTCAACTCTCACAATTTCCTATGCTTACTTTTTACATTTATTCAATAAACATGCTAAGTGTTTAGAGTTTGTATTATTTGTATGTTCTGCAATGGATCATGTATACTGTCTCAGGAGAATAAAATAAGGATTTGTAAATACATTCATCTCTCACGGCAGAACAATGAGTTCGGGCTGGATAATGGAATACTCTCATTTACTTTATGACATTCTGCTATCTTATTGCTTAGAACATAGTGAAAACTGCAAACACAGGGGGAAAAATAAAAACAAGAACAGCAGATGCTTTAATCTCAGGAAAGCGGCACCTAAAGTTGGTACATGGTGCTTTTGTCCTTGGACAACAAAACTATAGATAGTTTTAATAATAATTACCACAAGAAAGCTCAGGCCAAGCTTTGATCTTTCTTTTATGTTAACCTTATCTGCTTAAATTTAGAATATGAGATATCTTAAATAGAATAAACTTTTGTGCCTTTTGCTGTTATTATTTAATTTATTAACAGTTTTGGGAAATCTCTTAATTTAGTGGTTATTTTACTTTAGAGTACATTTGAGGTAGACTGTCTTCTATTTCTTGAATATTTTTATTGTTTAGCTCTTTCACAGAGAATAAGGAAAGTTAAATTTATATTTTTTAAAAAAATTCTTAACTCTTCAACGTATCATAGGATTCTAGAAAACTATTTGTAAAATAGTTTCAGTGCATCCAAAGAACATCTTCCTAAGTAAAGATCAGCAATCATTTAGTGATGGCTCCTGATCTCATAAATCCACATAAACAAATCAAGGGGGGAAAAAGTACTCGGTAAATACTTGCTATATATCAGGTAACTCAATATGTGAGAGTTACTAAGGAGACTATAAGCCCTCAAGTGCAATCTCCTACAAAAACAATTAAGAGCAAAAATAAATGGGAGATCAAAATCATAGCATGGTTTGTGTGATATTTCCAACCCGCCCTTTCTATTAGTCCAATGCACTCTCTCCAAAATACTTAAGCATTTTTGGAATCATCAATTCTTTCCCTTAAGAGACAAGTACTCAACATTATTATTTTTTTGCTACTTTCAAGACAAAAAATACTGAAACAGAGCAAAGTGCAGCCCTACTCTTTGATTCATTTAATTCATTCGTATAATCAAGTTTTACTAAATTCCTACTATGTTCCTGGAAGTATACTATATCACCAGAGATGAGAATGGCACAATTGTAATCAGACAGTACAATCTATTCTGCACATATCATGGTGAGATATATATACATATATACACATACACACAAACACACACACACACATATATAGTATATACTGTGTGATCAAGGAATGGTGCAAAGGATATGGAACACATCTTGGCTAGAAAGGTAAGACAGTTTATTCAGGACCTCATAGTCACATCACGTAGCTAAGGACTTTCTCCCAAAAGCAATGAGAAATAGCTGTAGGACTTAAGCGGAAGGGTATGATGATGTTTTTTTTAAAGATCATGCCAGTGGTAGAAAAAGTATGTACTGAGGAGTCTGACATAACAATATAAGAGAAAGAGATCTATAATCAAACCCAAGTTCTAATTTTAAAACTTCTACACCTTTAATTTCCTATAATTATAATGCTAAGTGATGACTTCCCTTCTCTCCTCATACCTTCTGGAATCCAGAAGTACCCTACCAGTCCCTCACCTCAATTTGCCGATAGTCACAGATGGCCTTCACAGAAATGGTGCTCTTTAACACATGGTCTGGACTTCGTGGCTTTAGCTGAACAATGGTTTTTGATCTCCCAACAAGACTGGCGACTGAGCTCTTAGACTGTATAAGCTGCTCCTTTTCATCCTACAAAATGAGAAGAAAAACAAAAAGACATTAATGGTAGGCCACTAAGTCAACAATAAAAACTCAGTGCTCCACTCCCTGAGAGAATGTCATTTCTCAGTTAAACAGGGATCCTTGGTGGAGCCATCTTAGATAAAGATTTAGGCAAAGATTAAAAAAAAAATGTTTCTGTCTTCTATCAACTGTTTTTGTACTCCAAATTTACAGTTTTCTCCATGCCCTTTTCAATGCCTTATAAAGCCACATGCAAAAATAAATAATGAACACACTTGTAGCTGCCAAGTAAAGCTGTATAGCTGATAAAAGATTTCCTCAAACATGATTCAGAGAAGTTAATAATAATAATAACCATACTATTATTATTATTATTTAATTATAAACTGGAAGAAATCAGTTAATCCATTTCTGCTTAAAAGTCAAGAATTATGCTACTTAAAATTTTTAACTAATATAATCTCCAAAGCCCTACTCCACATACTTCACTTTCTTTTTGTATTTTATTTCATGTTCTTTTGTTTTTTTAGGGTGGTACTGGGGTTTGAACTCAGGGCCTTATTGCTTGCTAAGCAGGCATTTTACCACTTGAGCCATGCCTCCAGCCTCCAGCATCACTTTCTTAAATTGGGTTCAAGCATTATAGAGATAGATCTTACTTTCTTCAACCAACAACCCATAAACAAAAGCTGCTGGAGAAGACATGATAAATGGTTCATATTTACCTTTAGTTTCTTGCCATGCTGTACTCATGTAAATTTATTGGTTTGAATGAAGTGTCATGCAAAGCTGAAGCTCAAATCTCTGTAAACCCAATTACCCTAAAAACTAACATACTTCTTGTCAACAAAATTAGTAGTAATGTACTACCAATTCCATTACAGAGCAAATGATAACCTTTATCTACTAGCCAGGATGGTTCAAGCCCATTGTGAGGCATCCAAGTCCCTAAAAGAGGGCTTTTTAGGATGGATGGAGATGCGATGAGAGTAAAGAGTTAATAATGTTAAGAAATGTCATTAAAGAATTAAGAATATGCAAGTAAAGAAAAAGAAATTCTTAAACTACCTGCGCCTGTCCCCGGGAGCATGATTGGAAGAAATACAACTTTAACTTATTAGTTAAGAAAGAGGAAGAGAAGACATCAGGGAGACAGCCATATTTCCATACTTGAGAGCTGGTCAACCCATTTCAGTTTCCTTGTAATAAAGATGTCAATTTGTGTCTAACCCACAGCCAAACATGTCAAACTCCAGAGACCAAGTGCTCAGCGTGGTAAAAGTTCTGAAAAGAACCAGAAGTCAGGACAGATGATCCCGAACCTGACGAACAAGGTGAGAAGCAGACCCAGGTGACTCCATGCCCCGATGATGCCGCCAACCCGATGCCCCTGACCTGGAGAGGAGGGAAGAGAGGAGCAATCCTCGAGAAGAGAAGACATGACAACTGTAGAGGAGTTCCCCTATGACAGGAAGGCACTCTGTGGGAGGGAGGAGAGAAGAGCCAGGGACTACATATTCCTCCTCTATACTTGGAGTACCTCTAAGAGAAACATTTTCAAGATAACAACTGAAAAGACAGATTTTAATCTTTCATTACAAGTTACCTAAATTTTTGCTCAAGCGAAGCACTGATGTAAACTCACTCACAAGTTTACTATACCTGAAAGTGTTAAAAATTGGACTGGGGATACAGCTTAGTAGTAGTGTTTATCTAATATTGTACAAGGCCGTGGGTTCCATCCCCAGCACTGCTTCCTCAACCCAAACAGAATTATTTTGGGTTATTTGATTCTCTTAGAATCTTGTATTGAGATGTGAGAATCCCTTAGCTTCTCACGATGGAAAATTAATTTCCCTATTATATATATATTTCTATCTTAATTTGAGGTGTATTACAAAAGTTTTATACCCAGTATTCCTAAAGGAATAATTCATTGGAGAAAATGAATATAAAATGATTTGGATTAAATTTTGGCTGTGGAAAACTATTTTTTAAACTTAATATTGACACAGAAATAAAAACTGGCACATATTACATCTAAAACAGATTTTAATATTGGCCTTAATTAAAACAAATTTTTCCTAATACCTCATCATTACCAAGAGTAAATATGTAAAGAGGAAAAAATTGGTTGAGGTCTATTTAATTTCTTTAAATTCTCTTTTGTATTGGTGAGTAAAAGAAGTTTAATAATAGCTAATCCACTTCAACAAATGCATGTTATGCATTTCATCCTTGGCTCTCACTATTGCACTGAAATATGAACAATACAAAGAAAGTAGTGATACTAGTACTTCAGGGGGAGGAGACTAAGCCTTCACTTCAAATAAGTACCCAAACAAATCTCACTAGCAACTTCTTCAAAGGAAGAAAAGAAAACAGTACAGAAACAGAACAAAACTGACTAAACTCTATTGAAATGTAAGCCACACTTTATTTTAAGAATAACCCCATTCCCCAGTGCTTTCAAGGATATAGAGAGCAGCGGCTGACACAGTTTACTCTGTTTTTCAGAAGCAAACATCCCCAAAGAGGCAATACCTACCATGGAGTCCTGGAGAAGGTCTTCAAGGCGGGATAAACTGGTGCTGTGATCACAGGAATATTTTCGTTTGATAGAATCTTGGAGGTTCCTCAAGAATGTCTCCAGGTCTCGTGCATCACTGAAGAACTGCAGAAACATAAGGAGGGGGAGGGTATATGTGCAATAGCTTTGAACACCAAGATGTTAATTAAGACTCTTACTGTACTTGCACCAGAGGAAAGCTGTTTAAACTCCCTTGAACTAGTGACATTTCACCACAAAGGTCACAGAAAGAGAGACCAGAGGACTTAAAAAGTGATGTCACTAAAAAGTAACTGGTCACTGCCACAAAACCTACTAAATATACATTAGAAATTTTGACCATTTCATTCCTCAGAAATCACTGTTTTCTTGATTTCTGCCTAGTAATAGTATAAGGTTGGTTTCATGAAGAGTCTAGAAGCTGGGTGAATCAATGTTTTAATTTATCATGATTATAACATGATAAAGGATATCATTTAGAGTGAAAACAGAGACAATAGCTTATTTCCTTTACGGGAGGGGAATCCTAATATTTTAGAGTGTCTCTCATCAAGAGGTAGAATCTCTTATCTCTATAAGAGCTATCTTTAACTCTATATTTACTCTAAAGATAGGCAGCATTACAAGACTTGCTTTGATCTATGGCATATCAGTGTGATAGAAGTAGAAAAAACATGCTTGTACACAGGGGATTATTCCCTCCTACTGCTCAGAAAACACAGCCATTTTGTGAAGAAGGCTACTAGATGCTAGAGACATGTGGCTAACTCATGTGAATGATAGCATTCAGGGTCAAGTAGACCTTGCCTGTCTGCATCTGTCATGGCCATGCATATAACAGGCAAGATGAGAAGAACCATTTGGCAGAGCCCAGCCCAAATAGAGTTAATGATTGTTGTTTCAATCAACTAAGTTTTTAAAGGTGACTTATACAATAAAAGGTAATTGAGACAGATATAAGTGTACACACACACACACCATTATACCTGGAAGTAAGCTGCATTTTCCTTCACATGCTGTTCAACACATAAACACAGCTGCTTCATCCACTGCAATTGGGACTGGACAGCAGCACTGTATGCCTGCAACAACCAAGCATAGGGACAGAGGACATATATTTAACAGACTTAAAATATATGCATGATTGCTACGCACCAGTGGCTCACACCTGCAATCCTAGCTACTCAAGAGGCTGAGATCTGAGGATTGTGGTTCAAACCCAGCCCAAGCAGGAAAGTCCGTGAGACTCTTTATCTCCAATTAACTTGAGCACTGTTGCTTAAGTGGTGGGAGTGCCCTCCTTGAGCTGAAGCCCAGAGTTCAAGCCCCACAACTGACCCTCCCCCCCAAGTATACATATATGAATGAAGCTCCTTTCAGTTACTCTGCTAATGATACAGAAGCCGAAGAAGAGAATGGAGATAGCATCTGGTCAATAGCTCATATGAGAAAGAGGCCTGCCTTTATCCAACATGGCTTTGTTAGGAAAATTTATATAAAAGAGGCCTCATCCACATTCAATTACAACTAACTGAGCTACCTGGACTCTTCCAGTTTCCCTTCTCTGAGCAACAAGAAGCAGGATGTGCCTTGGCAGTTATTTGACAAAAATATGATACAAATCACTTTTCCCCCATAAAATCAGGAGCCGAGGTCTTTTATACTGTTTTGCTTAGTATTCTCCTGAGACTTTGAAACTGTTTGTAGACTTTTGAGCACTACAGAACAGTCTGGGATGAAAAGAGAGAAGATCTAAGACAAATGATCCCTGACACTTCCTCCAGGCTTATCAGCAGAACAGAGCCTCCCATTTGAATATTTTTATAACAGCTTCTCAGCACCTGACCTTCTCACGTTTTTCAAGTCACATACCTCCACTGTTTGCTTGGCGGGGTGGTTCTCAAGTGACAGTAGTTCTGCTGTATCTTGTAGAGACCGAAACACATCTTGTTTCTCCTCCAGTTCCACTGTCAACTCCTGAAAATTGAATTCCAATTGATGGAATAAATGCTATTAAGGGAAAGAGCAGCAATAATAATAAAAAAAAGTTCCTTGCCCTACATTAAGGAGCCTAAACACAAGTTTGGCACCTAAATGAGATGTATAAACAGTACAAACTAGGGGACTTCAGAAAGGCACACACAAAAAGCCAGAATTAGTAGAAAATTATTCACAAAGCATGTAGACCAGCTTTGAGTTAAGTCAGAGATCAAATGAGCACTGAAGTTAGAGAAAGGAAATAACCTAGAGTGGATGGTTCATGTCATGACCACACTAGTCCGTGGCAAAACCAGCAGAGGAAAATCACTAGCTGGCTGGCTAGCATTGCTCAGCCCAGAGTACCCTCTTCTAACACTAAATTCTATCAATACTACAAGACCTAATTTAAATGCCAACACTTCTGTGAAATCTTACTATCAGATTTAATCCCTTTTTTTTTTTTTTTTTTGTCGGTCGTGGGGCTTGAACTCTGGGCCTGGGCGCTGTCCCTCAGCTCTTCAGCTCAAGGCGAGCGCTCTACCACTTGAGCTACAGCGCCACTTCCGGTTTTCTGGTGGTTTATTGGAGATAGGAGTCTCACGGTCTCTCCTGCCCGGGCTGGCTTTGAACTGAGATCCTCAGATCTCAGCCTCCTGAGTAGCTAGGATTACAGGCGTGAGCCACCAGCGCCCGGCTTAATCCCTTCTTGATGCTTTCGGAGCATTTTCTTTATGTTTGCCAGAGCCTAATCTCAGTTCTCACACAGACTGCTTACTGTTTTATACTACCCACTCTTCTTTACTTCAGAAGAATCAGATGCCTTCTCCAATCAGAAGGTCATATATTCTAATGGAATAAAAGCACCTACACTGAGTGCTAGTAAAAACAAAAACAAAAAACCCATTACTTTATATTTCTATAGAATTCACATCATCCTTAAGATTCCTGAGTAGGAAAATACTGAATGTAGTAAAAAAATAATAATAACCTACTCATACAGGATTAAACAGGATAATGTTCAATGTTGTTCAATCGAGAAATTTGTATAAAGTCAAGAGAATAGCCTAATTAAGTAATACTAAACCCTCTGCAAAGCACTTTGTCTAGATTAACTTAGTAAGTCTTGCTCAACCTTTGTGGTGGCTAGTATCCCATTTTACAAAACTCTTTTACAAAGGTTTACAAAGATCAAATGACTTGTCTAAGGTCACACTAGAGAAATAATTCAGTTTGTCTCACTCTATTACTTACAGTCTTAACCACAAAGGTAGATTGCTTCTAAAATGACTCAAGATTTAGACTGCTACTCTACTCACCAAAAGTACTGCCTTTCTAACTGCATGCTAAATAAATAAAGTCTAGAGCTACATTGCTCCAGAATGCAATTCCAGAAACACAGCTCTCAGCAGCTCCCTTTTTCCTTCTGCTATCAAATAAACATGAGAGGCCTGCTGTGTGGGACTCACAGAGAAGTAGTTTCTCTTGGCTGAGATATTGGGATTGTTGTCACTCCAGTCATATGCTAGTTCCTCCTCCTCCTTCTCATTCAACCAGATCAACTCAGCAGTAGCTCTAGAGACAAATTTATGCAGGCTCTGAAGGTGCCGCATCCGGAAGCTAGAAGTCTCCTAGACAAAACAAAGGTTAAAAGGTTAGATTGCCAGCCTCTGACATCATACCAGGAAATTAATTTAGCTTGGGAATCAAGCTGGGCATCAAGCCCAAATTAAGTGCTAGGTAAGTAAGTGCTCAATCACTGAACCATATCCCCACACTCTAAGCTGCATTTTAATTTCTGGGATATTCTCTATGGATTCAAGTTTTATAAACATTTAGTATAAGATCCCAGAGCCACTGTCAATTCTAGATAGACAAAGAAACTCATAAAGAATTTGTGGGGGGCTGAGAATGTAGCTTAGTGGTAGAGTGCTTCCCTAGCATGCATGAAACCCTGGCTTTGATTCCTCAGTACAACATACACAGACAAAGCCAGAAGTGGTGCTGTGGCTCAAGTGGTAGAATGCTAGCTAGCCTTGAGTAAAAAGCAGCTCAGGGACAGTGCCCAGGCCCTAAGTTCAAGCCCAAGGACTGGCAAAAAAAAATAAAAAATAAAAAATTGTGGGGGTCCCTAAATAAATGACCTTGGAATGTTCTATTCTGAACAATCTCAATAAACAGGAATGAAAACAACAGGCAAGAGAGATGTACCCATCCGATCAATCTCAAACTTTCAATTTTGGTATCTCAAAGCACATATGGCTACTGCTTTGATGATGAATCATAGCTAGGGAAGGTTCTACTTATTTAAAATTTTCCAGAGCAATGTTTTGTGACTCATTAAGAAAATGAGGCCCAGCATAGTGGCTCATGCTTGTAATCATAGTTTCTCAGGAGGCTGAGTAAAAAAGATAGCAGTTCAAGGCCAGCTGGGACAAAGTTAGCGAGTTCCCTTTTCAACCAGTAGCTTGGCATACACCTGTCATTTCACCTATATGGGAGGGTGGAGATCAAAAGGATAGGAGTTTCAGACCATCCTAGGCAAAAAAGTTTTTAAGATTCCATCTCAACTGAAGAATATGGGCATGGTGACCTATGTCTGTCAACTTAGCTATGACAGGAAGCAGAAAACAGGATCAAAGTTCAAGTGTAGACAAAAAGCAAATTAATTCCAAAATAACTAATTAAAAAAAGAGGAGATACAGTTCAGTGTAAGAGTGCCTGCTAGTAAGTACAAGGCCCTAAGATTGAGCCCTGGTACAATCAATAAGAAACTGGTTGTAGTAACACACATTTATAATCCTAGCACACAGGAGACAGAGGCAGAAACATGAATTTGAGGCTACTCAGGGCTACATATATCTGCCAAAAATAAAAAAAGAGCTTGGCACTAGGATTATATGCCTATAATCCTAGCTACTTAGGAGGCTGAGATCTGAGGATCACAGTTCAAAACCAGCCCAGGCAGGAATGTCTATGAGACTCTTATCTCCAATTAACCACCAGAAAACCAGAAGTGGCATTGTGGCTCAAGTGGTAGAGTGTTAGCTTTGAGCAGAAGAGTTCATGGACAGCCCCACGACTGACCCAGAAAATAAAAAAGTAAAAAAAAAGGCAAGCTAGGTACTGATGGCTCATGTGCATAATCCTAGCTACTCAGAAGGCTGAGATCTAAGGATCACAATTCAAAGCCAGCCTGGGCAGGAAAAAATCCTAAGAGACTCTTTTCTTCAAACAACCAGCAAAAAAGTCACAAGTAGAGGTATGGCTCAAATGGTAAAGTTCCAGCCATGGAGGAAAAAAAAGCTAAGCAAAAAGGAAAGCCCTGAGTTCAAACCTCAGTACCAGCATTAAGCAAAAACAATGATAGAAAAAGAAAATGGAGAAAATGTTATAATACATCCAAACAACTTCACAGTAATAGAGCATAATAAATCAGTGTCAAAACAGGAGCTTTCTGCATTATGGAAGACAGTTGAGGAAACCAGATTCTCCACAAGCAGGACCTAAGTTACTTAGTTAAAACTCACCTTCAATTTACAATATTGTGTCTCCAGCTTTCCAAGAGTTTCAACATAGCTAGTATAGAAATTCTGGGACATCTTTCCCTAATAAGAAATAAAATAAAAAGACATCAGAGAAAGAATAAACTGTATGTCTCAAGTATGTAAATAACATGTCTGCATATGGATAAGGAACGGCTGCTCTGGGAAGCTTAGATAATAAAAGGAGATAAAAAGAAGACTAAAAGGAGCTTATATAATATGGTTACCACCTGGTAACCATAACCGCATAGTCGTGTTTCCCAGCAATTCAAGGAGTCTTCTATGCAAAACCTATGCCTGATGATCCCAACTATTCAATTGCTTCTCTGAAAAAGCTAGTTGAAATAAAAATGAGAAGTTAGTAGCTGAGGATATAGCTCAGTGGTAGAGCACTTGCCTAGAAATTGTGAGGCAATGGATTTGATTCCCAGCACTGCAAAGGGGAAAAAGGTGTGTGTATGTAATGATGAGTGAGGGAGAAGAGAGAAGAGTGAATAATTTCTTCATACTGGCTCTCTATAAGCCATACAGAAAAGGGAAAAGAGCACAAATTTTTGGAGGCAGCAGGCTAGAGTTTAGATACTGTTTCTGTTACTAATTCCAATTTTAGCAACCAGAATCACTTTTCTTTTTAGTGTAAAGGGTCCACTTAATAAAAATATCTTTCTCATAAAGTTATTTCAAAGGTTAACAGAGACATTAAGTAATGAGGGAATGCTATAATCATTCTTTTTCCTTAGAGACAGATGTATTGTTTATACCATCCCAGACTAGCTCCACCCCCATCCCTCCCATAATGTGGATTCTGAATGCTATGTACCTCATACAACCTGGCTTCTTTGACACTTGAAGCCAATTCTTCTACACTAGTATGGATGTGCTGCTGTGCTTCGAGCTGCAACTCCACACTAGGCAGGTCATTGCCCCACTCTGCTCGCTCCAATTTCATCTGAAAAAGAAGAAAAGTGCATACTAATTTACTGCTGATTAAAAAGAAAAGGTCAGAATCAATGTCTGGACAAGATGACAAGGCATAGAGGATACAGTAAAAGGATATCTAAACCAATATCCTATAGCCTCTTCTAAGAAAATACACAATAATCACCCCAGGGAGTGGAAAAAGAAACCCACCAACTACAGCAGTGAAAGTGGTCTTATTTAGCTGCAGATGGGAATATATTCCATTCACAGTAAGAAAGTGGTGTCTACAGGTTGAAAATGTTCAGGCATTTATTTCCCTTTAGGGAATCTCCTCATTTCATAATCAGAGCAGATATAAGAAAGAAATATGTTAAGTATTTAGTTTTATTAATGGCATCAATTATTATTAGTAATGATCAATTATTAGTAAATGAAAGATAATTATAAATTTTAAGCTGGGCGCTGGTGGCTCACACCTATAATTCTAGTTACTCAGGAGGCTAAGATCTCAGCCTGGGCAGAAAAATTCTTGAGACTCTTATCTCCAATGAAGTTCCAAAAAATTAGAAATAGAGCTGTGGCTCAAGTGGTAGAGCACTAGCTTTGAGTAAAAAAAAGCTAAGCTACAGTGCCTAGGTCCTGCATTCAAGCCCCAGGACCTGCATACACACAAAAAAAGTTAGTCTGCCTCTGTGTTAGTTATTGGGGCACAGGAATACATCTGTGGATGGGAAGAATTTAATACAATAACAAGATAAAGCCAGGCACCAGTAGCTCATACCTATAATCCTAGCTACTAAAGAGACTGAGACTTGGAAGCTTGAGATTCAAAGCTAGCCCAGGCAGAAAAGTTCTTGAGTCTATAGTTTTAGCTAACCAGTAAAATGCAAAACTTAAGGCAAGGTTCAAGTGGCAGAATGCCAGCTATGAGCAAGCATACAGAGCAAAAGAGAGAAATCCTGAGTTTAAGCTCTGGTACTGTCTCAAAAAACAAAAATAAACAAAACAAGAAAACAGGGTTAAGAAAATAAGAATAACATCAAACTTGAACTCTAGATTCTAGAATACAGGAGCCCTTGAAATCGCAGAACAGAATGTCCTTTTTTAAACTTAGGAGTTAACACAACAGAAAATAAAAAACATCAAACACCAGTGGTTCACGCCTGTAATCCTAACTACTAAGGAGGCTGAGATCTGAGGATCACGGTTCAAAGCCAGCCTGGGCAGGAAAAGTCCGTGAGACTCTTATCTCTAATAAACCACCAGCCGGGCGCTGGTGGCTCACGCCTGTAATCCTAGCTACTCAGGAGGCTGAGATCTGAGGATCGCGGTTCAAAGCCAGCCCGAGCAGGAGAGATCGTGAGACTCCTATCTCCAATAAACCACCAGAAAACCGGAAGTGGCGCTGTAGCTCAAGTGGTAGAGCGCTCGCCTTGAGCTGAAGAGCTGAGGGACAGCACCCAGGCCCAGACTTCAAGCCCCACGACCGACATAAAAAAAAAAAAAACCACCAGAAAACTGGAAGTGGCACTGCAGCTCAAGTGGTAGAGCTCTAGCCTTGAGCTGAAGAGCTAAGGAACAGTGCCCAGTCCCAGAGTTCAAGTCCCACAAAGGACAAAAAAGAAAGGAAGGAAGGAAAGGAGGGAGGGAGGGAAGGAGGGAGGGAGGGAGGGAAGGAGGGAGGCAAGGAAGGAAGCAAGGAAGCAAGGAAGGAAGGA
This sequence comes from Dipodomys spectabilis, assembly GCF_019054845.1. NCBI lineage: Eukaryota > Metazoa > Chordata > Mammalia > Rodentia > Heteromyidae > Dipodomys > Dipodomys spectabilis. The sequence goes on along the minus strand of NW_024870679.1, from coordinate 46,818,936 downwards.
AGGAAGGAAGGAAGGAAGGAAGGAAGGAAGGAAGGAAGGAAGGAAGGAAGGAAAAGAAAAAACAAACTTCTCTGCAAATGAGCAAATTTAACAGAAACGATAACAGACTTAGTGACTCTCTTATTTTCTTTGCAAGCTCCCACTTAGGGCATAGTTAGCATAAGGAAATAGATTCCCAAAGGGTATCAAATTAGAAATGTCTATGCTGTTCAGTGTAAGGATTTATTCTGATCATATCAAAATTTAAGAAAGGAACCAACCTTCATAAACAAACTGCTGGATCTAGTAAACATTAGTGTACTATACAAGCTTTTAGGAAATACACCCACCTGCATCTCTTCTACCCAAGACAGTAGTTCATACACAAATCGGAGATTGCCTTCATCTTCAGAGGAGGAGATAGATACAAGTTCAGCCCGACTCATGGGCTTTCGGAACCAAGAAGTGGAAGAAGAATGGGTTGCCTTTGTCAAAGGCTCTGCTTTCAAATGAGTAGTGGTTAAAGTAGAGGGGGGAGCCAATTCAAGTGCAGTGAAATGACCCTTCCTGTATAGGTTTGTACACTCTAGACGCAAGGTAACCAGCTCGTCCTGCAGACGCATAACCCTAAAATGGAAGAAAAGAAAAAGAGACTTTATCACATACTTAAAATAAAATCTCCACTATCTAACAAGAACATGGTAAAAATAAAAATGAGATCATATCAGGAAAAGTGTTTTGAAAAAGTGTTAGATGAATTCAAGGTGATATTTTAACATCATCTAGTTTGGAGCAATCTTCAAGATAAATGCCAAATTACAGTGTTAATTGGAAAGAAACAAACCAATGTGTATTTATATCACTCTTAGATGGTATAACGGAATAAACAATGGATTGTCATATGGCTTTAGACAATTTCTAACTTTTGTGGGTCTCAGCTTCCTCCTTTAAGCAACAAGTACATTAAATCACCTGTGTTTCTAAACCAAATGTGTTATCACATCTCTGTTTGCTAAACAGCTGAGGATGCGGGGCTAGGAATGTGGCTCAGTGGTAGAGTACTTGCCTAGCAAGCATGAAGGCCTGGGTTCGATTCCTCAGTACCACATAAACAGAAAAAGCCAGAAGTGGCACTGTGGCTCAAGTGGTAGAGCACTAGCCTTGAGCACAGAGAGGCTCAAGGACAGTGCCTAGGCCCTGAGTTCAAGCTCCAGGACCGGCAAAAAAAAATTGAAGATGCTATAACAATAACAGTGACTGGGAGGGGCCTACAATAAGGGAAAATAGCTTTTTACCATGAGAAATTTACTACACAAATATGTGTATATATAGTATTCTCATCAAAACACTTTTCTCTAAAGAACAAGTTAAAGAATTCAATGCCGCTCAAGGCTAGCACTCATGAGCCACAGCACCACTTCTGACCTTTTCTGTAATGTAGTACTGAGGAATCGAACCCAGGGCTTCGTGCATGATAGACAAGCACTCTATCACTAAACTACATTCCCAGCCATCCCCCCCCTGCCCCCCTCTTTTTTCTTTTCTTTTCTTTTCTTTTTTCTTTTTAATGGTTCTAGGGCTTGAATCTCTGGGCCTGGGCACTGTCTCTGAGCTCCTTTTGCTCAAGGCTAGCACTTGACTACTTCAGGCACCCTCCACTTCCAGCTTTTCCTGTGATTCATTGGAGATAAAGAGTTTCACAGACTTTCCTGCCCAGGCTGGCTTCAAACCACCATCCTCAGATTGCAGCCTACTAGGATTACAGGCATAAGCCATTACCACTCAGCCTCTTCTTTTTTTTTTTTTTGGCAGTACTAGGGTTGGACACTCAGAGCCTTATGCTTGTTATAGGTGCTCTGTCACTTGAGCCAAGTCTCTAGCCCTTGTTTGCATTGACACTTTTTTGGACTATGTCTCACATTTTTTGCCTAGGACTGGCTTGGGACCTCCATCTTCCTATCTATACTTCCCACCTGGGAATGACAGAAATGCACTACTACATATGTCTGGCTTGTTTGTTATGATAGGGGATGGGGTTTTGCTAATTTTTTTTGCTCCAGCTGGCCTTGAAACATGTTCCTCACACTCTTCACTTCTGGAGTAGGAATTACAGGTATGAGCCACTACCTCTTGACACACTTTTAATCCAGGAACCTCAGCAATAAGCAAATCCTCTGTGGACCCCTTTGTTCCTCACCTAAAGGCCAGTTCTTCCAGTTGGTAGTAATTCTCGTCTCGCAGGATCTGGAGATCCACCTGCAGCTGCCTGATGAGACCTTCACATTCCTGAATGTACATGATGACATCTGATTCACACTGTACTGGTTGCCCTGATTCTAGGTGAGCAGCATCCTGTGACAGAAAGGGAGAACAAAGGTGGGAAAATTTCATTGTTCCCATCCACTTGGATGGAGGAAGCTAAGAGGCCCACAGCACTTCCAAAAAAAGGGAAGTAGCATAGCTGGATTTCTCAACTGTTAACTCTGATCTTACAGCTGAGGGTAAAGAGAGAAAACAGGTGACATAAGTAGGACAAAGCAATGACTTACAGCCTGTAATGTATTCTTAGCTAGTGTCAGTTTCTCTTCACAGTTCAAAGCACCATTCTGAATTTTGTTTGCAATCTGTAGCAGCAATTCCAGTCTAAAATAAGATAAAAACTAAAGTCAAGTGCACTGTTCAAAGCAGCTTGATAAGGAATATCAGATCACCCTTGAGTTCTGGATTTACCTTTCTACAGCTGGCCGGAGGGATTTCTCTCGCTCTAGCATCTCAATGATGAGTTTCCCCCATTCTTCTTCCACATCATTAGGGTGATAACCTTGAGGCAGCTTGATTCTGCCAAACTCAATCCATACCTGAAAGAGTCCAAAACCCACAGTCATGCACTCTGATCTATTTTCCCTTATTATTTGTACCTCTTGTTTCGTTACTCAATCAGCAGTTTTCCCTATTTTGACTATCTAATATGGCAGAACAATCAAATATTTAGTAGTGTCTCATCTTGAAGTAAGGGTGGGGGAAGGGGATCACCTTTAAAATTCAGACTGTTTACTCTAAATCCTTCCATTCCTCTTATACTCTCTAGAAATCTTCCTGGGAAGATTAAACACCCATCTCATAGTTTCAAGCTCTCAAAATGTGAATGGAAGTCTTTTCATCCTACAAAAGATTCAGCATCCCTCTAACAAGCTAAACAACTCATCCATAAAACTTTTAGATTTCTGAATACATATATACTATATTTCTTAGTAAGTCCTTCTGAAAATGCAGAAATGAGGCTGAATGTGTGTATAGAAATGTCACAATGAAATTATCTCTGTATAACTGAAGTATGAATAAAAAAAATTTTTAGTCAGACAAAAAAAAAAAATACCTAGAATGAGTAGGGGCTGGGAAGGTGGCTCAGTGGTAGAGCGCTTGCCTTGCATGCCTGAGGCCCTGCGTTCAATTCCCCAGCACCACATAAGCAAAAAGAAAAAAGCCAGAAGTGGCGCTATGGCTCAAGTGGTAGAGCGCTAGCCTTGAGCTGAAGAGCTGAGGGACAGAGCCCAGGCCCAGAGTTCAGGCTCCCATGCGTGGACCTCCCCCCCCCCAAAAAAATTTAGAATGAGTTTATGTTATGTTACCACAAATCTCCAAGACTAAACCTAGAGATTTCTATTAGTACAACTATTATAATTTCTATTAGTGCAAATTTAACAATCAGAATCATAATCAAACCCCAAGTGCTAGCCAAAGGTAAGTTTCCTTACCTCTAACAATTTATATAACTCTTCAATTCTTCCTTTTTCTCTCTCCTTGGCCAAAATCTCTGTTTCTTTGAAGTGTATATATTGGTTATAAAGTGCCTAAAAAATTAAATTTTGGTGAATGAATGAATAATGCAAACAACAAAACCCTATTTTTCATGTCACTTCATCCAGAACCAGGAGCAACAAGCTCCAAGTCTGAATGCCTATAAAGAACTGATACAAACAACTTAAGTCCATGATTTTACCTTTAGTTCAACAGGGTTCTGGGGAAAAGATTTATCTGACATCAGTATTGTATGCTGTTTGATCCAGGGAATGAGGGAGTCTACTCGGCTTTGGTATTCTTGCCACCTGGAGTCTACTTCCTGTTGTCAAAAGATAAATAGCACATACTCAATTTGCAATGCCCAGAACAAGTACAGGAGAAAGGCACCAAACATTTAAGATCCTTTTGTTCTAATTGCGTAGACAGCTGCTCAGCTTAATGTTTCAGCCCTAGTTTCAAAGCTCCTCAAGAGGCATTCAGTATATTGATATCTAAAAAGAATAAAAAGCAAGCTACTAAAAATATTCAGGAAAAAAGTCCACATAAACCTAAGTAACCTGGTATTGATGGATGAAAAAACACTGTGTTATCTTGAATTAAAGCTAAGGATGAAAAAGACATTCTTTGCTGGCTTTTAGTATCAAATGCTCTGTTCTAAATGATACAAATTAGTATTGTCTAGGCTCATTCCCGGAGACTAGGATAATGGCCACAGGATAAAGATACAGACTCAGATCTTTGTATAAAAATCACACTGTACACAATGAGAACTTAAGAAACACTGTTCAATAAATGTATTCCAACCCAACAAATCAAAAGTGTTCTTTTACCGTAGCACTGATCCCCTCTCCACCCTCGGGAACTTTAGGGAAGGCATCATAAATTGAAGACACATAAGTGATCACAGACTTTTCATCTGGAGATGGCACATCCACATCTGACAGAAAGATTAAGAAATTTCTTAGTCAGAATAGAGAAATCTGTCAAGAGAAGGAGCTATGAATATATGCCAAATATATTCAAGTTCACTAAACTCTCACCTTCTGCATCCAACAACCGGGTTACCCCCAGCCTTTCTGCCACTTCAAAAGCCTGTTCCAGATTCTCTCGGTTACTTTGGATTTGTACTCTCTCCATATCCACCAGATCAGGTCTGTAAAAATTCACGGCACATCAAAGACCACATCTATTCATCATATATGATTTCATAGAAAGAAAACATCTTAAAAGTTCTGAGAGCTAACAGGTGTGAGTACACACTTGTAATCCAAGCACTCAGGGAGCTCAGGATGAGACAAGTATGGATTATGTAGTGAAACCCTGTCTCAAAACAACAAAAATGAATAAGAGAAACAATTCCCAGAGCTGAAAAGCAATGAGTTAGCAAGAAAGTTTATGAAGTAAAAAGCTTAGAAAAATACCAATCCCAGGCTGGGAAGTTGGCTCAGTGGTAGAGAGCTTGCCTTGCACACATGAGGCCCTGGGTTTGATTCCTCAGCACCACATAAACAAAAAGAAAAAAGCCGGAAGTGACGCTGTGGCTCAAGTGATAGAGCGCTAGCCTTGAGCTGAAGAGCTGAGGGACAGCGCTCAGGCCCAGAGTTCAGGCCCCACGACTGGACCCAAAAAAAGAAAAAAAAAAAAGAAAAAGAAAAATACCAATCCCATTTTAAATTATAATACCAGGAATCCAGTGATCCCTAATTCTGAACTTACATAACAGAAAGTTCACTGGACTTTATGGTTTCCAAAAGGTATCATAAACTAGCACAAAGTAAGAATCAGTGCATGATCACTAAGAGTTCAATTTTTTAAGTTGTTTCTTGGTCAGTTGTGAGGCCTGAACTCTGGGCCTCAGCTCTTCAGCTCAAGGCTAGCGCTCTACCACTTGAGCCACAGCGCCACTTCCAGCTTCTTCTGCTTATGTGGTGCTGAGGAATAGAATCCAGGGCCTCATGCATACAAGGCAAGCGCTCTACCACTGAGTCACCTTCCCAGCCCATTTTTAAAAAAAATTTTATTATTAAAATTCCTAATTTCCAGTGCCCTGTATCTTGTATATACATTTTTCTAATTTGGGGAGGGGAAGGGAAATAACAAAATGCTGAAATAAAAATACAGGTTGACCCATTGTAACAATGAGATGTACAAGACACTATGTTGAAAATGAGCTTTACAGCTTGAGAGGGGGAGGGAGAAGTTGAGGAGCTGGGGAGGAAAGGGATGGTAGGGGGAAAACAAAGGAAGGAGTAACAATGCTTGATAGGAAATATACTGATTACCTTATTCATGTAACTGTAACCCCTTTGTACGGTATCTTTACAATAAAAATATATTAAAAATTCCTATTTTCCTCATTGTATCACACAAAGCCACCTGTTGTTCCTCTAGTACTCTGATCAGCACCTGCTTCAGGTCCTTTGAACTTGCTTTTTCTCCAAATGGAACTCACCAGAGCCACTGTGTGGTTCACTCCTGTCATCCTCCTCAAAGACAGTGACTGACCACTCTTGTTGGAATCACTGTCTACCCTCCACTGTGCTTGCCACTGCATGACAGCATGTATTTTTTTGGTTTTGGCCCATTCTCCACACTAAGGTAAGCTCCATAAGAGCAACAACATTTGCTAATCTGTTCACTGTTATCTGTACCCAGTACCTAGAATAGAAGGCACTCAAAAATTCCTTTTTCAAATAAATTAACAAATCATAAATGTGATGAGAAGCCCTTCCAACAAGTACTGCAATTGCACTGTATTTACCTGTATCGGTGAATCAGTGCATTGAACATCTTTCCATCACTCCAACAGGAAGAAAAGTTGGTGCATTTGATTCCTGTGTAACCAGCTGTCACCTTCTGAGTCCAAAGGAGTAGCTTCTCCTTGGCAGACATGTCTCCTGATTCCCCACTAATGTAGATGTCAGAGATCTGCCAAGAGATAGATTATGGAATAAATAAGATGAGGCCTTTTAACTTTCATTTTCCCATATATCATAATTTGTGAAGGAAGAGAGACATCCAAGGATGGCAGCATTGTTGATGACAGCTTCAACATATATTTACCTCCTTTGGTAATGAGGAAAAACACAAATGAAAAACATGAAAAATCACCTACAAAACTAAAGATTGATATGTTTTAATGATGTTAATGTGTACTGGACAGAATATCTTAAGTTGGATAGACTTGTAGGAAGAGTATACTAGTCAGAGTATAAATAGCAAGAGTAAATATTATCATTTTTGGATGTCAGTTATTAATCAAGTTTTATAAGACATACAGCTTGATAAAATATAATCAGGTACATGTATAAAAATTTTACACAGGGGCTGGGAAGGTGGCTCAGTGGTAGAGCGCATACCTTGCATGCCAGAGGCCCTGGGTTCGATTCCTCAGCACCACATAAGCAAAAAGAAAAAAAAAAAAAAGCCGGAAGTGGCGCTGTGGCTCAAGTGGTAGAGTGCTAGCCTTGAGCTGAAGAGCTGAGGGACAGCACCCAGGCCCAGAGTTCAGGCCCCATGACCAGACCCAAAAAAATAAACAAACAAAAATTTTACACAAAAATGCTTATGAATATAAGAAAAGAAGATGTCAGCAAAAAGCTTAAACTAATAAGGGATTATTAGTTACAAAGTATAGAACTTACTAAGATATGTTAAAAGGAATACAATGGAAAAATATAATGCCAATTTTATTTTATTTTATTTATTTATTTTGGATCAGGTCATGAGGCCTGAACTCTGGGCCTGGGTGCTGTCCCTCAGCTCTTCAGCTTAAGGCTAGCGCTCTACCACTTGAGCCACAGCACCACTTCCGGCTTTTTTCTTTTTGCTTATGTGGTGCTGAGGAATCGAACTCAGGGCCTCATGCATGCAAGGCAAGCACTCTACCACTGAGCCACCTTCCCAGCCCCAATACCAATTTTATATGAAGGAAAAACATATTTAAGTGTGTATAGTACTTAGTATAAACCCTATAGTTATATATAAGCATTGTGCAAATATGTATATGATACAAATACAAACATTCACATAAATATAAACCTGGAGTGAAGCCCGGTGTTGGTGGCTCTCACACCTGTAATCCTAGCTACTCAGGAGGCTGAGATCTGAAGATCGTGGTTCAAAGCCAGCCCAGGCAGGAAAGTCCATGAGACTCTTATCGCCAATAAACCACCAGAAAACTGGAAGTGGCACTATGGCTCAAGCTCAGCCTTGAGCTGAAGAGCACAGGGACAGCACCCAAGCCCAGAGTTCAAGCCCCACGACCGACACAAAAAAATAAAAATAAAAAATAATAATAATAAAATAAAAAATTAAAAAACCTGGAGTGCAATACTAAAACCTAAAAATCATAGTTATGTCTGTGTGATAACACCACAGGCAATTTTTATGTCTTCCTAATTTTCTATATCATGTACATTTTTATAATAGAAAAAAACTACTTGAAGAAATTTCCAAAATATAAGACCTACTTTGGAACAATGGCAGTGCAGAATATAAGATCTACTTTGGAACAATGGCAGGGCAGAATAGGAAAATGTCCATACCTTGGTTTGAATGCCAGCCTGTCCAGTTGCAAACTCTGCTGTCACAGATTTGTGACATATCTGAAAATACTACCTATCATCTTTTTAGAGGTGCTGTGATAAGTTCTGGAGCCTGTTCACTGAATGTGATGCTATTCACATGGATGGCCTTCAACATGGCTTATAAATGAAATATTAAAAAAAAAAAAAAAAAGTGCTGGGCTGGGAAGGTAGCTCAGTGGAAGAATGCTTGCCCAGCATACATGAGGCTCTGGGTTTGATTCCTCAGCACCACATAAGCAGAAAAAGCCAGAAGTAGTGCTGTGGCTTCAGTGGTTGAGCAGCCTTGAGCTGAAGAGCTGAGGGACAGCACCCAGGCCCAGAGTTCAAGCCCCACGACCAACCAAAAACTAAAAAAATAAAAAATGGAAGTGCTTAGCCTATTCCTAGAACCCAGTCAGGCTACTTTAAAAAAAAAAAAAAAAAATCTTCTTTTTTTTGGTCTTTTTTTTTTTTGGTCAGTTGTAGGGCTTGAACTCAGGGCCTGGCCACTGTCCCTGAGCCTCTTTTTGCCCAAGGCTAGCGCTGTACCACTTAAGCCACAGTGCTACTTTTGGGCTTAGTTGTTTTTTTTTTTTTGTTTTTTTTTTTGAGTGGTTAACTGGAGATAAGGGTCTCATGGGGACATTTCTGCAGAGGATGGCTTTGAACCTCAATCATCAGATCTTAGCCTCCTAAGCAGCTAAAATTGCAGGTATGAGCTACTGGCGCTTAAAAAACTTTTTAATAGCAAATCCAATGTAACACAAGTTTAGGCTATTGTCAATATTCATGTTTCCCTTGAAGAGAAACTATGAGTAATTTTACATCCCTTCTACTTTTCTTTTATTCAGACTTGAAAAGATAGCCAACTGTGTGTGTGGGTGCGCGCGCGCGCGCACGCGCACGCATGTGAGTGCACGCTGCTTCTGGAGCTTGAACTCAGGGCCTAGGCTCTGTCCCTGAGCTTCTTTTGTTTAAGGCTTAGCACTCTACCACTTGAGCCACATCACTACTTCTGGTTTTCTCTGAATAGTTTATTGGAAATAAAAGTTTTGTGGATTTTCCTGCTGGCTTCAAAGCAGGATTCTCAGATCTTCAGGCTCCTGAGTAGCTAGGATTTCAGGTCTGGCACACCAATGCTCTGCCTACTTTACTTTTATAGTGAAATACATAAAAATAATCTTTTTTGGGGGGAGGGGCAGTCCTGGGGGTTGAACTCAGGTGACCTAGGCTCTGAACTTGAGCCTTTTTACTCAAGGTAGCACTCTACCACTTGAGCCACAGTTCTACTTCTAGCCTTTTTGGCAGTTAACTGGAGATTACTTTTCTGCCCAGGCTGGCTTTGAATCACTATCCTCAGATCTCAGCTTCCTGAGTAGCTAGGATTACCAGTGCCTGGCTTTTAAATAATCTTGACTAACAAGAGAAACACAAGTTTAGGTATCAAATATGTGATTGAAAGGAAGCATTTAAGAATGTGACCTTAGAGAGAGGCGCTGGTGGCTCACGTCTGTAATCCTAGCTAATCAGGAGGATGAGGTATGAGGATCACAGTTCAAAGCCAGCCCAGGCAGGAAAGTCCTTGAGACTCTTATCTTCAATTAATCACCAGAAAACTGGAAGTGATGCTGTGGCTCAAAGTGGTAGAATGGTAGCCTTGAGTGAAAGAGCTTAGGGACATGGCCCAAGCCCCAAGTTCAAGCCCCTAAACCGACCAAAAAAAAAAAAAAGTGACTTTAGACAAACTGCTTAAACCTACTAAACTCCATTTTCTCCACATTAACCATAAGATAATAACTTTTTCACAGATCCTTACATGGATGAATAGGGAAATGCAGGTAATTACTAGAAAAGTTCTTTCTTTCCCATGATAATAAAACAGCATGTCCTGCACAATTTTGGTACAAGCATCATCCTGTTACTTAATTGCCTCTATCAGGTGCAGCACCTGGAAAGTAGCAGCCTTCCTGTGGTAAGTATAAGAGGCAATCAGGTATTAAAACATCATGGTTTTCACTTTGAATAGTATTCAATTCAATTCAATTGTATATTATTCAATAAATTGCACGTTATTAAATTTTTGTTATTAGAAATAAGGCTTTCCATAGATGAGTTTGCCCAACTTTAGGTGAATGTAAATGTTCTGTAGAGTTTAAGCTAGACTAGGTTAAGCTATGATGTTTGGTAGGCTATAAGCAATAAGTCCGTTTTTAAGTTACAATGGGTTTATTGGGTGCTTTTATATTTTAAAATCAGAAAAAAGCAGGATCAGGAACTTTAACACCTTATTGAGGGTAAAATAAAAATTATTAAGATATTTTAGTATAAAAACAGGAACTCATGGAGAATAGAAAGAGGAATTTGGGAAGTAATACATATACACCTGCAAAGGTAAAAAGGTGCCCTAGGGCTGGGAATATGGCTTAGTGGTAGAGTGCTTGCCTAGTCTGCATGAAGCCCTGGGTTTGATTCCTCAGAAACACATAAACAGAAAAAGCTAGAAGTAGCACTATGGCTCAAGTGGTAGAGTGCGAGCCTTGAGCAAAAGCATCTCAGGAGTGCCCAGGCCCTGAATTCAAGACCCAGGACTGGCAAAAAAAAAAAGGTGTCCTAACCATTAGATTCAAAAGCATCATGTCCCAAGGGCATCATGTCCTTCACATGTACATTACACTACAGGAGAAATCAGGTTATTGCAATTTAATGATGCCAGTTAATAAGATTATTCTATATATCTATCCTCTACTCACTATCCTTCTGCTCTGCCTCCATGAGTACCAGAAAACTTTTAAATTATTGTCTCTTTTTCATATAGAGTCACAAAAGCAACAATACACTGGTTGATAAAAATTTTAATTTGGCAGTTAAAATTCACTTAGTAAATTAATTCATGTCAGTCTCTTGCAAGTGTGACCTATCAATTCTAAGTACACTGGGGTAGGGAAAGGGCTTTGTAGCTGAGGACCCAACAATACACAGCCCTTCTCTTGTACTAATACTTTTTCAATTCCCCTAACAACATTTCTACCTGCCCTTCTTCTACCTGACATTATTAAGAAAGCAAAACATTGCAAGGAATATGACATCGATTTGGAGAAATAAAAAGGGATAAAATTTGAATAAGAAAAATGAAATTTGATATTTTGAGGAACCCAAACTGAAATATAGTTAATATTGTGTCTGGTATAATGATAGCAAATTTCTGTTGATATCTCCCGCCTGCCAATCACAGAATTTCTGCACAGAGCACTAAAACTATTGCAACGAACAGTTTTAAAATACAGCTGCACTGAGACGGGAAAACATTTGGCTCCCTAAAGAGAAGGAAAAAAAATACCATCTGGATTTGAGCCCCTCCTAGACTGTAAAATGGGATTATGGTCACAAGCATCTCACTGATTAAATTTGGCTTTTGTTCATCTTTTTTTTGTAATACTGATGTGTGATATGTTGTCCTCTAGGCTCTGCAGCAGCATTTTCCCTAATCCCCCTGAATACCGAGATCCAGATTCAGTTTCAGGGCAGTTTCTCCCTCATCTAGGTTTTAATCAGGAAGCCATTTGGAGAGAACACAGTCAATTTTGATATCATGCCAGTAACTATTTATGTCTACTTGAATATCCTTTGATCCCACATTTCCCAGTGCCTAGTTAATTTCCTCTCTGAAGTATTCCTAGAAACTTAATGTTTCCTAATAATTCAGTACGTATTGAACATTTTAACCCTATGCCAGGCACCATGGAGATTAAAAGAAGTCACAGGCTGTGTATTCTTTTTATTATTTTGTATTGTGTTCTAGGAGATGTGTTTAACTTCTTGATATTTAAAAATAAAACATAGGGCTGGGAAGGTGGCTCAGTGGTAGAGCGCTTGCCTTGCATGCCTGAGGCCCTGGGTTCGATTCCTCAGCACCACATAAGCAAAAAGAAAAAAGCCGGGAGTGGCACTGTGGCTCAAGTGGTAGGGCGCTAGCCTTGAGCTGAAGAGCTGAGAGACAGCGCCCAGGCCCAGAGTTCAGGCCCCACGACAGGACCCCAAAAAATAAATAAAATAAAACATAACCTGAGACCTTAAGTTCAACCAATTTGGTAACGAAGGCAATTTAGTATGCAGAGTTATTTTAGAAAAGAAGTAAGCAAGTAAGTAAATCCAACTAGCATGAAACTTCTGGGAAATGACAGCAACTGTGCTGAGTTCTAGTGAGTAACCAAGTGAAAATAAGGAGAAAATTAACAAAAACAACAACAAAGACAAGCTTGCTTTACAAAACTTAGCTGAGATATACCATATCTGACTGAAATAAAGCTATCTCAGATATCTTCCCAATGACAACAGATTGGGGTGGGGGAGGTAAAAGATGGACAGAGGAAGGAAAACTTTGTGTACAAACCTATAGATATTTACTTACACCTGTACATACTTTTTTTTTTTTTCCAGTCCTGGGTCTTGAATTCAGGGCCCCAGCACTGTCCTTGAGGTTCTTTTGCTCAAGGCTAGCATTCTACCACTTAAGCCAACGCACCACTTCTGGTTTTTTCTGTTTATATGTTACTGAAGAATCAAACCGAGGGCTTCATACATGCTAGGTAAGCACTCTACCAGTAGGCCACATCCCCAGCCCCTATACACACATTTAAAATTAAAAGGGTATCTAATTCATTAATGTAGTATTAATGCTTTTTCTGTTGTTACATTAAAGAAATCATACTATTCAAATCTTTGACATCAATATCTTTCATCATATAAAACTACTTTCAGAGTGAATTTTCTAGTTTTTTTTTTTTTTCCAGTTAAAAGTATGTCGTGGGGCTGGGAAGATGGCTCAGTGGTAGAGCGCTTGCCTTGCATGCCTGAGGCCCTGGGTTCGATTCCCCAGCACCATATAAGCTAAAAGAAAAAAGCTGGAAGTGGCGCTGTGGCTCAAGTGGTAGAGCTCTAGCCTTGAGCTGAAGAGCTGAGGGACAGCGCCCAGGCCCAGAGTTCAGGCCCCACGACCGGACCCAAAAGCAAACAAACAAACAAAAGTATGTCTTATTTTCTTTCTTTCTTTTTTTTCCAGTTAAAAGTATTGTCTTTTACTATATGAAGGAGCAAAGGAGATTTGAACTGCATCAGAAAAGGGCAGTGAGCATTAATTTAGTTCCCACAGGGGATGGGGCTCTTAGAAGATTGAAACCTGGAATTAAAATCAATTCTTTATTTTGGTGGTTTTGCTTTCTTTAAAATTTTCCCCCTTTCTTCCACCTAACTTTAACTTCAGCCTCTATTTGGTTTTCCTTATTCCTCAACAGTAGGTAAATGGTAAAAGATGGAAAACTACCTAAAAGAAGTAAATAATCAAGAACTAGGATGAAAGGAGATATGCAGGTTTCCTTGCCTTATACTCCAAACAAAGACATCTACTCTTGTAATCGCACTCATCTGGTTTTCTTCTAGACTTGAGCATTCAATCCATCTCTGTAAACAAGTTGGAGACAATGAGTGAAAAACTTGGCTCCAATTTGTTTCTTTACTATCTATTAGCTAGAATTTCTCATCGCTGGTACTAATATGAAAAATTTTAACCAGATACTAACTTTTCATTAGAGTTGAATACTGACCATAGTATCAGAGGTTTAAGTCCATCATGGCAGGAAGGGTCACAGCAATCAAAAGACAGAGAGTGAATGAATACCTTTTATGCTCTCTGCATTTCTTTTTAAGATTTTTATTTTCATTTTTTATATAACAGCATTTTTCTCAGTCTATACTGTCTTAGGAAATTTCATTCCAAAGCATAATAACCTAGACCTCTAACACTATATCAGGCTTTATTCTTTCCTCCTCTTACTCGTTTGATTGGTGTCTATAATCTTCACACTGTGTGTTTCATAAGTGATATAAATAATTTTTAACCTTTTTTGGGGGGAGGGGTAAGCTGTGCAGCTTGAACTCAGGGCTCGGGTGTTGTCTCAGCTTTCTCACTCAAGGCTAGAGCTCTACCACTTAGAGCCACAGATCTACTTCCTGCTTTTTTCCGGTGGTTAATTGGAGATAAACATCTGACAGACAGTCCTGCCCAGGTTGGCTTCAAACTGTGAGCCTCAGATCTCAGCCACCTGAGTAGCTACCAGCATCTAGCTTATTTTTTAGAGTTTTCAATATTAAGGTTTGCATACAATATATTTAACACTTCAAATAAGGATATATTTGTAAAAACTAAAACTAAAACTTCCTTGGCATTTTAGTCTCCTTTTTAAAAAACCAGTTAGGTCAGCTGACCTCTGCAAAAACTAGCATTGATTGAGTGAGCCAATGGTAACATAAATTAATTTTAGTGATATGCTGATGGCTCATACCTGTAATCCTAACTACTAAGGAGGCTGAGATCTGAGGATTGCAGTTCAAAGCCAGCCTGGGCAGGAAAGTCCGTAAAACTCTTATCTCCCATAAACACTCAGAAAACCAGAAGCTGAGCTGTAGCTCAAGTGGTAGAGCGCTGGCCTTGAGCTGAAGAGCTGAGGTACAGCGCTCAGGTCCAGAGTTCAGAGACTGACAAAAAAACAACAACAAAAAAAACTAGAAGTGGAACTGTGACTCAAAGTGGTAAAGTGCTAGCCTTGGGCAAAAGAGCTGAGGAATAGTGCCCAGTCCCTGAGTTCAAGCCCCATAACTGAAAAAAATTAACTTATCTTTTTTCATAAATGATTATAAACTCACTCCAAGCACAGTAACAAAACTTCATAAGAAATCAAATAATGATAATCTATATTTTCTGAAAGCTAATACTTAGAGGGAAAAAAGGTTCGCCTTATATCTAGTCATCTGTAACAGGTCACATGAGTTATATGTAATTTAATGTCAAAGTAAGTGATAATTACAGTAATTTCAGTAGAGAAGATCAATAGAATGGAAATGTACTGTGGCCTGACGTGATCATCCTTTGTAAGCTGAACATCAGTGGCCCATGCCTGTAATCCTAGCTACTTGGGAGTCTGAGAATAGCATGGTCTCAGTTCAAGACCTGCCTAGGCAGAAAAGTTTGCAAGATCTCTTCTCAAAGGAGGTCTGAACAAGGTGGTACTTGCCTGTTATCCTACCTATACCCCAAAGCCTAACTAACATAGGCAGGTCATGCCCAAGGGTATGCACAGAAAAGTAAGACCCTATCTAAAAAATAATCAGCAGAAAAACAAGGCTGTAGACATAGCTTAATGGTAAAAGGCACCTGCCTATCAAATGCGAACCCCAGCGTTCAAATTCCAGTACCATAACAAAAACCCTTAAACAAATGTAATTTAAACTCATACTTAAGGATATTATAGAATTGACAAGTAGGAAAAAATAATTATAGGTAGACTATGGATATAAACAAATAATGCAAATTGAGAGAAACTGAAAAAGATATAGAAGAGACTGTGTGGTGGTACACCTGTTACTGCAACACTCAAGCAGGAGGATTTTGCCTTCCAAGGTGACCAGTGCTTGGCTATACCACTAATTTTTTAAAAAAATTTTATTGTGATTAAGTGATTATATAAATTTCACACTATTGTGATAGTGATACTTAGAGTCACAAACACATTTGAACCTTCATAAGGAAAATTGTCATTATCATGGCCTATGTTTGTGAATTCTATAAGCTCTAATAAGACAACTATTTTCTTCCACACTGGGTGATATGTACATTACTCTCCTTTTGCTTAGTATAAGCTGTTCCCTCTTTCCCTCTCATTCCCTCCCTCCCATCACTGCTCTTGAGTTATGAAATTCATTTTCATCTATGTCCAGTGCAGCTTAAGGGCCCGTCTGTGGAATATTTTCCCCTGTTTCACTCTGATTTTGTGTCCTCTTCCTAGCTATCCTCAGATGTGCACATATATATACCATATTGTGGTCAAGAACATGGAGTCATTTAGAAATGATAGAACAAATTGAGTGGAGGTCCTTTGTTTCTTGAGTCCTGTTTACTTTGTCATATCTCCTTGCATTTTGGATTTAACACCCACATATCAGGGAGACCGTGTGCCATTTGTCTCTCTGCTCTTAGCTCACCTCGCTCAAAATTATTTGTTCTAGTTCCAGCCATTTCCCTGTGAATGTGACTATTCTGTCCTTTCTAATGATTGAATAATATTCCATTGTATATCAGTATCACAATTTTTGGGTCCATTCATCTGGTGAGGCATCTGGATTGTTTTTATATCTTGGCTATCGTAAACATTGCTGCAATGAACATGGAGGTGTATGTGTCCTTGTATTCTGGTTCCTGTTGTTCAGGATAAATGCCTAGGTGTGGTATGGCTGGGCCATAGGGGAGGTCCATATTTAGCTTTCTGAAGACCCTTCAGACTGCTTTCCAAAGTTATACCATTATTTTTAACATAACTTTATTGTTATACCTAAAATAATTATTTAGTATTATTTTTGATTCAGTAAATTGTTTTAAAAAGAAACAAAATATTTTTCTAAACAAAGCTTTAACTAAAAATTTAACTTCCATACTCCTTCAATAATCAACTGGTTAGGTTTTCTTCTTATAACACAAAGCCAATATAAATAAAACAACTACAACTATCTCTAGACTTAGAGGAGAAATGGGAAATGGACACTTATAAACTGAAAGTAATAAATCAACTCATTCTCTTTCTCATCATTTCTAGTCCTCACTTGAAATTATAGGGATTTGGGTACAGAGCCAAGGTTCAGTGGGATCTACTAATTGTATGGGCAGAAAAATGGTGGCAGGAACCAAGATGGGAGAAGGAAGGAATTCTCAATAATTGTCCTTGTTCAAATGAGCTATCCTTATGAATATTGATGGCAGCTAGAAATAAGGAGTCCTGGAAGAAGGAACAGGCTAGAAAAAGGCTTCATCTGACAACAAAGTACAACTGTTATTAGCTTGTTCCTTCTAGCTCTAAATCCTAGTCTACTTAGTATTCAGAAAAATGTTGAACTGGCCTCTGTGCTCCTGCTTGTTCATTAACTATATCCTGACAAAGGAAGTTTCAACTGTGCCAGGTGAACAGAAAACCAGACCATACTTCTATCATGTAAACTTTTTATGCATCAAGAATCAGACTCACCTCCCACTTCTCAATATCCTGAAAAACATCAAAACCCATTGTTAAAGGTATTTCTAACCATAGCCTGGTTAATACACCCTGGACTAATCATCACAAGAAGACAAACTATAATACAGACACCACTTTGTACCTTTAATTCTTTTCTGAAATGAGTTATTACTTTTACATATTAAAACCAAACAAGGGCCAGGTATCAGTGGCTCATGCCTGTAATCCTAGCTATTCAGGAGGCTGAAATCTGAGGACTGCAGTTCAAAACCAGCCTAGTTCAGAAAGTACCATCTCCAATTAACCACTACAAAGCTGGAAGTGGAGTTGTGATTCAAGTAGTAAAACACTAGCCTTGAGATGGGGGGGGAGGGGGAGGGAGCAGGGCGGGGAGCCCAAAGACAGCACCCAGGCTCTGAGTTCAAGTCCCAGAAATGGCACAAAAGCAAAACAAAACAAAACCCACCAAGCACCAAAAAATTGAACAATCAGTGCTACCGTTAGAAAGGAGCTGGTGTATTTGCCTTGTACTTCAACTTTCCGCAGAGAGCTCACACTCCAGGCAGCGGCTTGTCTTAAGTTGGTACCCACACATTTACAAGAGCCTGCAGAGTCAGAATATGCTATCCTCTGTTGTTCTGGCTGCTGTTATCTTCTGAGACCAGCTTCCTAAAGGGTTTCAAGGCCCCTTGGCTTTAATGATTTTCATTCTGAAAGAATTTCACACTTGTCTGAAGTTACTTTACACAGAAGAGTCAGTCCACAGTCTCAACAAATGATCAACAGAGCCTCAGACACATACCAGTTATCTGACTGAGATATGGCCACTTAGTATTTCAGCCTTAGCTATATCTATAAGGAAGAGATGTCACATAGCAAGGAGACAATCACAGTATAAAGGATTCTCCCCATCAATCTTTCAAGACTTCACAAAATTGTACTGAACCTTCCTTCCCAATGTGGAGATCCAACCTGTATAATGTCATTGCTAGCTACGGTCCATTATCTAGGGCTGACTTTCACCAAGAGTTTATACTATAAACTTTCTGAAAATTTCACATGTACTTTACCATATGATAATTTCACAATATTAGGTTTAATGACAGTGGTATTAAAAGAGAAACTAATTCAGCGGTTGATTTTATCCTAATTCTTCAACATTTACTCCACAAAAAGATAAAAGTTGACTTTGATATTCCCTCTTTTCAAAGAAACTCAAACATTTGTACACCTAATCCCAGTACTCTGTCTTCCTTCCCACTCAAATACATGCTTGTGCATACACATCCATTTTTATATAAGGACCATGCAGCCTCCTGACTATGCATATAACATATTTTTTTCCTACAAACTGTTGAAGGTGTCTAAACTAACAACACGGACACTTAGTTGAGGCTATCCATGAGTACATCTATCCCAGAAAATTTCAAGTGTAGATCAGCTTAAAATCTGTATCTGTCCTTAGCCCTACACTGTTGGTGACAAACAGGTGTGCCACATCACGAGCAGCCAAAAAAAGAGCTCTGCTTCATCTTCTACTTCTAGCTATTTTGAGATTCTGAAGATTTTATTTTTTCTACTGCAAAAACCAACATGTTAATGAAAATCCCTCAGCCAAGAGGCTGGCAGAATAGCTCAATTGGTGGGGGGACCTGCCTAACTAGTGTGAGGCAAAATTCAAACCTTACTACACTGAAACCAAATAAACAAAGTTCTTTGGGATTGAGTGGATAATAGCTTTCAACCGCCGACATACTAAATGTTGTTCCTACCAGAATATCTTGCTGTGTTCTTATCTCAGTGTCCAAATCTCTGAATTCTTGCCTGATTCTGGGCCCTTGAGAACATGTACAGAAGCCAATACCTCATAAACAAAACATGTTAAAGCCATGAACAAGTTCAATCACTTAAACTTTCTAGTAGGCAGCCCTAATCTATTGCTCTCTCCCTCAGAGTGAGTCTGTCTGTTGGTGTGTCCATCTCCCTTCTCATTCTCTCTGTATAACTCTACACCCCTACTCTAGTATTCCATTCCTCTAATACAAACATTGAATGTGTACTGTCATTAGATACACACCTACAGGAAAGGGATTGCATCAGATCTAGTAAGATTATCACCCTCCAGGGAGAAGAAAAGGCACACCACACTGAAGACAGACAGCTGTTTCACTCCAACTTCCACTCCTTTAACAACCCTCACTCTTCCACATTCATTTCAGAGACTTAGCTAGGCTTTTCTCTACCCCTCAGCTGACAGTAAGGGCGATCTAGTACTGAACCCCTGCTTTCAGCAGTTAAGCTGCTTGGCTACCCAGAAGCTCAGATTCCCCAGAGCCAACAAGACTTGGTTTCATGCATCAAGGGACAGGCTTGAAATAGATTCTGCTGTTAAACCTAGCAGTCACTAACTCACAGGTCCGCCTGCAGCGGGGTAAGTTTGAGAAGCGTCCTCACTGATCATCACACTCTACTTCAAAGCACTTGGGGGCCAGAAATGCAAATAGGGGACTGATTCATCCATGTATGTGCCACCCACCTCCTCCAGACCCCATGATGGGGTATGGCTTGTCTCCAAAGACAGAGTGCCATCCTCTTCTGAGAAGGGTGTGGAGCTCTTTTCAGGTACTGTATCTTCAGGTTGGATCCCATGCAAGTACAGCCTATCACTGCAGTAGCCAGATGAGGAGGGCAAAATGCTCACAGTCATGCCACTGACAGACAGATCACTCTGAGAAGCAGGCAGTCTGGAACCCTGGGGGGGCTGATCCACGTGGGAAGATTCTGTACGCTCAAGGCCTCCTGACGGTTCAAGTACTGATGAAGGAACAGAATACTGGGCTGTGCAGGGATCTGTTGAAGAGGCACTGGGTATCCTTGTGATTCCTTCCCTCACACACTGGCTCGCTGAAAGTTGGTCTTGATTTCTTGGATTTGAGATATAGTCTGTCCTAGGCAAAGTGCTGCTCAGAAATCCAAGCCGAGTGCCTCCTTGCTCCACTGCAGTCTCTCTTTGCAAAGGCAGCAGCACAGCCCTGCTGCTGCAGGATGCTGTCCTTGGAAATTCCACCAGTTGGCTCACTGACTTCTCACAGTTCCTTTCTGCTGGGTTATCAAGCAGGTGAGCGATGACAGTCTTCCCCTCTTCCAGGGAATCCCAGGCCCCTCTAGCTACTGATGACTCATTCTCTAACAAAAGGTGAGCAGTCTGAATCTCGGCTTGGTATCTCTCCTTCACCTGCACAATCATTCCCTGATCGGCCACCCCTGATTTAGGGGCTAAGTCTTCAGGTAGCAAAATGTGTGAGGGAGGACACTGGGCCCCTCCCACTCCGTCCTCCTCTCGGAGACTCACTGGCAACTTCCTTAAGGTTTCAGTCTCTTCAATGACTCCAGCTCCTTCCAAATGTTCTTCCTCGTGAGACGCCTCTGGAGTAGGGATTTTCTTCCCCCTCCACTTCCTTTTGAACCGAACCCTTTTCTTAGGAGATATAGGAGCCTTCTCGGGAACAGCTATTGACTCTTTCGGCTCCTTAACACAGCCCAGTGAATTTCCCATTTCTTTCCTCTCCTAATCTCCACAAAAACGCAGCTAAGCCTGTCCTGGAATCCCAGAGAAATTCCAACCTCGGCTTCATCGGATTCCATGCACATTTAAAACCATGCACTATGCCGGCAATCCCTCCAATTCTTTCTCCCTCCCTCCCTGCCTCTGTCTCTTCCAGCCGCTGCTGTTTCAGACAGCCATCTTACAGGCTCAGAGCTGCAACAAGACAAATTCAAAGCATCTCACTGCAGTTCAGAAATCACTTGACCTAAAAGCAGACAGAAACCGGATTGGCTGCAGCTTCCTCTCTCCAAATATGAGGTAATTGGAGCACTGCCCTCAGTAACACAAACAGAACACAAAAATGAAGCTAGAAATCTATGGGGAGGGGGTAAATGAGGGAGGGTGAAGAGGAGGGAGGAAAATGTCAGAGTACGTGCAAATGGGAGGGGAAAGAAGAGAGGTAAGGTGGAGAAATCAGGAGGAGAACAATATCAAATAGGGAAAAAGCAAACCAGCTCAGCTGGTGCCAACCAGCAAAAGGGAAGGGTTGAGCAGAGCCAGAGATGCAATTATGGCTCCCAATCTCCGAAATGAAATACGTTTTAATTGTATGAAGATGTCTGAAGGAAAATATCAAGCAAAATATGTATGATTCTGAATTTTTTCAGATCAAAATACAATTGCCTTAATTAACTTTTAAATCCAAACAAACACTAGACCTTACCCCTCACATTAAAAAATGAAACACATGTTTGAAGGACCTAGCCTCCTGTAGTATTTATTCCCCTCTTTCCCTTTTATCCCCCATAAAAAGAAAAGTAGAGGAAAAACCTGGAAAGCAGCATTCTGAATACAGTATGTGAAAGCTCAATGGAAAGAATGTGATTTCCAAATACAACAGCGAAGCAAAGCAGGGTCTCCACACCAACAATATTGGACACAAATGCTCTACCGTGATTATTGGTGCTGCTGCAAATAGCTAAAATTCTTTTTACACACCTGTTAAGCACCAAGCACTGTAGGAAGCTATGTACATGGATTATTTCATTGAACTCTCATAGCAACTATGCGAGGTCATTTTATATTTTGCAGTTAAAGAAACAGGTTTAAGGAAATTGATTTTATCCAAGGCTAACCAACTAGTAAACTGCAGTGCTAGACTAGATGTCAATTCTATTTAAGTCTTTTCTTCTTCCTGAACTCAGGGCCTAGGCACTATCCCTGCACTTTTTACTCAAGATTGGTGCTCTACTATTAGAATCACAGCTCCACTTCAAGTTTTTTGGTGGTTAATTTGAGATAAAAATGTCATGGACTTTCCTGCACAGGCTGGCTTCTAACTGCAATCCTCAGATCTCAGTCTCCTAAGTAAGTAGGATTATAGGCATGACCCACAAGTGCCCTGCAAGATTTTTCATTTTAACAGTATGTCCCATCACTTTCTAACTACAAAGGATGAAAATCTCTACTCAGCTGCATAAATCACTATGGATCTGAAATGGCAACTATATTCTACATTGACCAACAGCTCCAACAGAGGAAGCTGCTAATTAAGACAGTGGGGGTGGACAGAAAAAAAGCTGATGAAATGAGATCCTCATGATTTTTACTGAAAAGAACAGTAACAAACAACAAACAGAAAGTAAACCTGAACTCAATTTTCGAACTAAAAAAAAAAACAAAAACATTCTGTGGGAACAACAGGATTCTTCTATCTAATTTATGTAGAGAGATGTTGCTGAATGGTATAGAGGAAAATAAATTATGTGGGCTGGGAAGGTGGCTCAGTGGTAGTGTGCTTGCCTTGCATGCATGAGGCCTGAGGTTCAATTTCTCAGCACCAGATAAGCAGAAAAAGACGGAAGTGATGTTGTGGCTCAAGTGGTAGAGCGCTAGCCTTGAGCTGAAGAGCTGAGAGACGGTACCCAGGCCCAGAGTTCAAGCCCCATGACTGGCAAAAAAAGAAGACAGACAGACAGACAGACAGACAGACAGACAGACAGACAGGAAAGAAAGAAAGAAAGAAAGAAAGAAAGAAAGAAAGAAAGAAAGAAAGAAAGAAAGAAAGAAAGAAAGAAAGAAAGAAAGAAAGAAAGAAAGAAAGAAAGAAAGAAAGAAAGAAAGAAAGGAAGAAAGAATTATATATGGCTCATGCTTGTAATCCTAGCTACTCTGAAGGATGAGATCTGAAGATGCTAGTTTGAAATCAGTGCAGGAAAGAAAGTCCATGAGATTCTTATCTTCAATTAACATACCTCCTCCCCCAAAGCTAAAAATGGAGCCATGACTCAAGTGGTAGAGCACTAGCATTGAACCAAAAAAGCTTATGGACAGGACCCAGGCCCTGAGTTCAAGCCCCAGAACCAGCACACAAATGTAGTTAATGTTAGTTACTTCACTGCTATACTTATTTAATCCCAACTACCAACGCTAGGGATCAAACCCAGGGACCAATGCATGCTAGGCAAGAATTACTACTGAGCTATATTTTTCTCCCAGTACAGGGTTTGAACTCAGGTCCTCATGCTTACATGGTTTATTTGCTCGGGTGATATTCTACCACTTGAGTCACAGCCTCCAGCCTGGATTTTTTTTTTTTTTTTGGTTGGTTGTGGGGCTTGAACTCTGGGCCTGGGCAGTGTTCCTCAGCTCTTCAGCTCAAGGCCAGCGCTCTACCACTTAGCCACAGTGCCACTTCCGGTTTTCTGGTGGTTAACTGGAGATAAAGTCTTATGGACTTTCCTGCCTGGGTTGGCTTTGAACTGTGATCCTCCTATCTCAGCCTCCTGAGTAGCTAGGATTACAGGCGTGAGCCACCAGCACCTGGTATCCAGCTTGGCTTTTTATTGGTGATTTTGAGTTAGATTCTCATAAACTTCTCTGCCCCAGCTAGCTTTGAACCAAGATCCTCCAGATCTAAGCTTCCTTAACAGCAGTATTAAAAGTACGAACTAGGGGCACCCAACTTTCTTCTAGCTTGCTTTCTTTTCTTTCCTTTCTTTCTTTCTCTTCCTTCCTTCCTTCCTTTCTTTCTTTTCTGAGACAAGAGTCTTACTATTTTGCTCAAGCTGGTCTTCAACTTCTACCCTTAAAAGACCCTCCTGCCTCAGCCTCTTGGGTTGCTGAAACTACAGGTATGTACTGCTATACCTGCCAGCAGTTAATTATTTATACCACACAGATCCAGATTATGCAGCAGAGGGAAGCAACTTGCCAGGCTCTGTATAAACATTGAAAACCTGTACCCAATTGTTCCTGGAGATCTAAAACACGCCCTCCACAGAAGGAAATTAGTAAGAAACCTAAAGGACATGCAACCCTTTCTGAGGCTGCCTCCAACTGCTTTTCCCCTAAGGCTGTTCTTTATAGCTGACTGCAAAGTTGCAGCGCCATCTTATGACCGTTATAAGCCACCGCAAGAAACAAGAGAGGAGATGGCATAGGATGTCATTTCATTAACAACCTGACATTGCAACAAAAAGTTCTCTAGGTGGCCTTCCTTCTGCAGTGAAGTCAGAAGGAACTCTGAAGTTGCACCTCACCCCCAAGGCTTGAGCATGAATTTTATAATGAATTAAAATAAACCAAATTCCTGAAAATTGATAATAGAGGCGAGAGAGCTGTTTAAAAACTAGTATCCTAAGCTGGGTGCTGGTGGCTCATGCCTGTAATCCTAGCTACTTAGGAGGCTGAGATCTGAGGATCACGATTCAAAGCCAGCCCAGGGAAGGAAAGTCTGTGAGACTCTTATCTCCAATAAACCACCAGAAAACCAGAAGTAGCACTATGTCTCAAGTGGTAGAGTGCTATCCTTGAGCTGGAGAGCTGAGAGACAGTGCCCAGGCCCAGAGTTCAAGCTCCACAACCACCACCAACAACAAAAAACTAGTATCCTACATAGTTTCTTTGAGAAGCATATTTACATACGTGAACCTATGCTTTTCTTCAACATCTGCCTATGTCAGACTCACCAGACCCTCATTTCCTTCTGCCCCAGAAAGAAACTGGACTAGGACAGGAACAGAGATTTTTAGCAGAGTAGAACTTGGTTAAAACTCCCAGCTCAGTTAATAAATAAGCTCAGTAACCCATCTAATTTACTAGGTGGACTCCATGTCTTTACCTGCAAAATATGAACACTACCACCTACTTAGTTGTAGAAAGGGATGATAAAATGTCTTTTTTCTGCTGGTGGCTCATGCCTGTAATCCTAGCTACTCAGGAGACTTTGATCTGAGGATCACAGTTCAAAGCCAGGAAAGTCCTGAGACTCTTATCTCTAATAAACCACTCAGAAAATCGGAAGTGGTATTGTGGCCACACACACACACACACAGACACACACAGACACACAGACACACACACACACACACACAGGAACGAGAAGGGGAAGTGGGGTGGGAATCGTCTGACTGGGGTCAAGTCAAAAGCCTCAGAGTTAAATTGAAAGACTAACACTGGCCAAAGATGTAGCTATATCTAAGCCCCTGTGCTGGCACAAAAACAAGACAAATCAATAGCAACAACAACAAAACCGTGCTTGTCATAGTGACACTATAAAAATACATAAAAATAAGTAAATAAATTCAATAAAGAAATGTTCAGGATCACTTTGGAGAATCTTAGGGAGCTAATTATTCTGAAAATTGGTAAATAGAG
This sequence comes from Dipodomys spectabilis, assembly GCF_019054845.1. Taxonomy (NCBI): domain Eukaryota; kingdom Metazoa; phylum Chordata; class Mammalia; order Rodentia; family Heteromyidae; genus Dipodomys; species Dipodomys spectabilis. The sequence goes on along the minus strand of NW_024870679.1, from coordinate 46,793,326 downwards.
GGAAAGATGTGAACTTTTACTAGTTACTAGGAACTATCCCTCAGGGTGGTAGATGAGATGAATTCCTTACAGAAATATCTTAATTAAAAAAATGAAGAAAGATTTAATGAAATTTGAAAATCATCATTTTACAAGCTCTAATAAAGTAATGGAACTAACAATCAGTAATTAATTAAACTATTAAGTGAACCACGAACAGAGATATAGAATAGATGGATCGGGTTGATGACACCTGAACCCACATATCAATTTTAATGTCCTAAATAGAGACACAACAGATATATGTCCATCCTCATGTGTAGCAAAAAAGTACCCAACACAAACAACATCATTGTCTTTGCAAAAAATTTAAACTGAATATAAATGAACCCTGGGTCTAAATCTAAACTGCCAGTTTCTGGGCAATACAATGCAAGGGATGGAGGTCACTGCTGGAAGCATCCGAGAGGTGCCTCTGGCATCTTAATAAGCGTTTTGAGACAAAAGACCTGAAGAGGGAGCAGAAGTTAATGCCAAAGTAAGATTATTAGGATCATCTGAGCATTGATTAGACATTTGATGGTTTTACAAAAAAATGAACTTTTTCTGTGGTACTGAGTATCAAATCAAAAGTATTTGTTTTTAAGGTGTGATACTATGAACTGTTTAAACAAACAGCTCTTATCTTTCAGAGCTATTATAGGAGATCTTTGATTTCCTTCAAAATAATCAACTGGGGTTTGAGGACAGGAATAGGATATAGGTGAAAAGACATTTAACTATCATGAGTTAATAATTATTGAGCTACATGACACATTATATGGTAATTCTTCATACTATTTTTCTACTTTTATAAATGTTTTCATTAATATATATTCTTTTTTTTCAGTGCTGAAGATAGACAAATATTTTCTTGCTGCCTATGTCACAGCAAGGTTTTGTTGTTGTTGATTTGTCTTGTTTTTGTGCCAGCACAGAGGCTTGTAATTGGCATGATGCTCTTGTTTGGCTTTTTGCTCAAGATTAAGAGCTCTACCACTCAAGCCATACCTCCAGTTCTGGATTTTTGCTGGTTAATTGAAGGTAAGAGTCTTGCAGTTTTGTCTGCCTAAGCTGGTTTTTAACCTTGGTCCCAAGATTTCAGCCTCTTGGGTAGGTAGGATTTTAAGTGTGGGCTATAGACACTTGGCTCCCAGCAGTTTTAATTAATTTATTCAATTTTCAGTCTGTAACCCCTTAGGTTTCTCCCTCACTTTAAAGCAAGTTTGTGGGCCAAAAATCAAAGAAAGTTTTCACTAAAGAAAACTTCCTCTGCCAGGTACCAGTGGCTCACACCTGTAATCCTAACTAATCAGGAGGCTGAGATCTGAGAATTGCAGTTCAAAGCCAGCCTGGGCAGCAAACTCCAAGAGACTCTTATCTCCAATTAACCACTGGAAAACAGAAGTGGAGCTGTAGCTCAAAGCACTAGAGCACTAGTCTTGAGTGCAAAAGCTTACGGACAGTGCCCAGATCCTGAGTTCAAACCCTACAATTGACCCTAAGGAAGGAAGGAAGGAAGGAAGGAAGGAAGGAAGGAAGGAAGGAAGGAAGGAAGGAAGGAAGGAAGGAAGGCAAGCAGGCAACTGAGGATGTAGCTCAGTGGTACACTGTTTACCTAGCCTGCTGGAGACCCCAAGTTCTATCCCCAGTATCGTAAACAAACAAACAAACAAAACCCTCTTCTCTGTTTGTTAAAGAGTTCCAAAGGGTAAGTCTAGTCCTACATGGAGGCACACCCTACCAGGGCATGCTTACCAGGTTCATGTTCGTCGTTATTCCTATACTTACAGCTCAAGACACCCTGTGGTTCCACCAAAATATAATGTTACCTCTGTACACACCCAGTCAAACCCATGCTTCAGAGTGCCAGTGCTGGCTCCAAACCAAAGTTCCAAGAAACAAGCATGTATTCTTAGCATTTTCTTAAGGTCTTAGGAATCCTGAAACACCTGCTGTTCTGTCTTCAAACAGAAGGTGGTGCTAACTCTCTAGATAAGATGTCACCTTGGCCGCACCCTTTTAGTCAGTACCTTGAGTTATTATATAGTAGTAGCCTTCTTTTCCCACCTACTGAATCCATCAGTCTAGTGGGTAGCAATCGAGTACTGGAGAGCAGTTTGAAAAATAGCTCTGTTTGGCTGTCCTAAAAGTTCTTCAAAAAAAAATCATTCTTTTAAATAAAAATAGATTTGTTCCAATAACAACCCAGACTTTAAAAGAAGTTTCATCTTAGGAAGGAGGCGCAATGAGAAGGCCATGTGACCATGGGAACACTTCAAGATGGCACTGTTTTCAAGTGTAATATGTCTGCTACAAGACTGTGCTTTTTCACATATGCAAATCTAGCTACCAAGGTGTTTCTTTACACATCATTCAGATGAGGAAAAGACAATATCAAAGTAAATTATCAATCTCATGCTACCCTTCTAAAGCATCAAAACCAACATCTCTTCCTATCTCTCATACTGAGTCCCTAAAGAGCCCCATTTTTTATTTAGCTGAGCAAACAGACTTCTATCAGACTGTCAAGGACAGGGCCAAACCACAAACATGAAAAAAAATTCCTCCAATTCGTCATGCAAATAGCTAAGAAGTTCTGAGTTTAGGATATAGCAGTTTATCTCCAGACCATTCTGAACTTTCCATACCAACTTTCATCCACCCTAGTTTACTGCCAAATACAGAGAAAGAAGGCTCAAATTCTGCTTAGATAAGGTAATGTAACTTTCTAGACATAAAAACCAAGCAAGAGTAGTCCCAAACTTCACAAATCCTACCTGGAAATGCAAGATGATGGTCCAGATCAGGCCCAGGGTTAGCTTGGGGTTGCCATCTGTAATATCATCATTACGAATATTCACTAACTTCACCTGAAAAAGAAAGGAAAGCCAGTTTTAGAACCTGTGACTTTCTATTTGATTTTTGCATGCTTTTATTATTTTCACACAGTTAAATTAACTTTTTTGTCTAAGTTCTATGAATTCCAACACATAAAACATTCCATCACCCTAAAAAGGTACCCTATACTGTATTCATCGTTAATAGTCAAACCTTGCCCCACTTGTACTGATTTTGCTCCTGGTCCTTTGTTTCACTTTTTTCCAGAATATCAAGTAAGTGGAATCACACAGCATGTAACCTTTGTAACTGGGCTGTTTTTTTTCCAACTCAGCTTAATAGCCTAGAGATCTCCAATCAAGTTCTCCTACCACTCTTCACTTGTTAATTCCAACAAGTACTTATTAAATGCGATTGTGGACTACTCATTAAGATAGTTACTATAGGTAAAATCTTAAGTTGGATCATGTTCCCTGGCTGTACAGAACCTACAGTGCATTGGAGCAAATAAGGAAATGCCAATAAGTAAGTGTTACATTAGAAAATTACTATGGAAACATAGAGAAAGACAATTTCCCAAGTTAATGAGAACTGCTGACTCCAAAAATATACACACTATGTAATGTCATGTTGATCCTTGCTGTTGCTTGGCAACCCTAGCTACACCAAATCATTCTATACAACTCACTCTGAAGAGCTGGACCTCTCAATTCCTCTTCACATTGCTTTCTCTATACCATAAGTCAGCTCTGTATCTTTACATTTGCTCCTGATTTTTTCCCTGTGTCTCCTTTTAAAAGCAACCATACCAATTGTGCTTTGGCTCTCTCTTATCCTTCAATCTCTGAATTTGCTCCCATCATCAGGAAGGATTAGGAGGAAGGAAGGTGTGGAGAAACCAGTATGGACAGTGGGAGGATCACTAGCCCACATTTCAGGAGAGCTGAGTTAAAAAGTCTCAGTTCCACTCTAACTTATATGGTTGGAGGAAGTCATTTCAGCCAAGTCTCAGTTTTGTTATCTAAAATATTAAATAATCTGGACTACTGGATCTCTACAGTATCTTCCAAAGCGAACATTCTTATGCTCTTAGCATTCCTCCTTATGTTCATTTTCAATCTTACTCTCTTTACTGCTTCTCCCTTCTTGTGTCTAAAAATATCTTCCTGAAGCCAGTTATCTTCTTGAGCCACTGGCTCACGCCTGTGATCCTAACTACCCAGGAGGCTGAGATCTGAGGATCGCAGTTCAAAGCCAGCCCAGGCAGGAAAGCCATGAAACTCCTATCTCCAATAAACCACCAGAAAACCAGAAGTGGCACTGTGGCTCGCGTGGTAGAGTACCAGCCTTGAGCTGAAGAGCTGAGGGACAGTGCTCAGGCCCAGAGTTCAAGCCCCATGACCAACAAAAAAAAAAATCTTTTTGACAGGTGCTGGTAGCTCATGCCTCTAATTCTAACTATTCAGGAGTTTAAGATCAGAGGGTTGAGGTTCAAAGCCAGCCTGAGCAGAAAGGTCTGTGAAACTTCATCTCCAATTAGCAAGCAAAATGCTAAGCTAGAGGCATGTGTCAGGTGGTAGAGTGCTAGCTTCAAGCAAGCTGTACAAGAAACTCTTGATTTTAAGCTCTATTACTGCCCCCCCCCAAAGTCATAGCTTCCTTATCTAAGGAAGGAATGACTCCCCTCCCCTACATTTAGGTCTACTATACTCCAAATACTTTTCTCTTAAAACTGTCTTCTTGGCTAGGCATGATAGTCCCAGCACTCACGAACTTAAGACTAGAAGAACAGAAGACAGCAAATTTGAAGTTAGCCTGGGTTACATAGTAAAACTTCATCTTAAAACAATAAATTACTTATTACTTTAGGAAAAAAAAAAAAACATTGAAAGCTGGGCACTGATGGCTCAAACCCGTAATCCCACCTACTCAGGAGGTTGAGACCTCAGGATCATGGTTCAAATCTATCCTAGGCAGAAAAGTTCATGAGACTCTTATCTCCAATTAGCCACCAGAAAAGTTGAAGTAGAGCTATGGCTCAAAGTGGTAAAAAGCTAACCTTGAGCAGAAAGAGCTCAGGGACAGTACTAAGGCCTGAGTTCAAGCCTTGCCACCAACCAAAAAAACTCCAACCACCAAACAAAAATACTATTCTCTTAAGATACCATTTCATGAACTAGTAATGTAGCTCAGTGCTACAGTGCTTGCCTAAGGAGCCTAAGGTTTGATCCCCCAGCACCAAACAAATCACCACTGAGGAACACCTAGAATCTTTTTTTCAGATCTGCCATCCATGTATCTTAGGGTACACCCTTATTCCATTTTCATAAAAATACAGCATTTTGTGTTGAGCTATGGTCAGTCTACCAGTTTCCATCTTTGGCATCTTGTTCATAAATACCATCACTCTTAAGAAGGCCACAAGTTCTTTGGAAGCACTAACAAATGAGCAAGTTAAGAGTCAGAACTGAGGGCTGGGAATGTGGCTCAGTGGTAGAGTGCTTGCCTAGTATTTATGAAGCCCCAAGTTCAACTCCTCAGTACCATATAAACAGAAAAGGCCAGAAGTGGCATTGTGGCTCAAGTGGTAGAGTGCCAGTCTTGAGCAAAAGAAGCTTAGGGACAGCACTCAGGCCCTGAGTTCAAGCCCCACGACTTGCAAAAAGAGTCAGAGTGAGCTGGTCAGATGTGGTATCTACTGAAAGCTTTCCTGTTACTAGGGACATGAAAGTATCCTTAAATAGAGTCCCAAATGCCAACATTCTCTACCAGGATGGTCTTACCTGTCGCTGTTTTAGGAAGTCTAGGGCAATCTGCACATTCTGCAGCCTATGAAAACGCATCCTGCCCTTCTCTCGAGGCTGCAAAGGAAAAAAAAGAGATGCTAACTTTACATATACCAACTTACGTACACATGTCCTTTCCTCTTTCATTTCAAGGATTAAAAGACAACACAAAAACTCCTCAGGACTGAAGCCAGGCGTGGGAGCATTATATAAAGCACCCTTAAAAGCAGGGTCTGCATGAGTTTTATTAGGTTCTCTACAACCCCCAAAAGCCTTGTGCACCACTCTGCAACCCCAAAACACACATTATTTGGGCACCAATGCTTAGTGTCATGACTTCTCCATTGTGTTCTTTCATAGTATGTGGCAGAGCTTGATTCTAGATGTGAGGTTAATGGGAATACAGATTGGCTTCTAAAATCCAGTGAAATGCTATAGGTAAAAGGTAGAAAGCCCTAAGTACATACTGTGCAATAATGGACAGAGGCAACCTTACACGATCCTAACCACAGTAGTTTGACTAGAGTTACCCAGAGTTACCTCAGAGATGAGGTGTTCCACATGCTCAAAAAAAGTGGAAAAATCCACAACAGCAGGCTTAAATCGAAAGTAACTAATCTCCCAGGGAGACAAGTGTCCCTGTTGGAAAGTCACCTATAATCCCAGAAGAAAATAGTGGCAAGGGGCTGTTCAACATTATTAACCCAAAGAAAGTTGTTTTCTATAATTTCACCCTTTATGTCATACAACCTAAGGGAGAAAAGCTATCTCTAACCAGTGCCTCTGATTCCTTGTCTAAGACTTAAGTATTAAAGTATTACCTATTATAAAGTAAAATGTCTATTTGTCTTGCTAGTGGTACAGAAATGGCTATCTGCCTCTGAATTTCTTTTTTGGTCGGTCGTGGAGCCTGAACTCTGGGCTTAGGTGCTGTCCCTGAGCTCTTCAGCTGAAGGCTAGTGCTCTACCACTTGAGCCATAGCACCACTTCTGGCTTTTCTGCTTATTAGAATCAAACTCAGGGCCTCATGTATGCATGAGTCACCTTCCTAGCCCTGCCTCTGAAATTTTTGTCTGTTCATTTTCCAATGGTTTTACTTTATTAAACTTGAACTGAAACATCTCTATCACTAAATTATACTTAGAATATACTTAGAATATTCTACCAGATGTCACAATTTCTCTGGGCAATATGATAACTTCTTAGGTCAAAGGCTTAGAAAAATAAATAAAATTTAAAAAGGTTTTAGTAGTCATTTCAACTAAACTAATTGTGACTGTGGCTTATAGGGGGACATAGTCTAAAACAGGATTCTAAAACAATGGGATAGGGCTGGGAAGGTGGCTCAGTGGTAGAGCGCTTGCCTTGCATGCATGAGGCCCTGGGTTCGATTCCTCAGCACCACATAAGCAGAAAAAGCCAGAAGTGGCGCTGTGGCTCAAGTGGTAGAGCGCTAGTCTTGAGATTAAGAGCTGAGGGACAGCGCCCAGGCCCAGAGTTCAGGCCCCATGACTGGCAAAAAAAATAAATAAATAAAAAAATAAATAAAACAATGGGATAGAGGATCAGTGAGGTGATGACATAACTTTAAGAGGTCAGAGGAGCCAGGCACTGGTGGTTTATGCCTATAATTCTAACTACTCAGGAGACTGAGTTCTTATGATCACAGTTCAAAAGCCAGCCTAGGCAGGAAAGACCACCAAAAAGCCAGAAGTGTGGCTATGGCTCAAGTAGTAGAGTGGTAACCTTGAGCAAAAAGTTCAGGGACTGCTTTCAGGCCATGACATGTCCCAGGACTACCACGAAAGAAAGAACGAAAGAAAGAACGGAAGGAAGGAAGGAAGGGAGGGAGGGAGGGAAAGAAAGAGAGAAAGAGAGAAAGAAAGAAAGAAAGAGAAACAGAGAGAGAGGAAGGAAGGAAGGAAGGGAGGGAGGGAGGGAGGGAGGGAGAGAGGAAGGAAGGAAGGACGGAAGGACGGACGGAAGGAAGGAAGGAAACAAGGGAAGGGAAGGGGAGAGTAGGGGAAGGGTAGAGGAGAGGAGGGGAAGGGAGAGGAGGGGAGGGAAGGGAGAAGAAAAGAAGAAGAGAGAGGATCAAGTAAGTATAGGGATATTGCCTAATCTGTTTTTGCAGAAAGATTTTAAATATAAAGGGATAATCATATATAAATACATACTAACTTTTATACATACTAACTTTTCTTCTAATGTGCTTGCCATCAAAAACAACTTCAGAACATGCAAGTTATATCTCTGTCCTCTACAGCAATTAGAGACTACCCAAAGTATCTGCATGCAGTGAGTTTGCAAACATCAGGCTGTTTTTGAAAACAAATGACAGGTGCGAGGTGAGAACCTTGAGCCAGAGAGGTGTGTTAGTTAGTCTGGACTGTGAAGCTGTGAGCAATCAACAGTCATGCTGTCAGCTAAACTATCCATAGTTCTGTAATCTGGACTCAGACAACACAACAAGGCACTAGAAAGCCATGGGTCTCCAGGTCACAGAGTCTACACACTGTGATTTTTTTTATGTCAACCATTCTCAGATAAACAAAACAATTCCCACACTAAGATCATATAGCAGTGGCAAGGGGCACAATTAGTTTTAACCACTTTCTTTGGGACTCATATTCCCAGGTGGAAAAGATGAAGGCAAATTGGTGACTAAGCTACTTGGAGCTGGAGAACCACGCCTCTCTGATGTCCCTGCAGTGTCAGCAGTGCCAGCTGGGATGCTGACATCCCCAGGAGGACCTACTACATCATCATCATCTTCCTCCTCCTGATCCTCGCTGTTTGTATGGCGCCAGGAGGGCATGCTCACCAGACGGAGGGTCTTCAGCCCTGCTGGCTCCTTTAGTCACCAACCAAGGCAAAGACACAACAGAGGAACAAGCAATTCACAAGACAAAGATGAGATGGAAATGAATGCAATATTTCTTAAAAGGTAAAAATAAAAAGGAAAATATCCTACTACCTCCAAAAAGAAATACAAAACCAAATCAAAATTAAAGCTGATGATCACATGGAACACTTCTTATGTTGAAACACACTTTCAGTTCTCCACGGTCACCTAAGAGAGTCTCTGCTTTTGTGACTCCACTAAGGGAGAAACATATCCTGAGATGAACTGAAAATTACCTGGATGCTATTTGTTGAAAAGATGGTATGACAATATCATAACACATGAAGGTTTTCAGAGGAAATTAAATCAGTATTTTTACCCTGTTCTGTAAACAATATCACCAAAAAGGATCACTTCTCAATACAAAATCACAATAAATTAATCAAATATAACACCCTCAATGCGTAAGACATCATTTTAATGGCTGAATAACATCTAGCACAGTGAAAATAAAATTCTGGTGACTTAAGACTTATAAATGAAGACCAAGGAAAACCAGAAATTACATGTATTAGTTTTTTTGTTTTTGTTTTTTTTTTTTTTGGTCTGGTCGTGGGGCCTGAACTCTGGGCCTGGGCACTGTCCCTCAGCTGTTCAGCTCAAGGCTAGCCTTCTACCACTTGAGCCACAGCGCTACTTCTGGCTTTTTTCTTTTTGCTTATGTGGTGCTGGAGAATCAAACCCAGGGCCTCATGCATGCAAGGGAAGCGCTCTACCACTGAGCCACCTTCCCAGCCCCTACATGTATTAGTTATGTTAACAAAAAGTTCTGAGCCAGGCACAGTTGGTTCACACCTATAATCCTATTTACTTAGGAGGCTGAGAGCTGAGGATCATGGTTTCAAAGCTAGCCTAGGGAGGAGACTCCTATCTCCAATTAGCTTCCAGAAAAGTTGGACATGGAACTGTTACTCAAGTGGCAGAGTGCTAGCCTTGAACAAGAAAGTTCAGGAACATTGGCCCAGGCCCTGAGTTCAAATCAGAGGACTGGCACAATTAAAAAAAAAAGTTTGTCAATTTTTGCCCAATAAAAATATAGAACTGCTGGGTGCCTGAGGCTCATGCCTGTAATCCTAGCTATTCAGGAGGCTGAGACCTGAGAATCCCAGTTCAAAGTCAGCCTTGGGCCAGAAAAAAGGTCCATGAGACTTTTTTTTTTTGTCGGTCATGAGGCCTGAACTGTGGGCCTAGGTGCTATCTCTCAGCTCTTCAGCTCAAGGCTAGCACTCTACCACTTGAGCCATAGCCCCACTTCCAGCTTTTTCTGCTTATGTGGTGCTGAGGTATCGAACTAGGGCCTCATGCATACAAGGCAAGCACTCTACCACTGAGCCACCTTCCCAGCCCCTCCATGAGACTCTTATCTCCAATTTACCACAAGAAAATGGGAAGTGAGCACTGTGGCTCAAGTGGTAGAGCACTAACCTTGAGCTGAAGAGCACAGGGACAGCCCCTAGGTCCAGAGTTAAAAAACAACGACCAGCCAAAAAAAAAAGATAAATTATATATATACACTGTACCACAAGATTTAAAAAAAGAAATGAAAACCCAAATAGTAGGGCCAGTGAGAGCCAAGCCCAATCCTAGAAGAAACTGAGTATCACTTCAGCGGTGAATTATAATGTGCCAAATTCTGTTCTTTAAGCACAACAAACAATGACTAAGAATCCACCAAAGGCAGTGAGTGGGCTGGGATTCACAGACTGCTCAAGCTGTGTGCATTTTCAGGTCTCTGTTTTTACACAGATGTTTCTAATACTCAAACCAAACTTTTCCAAATAAAAATTAAATTGTCAGCCAGGTGCTGGTGGCTCACGCCTGTAATCCTAGCTACTCAGGAGGCTGAGATCTGAGGATCGCGGTTCAAAGCCAGCCCGAGCAGGAGAGACTGTGAGACTCCTATCTCCAATAAACTACCAGAAAACTGGAAGTGGCGCTGTAGCTCAAGTGGTAGAGCGCTCGCCTTGAGCTGAAGAGCTGAGGGACAGCGCCCAAGCCCAGAGTTCAAGCCCCACGACCGACAAAAAAAAAAAAAAAATTAAATTGTCTATGGCACAAGAGAAAGAATATGAACAGCTGGGTACCAGTGGCGAACAGCTGGGTACCAGTGGCTCACACCTGTAATCCTAGCTACTCAAGAGGCTGAGATCTGAGGATCGCAGTTCAAAGCCAGCCCAGGCAGGAAAGTCCATGAGACCCATATCTCCAATAAACCACCAGAAAACTGGAAGTGGCACTATGGCTCAAGTGACAGAGTACTTGCCTTGAGCTGAAGAGCTGAGGGATAGTGCCCAGGACGAGAGTTCAAGCCCCATGACTGACCAAAAAAAAAAAAAAAACAATAAACAAAACAAAAAAAGAATATGACCAGCAGGAGTCTTTAACTCCTATTTTCTGAATAGGGAGAAGGAATTTTTTTTTCTCTCTCCTCCCTTCTTCAACCTGTTATCCTAACATAAATCCTTGCTAAAACTTAAAAAAGAAAGAAATATGAATTATACAGGAGAATTTGTGTTCATTATGACCAAATATAGAAATAATGGCCTATATTTAATCAGTTATTAGGCCATACCTGAAAAATAACTGAAACAAAAAAGGGAGTTGGGGATTGCTTAAGTGCAATCCTTCCTAGTAAGTGTGAGGAGGCACTGAATTTAAACCCCAACACTTAAAAACAGTAACAATGACAAACAAACAGCTGACAAGCCAAACTGAGAGGATCAACTAGAATTTGATGCAGAAGCTCGCTCAGAAGCTTTTATTAACATAACTAATACATCTAATTTCTGGTTTTCCTCTGGTCTTCATTTGTAAATCTAGTATGCCATCAGAATTTTATTTTCACTGTGCTACATGATATTATTCAGCACTTAAATTTAGCACTACTGATATGAAGGCATTCCTTACCATTAATTCTAGTACATTTTAGGACAAAGCAAGCATATCTAATTATCCAAGGAGCCCGCATGTCCTGCTTTCTGAGGTATGCTCAGACATTAACTTTAGCACCTCTGCACATCTGTGAGACAAGACTCAACAAATCACAGAAGGGAGAAAGTGAAATGAATCAGGGAAAATTTAACTCTAAACACCCAGACTTTTAAATGTAAACTTCAGGTCCTCAGCTAAATGCAGAAAATTAGGAAAAAGCAAATCACAATAGATGGGAAAATGAGAGGAGTCTACATAGACCAAAAGAAAAAAAAAATGTTACTCAAAAACATGTGTGAGTCTAATGTTCTTGAAATCCTAGTGTCTAAAAAAAGATGAAGAATACAACAGTATGCAGCAATAAAAGAATATTTGATTCCTGATTTTGAGAATATATAATGCATATATTGACTTTACATCATCTGTAAACTCTGATTTAGAAATAAACTCTATTAATTATCTCTCTTACTTCTTTCCACCTACCAGAGCAAGGAGGAAAGGTTGCTGTCCTCAAACTCAACAAGATAGACAAATATGCCACTAATAAAGCCACATTTGGAGGTCACTCATTACAAGAAGGGAGAAGCTCACCAGTTTGATGCCTGAGAGGACCTCCAGCAGAGAGATCAGGTTATGGCCATCCCGCAGGTCTTCATAAAGATCATTGATGTGCTTACGGACCTGCAGAGGAGAGTAAAACGGGATAGTTTTAATTTGATCTGAAAATACTTTATTATCCTCAGAAGAATTTCTGGTTCTACGTAACTATAAAGAATCTGAAACCAGAGTACTAATAAGATTATAAAATTTTCTGACTCGAATAAAATACATATGACATGGTAACAATCTGAAGTTGTGTTTTTCAAATTCACACACATTAAGCAACAATAAACAATATTCTAGAAAGTCTGGACAAGGAGATAGGGATTGTTATGACCTAAAATTTTTTGGGAATTACTATGAGCCAAAATGGGACGGGGATAGCTAATGGTGAACATATGAGTCCAGCCAGTATCCAGCTTTGTGGTGTGCTAAAAGGGAATTGAACGCTAGGCACATACATTTCATAGAGTAGGCCTCTGATTTAACTCCTCTCTTACCAAATGCACTTGAGATTTATTTTCCATGTGAGAAAATCAACTCCAATTTTCTAATTAAAACTAAGGAAAAACAGACCTCACCTTAAGGGGTAAAAAAGTGTGATTAATGTGAAACACTGAAATACATGCTTTATATGTCTTAATATGATCCTATTTTACACAGGAGGAAACAATTACAGAAATGAAGTAATTTGCACAAGGGAACCAAAGAAAAACATTGGCTCCAAGACTAGTCTTTCTGATTTTTGGAACTTTTGCTGTTAACTAGTATGCTTTATAATAAGCCATTATCTTGTTTTATTTATTTAATTCAAACTACTGCCTTGTGACATTTACTTATTATCCAATTCCACAGAAGCCAGGGCACACAGTGGCTTAGGTCTTATGGTTCTTTCCAAGTCTAGTGACAACTCCACTGGTGATGCTAACAACACAGAACCAGAACAGACTAGAGAAAAAAGGCAGAACATGACTTAAAATTACATAAATAATTTAATTTTCTAGGTAACAATTTTTAAAGGCTAATCTTTAATAAAGAAGAAGAAGTCACACCTAACAGAGGAAGCAGTAAAGGTTACTATCTGAGAACTCAACAAGATGGACCAATATACCATTGATAGAACTACATTTCCAGTCCACTCATCAGAAAAAGTATATTTCTATTTACTAAAACTTTTCTGAAATTTTTTTTTACCTTTTATTCACAATGATTAAAAAAGTATAAAGGTTTTTCCAAGTTGATTTCCATTGTGTACTCAAAGTGGAATGTCAGCAAGTATGGTAGAGCCTTCCTGGAACCCCGTAATCCAGAGTCTGAGGCAATAGGATCATATTTAAGGCCTGTGTCAGTGACATAATGAGAGGAGCGGGGAGCAGCAGGTGAGAGAAGAGGAACAGAGAGAGCAATGAGGATGATCAGGTTGAAGTATTACATATATGAAAAACAGTAATCCAGAGTCTGAGGCAATAGGATCATATTTAAGGCCTGTGTCAGTGACATAATGAGAGGAGCGGGGAGCAGCAGGTGAGAGAAGAGGAACAGAGAGAGCAATGAGGATGATCAGGTTGAAGTATTACATATATGAAAAACAGAACAATGAAATATTTTGAATTTGTTGTAGAAGGGAGAAAAGGGTAACGGAGAATGATAAAAGGAGTAGGCTTGATCCAGGTAACACTGTATACATATAAGGGAATTTCATAATAGAACACCCTACTTACACAAATAACATATGCTAATAAAGGTCCATAAAGAGTTGTGAGTGTGTGTGTGTGTGTGTGTGTGTGTGTGTGTGTGTTGCTTTTCTTTTAAGTAGAATATGGAGCCAGGCAGCAGTGAATCCAAACCTGTAATCCTACTCAAGAGGGTAAGATCTGAGGATCACTGTTTGAAGCCAACCCAAGTAGGAAAGTCTTTGAGACTCTTATCTCCAATTAACCACCAGACAGCCAGGAAGTAGAGCTGTGACTCAAATGGTAGAGCACCACTCTTGAGGGGAAAATGCTAAGGGACAACATCCAGGCCCTCAGTTCAAACTTCAGTACCAGCATACACACACATACACAGACGCACACACACACACAACCCCCAAACAAAAAGACACCTAACCCAGACTTGTAGATATTACTGATTTCCATGGTATAACCAGTCCTACCAATTTCAAGCTGTGATGTTGGGAAGAAATGTATATGTTGCATGACATTGTATAGCATTTCTACCATAGATATAATACATTTAATTAATCTCATGAGCAAAAAAAATAACCTGCACTAAAATACCTATGGAGAGCTTTAAGTATTTCCTAATTTTATTCTAAATATAATTTAGTTATAAGTTTATATAATAATCACTATGCTTAGCTATATAATTTAATAATTGCTATGCCTAGCAAGCTCAAAACTACTGAAGCTGTATCACATACCTCCCATGAGTCTACACAAGGTGCTCTACTGCAACAGTGGCTCAAGATTTCAATATTCCTCCCTCAAATGTGCCCAACAGGCGTTGGGAAGGTGGCTCAATGGTAGAGTGCTTGCCTTGCATGCATGAGGCCCTGGGTTCGATTCCTCAGCACCAAAAAAGCAGAAAAAGCTGGAAGTGGGGCTGAGGCTCAAGTGGTAGTGCACTGGTCTACAGCTAAAGAGCTGGGGACAGCGCCCAGGCCCAGAGTTCAGGTCCTACAACCGACAAAAAAAAAAAAAAAAAAAAAAAATGTGCCAAACATCTCAAGCTTGTGATGTGGAACAACCTTAGTACACCACTGATAGAAATAAGCAGTTCTACCACTCGAGCCACAGCGCCACTTCCGGCTTTTTTCTTTTTTGCTTATGTGGTGGCTCAAGTGGTAGAGTACTAGCCTTGAGCTGAAGAGCTGAGGGACAGCGCCCAGGCCCAGAGTTCAGGCCCCATGACCGGACCCAAAAAAGAAAAGAAAAGAAAAGAAAAAAAGAAATAAGCAGGTCATAAGGCCTGGATTTGAGAAGTCCAACTTTAAATGACAGTTAAGGAGTTACAAACAAATGTTATGGAAGTAGCTGGAGATACCAGAATTTAATCTGCGTCAGCTGAGATCCTAGGTCGTAGAAGTCATACATAGAGGTGTTAGCTAAAGACATGGGAAATGTTGGGCTTCTTCAGTGAGAAGCAAGAAAGGAAAACAGAGAGCTAACGATGAATTCAGCCTTAGGGAGTAGCTAAAATTAGAAGGCAGGAGATGGAAAAGCAACTAGCAAAGAACAGGAAATAACCAAGTGAACACAAGAAAGTGAAATAAAGGCAGGAATACTAGTAGCACTAAATGGTAAAGGAGGGGTGAAGGAAGAAGGAGAAAATTTTAAGTGTTCCCACAAATAAGTAAAAGTGAGAAAACTTTTTTAGAGTGATGTAACACAAACCATGTCATAAATAAATGGTAGGTTTAAAAATCAGAAAATAAGCAGGGCGTCAGTGGCTCACACCTGTAATCCTAGCTACTCAGGAGGCTGAGATCTGAAGATCGTGGTTCAAAGCCAGCCCAGGCAGGAAAGTGTGTGAGACTCTTATCTCCAATTAACCACCAGAAAACCGAAGTAGTGCTGTGGCTCAAGTGGTAGAGCGCTAGCCTTGAGCTGAAGAGCTCAGGGGCAGCACCCAAGCCCAGAGTTCAAGGCCCACTACTGACCTCCCCCCCCCGAAAAAATCAGAAAATAAGTAACTGTTTGACATTAAGGGTTAAGAAAAGAAGAGGCGGGCTGCGAAGGTGGCTCAGTGGTAGAGCGCTTGCCTTGCATGCATGAGGCCCTGGATTCGATTCCTCAGCACCTCATAAGCAAAAAGAAAAAAGCTGGAAGTGGCACTGTGGCTCAAGTGGTAGAGCGCTAGGCCTTGAGCTGAAGAGCTGAGGGACAGCGCCCAGGCCCAGAGTTTAAGCCCCATGACCGGACCCAAAAAAGAAAAAAGAAAAGACGAGAAGGAGAAGGAGACGGAGAAGGAGACAGAGAAGGAGGAGGAGGAGGAGGAGGAGGAGGAGGAGGAGGAGGAGGAGGAGGAGGAGGAGGAGGAGGAGGAAGAGAAGGAGAAGAGGAGGAGGAGGAGAAGGGGCAAAACCAGGGAAAATGAATAACTTTTTTAAAAAAGACTTTACACACTTCGCCATCCACATTTTAGGTATTATCACTTCAGTAAATGATACATGTAAGCTGGGCACTGGTGGCTGATGCCTATAATCTTAGCTATCCAGGAGGCTGAGATCTGAGGAATGTGGTTCAAAGCCAGCTCAGGCAGGAAAGCCTGAGACTTTTATTTCCTATTAACCACCTAAAAAACAGAAGTACAGCTGTGGCTCCAAGTGGTATAATATTAGCCTTGAGCAAAAAAGCTCAGACAGTCCAGTTCTTGAGTTCAAGCCTCACAACCGACCAAAAAAGAAAGCACACACACACACACACACA
The DNA here is from genome assembly GCF_019054845.1 of Dipodomys spectabilis. Taxonomy (NCBI): domain Eukaryota; kingdom Metazoa; phylum Chordata; class Mammalia; order Rodentia; family Heteromyidae; genus Dipodomys; species Dipodomys spectabilis. The sequence continues at coordinate 46,776,814 of NW_024870679.1, read as the reverse complement.
CAGATGGACAGTGTAGTACTTATCTACAATCCCAGCACTCAGACTGAGGCAGGAGGATTTGCATGTTTGAAACCAGCATGGACTACAAAGTAAGACCACCTCTCAAAAATTTAAAAACCGAAACAGATATATATTAATATATGTGTATATTAATATATATAATATATATACACTAAAAGGTATGTATTTGTACAATCATGCTTTCATTCCTCCAAGAAAGTCGATATAACAGTTCTGCTTTTCTTCCTCCTCCTTCCCTCCCCTGTGGATCATGGGGCTTTAACTCAAGACTTGGATGCTGTCTCTGAGTTCTTTTGTTCAAAATTAGAGGTTCTACCACTTGAGAGACAGCACCACTTTCCGTTTTCTCATGATTAATTGGAGATAAGAGTCTCATGGTCTTTCCTATCTGGGATGGCTTCCAACTGTGATCCTCAGATTTCAGCCTCCTGAGTAGCTAGGATTACAGGTATGAGCCACCAGCACCTGGCTGCTTTTCTTTTTTTGAGTCAAGGGCTTCCTATGTTGATTAGGCTGGTCTCAAACTCCTGGCCTCAAGAGATCTTTCTGACTCAGTCTCCTAATGAGCTGAAACCAGAGATATGTTTCCCTTGTAGGTTTTATTGTACTTGACATTGTTCTTCCATAAGTAATTACACTGGCTGTATTTTCCCCCATTTAAAAATGCTCTAGGTAAACAGGGGAAAAAAGTGATTTTATTCTTGATAAGACCTGTATATAGGTATAAAACTTGGGAGTGAGCATTAAATCATTATTTCAATAAATTATAGTAGGGCTTGAGAGCCTAATAAAACTTGTTATCACTAGAATATTAAAAGCACAGAAGACTGCAAATTAAAAGGAAGCATCTTAAGTGTGAAGTTAATTTCACATCAAGGCCTCAATGACTCCTCCCAAAATTCTAGTTTGGTTTTACACCTATGAGAAAAATTCAACACATTCTAAAGCATTTGGATGATTACTAGCTTATTATATCTCTCAATCTTTGTTTGCCTGACTATAATTACCAAGTATATAAATAAAATTACCAGAAAAAATATACAAAAAAGCTTTCAGAAGAGGAAATGAGGAGAAATTTTCTATTTTCCCCTTAAGCATTTTCAACAACAAACAGATGTTGGTGGCTCATTCCTGTAATCCTGACTACCCAGGAGGTTGAGATCTGAAGTTCAAATCCAGCCCTGGCAAACTAATCCAAGAGACTCTTATCTCTAATAAACCAGCAAAAAGCCAAAAGTGGAGTTGTGGCTCAAGCAATAGACCACCAGTTCCAATCAAAAAAGCAAGTAGCCAAGCTCTGGTGGCTCACACCTATAATCCTAGCTACTCAGGAGGCCGAGATCTGAGGATCGAGGTTCAAAGCCAGCCCAGGCAGGAACATCCATGAGACTCATTTCCAATAAACCACTAGAAAACTGGAAGTGGCGTTGTGGCTCAAGTGGTAGAGCGCTCGCCTTGAGCTGAAGAGCGCAGGGACAGCACCCAGGCTCAGAGTTCAAGCCCCACAACCAACAACAACAACAAAAAAAGCCAAGTAAAAGTGAGAGTCTTTGAGTCCAGCTCCCAGTACTGGCATACATGTATGCGTGTGTGTGCGCGCACACACACACGCACACACACACACACACACACACACACACACACACACACACACACACACACACACACACACAGAGCTCAATTTCCTTGACCAAACTATGTTAAAGAAAAATAAACAGGTCATATGGCCTGGTGCCAGCTGAAACGATGAATAAACCTACCCCTTACCTGGAAGGAAGGAAGGAAGGAAGGAAGGAAGGAAGGAAGGAAGGAAGGAAGGAAGGAAGGAGGGAAGGAAGGAAGGAAGGAAGGAAGGAAGGAAGGAAGGAAGGAAGGAAGGAAGGAAGGAAGGAAGGAAGGAAGGAGGGAAGAAAAATAAACAGGTCAGAGGAAAATTTCAAGAGGGAAGTATGTTTTTGACTCTTCTATACTTCAAATATTTAAAGTGTAGAAAATAAAGAATGAACTGAGTAATTTAGATGGATTTCTGAACTGTAAAGAGGAAATTCTAAACATTTTTCAAGGAAAAGTCAAACACTAAAAATCATGCTTGCCTAGTATTCATGAAGCCCTAGGTTCGATTCCTCAGTACCACCTAAACAGAAAAGGCCAGAAGGGGGACTGTGTAGAATGGTTCAAGTGGTAGAGTGATAGCATTGAGCAAAAGAAGCTCAGGGACAGTGCCCAGGCCTTGAGTTTAAACCCTAGGATTAGCCAAAAAAAAAAAAAAAGAGGGGGCGGGGCCATGGTGAAATCTATTCCTGTAATCTTAGTTACTCAGGAGGCTGAGATCTGAGGACTGCAGTTCAAAGTCAGCCCAGGCTGGTTAGTCCCTGAGACTTCTCCATCTCAAATTAATTACTAAAAGGCTAGAAATAAATGCTGGGTGTGGTGGCTCACTCCTGTAATCCTAGCTACTCAGGAGGCTGAGATCTGAGGATCAAGGTTCAAAGCCAGCCCAGTCAGGAAAGTCTGTGAGACTCATCTCCAATAAACTACCGAGAAAACCGGAAGTGGTATTGTGACTGAAGTGGCAGAGCACTAGCCTTGAGCTGAGGAGCTGAGGGACAGTGCCCAGGCCCAGAGTTCAAGCCCCACGACCGACAAAAAAACAAAAACAAACAAACAAAAAAACCCACTAGAAATGACACTATGGCTCAAAAGCTCAAGGGCAGTGCCCAGGTTCTGAGTTCAAGCCCCCGGAGTGGCACCCCAAAAAAATAAATAATATAATCCCCTAAAATTTTTGGACTCCAATAGTAGTACCAACAAACCCTGATTTACAGAGATTCTCTGAAGATGAAGTAGATTCTAAAATTCATAAAAGGTAATTTTACTTAGTACTCAGGTACTTTTGGCATAGGACATGGAGTCACCAAGTTTAGACAGAGATGGCCACAGAGCTATCTCCACAGGAAATACATGGGAAACAATGGCAGCACTTTAGCCAGCAGGCTGCACCCCTCTCATAAACTCCCTTGCCAACCTCTGCTGACATTTCCCACAGATATGAAGAAATAGAGAGGTGTAAAAGGCCCTGTACTATCTGGGGAGCAAGAGGTAAATGGTCCCCAGCAGTCTGCTGGTATTCTTAGTGCTACCCTGTGTTCAACTAGAGCCCCAAATATAAAAGAAAAAGGTAGCAATGGTAGAGTACATGTAGCTTGAAAGCCTTGGATGGCATCCTAAATTCTTACTAAAAGTTCCAAGAAAGCCAATGGCTTCTAGAGTAGACATATGAATTAGAAATAAAAAGAATTATTTGCTACATTAAATATTGCCCTTTCCTTTATATCCACTAATCTCTTAAGTTAGTAAGAATGAATCAGGTAAACCTCCTCCTGAGGAAAGATAGCAAAATTTATCAGGACCTAAACATTTGTCTACATATTATATATATGTGGATAATGTAAATAAGACTTCATTTAAAACCCTAATTTTTCTTTTTTGATGGCTCTGGTACATTAAACTCTTTCTTGGGTTTGTGGGCTTGCATTCAAAGTTACATTGTTTACATATTTCAGATGTTAACCTCCTTAACTCTTTCTTTTTTTTTTTTTTTTTGAGTCCGGTCGTGGGGTCTGAACTCTGGGCCTAGGCACCGTCCTTCAGCTCTTCAGCTCAAGGCTAGCACTCTACCACTTGAGTCACAGCGCCACTTCTGGCTTTTGTCTTTTTGCTTATGTGGTGCTGAAGAATCGAACCCAGGGCCTCAGGCATGCAAGGCAAGCGCTCTACTACTGAGCCAACTTCCCAGCCCCCTCCTTAACTCTTAAAAGAATGGATCAATCACATTCTCAATTAATAGAGGAATACATTTTCTTATTCCAGAACAAATTTTCCCAAAGAAATTTGGGAGATCCCAAATTAACTACAACTTGGGAGGCTTAACTAGTTTTGATCTTACAATGATCTCACAAATATAGCATTAGTGGGTATGCATGGACAATCAAGCCAAGGACATTTGAACTAAAAAAAAAAATCCTGATCCCTAACTTTTAACACAAGCTCAAAGAATTCAAGTTTACAGCAATGACTAACTAGCAGCAAATCTTTCTCTAATATCACAAGATGAACAAATGCTGTTTGAACTATGCAGCTAACAGCCAAGAAGAGAGGGAAAATAGTCAAGGGTTAAGTAAAGCTCTGGCTGGCTGCCAATATCAAACAATGCTATGATGTGTTCCTCTAGTTTCCCCATCCCTGGGCCTCCTGTCATCACACAGCACCGAGGCTGAGATCCAACAGGCAGCATCAGCTACAAATGTTCAGCGGGGAACCTGAGCATTTCAAAAGTCTGAGGGAGGACAATTCAACTTTTATACTGTTACAGAGTAGTATGAAAGGAGAGTAAATGGAGGTATGTTTAATAGAAAGAACTAGTAATTTTTATCACAAGACTCATGATAGATTTAGGAAAGTCATTTAAACCTCTCTAATTCTCTCTCCAAAAGTTGTAAAAACTGGCAAGATAAAATACCTTCACTTCCTTTGAGGTTACTGTGGGAGTCAAGTCAGATAAAATGCACTTCAAAACCATTATTTAAGACTGGGAATGTGGCTTAATGGTAGAGTGCTTGCCTAGAATGAATGAAACTCTAGGTTTAATTCTTCAGTACCACATAAACAGGGGGTGAAAAAAGCTGGAAGTGGCACTGTTGTTCAAGTGGCAGAGTGCTAGCCTTGAGAGAAAAGAAACTCAAGGATGGTGCTTAGGCCTTGAGTTCAAGCCCCACCACTGGAAAAAATACACACACACACACACACACACACACACACACACACACACACACACGTTGTTTACTCAAGGTAACAAATATTTATTGGATACTTCTCATATCCCTATGCAGTATTTGACAGGAAAAGTAGTTTAATACTGTTCAAACCCTCTATGAGCAATTTTCAGAGGAGAATGATACATGAACATAGGCATCAGTTCAAAGTTATGTAGAATAGAGATGGAAAAAAAAAATGGTTTAGGAGCTGGGAAAGTAGCTTAGTGGTAGAGTGCTCACCTAGTATGCAAGAAGCCCTGGGTTCAATTCCTCAGTACCACATAAACAGAAAAAGCCAAAAGTGGCTCAAGAGGTAGAGTGCTAACCTTGAGCAAAAGAAGTTCAGGAACAGTGCCCTGGCCCTGAGTTCAAGCCCTAGGACTTGAAAGAAAAAAGAAATTGGTTTAGTTAGCATAATGGAACTCAGGAAAGTTATAGTGAGGCTCATCCTGAAAGAGTTAGTGGCCAAGCTCAGAAGGCTGTGATGTGAGAGAGTGAGAGAGAGAGAGAAAGAGAGAGAGAGAGAGAGAGAGAGAGAGAGAGAGAAATAGTGTAAAGGTATACAGGATATAGAGAGCAATGAGTTGTCTAGTATGGCTATGGCACAGGTTACACAGGAGAATCTGGAAATAACATTGGACAGGTTAGTTGTTACCAGATTGCAAGGCTTTGCATCATGAAAATTATCTATCAACTACAGGCAATGGTTACCACTGAAGGAATTTACAGTTTGTTTTCCCTGCCTCTCTTCCATCCTTCTTGGCCGTGACACTATAAAAAGTAAGATACAATATCTGCACTCAAGTTACAGTCTAGCACAAAGATGCTACATAAGTAAATGCTATAAGATAAATACAAAGGAATATCAGGGGGCACAAAAGAAAGGGTAGTTGATGCCACGTGGGAAGGTTAGTAAAGAATTTAGTGAAAAGATATTAAGTTGACATTATTTAGGTAGAGCAGACTTTGGGGCAAGACCACAAGCAGAGAGAACAGCAAAACAAAGATACAGGAGCCATAAAATAGCATGCCACATAATTTAGCCAGAACTTAAGGTATGAGGGGAATTTGGCACTATGAGCCTAGAAAGGCAAGCAGAAACCAGAGCCAGTATTACAGGTTAAGAGCGTGTGTTAGTAAGTTCAAATTGCCTGAATTCTAAAGCTTCATTCTGCCTCTTTCTAGCAACATAGCCTTGAATATGTTACACACCCTTCCTAGACCTCACTTATTCACTGATAAAATGAAGCTATTAATAGATCTTACAAAGTCACTGAAGGATTAAACCAAATAATCCATGTAAAAGATTTGGTATAAAATCATTTGTAGGAAGCCCTCAGTATGCTATTACAATCAGTATTGTTGTAGTTGTTATTACTGAACACTTCGTTAGAAAACCATTATGGTGGTCAAGGCAAGAAATGAAAAAGCACGAAACATAGCAGAGGTGATAGCAAAGACAGATCCAAGCGCTCTCTCTGGGGTGGAAAGCAATCCACTGGTACCTGACTTGGTAATAAGGGACAGATTACCAGAAGTACTAAATCAAGGTGTCCACCAAACTGGGAAAACTAGGTACACAAGTAGAAATATTTAGACATGTCAAACAAAGGATATTCCTGAGAACATCAGATGAATATGTCAATGATACCTGAGAAACACGCATCATTGTTTTGGGTAAGAATGAAGAAAAGGCTCTACCTTTTCTGTATCCAGGTCTTACACTTTGAAAATCACCCTAACTTGCAGTCCTTAGTCCTAAGTAGCCCTAAGGAGCCATGTGTGATTTATATGACCATCTCCTGGGTTAAAGTTTCCTCAACTATAGATGGACAACTACTTATGGAAAAAAAAAAAAAAAAAAACCAAAACTCTACTGGTGCTGGTGGCTCAGGCCTATAATCCTATTTATTACACAGGAGGCTGAGGTCTGAGGATTGCAGTTCAAAGCCAACCAGTGCAGGAAAGTCTGAGACTCTTATCTCTAATTAACCACAGAAAAAGCTAGAAGTGGCATTGTGGCTCAAGTAGTAGAGTCTGGCCTTGAGCAAAAGGAGCCCAGGGACAGCACCAAGGCCCAGAGTTTAAGCCCCAGGACCAACAAAGGGAGGGGAGGGGTGGGAAAGTGAGGAGAGAGAGGAGGGGAAAGGAGGACCCAGAGTTTTGGTCCCAGGACTGGCAAGAAGAGAAGAGGGGGAAAGGGAGGCAAGGGGAAGGAGAAGAGAGGATTTCAAGGCATAGACAAAAATGTTAAATGTTACAAAGAAATTACGTTAAGAGGAAGATAAATTTTACAAGTGAAGGTAGCAATTAGGAAATCACTGACGTAGCAGGGCATGGTAGTACATGCCTATAATCCTAGCACTAAGGAAGCAGAGGCAATAAGACTGTAAGTTTGAAGTTGGTCTGGGATATATAGAGAGATCCTGTTTGAGACAGAATGTATCAAGAACATAGGCTTTTCCTAGAGCAGCAGGAATTACTAGAACTCATAAACTTCATGCTAATCTGTCACACAGTAGACAATACTGTTGGTAACATGTCTCTGCCTTGATTTGTGTGTGCGTGTGTGCCAGTCCTGGGGCTTGAACTCAGGGCCTGGGCACTGTCCCCTGTGCTTTATTTGCTCAAGTTTAGCACTCTACAGCTCTACTTCTGGCTGTTTAGTCATTAATTGAACATAATAGTCTCATAAGCTTTCCTGCTCAGGCTGGCTTTGAACTGTAATCCTCAGATTTTAGCTTTTTTTTTTAATTGTCGGTAGTATGGTTTGAACTCTGGGCCTGGGTGCTATACCTGAGCTCTTCAGCTCAAGGTGAGCACTCTACCACTTGAGCCACAGTGCTACTTCCTGTTTTCTGGTGATTTACTGGAGATAAGAATCTCACGAACTTTCCTGCCTGGGCTGGCTTTGAACTGTGATCCTCAGATCTCAGCCTCCTGAGTAGCTAGGATTACAAATGTGAGCTACCAGCCCCCGGCTATGATTTTAGCTTCTTGAAAGCTAGGATTACAGGTATGAGCCACCAGCTCCAACCTCTGATTTGATTTTAACAACAAAAATTTACCTCAATACTAGCTGTTCTGGAAATAGTCTGTGTCACTTGAATTACATGGTGGAAAATTTTATATAAAAACCCATTACTGAAGACTTAAAATGTATATAGTTGGGGCTGGGAAGGTGGCTCAGTGGTAGAGTGCTTGCCTTGAATGCTTGAGGCCCTGGGTTCGATTCCTCAGCACCACATAAGTAGAAAAAGCCAGAAGTAGTGCTGTGGCTCAAGTGGTAGAGCACAAGCCTTGTACTGAAGAGCTGAGGGACAGCGCCCAGGCCCAGAGTTCAGGCCCCATGACCGACCAAAACAAAACAAACAAACAAAAAATATATGCACTTGGCCAAGCATCAGTGACTTATGCCAGTAATTCTAGCTATTTGGAAGGCTAGGAAGGATCATGGTTCCAGGCCAGCCCAGGCAGAAAAGTTCCTAAGAACTGATGGCATACAACTGTCATCATGAAAGAACTCTACAATAAGTGGTTCATGGTCCAGGTAGTACCAGATTAGGAAGCAAGACCCTACCTCAAAAATAACCACATCAAAAGAGGGTTAAAGAAGTGGCTCAGTAGTACAGCACCTGCCTAATAAGCATAAGGCTCTGAGTTCAAAAATCTCAGTACAAGCCAGGCACTGCTGGCTCATGTCTGTAATCCTAGCTACTCAGGAAGCTGAGATCTGAGGATCTCAGTTTGAAGTCAGCCTACGCAGGAAAGCCAAAGAGACTCTTATCTCCAATTAATCACAGAAGAAAAAAAAAAAAAAAAGCTGGAAGTAACACTGTGGCTCAAGTGGTAGAACACTAACCTTGAACAAAAAGGAGCTCAGAGACAGTGCCCAAGCCCAAAGTTTGAGCCTCAGGTCCAGGGGAAAAAAAAATCTCAGTACTGCTTCCTCCCTACCTCCCCGCCAAAAAAGATTTGTGTACTTTATTTTAATTTTTGGCAACACCTAAATCTTATCCCTAGTCCTTTTTAGTGTTTGTTTTGCAAGTAGGTTCTTGCATTTTTGTGACCTTGGACTGATATCCAACAACTCTATTTCCCACAGAGGGAAGAGGAAGAGGAGGGGAGGGAGAAAAAAGGGGGGAAGGGCACTAAAGGAAGGAAGGAAGGGGAAAAGGACAGGAAGAAAAAGGAAATAGAAAAGGAAATGGAAAAGAAAAAGAAATTATTTATATATATATTTTTTAACTAAGAATCGTGTTCTTAGGATCCCAGGTATCATCTTTTATCCCCAACCTGAGTCTTTCTGAGATAGTAGCATGTTAATACTGTTTCCTCTATACAGGAAGGGAAGGAGGGAAAGAGTAAGTCACATGCAAATCCTTACAGACATGCCCATAGCAAGCAATTTGAACTTGTCTCCAAGAAGGGGAAAGAACAGGAAGAGAAGCATATGAAGGAATTCTACCTTCATCAAGTGCTTGTTGACCCATTTGGTAAACGTTTTCTTCTGAACCCGGTCTCGCTCATCTGCAAAGGAAACAGAGAAGGCATTTCACTTAGTGCTATGCAAGCAACAAGTTTCCAAACCTCTGCCTTATATACACTCCTTTCTTTAGAATCTCTTTAAAGGGTTGACTTTACATACAGAACACAGGACAATGACTTCTTGTTAGAAAAGCTTGTCCTATCCAAATTTTCTCTTTGGTTATAACAATATTGTCACCAGGTGCTGGTGGCTCATTCCTATTACCCTAGCTACTCAGAAGGCTAAGATCTGAGGATTACAGTTCAAAGCCAGCCCAGGAAGGAAAGCCCATGAAACTTTTATCTTCAACAAACCACCAGAAAACTGGAAGTGGCACTGTGGCTCAAGTGGTAGAGCACTAGCCTCAAGCTGAAAAACTGAGGCACAGTGCCCAGGCCCAGAGTTCAAGCCCCAGAACCAACCAAAACAAAACAAAACAAAACCCATAATATTGTCACTACAAATTAAAAAGAATCACATGCCTCAAAAATCATGTTATAACCAGGTGCCAGTGGCTCATGCCTATAATCTAAGCTATTCCACAAAACAGTGATCTGAAGATAGTTGTTTAAAGCCAACCTACCTAGGCAGAAAAGTCTGCGAGACTCATCTCCAATTAACCACCAAAAAGATGAAACTTAAAGCTGTGGATCAAGAGGTAGAATACCAACCTTGAGCGAACAAGCTAAGGGACAGATCTTAAGTTTAAACCTTAGGACTGGCACAGAAAAGAAGAGGGGAAGGTGGAGAGCAAAAGGGAAGAGGGGTGGGGGAAGGAGAGAAATGCCACACCAGAGCTTCATTCCTTCTCCAGACATATTTATTTAGCAATCATATTCATTAATATCTCATATCACCTTATCTTCTTGATCTTCACTCATTCTTTTTGTAAACTACTCATTAAAGGCAGCTAAAATTACTGAAGTTGATGCTATATATATATGGGGAATTCAAATCTGCCCTCACTTATCCCAGGGTTTTACCTAACTAATCTGCCATTGCTACGTTCAATATGAACTTAACATCCAAATCTGAGTCACCACCACTGTTTAACTCTTTTCATTTCATGTCATGTGCAGACTGGATCATAATAACCTCTAACTATAGTTTCATTTAAATCACTAACACCATACTATTTATTTTTCCTTCCTAGCATGATGTTTTTCCTCCAAATACTACTTCTTCCTTAAAAATTGATGTTGTTTATTCATTTATTTATTCAGATAAAGTGTTTATTAAACTAGGCGTTAGTAACAAAAATATCAATGTCTTAACGCCTATCTTCAAAACAGATGATAATAGTAAACAAAGAAGGAAAGTAATTTCACTGCATCTTGAAGCACAATTCTCATACACAAGTATTTTAGCCTACCTGAGTAGGGAAAGAAAGCATGGGAGCCGGGCATTGGTGGCTCAAGCCTGTAATCCTAGCTACTCAGGAGGCTGAGATCTGAGGATCTCAGTTCAAAGCCAGCCCAGGCAGGAAAGTCCGTGAGACACTTATCTCCAATAAACCACTAGAAAAGGCCCTGTGGCCGGGCGCTGGTGGCTCACGCCTGTAATCCTAGCTATGCAGGAGGCTGAGATGTGAGGATCGCGGTTCAAAGCCAGCCCGGGCAGGAGAGACTGTGAGACTCCTATCTCCAATAAACCACCAGAAAACAGGAAGTGGCGCTGTAGCTCAAGTGGTAGAGCGCTCACCTTGAGCTGAAGAGCTGAGGGACAGCGCCCAGGCCCAGAGTTCAAGCCCCACGACCGACAAAAAAAAAAAAAAAAGAAAGAAAAGGCGCTGTGGCTCAAGTGGTAGAGTGCTAGCCTTGCGCTGAAGAGCTGAGGGACAGCGCCCAGGCCCAGGGTTCAAGCCCCATGACCGGACAAAAAAAAAAAAAAAAAGAAAGCATGGGGGTAGTAAATTTCTTAGAGGAGTAATTTACTTTTAAAAAAAAAAAAAATGTTTGTTTTAATCGGTCGTGGGGTGTGAACTCTGAGCCTGGGTGCTGTCTCTCAGCTCTTCAGCTCAAGGCTAGTGCTCTACCACTTGAGCCACAGTGCCACTTCCATCATTTTCTGCTTATGTGGTACTGAGGAATTGAACCAAGGGCCTCATGCATGCAAGGCAAGCACTCTACCACTGAGCCACCTGGTAACTCACTTTTTAAAAAATGACTAGAGCCAGTGGCACTGTGGCTAAAACGGTAGAGCGCTCACCTTGAGCTGAAAGAGCTGAGGAATAGTGCCCAAGCCTTGAGTTCAAGCCCCACAACTGACAAAAAAATATATATTTAAAAAATGACTAGGACCAAGGGCTAGTGGCTCACACCTATAATTCTAGCTACTTAGGAGGTTGAGATCTGAGGATCAGTTTGAAACCTGAAGCAAGAAAGTCCATGAGAAATGCATGTCCAATTACCTCCCAAATAAACAGAAATGGAGGTGTGGCTGAGGTGATAGAGCACTAGCAAAAAAGCTCAAGGAAAGTGTTCAGGTCCTGAGTTCAAGCACCAGAGCCAGCACAAAAAGAGGATGGGAGGGTGAAGAATGAAGCTCAGTGGTAGATCACTTGGTCTAATAGGAGCAAGGTCTTGAGATTCAATCTCAAGGACCACAAAACTAACAAAAAGACTAGAAGTTATCTAGAAAGAAAAGAGAACTGCTACATTACGCTATATGAAATGCAAACTCTTGAAGACAAGAAAGAAATTATGCTCATAAAACTGCTCAGAAGCAGGGATGATTGAATGATAGGATGTTTTTTAGGTAGCAATGAGGCTTAAAACTAGATAAAATAGCAATGGGCAAAATCATGACTTTTTAAAACAAGCTGAATAAAAAACCCAAAGTATATCCTATAGGCAAGAGGATGCATTGAAAGACTTTAAATAGTAGAATGACTTCACCAGATTTGTATTTTGAGAAAAATTATTCTGGCTGCCTTTCTTGACAACTTAAGTTCCCAACAGTCTCTTTGTCATTCATATTTTTTTTGGCACTTACAGTCTAATTCTACTTTCAAAAAGTTCTTAAAGATACAGGTTTTGTTTATTTTTCTTAGAATTTCTTAAATTGTACAAGTTAGCAGTAATAGGTCAAATAGATGGGAAAGTGTACAGATTTTCTTTTAAACTAGTCAGTATTTTTTAAGAAGTACATGCATTTGGTTTTAGTCTACTACCTCATTTCTTTTAGACCTCAAGATATAAGTCTTTTCAGTTTTACTACTATTAAGTTATTCCCTTCACCTAACAAGTCCTTCTAGGGAAAACTGGCCTTACCAGTTACTTCCAAAAGCTAAGTAACTGACTTTCAGTTCAGGAGAAAAAAGAGTGAAGTACTTTTCTGAATATAGTTATTAATAAAGGCTACCTGATTAGAAGCCCTTGGTAAGACTAGTTGGCCAGCTTAGAGCTAAGCCATAAGCTCCTCCGGAAAAAAAAAGGGTTTTATAGACTTCCTTTGCCCCTAAGAGGTAGAGGACACTCTATTTTAGGATCCTATGTTGACAAGTCAATCAATTTCATGAAAGTCTTTCCCTGATTTAAACATCAGGAAAAGAAACATTGCAATGTCTAAAGTTCAATCTCTTAATATTTTATGAGAAAATTTACTAAGGAACCCAAGAAACAAACTTAAGACTTTAAGAATACTCCAGACTTTAAGAATATTCCCAACAGCTCAGACTTTCAAACTATTTTAAAAGTTCTAGATTTGGCTTCTTACACATAAATTCCAGGACCAGCCAAGATATTTCTACCTCATACTAAAGATACAAGCCTCAGAAAGTACCCTTCTGTAAGAGGAAACAGTCAAAGGCAAAATTAATTTTGATGTTCCTTATCATCTCCAACAAAAGCTCAGCTGTCCAATAGGAAATTCTTGGATTTAACACTTCAGGCAACAATGATTTATCAATTCCTTAGGAGTTGCTGAATTAGAAGTCTTTAATTACAAAGATGTAATACTTGTTCTCAACTTGACTACTACTACAAGTCTCCCTCATGCAGCTACCAATATTTTCTCTAATTTTTCTTTATTTTACCTTCATTGGCAGAGATGACCTTTCACAAAATCTAGGTCTATCCTTCCACCTGACATCTGGACCCCACCTTTTCCATCTCCTTGGGAACTTTAATTCAAAGTTATTCCAACAATTAATACAACAATTTAATAACATAAACTAAAGTAGGGAGGCAACAGGAATGTAAAGCGTGCAAGGAGATCTGTACGAACAGTAGCAGAAGACTGGATAGCCGGTAACTGTTGACAAGTCTTGGTGGGATAAAGAACAGAAGAATTCAAGGGAAGTCTTTTGTTTCTAGCTAAAGCACTGGAGGGGAGTGGTATCTCTCAATAATGAAAATAAGAGGCATAGGTTTGCTCAGAGTATGTTGGGTAAAGTAGAAGATAAGTAATGAAGTGTTAAAATCTTCTTGCAGATCGCTGAAATTTTAAGGCTCAAATTCATAAAAGCTATCATTAATTGCAGATCCAGATTTGATGGCTAGTGCAATGACAAGAACAGAGAACTGATTTCAACAAATCTGAATCACTACTTTGTACACACCACTCCTTTATTCATAATCCTTTAGTGACTCCCAAAGGACCAGAGGATCAAGTCCAGCTCTTTAGTTTTCACATTCAAAATCTCCTACAACCTTATAAAATTCAATTGTTTTTTATTCACAAAGTTTTAGGATCATGAAGGAAACAAAAAGAAGACCTGGCCTTTGACCTCAAGGAATTTACAATCTCTACACTCTTCCAATGTTATCTCTTACTAGACTCAACTACAATCATTCTGATTTCAGAGCTTTCAAACATACCTTTCTCAACCCTGTCCTTCTCCTTTTAAGATCCAAACATTTGGATGCCTGTGGCACTTAAAAGTTTACTCAGTGTACTTGGTAGTAAGCATGTATCGATTTTTAGAGATTGTTGTACGTAAGTCCCATTTTGCTATCTGAACTGCATTCTCTGTAGCCAAAGTCTATGTTTTAAACAGGATGTGGTGCTGTGACTCAAGCAGAAGAGAGCTAGCCTTGAGTACAAAGAGGCTCAGGGACAGTGCTCAGGCCCTGAGTTCAAGCCCCCAGGGCTATCCCTCCCTTCCAAAACAAAACAAAAAAAAAAGCTTTAAATATTCAATATTTAGTCCAGGTGCCACTAGCTCACCCTTGTACTCCTAGCTACTCAGGAGGCTGAGATCTGAAAAATAATAGTTCAAAGCCAGCCCTAAACAGGAAAGTCCATAAGTCTCTTATCTCCAATTAACCACCAAAAAGCCAGAAATGCAACTGTGACTCAGGTGCTGAAGTGTTATCCTTGAACACAAAAGCTCCAGGACAATGCCCAGGCCCTGAGTTCAAATCCCAAGCTGGCACCCCGCCCTCCCCCCCACACAAATTACTGGGTGCTGGTAGCTCATGTCTGTAATCCTAGCTGCTCAGAAGGTTCAGATCTGAGGATCACAGTTCAAAGCCAGCCCAGGCAGGAAAAGTCCATGAGACTCTTTATCGCCAATAAACCACTCAAAAACCAGAAGTGGCTCAAGCGGTAAAAGCACTCGTCTTGAGCTGAAGAAGAGCTCAGGGACAGTGCCCAGGCCCAGAGTTCAAGTCCCACAACTGACAAAAAAATTAAAAATAAAAATAAAAACACAGAACCAACAGTAGATACTCAAGAATACTAATTTTTTCATATGTATTAGTTGTATAAGTCACATTTCCACACATGTAAACCAATGTATCCCCAGCAGCTTCACTCCACTTAGCATTCTCCCTTATTCCACATTTTCCCTTATTGAAACAATTTCAAAGAATACTCATTGTTTTACTCTTTCTAATTTTCTTCTTCTGTATGGTACTAGAGCTTGAATTTAGGGACACATATGGCTTATTCACTCATGGCTGGTACACTATCACGAGAGCCACAACCTCAAGCCCGGCTCCATTGGTTAATTGAAGATAAAGTCTCACACCTCCCTTCTGCCTGAGCTGGCTCCGAACCTCAATCCTCCTGATCTCAGACTCCTTGGTAGTTAGAATTACAGGAGAAAGTATCTAGAATTATGTGTAAGCCATGATTAGGTATTTATTCTTAACTTGGAGATTTATTCTTACTTGGAGCTCAAGATGTGCCAAAGTTCTGTCAGCAAGGGCACAGTAAGATGATATTTTCTGGGCTGGGAAGATGGCTCAATGGCAGAGTGCTTGCCTTGCACGCATAAGACCCTGGGTTCGATTCCTCAGCATCATGTAAATAGAAAAAGTTTGAAGTGGTGCTGTGGCTCAAGTGGTGGAATGCTAGCCTTAAGCTGAAGAGCTGAGGGACAGTGCCCAGGCCCAGGGTTCAGGCCCCACGACTGACAACAACAACAACAACAAAAAGGTGGTATTTTCCAAGTCAGGCTAAGAAGTGATCTCAAATGATAGTTAAAGGATTGCTTTTGAGAGGGAGAATGTATTCCCAATCAAATGTTCCTTCTACAGCTATCCTAAACTATTCTTGCCACATCTGGATCCCCAAAACCTTGTATCACTAATGCTTCCATGCTGCTCAAAGGAAATAGGCTACACTGGAGATACAATAATTAAAAGGTGGTTAGCAATAAAGTGATATCAGCATTTTAAATGTCTTATCTTTAGAAAGCTTGAAGTCTACTTTGAGAAATAAGATCAACATGAAACTTCATTTAGTATGTGTCAAGCATGACAGGAAAGCCTGTATCGTTATTATTTAACTTAAAATTCACATTATTATCTAAGTATGCATTCTTATCCTCATTTCATTTAATCAAATTGAAGCTCAAAAAATTTTAATAATTTTTCCAAATCACACAGTAAGTAGTAGAATTGAGATTTAAATCCAAGTCTGACAGACTCTAAATCATGGACTTATAACCACTACATTGTGCTGCCTCCATGTAATTACTACAAAGATTATATAATTACTATATAATCAAGAGAAAGAGAGCTGTGCAAACTATCACTTGAATACAGATTCACAAAAAGCATCCATCATCAAATGTTGGTGTAGGATAGCAAAGTCTCAATGAAGATTGTTTGAAATTTTAGAAGAACTCTAGAATCTTCAGTACAGGGCCTGGGTGCTGTCCCTCAGCTCTTCAGCTCAAGGCTAATGCTCTACCACTTGAGCCACAGCGCCACTTCCGGCTTTTTTTCTTTTTGCTTATGTGGTGCTGAGGAATCGAACCCAGGGCCTCATGCATGCAAAGCAAGCGCTCTATGACTGAGCCACCTTCCCAGCCCCAGTACTTTATTTCTTAGAAAAATCTAATCTAAATAATGATAATTCTTTGAACCATAAGTGTAAGGTCCGCTCTTGGGTGGCGAGCTGACTCCACCCTCCTCCAGCCGACTCTACCCTCCTCGCAGCAAAGTCTCTACCCAGTACCTGCGTTACCTAGGCAACTGGCACACCTGGAAGAGGTCACATCTGCATCCACTAAGGTTACATCTGAATTTGATGTAGCCACACCTTTCTCCGCCCAAACCCTAGATAAAGCCTCGCCCAGGCCCAGACCCTCTCTTTCCCAGCTATCCCTTTCCCAGCTCTCTCTTCTCTCTCCCACCTCTCTTTCCCAGGCCTTTCCAGCCACATGGAGGGCCAACGTGGCCTGGTCCCAGCAGGTCTACTGAATAAACCTACCCCTTACCTGAATACCACGTGCGTGGTACTATTCTTATTCCGCTACCTCTTTTTAAAAACCTAACAATAAGGAATCAGGAAACATAGGGGAAATGATCTGGTAGTACACACTCCCTAATACCAGCTACTTGGGAGGCGTTGGGTAAGAAGAGACAAGGCACTAAACAAAAAAGCAAAACACTATATGAAAAAGTAAACCAAGTGGTAGAATGGCTCAAGTGGTGGATGCCTAGTAATTTTGAGGCCCTAAGTTCAAATCCAAGCAAAGGAAAGGAGAGAGAGAAGGAGGGAAGTAGATTGGAAGGGAAGGAGAAGAGACAGGGAAGGAGAATGGAAAGGAAAAGAGAAGAAAAAGGATTATAGAGCTAATGCTTAGTTCAGTCCTGGCAAGGCAAGACCAAACTGAGGGGAAGGAAAGAGAGAAAAGAGAAAGGGAGGGAGGGATGAAGGGAGTCAGAAATAAGGGAAAGGATGAACAAACCAAAAGTATGCAATGTGGCAAAAGAAGATAAGCATAGATATAGAGAAACATTCATAGAGAACAGAAGAAGGAAAGCGCAATATTTTCTTGAAAATTCATTGATATATTACATTCAGAAAAGCAAAATAAATAGTGTCAAGAGTTTTAACAAACTTCAAATTTGAGTCATCACTGCTAGCACACACCTATAATCCTGGCCATTCAGAAAGCTAACAACAAAGGATCATGATTCAAAGCCACCTCAGGCAAGACAAATACTCTAATCTAACTCAAACAGCAAAAAAGCCAGAAGTGGAGGGGTGGCTCAAAAGGTAGAATACCAGCCTGTGGGGTGGGGAGGGAGAAAGCTAAGCAAAACCCCTGAGTTCAGGCCTCAGTACAAAGTGCCAAACAACAACAAAAACTGTCCTTAAAATGTATCTTTAAAAAATTAAGGTTGGGCTGAGAAGGTGGCTCAGTGGTAGAGAGCTTGCCTTGCATGCATGAGGCCCTGGGTTCGATTCCCCAGCACCACACAAGCAAAAAGAAAAAAAGCTGGAAGTGGTGCTGTGGCTCAAGTGGTAGAGCGCTAGCCTTGAGCTGAAGAGCTGAGGGACAGCGCCTAGGCCCAGAGTTCAGGCATGACCAGACCCCAAAAATAAATAAATAAATAAATATTAAGGTAAAAGATTATAGAAAACTGAAGCAAGGTCAAACAAGGTCAGAACAAATCTGTAACTTGGATTTCCCAGTTTCTAGCCTTCTTAACCATTTTTTTAAACTTTTTTTGGGGGGTGGCGGGGGGTTGGGGGGGAGGGTCGTT
The DNA here is from genome assembly GCF_019054845.1 of Dipodomys spectabilis. Taxonomy (NCBI): domain Eukaryota; kingdom Metazoa; phylum Chordata; class Mammalia; order Rodentia; family Heteromyidae; genus Dipodomys; species Dipodomys spectabilis. The sequence goes on along the minus strand of NW_024870679.1, from coordinate 46,758,503 downwards.
GAACTCTGGGCCTGGAAGCTATTCCTGTGCTCTAGCCACAGTGCCACTTCCGATTTTCTGGTGATTAATTGGAGGTAAGAGTCTGAGACTTTCCTTCTTGGGCTGGCTTTGAACTGTGATCCTCAGATCTCAGCCACCTAAGTAGGATTACAAGCATGAGCCACCAGCGCCTGGCAGTTCTAAACTTTTGTATGATACTTTTCTCTCCCTCCTTGAGCCTGCTGTATCATTTATAAGAGATTGGACTAGCCAAAGGCTGCTAAATACCAGTCTGCAAACTAGCCATATCAAAATTACCTGAGGAGCTTTTCTTAAAAAAAAAAAAAAAAAATCACAATTTCAAGCAAATTAGGAGTTAACAGCTTTGGGGCTGGGAATGTGGCTTAGTGGTAGAGTGTTTGCCTAGCATGCACAAAGTCCTGGGTTCAATTCCTCACTACCACATAAACAGAAAAGGCCGGAGGCAGCACTGTAGCTCAAGTGGTAGTGGGCTAGCCTTGAGCAAAAGAAGCTCAGGGACAATGCTCAGGCCCTGAGTTCAAGCCCCAGGACTGGCCAAAAAAAAAAAAAGAGTAACAGCTTTATCTCTGAAGAAAGCCTAACTACTCTACAGCTATCCTTACTTCCTAGAAAAAAAGACACAGGCCTGTGGCTAGCTGAGTTGGGTCAGGCTCATGGTCATGGAAATACCCCCATCAAAAAAGTAAATAATGTCCAAAAGAGTCCTCACTCCAGCAAACCAGGTATATATAGGTCTATCAGATTTTGTCCAAGAATTGATGATGACTAGCATTGGATTTTTATTATACTTCACATGTTACTACAACTATTTATGAACTTATTATGTGGGAGGCACTGAGCTAAATGCCTTAATAGCATATACTCCGCATGATGACTCCATGAGTTAGGTCTCAATTCAGTCTCCTTTTAACAAATGAGTATAACAAGACACAAAAAGGTTAAGCCATTTCCCCAGTTTGTATAGCTACTAACTAGAACTGTCTGTAGACCCCAACAGACAGAGTCTATTCATCTTCTTAACTATCTGGCTACAAGGTCTTTTTAAAGTTAAATGGGATAGGAAGGATAAGATTTTTGCCTTGAAACTTTCAATAAAAATGCTGGGGTGGGAGGGGGTTCAGGAGGGAAAAAAGTGGAAGAAAACAAAGGAAGAGGTGACAACTGTTCAAACAGAAATGTACCCATTATCTGACCTATGTAACTGTAATCCCTCTGTATATCGCTTTTGCAATTTAAAAAAAAATTAAAGAACAAATTCTGAAATTCTACAGATGCTGGTGGCTTATGCCTGTAATCTTATCTACTCAGGAGGCTGAGATCTAAGGTTGGAAGCTAGCCCTAGTAAAAAAAAAAGTTAGAGACTCTTATCTTCAATTAACCACCAAAAATGATAGGAGTGAAGCTGTGGTTCAAGTGCTACAGCCTCCACCTTGCGGAAAAAACTAAGGAACAGCACTCAGGCCCTGAGTTCAAGCCCAAGTCAAGCACCAAAATAATTAATTAAAAATAAATAAACTTGGGCTGGGAAGGTGGCTCAGTGGTAGAGCACTTGCCTTGCATGCATGAGGCCCTGGGTCCGATTCCTCAGCGCCACATAAGCAGGAAAAAAAAAAAAGCCAGAAGTGGCGCTGTGGCTCAGGTGGTAGAGCGCTAGCCTTGAGCTGAAGAGCTGGAGGACAGCGCCCAGGCCCAGAGTTCAGGCCCACAAATGGACCCAAAATAAACAAACAAACTTCAATCTGGGCTGGGGCTCACTCACATCTACAATCCTAGCTACTCAGGAGACTGAGATTTCAGGATCACAGTTCAAAGCCAGCCCAGGCAAAAAAAGTCTGTGAGACTCTTATCTCTAATAAACTACACAGAAAAAGCCAAAAATGCTACTGTGGAAGCTCAGGGACAACACCCAGGCCCTAAATTCAAGCCCCAGAATCCAGACTTGATTAATTAATTAGTTAATTAAACAAACAACCTTCCTTATACTTCACAGAGATTACAAAAAAGGAGCCCTTTGGTTCCACAGTTTATCTCTAAACACTTTCAGATGCAGATGATCTTTCTGGTCCCAGAGAGGAAATTACAAAGATATAGGAAATAAAAAGCTAGGCACGACAGCTAACACACCAGACTAAAACCACCCTTCCTTGTGTCCAGAACAAAACACTTCAGTACTTGGCAGCACCAAGTACCTAGGCAACATCAGAAATAGAGCTTGGCTCCTCTTCTTCTCTAGATTTCTTCTGACCATCAAACCACCAGCAGCAATTCCTATGCTTGGAGAGATCTGTCTAATCTGAGTCAAAATTTTGTTCTCCAAAGTCTAAAACTTTGACTCCAAAGTATGAAGTAAAAAAATACTGAATTATTAATCCACTGGTTCCCAAACTTAGATGTCAGAGACCAATAGACATTCCAAAACAGATTAGAAGTCCAATGTTATCCATTTTTATTTTGCTAAGGATATCTAAAAACTACCATCTAATAACAATGTTTTCCTACAATAAAGGCTATTTTACATTATTTTTAAGTAGGAAGGCCAATTTTAGGTAAATAACAATTGTTTAAGTGATTATGATAAGTTTTATAAGTTTTGTGAAAACACACATTTCTCTATTATTTTTTGTTTCTTTGAGAAGATGGATGAATTGATGCTTCAAGCCAGAACCAATGAACGTGTACAGCCTAGGCAGTATACTACAATTTACCAGCCAGAAAACCTATTGCCAAAAAGATTTAAATTATTTGCTCAATGTTGCAGAACATTATTTAAATGAATCTTCCTCTCTTATCAAGGAAGATTTAAGGACTCTTCCCCCAACCTCTAACTCTTCAGTAGGTGCCTGTCTTAAGACTGTCTTCAAATCTTTTTCTTTTCATCACAACTGACAGAAGAAAAACAAACAAACAAACAAACAAAAATTAGCAATAGGCCCCAAAGAGGAAACCTAGGCCATGACTCCTCCCTTCCACCCCAACCACCCAACCCAGCCTGCTCAGAGACTCTAGCTAACCAACCAACTTCTGCTAAAAATACATTCTAACTTTCAACACTATACAACATAACTTAAAAGTAGCTTCCTGACACAAGCAGAAGCATGAGCATGAATTCAGTTTCTATAAAAATAACTCCCACACCCAAAGCTTGGGCTCTTAACTGGCAGTCACTACATGAGAAAGAAGTTCCCCAGGAAGTGGGGAACCCTGGTCCATTCCACACCACATTTTAACAAGCTCACATGTTGTAATGCCTGTGGGGCTTCAAAGGCTGTACATTCCTATGAGTCAAAAACAAAACAAAGCAAGGGCTATTTAGGCTTCTCAGGCCCAGACAAGGGAAAACCTTCACATACTAACCCATGCAGCACATGCGGCAAACCAGGTGAGCGTTGAACTCCTGTTCATCTTTGTAACAGGGCCACATGGCTCCCGGAGTCTGCTGGCCCCACCTAAAAGGAAGGGGGTCCCAAAGAGCCTCTAGACAGTGGCTGAAACTCTGCAGCTTCTCAAATAGTCTATGAGTTGATCAGAGACACGGCGAAGGGCCGTGAGCGAAGAACAGAGAGCAGAATAGAGAAGTGGCTCCACCCACAACTTCCTACTGATCTCTTTCCCTTGAGGTCAGAGAGCAAGCTCCTCCCTCGAGCACTTTCAAAAATTAGGTACAGGTCTTCAGGCAGAGAGCACACCATTCAAAAATGGCAGCAACTTAACCTTCCAGATCAGCAGAGATGGGAGCTTCACATGCAAAACTCCAGTCAAGGTTCTGGGCAGACAGACGCTGGTTTGGGGGTTATTCTCCATTTGCAGAACAGGCGCTTGTAAACTGGTCAATCTTAGTTGTAGAAAAGCTGGTGAACTAAAAAGCTTTACTGCCAAGTCAAGAAACAGTGCATCCATTGCCCAACAACCTGTTCCTCAGGCTTGCCTCTTCTCAGGCAGATGTACATCTAAAGTGTTAGCCAACTGAGGTCTGGTGATGGCAGAAACTACTAGGAAGTGAGTTCCCATGCTGTCCACTGACAAGACATTCCTAGATTCAAAAGGAGATTCATTTCCCCACATTTACAGTTTCCCAAAGAGTCACAATTTCTCTCTAAAGGTTCTATCTACTCTACAAAGCAGCCCAGCCCCAACCAGCCTCACACACAGATTAGTTCAGCAGATTTCATCAACTTTTACTGTTTGCTTGCTGCTCCATTCTTTCTCCTTATCCAGTCAGAAATGACATCTCAAAGCCTCCTTCCCTTTCCCAGACCCTCCCATTTTGTCTTTACAGTCAGTACACTTAGCTGTGTCCGAAATCCCTTTATCCATCAGTGGAAGACTGCTTGCTTGTTTGTCCAACTTGTTTTCCGAGTCTTGGCTAATTGTACCAGACACTGGAATGTTGAAGAAACACAATGAACGGCTTTTTCCATTCAAAAGGCCCAACCTATCTATCGCCTCTTCACAATTCTGACCCAAACAGGGGATAGAAAAGCAGAGCCTCTGTGGACGTCAGGATACCTGCTCCTATCCTGCTCCTCACCAAGAAACAAGCCCTGCTGATAAGGGCCTAATCACTGGCCCTTTGCCCTAGCTCCCTAAATAGACTGACTTCTTTAGGCTAATACTGATGTCAATCCTGTTCCTGAAAGGGGGGTAGGATGGGAGGAGGGGAGAACAGCAACCAGAAAAGCAAGGTTCAGGGATTAGCCAAAAGACCACAAGAGAAAAAAATGTAAACAGGAGCTTGTCTACCTGGACACTCAGTTTAAACAAACTCTGTGACCTCCTCAGTCACCTGACAACTTCTTTCACTCCCACTGGGCATCCCTCCTGCCTACTAACTGCTAATAATCCGGTTCTTGCTTACTAAGAAGTAAGCCTCACAGCTCACTTTTTCTATCTTCGAATAAGCTCTTGCTTACCCTAGTAAGCAGTGATAGTGGTCCACACTGAGTCTACCTCATCAGACACCCCCTTAGCCTTGGAGAGGAAGGGTCCTCTCCACCTAGAAGATACCTTTCCCTAGAATGCATAAGAAATAGAAAAAAGGACATTTCTGAATTCATACTTAGTAACCTTTTTCCTTTGTCTGACTGAATTTTCCAGAGTTTAAGAATTTTTTTTTCTCCATTATCTCTATTTTTCCTGTTTTTGGTGGGTCGTGGGGCTTGAACTCTGCATCTGGCCACTGTCCCTTAACTCTTCAAGGTGAGTGCTCTACCACTTGAACCACAGCACCACATCCGGTTTTCTGGTGATTTATTGGAGATTAAGTCTCATGGACTTTTCTGCCCGGGCTGGCTTTTAACCATGATCCTCATATCTCATCCTCCTGAGTAGCTAGGTATGAGCCACTGGCACCAAGGCTCCATATCTCAATTTGTAACATAGAATAATCTAAGTAAAAATCAACTGAGCATCTACTGTAACAATTCATAGATAATATGCTAAGAGCTTTAAGTACAATTTCATCTAATCTCAACAATTCTCTTTTTTTTTTTTTTTTTTTTGGTCCGATTGTGGGGCCTGAACTCTGGGCCTGAGCACTGTCCCTCAGCTCTTCAGCTCAAGGCTAGTGCCTTACCACTTAAGCCACAGTGCCACTTCCGGCTTCTTTCTTTTTGCTTATGTGGTGCTGAGGAATCGAACCCAGGGCCTCAGGCATGCAAGGCAAGCGCTCTACCACTGAGCCAACTTCCCAGCCCCTATTCTCAACAATTCTCTAAAAAAGATATTTTCCTTTCTAGCAATAAAATACACTATAGGGCTGGGAAGGTGGCTCAGTGGGAGAGCACTTGCCTTGCATGCATGAGGCCCTGGGTTCGATTCCTCAGCACCACATAAGCAAAAAGAAAAAAGCCGGAAGTGGTGCTGTGGCTTAAGTGGTAGAGTGCTAGCCATGAGCTGAAGAGCTGAGGGACAGCGCCCAGACCCAGAGTTCAGGCCCCATGACCAGACCCAAAAAAATAAATTAATTAAATAAAATAAAATACACTATAAAATAAAAGGTTAAGCAATTTGATCAAGATTACATATTTACCTATCCAGTTCCAAAGCCGGATATTGCCTCTGACAGAGACCTAAATCTGAATAACCAATCTGGCAATAGGACACTGTAGCTCTTCCCCAGAATATTCTTGGGCAGATTAGAGAAATAAAATTTCCCAACTATGGCTGACTAGAGATTTAGAGCATATCCCTTCCAATGAATACCTGAAACAACTTCTAGAAATGAAACAAATTTGCAGTCTCTAAAAATCTATAAAATCATTCCTTGTCCACTTTAGGATAGTAAATCAAATATTGTCATCCTACTTCTCTGGCAGCCAAGCAGAATCTACTTCCCCAGAAGCTCCTGAAGATTCAGACAAGGCCTTTCCTTCTATTCTCAGTAGGTCCTGGTTTCAAAAGGGAAGCTGCTACTGACAGAAGAACAATCCGTTCTTAATTTTCCAGAAGAAATGGGCTGTTACAGTGATTATGTAGACCATTCTCATCATTTCAGGGCCCAGGTAGGAAAAGGTGAATCTGGCTACTACTACTCATCTTAAAAGGGTTGAGTGGAAGGAAAAAGTTATCTGAGAATTTATAGCTATTGACTTTCTTACAATATTACAGATAATTGAAGCTATATATTTAATTTCCTTTCTAAAATGCCCAATCCACCCACTATAATAAATACAAAGCAATCAGACACCAGTGGCTTATGCCTGTATTATTAGCTACTAGGGGGCTGAGATCTGAGGACTGTGGTTCAAAGCCAGCCCAGGCAGCAAAGTCCAAGATTTTCTTATCTCAAATAAACTACCAAAAAAGCTGGAAGTAAAGCTGTGGTAGAGTGCTAGCCTTGAGCAAAGGAAGCTCAGGGCAGCATCCAGGCCATGAGTTCAAGCACTAGGACCAGAAGAAAAAAAAAAGAATATAAAGCAAATGCAGATATCGTTCTTCTAATATGAGACAGTGTTTAATAATATATCACTAACTTTTTAATATATTCCCTCATTGATTTCTGCTACATTTCTAACCCATAACTATAACACTGTACTTTTTCCCAGTAGCCCATAGTAAAGTACTATGTCTTCTATGATATCTTTTGTGAAAATATGTGCCAATTATAGAAAAATTATATAATCCTTAATATGTATAGAATGTATTCTAAGAACTCACCCATGCACAAATTGGTTTGGTATTGCACACGAATAATCTCAGCAGTCAAGAGGTTGAGACAGGAAAATTGGAATTTGAAGTGAGACTCTAACTCACATTAAAATGAACAAAACTCCACCCAGCATTGTAAACTCATTTTACAGATGAGAAAACAGAAGCTAAAGCCATGTGCCAGTGGTTCACGCCTGTAATCCTAGCTACTCAGGAAGCTGACGTCTGAAGATCAAAGTACAAAGCCAGCCCGGCACTGGTGGCTCTTGCCTGTAATCCTAGCTACTCAGGAGGCTGAGATCTGAGGATCACGGTTCAAAGCCAGCCCGGGGAAGAGAAGTCCAAGAGACTCTTATCTCCAATAAACCACTTGAAAACCGGAAGTGGCCCTGTGGTTCAAGCGGTGGAGTGCTCACCTTGAGCTGAAGAGCACAGGGACAGCACCCAAGCTGAGTTCAAGCCCCACGACAGACCAAAAAAAAAAAAAAAGTTCAAAGCCAGCCCAGGCAGAAAAGTCTGTAGGACAAGTCATCTCCAATTAACCACCAGAAAACTGGAAGTGGAGCTGGGGCTTAAAGTAGTAGAGCACTAGCTAGCCTTGAACAAAAGAGCTCAGGAACAGTACTTTCGCTAAATTCAAGACGGTGACTGGAGAAAAGAAAAAAAAAAAAAAAAACGACAGTTAAAAATGGTTCTCACAGGGCTGGGAAGGTAGCTCAGTGGTAGAGTGCTTGCCTTGCATGCATGAGGCCCTGGGTTGGATTCCTCAGCACCATATAAGCAGAAAAAAGAAAAAGCCAGAAGTGGCGCTATGGCTGAAGTGGTAGAGCGCTAGCCTTGAGCTGAAGAACTGAGGGACAGCGCCCAGGCCCAGAGTTCAAGCCCACAACAGGACACCCCCCCCCCCAAAAAAAAATGGTTCTAACAGGGTGCAGGTAGCTCATGTCTATAATCCTAACTACTCAGGAGGCTAAGATCTGAGGATTGTGGTGCAAAGCCTGGGAAGGAACATCTGTGAGACTCTTATCTCCAATTAACCACCAGAAAACTGGAAATGGTGCTTTGGCTCAAGTGGCAGAACACTAGCCTGGAGTAAAGACCTGAGGGATAGCACCCAGGCCCAGAGTTCAAGCCCCACAACCACCAGACAAAAACTAAATAAATAAAAATAATGGTTCTAACCATAAAATAATAATAAATACAAGTTATGTTAAAACAAAAATACAGTTTGACTCCAGATACTAAACCTTTTCTCACAATTCTAAACTACCTTCAAGTATAGACCAGGCTATTTCAGCAACTAGAATCATAGAAACTTAAAAGAGATATTAGCCTTTTTTACTTCTCATACAGACTAGACATTTGAAGTCCATAGGAATTAAATAACCTTACATAGTAGTAAGCAGAAGAATCAGAACAAGTCTACATCTTCTGACTCTAAGTTCAGTAGTTTTTCTACCAAAAAAGGGATTAGAGTTGGATAGCAAAAGAAAGATTAAAACATCTTTGCAATAACTAGTATATGTCTGAGTCAAGCAGAAAAGGTCAGATAAGTTGGTGCTAGGGAAATGAACCCTATAATATGTATTCAAATGTTTTTTTTTTCTTTCATGCGATTGTTTCTAACACATTTATAAGATTATTTCTTTGTTGCTTTGTATGTCCCTCCCCCACGGTATAACCCCTGCTTTCACTGTATTTGATATCCATATAATTTGTGGAGGGGAAGGGAAAAAACAAATCGTTTAAATAAGGATACAGGTGGACCCATTGCAACAATGAGATGTACAAGTAGTTATGTTGAAAACAAACCTTACAACTTTGGTGTGGGGGGAGGAGAGGAGGAGGATTGGGTGGGGAGTGGGGGGGGAGGATAGGAAGGGATGGGAAGGGGAAACAAAAGAGGAGGCTACAATGCTTGATAAGAAATGTACTCATGGGGCTGGGAAGGTGGCTCAGTGGTAGAGCACATGCCTTGCATGCCAGAGGCCCTGGGTTTGATTCCTCAGCACCACATAAGCAAAAAGAAAAAAGCCAGAAGTGGCGCTGTGGCTCAAGTGGTAGAGTGCTAGCCTTGAGCTGAAGAGTTGAGGGACAGCGCCCAGGCCCAGAGTTCAGGCCCCATAACCGGACCCAAAAAAAAAAAAAAAACAAAGAAATGTACTCATTATCTTGCCCATGTAATTGACCCCTCTGTACAGTATTTTCACAATAATATATATATAATAAAAATTAAAAAAGAAAGATTAAAACCAAGAGCTGGTGGTTCACACCTGTAATTCTAGCTTCTCAGAAGGCTAAGATCTGAGCACTGAGGTTCAAAATCAAGTAGGCAGACAAATCTAAGAGATTCACATATCCAACTAACCAGCAAGAAGCTAAAACTAGAGGTGTGACATAAGTGATCAAGTATCAGCTAGTGCAAAAGCACAAGGCCTTGATTTCAAGCCCTAGTACTAGCACAATAAATAAGTGATAAATCTAATGCTTTAGTTATTTAAACAAAGAAATAATTACTAGGTCATTTTAGAATTGATTTATAATTTTATATGACCCAATAGTGTGATGGAATTGCCAGAGACAATGATCATTTCATGTGGTCTAGACTGAGAATATTTTGGCTGGTTCTTCTAGCGGAATGTTGGAAATTGGAAGAACCTTTAGAGATCAGATTTTTCGAAGCTTTCATTTTATAAATAAAGAACCCTAAAAAACAAACAAATAAAAATTAGCCTTTCATAAACAGAAAAAATTCAAATGTTTCTTGAAAAATTATAAGATATGTTTGAGTATTTTTATAGTTAAGAAACAATGTAATTTTTTTTTTTTTTTTTGGGTCCGGTTGTGGGGCCTGAACTCTGGGCCTGGGTGCTGTCCCTCAGCTCTTCAGCTCAAGGCTAGCACTCTACCACTTGAGCCACAGTGCCACTTCCGGCTTTTTTCTTTTTGCTTATGTGGTGCTGGGGAATCGAACCCAGGGCCTCAAGCATTGCAAGGCAAGTGCTCTACCACTGAGCCACCTTCCCAGCCCCTGTAATTTTTTTTTTTTTTGGTTGGTCGTGGGGCTTGAACTCTAGCCTTGGGCACTGTCCCTGTGCTCTTCAGCTCAAGGCAAGCGCTCTATCACTTGTACCACAGCGCCACTTCTGGTTTTCTAGTGGTTTATTGGATATAAGAGTCTCACGGACTTTCCTGCCCAGGCTGGCTTTGAACCGTGATCCTCAGATCTCAGCCTCCTGAGTAGCTAGGATTACAGGCGTGAGCCGCCAGCGCCCGGCAAAACAATGTATTTTTTCTATATTAATAATAAAATAATATACTACTTTTCATTATATCTATATCATTCAATTAAACAATATATACAGTATCCACATTGGGCCACACATAAAACTAAGCTAAGCCCTCTAAATATACATAAATAGGACATGGCTCCTGCTACAACTTATGCCTACAATTTATGCTATCTTAATTTTTTTTCCCCTTTTCTTTTTTTTTCTGGTTGTGGGGCCTCAACTCTGGACCTGGGTGCTGTCCCTCAGCTTTTCAACTCAAGGCTAAACGCTCTACCACTTGAGCCACAGTGGTACTTACAGCTTTTTCTGCTTATGTGGTGCTGAGGAATCCAACCCAGGGCCTCATGCATGCAAGGCAAGCACTCTACCACTGAGCCACCTTCCCAGCCCCTATCTTAATTTTTTTTTTTTTGGTCGGTCATGGACCCTGAAATCTGGGCCTGGGTGCTGTCCCTCAGCTCTTCAGCTCAAAGCTAGCACTCTGCCACTTTAGCCATAGTGCCACTTCTTGTTTTTTTTCTTTTTCTGCTTATGTGGTACTCAAGAATCGAACCTAGGGCCTCATGCATGCAAGGCAAGCACTCTACCACTGAGCCACCTTTCCAGCCCCTGTCTTAATTCTTTTATTGGTTTATTCAAGTAATAATGAGTGATACACCTCTTTTGTCTCAGACACTTGAGATGGTATGATGAATAAGAGTCCCTGTTCTCAAAGGTCTTAATTTAATACAGTCTACTTAGTGAGGAAAGAGAAGCTGAGCAAGATGGTAATATAGGGTTGAAAAAGTAGGATTTTATAGGATCTGCTATAGGATCAGGAGAGAAATACTTTTGGTCTAATCAAGGAAGACTTTCCAGGGTCAAAGGGCAAGTAACTGCTTACTTTGAAGACAAACACCAAGCAGCCCAGTTGAAAAGAGGATGTAGACATTTCTGGCAAACATCTTTGGGTGTTTGTTGGCAAAGACAGGAAATGAAGCTCATGAACCAGACAGAGGGCAAATCATATAAACCCTTTTTTATGTCATGATAAAGAGCTTGCCCTTTCTTCAAACAGTAGTGAACTCTGGATTTTAAGCAAGAGAGTGACAGAGACAATTCTTTGTTTTAGAAAGATCACGCTGACTACAGTCAGAAGACAAGATGGGGTGAAGTCATTTCAACAGACATAGAACTAAGAAAATTTCAAAAGACTCAAATACAATAGGAAATTTTAAGGATAATGAGATAACATATGTGAATGCAAGTGTCAGCAGTCTTTAATATTTTTTTTTTTTTTTTCCCGGTTGTGGGGCCTGAACTCTGTGCCTGGGCACTGTCCCTCAGGCTCTTCAGCTCAGGGCTAGTGTTCTACCACTTGAGCCACAGCGCCACTTCAGTTTTTTCTGCTTATGTGCTGAGGAATTGAAAATAGGGCCTCATGCATGCAAGGCTTCTCTACCACTGAGCCACCTTCCCAGCCGGCTTTAAATTTTTTTTAATATTTAAAATTGTAAATACTAGTCTTAAAGTTATTCTATGGTTTCAGTACAAATTGCTATACTTTTCTACATCTTGATTACATCTGCTAAAAAGATGGTGACTTAGGAATGTGACTGTAAAAACCACTTACTTGAATCATATAACTTGATTTCACTAATCACTACCAGTGACTACTTCCCCACCTTTCTTCTCTCTCTCTCTCTCTCTCTCTCTCTCTCTCTCTCTCTCTCTCACACACACACACACACACACACACACACACAGACAGACACACACACACAGAGGCTGAACCACACTTTCAAAGTAAACAGTTAACTGTTAAAGTAAAACAGTTTAACTGTCCAAAAGGAATACTAGAACACAGTTATAAAAATCACTCATAATAATATCAATTATTTTCAAATATAACCTATCCCGATGCAGAGAGAAGGGACCAGACTTGATCTTTGCTGGGCAGAATTCAGACTAAAAGTTATAAGTTATAGATGAGAGACTTTCAGCTTAAAAAAGAATTTCAGTTAGACTGAAGACATGACTTCAGAGAGTATAAAGCCCCAACTTCATTCAAGCCCCTGTACCAACTACACACACGCCTACACTCTCCCTCTCTCTTCTCTCTCTCTCTCCTCTGTTTCCAACAAAACCAATGGTCCATAAATTGTATAAGCTATAATCATACCGTTAAGCAAAAGAATGACTTTTGATGAGGGTAGTACTAAGTAGGAAGTAGGATCCATTGTGTAAGGACCCTTCCAATTCTAAAAGCAAAACAGAATATGATATTACTTTTTTTTAAAAAAAAGGTTATATTAAAAAAATTTTGTTTTTTGTTTTTTTTGGGGGTCCGGTCGTGGGGCCTGAACTCTGGGCCTGGGCGCTGTCCCTCAGCTCTTCAGCTCAAGGCTAGCATTCTACCACTTGAGCCACAGCGCCACTCTGGCTTTTTTCTTTTTACTTATGTGGTGCTGAGGAATCGAACCCAGGGCCTCAGGCATGCAAGGCAAGTGCTCTACCACTGAGCCATCTTCCCAGCCCCAAAAAAATTTTTTAATTTAAAAATCTACACATAAACTGGGCATCAGTGGCTCACATTTGAAATCCTAGAAATTCAGATGTAAGGATTGTAGTTTGAAGTCATCCAGATAGGAATGTCTGTGAGACTTTTTTTTTTTTTTTTTTTTGGTCGGTCGTGGGGCCTGAACTCTGGGCATAGGCACTGTCCTCAGCTCTTCAGCTCAAGGCTAGTGCTCTACCACTTTGAGCCACAGGGTCACTTCTGGTTTTTTCTGCTTATGAGGTGCTGAGGAATTGAACCAGGGCCTCATGCATGCAAGGCAAGCACTCTATCACTGAAACACCTTCCCAGCCCCTCTATGAGACTCTTATCTCCAATTAACCACCTAAAAAACAGAAATGGAGCTGTGGCTCAACTGGTAGAGTGCTAGCCTTGAGCAAAAAAGCTCAGGGACAGTGTCCAGACCCTGAGTTCAAGCCCCAAGACTGGCACCAAAGAACAAAAAAAGTACAAACATAGACACACACATATACAAACTGAGGATTTATTAGAACCCAGTATCTCAAAACTGCAGTACTAAAACTTTAAGATCATCTAGTCCAGCAATATTCAACTGTCATAACACTCTGACAGATAATATACTGATTTGAATACCAAAGCTTAATGGTGTAAGTCAAATTTATGTATTCAAATTTGTTTCATATATTAAATCCAAATGACAACTATGGCCCTAAGGAGCTAACTCAAGTGGTACAGTGCTTGTGTGCTTGAGGCCCTGGGTTCAATCCTTAGTTCCAAGGGGTAGAAGAAAACCAACAAATGACAAAAACAATTGGATAATTTTGTTCCATTGGTATTTTTTTCTTTTTGGAGACTGGGTCTCACTATGCAACCCAGGCTGGCCTTAAACTTGCCATCCTCCTGCCTTAACCTTCCAAGTGCTGGGATCATAGGCATATGCCAATAATCAAATACTCATAATTTAAGTTGGGAGATTGATTACAGTCATATCACTCTCAGCATTTGTTTTGTTTCTATGTTATGTTTATTGAAGATAATCAATATTTAAACTAGTTCATATAAATAGAAACAAATAGTAATAATTGTTTGTCAAGTAAAGAGATAGAAACATCTGCAAGAATTGAAGAAAGTTGGGGCTGGGAAGGTGGCTCAGTGGTAGAGTGCTTGCCTTGCATGCATGAGGCCTTGGGTTCGATTCCTCAGCAGAAAAAAAAAAAAGCTGGAAGTGGCACTGTGGTTCAAGTGGTAGAGCGCTAACCTTGAGCTGAAGAACTAAGGGACAGTGCCCAGACCCAGAGTTCAGGCCCACAGCCGGATCCAAAAATAAACAAAAAACAAAAGAATTGAAGAAAATTAAATGACTTTAATATCTAAAATCATACCTACTCTTCATACTATGTAATATGAAAAGGAAAGTGAAACAAGAACAAAAACCTTCAGTACACACTAGGCCAGTATTACATTATCACATGACAATGTGTCACCTACTCATTATTATGGGTGGAACATCTGAGCTCACACAACTGTTCTGTGTGTTCCAATTTAATTAAAAAAAAAAAAAAAAGCTAGGTGCCCTTGGCTCATGCTTGTAAACTTAGATTCTCAGGAAGCTGAGATCTGAGGATTGAGGTTCGAAGCCAGTCCTAGGCAGGAAAGTCCGTGAGACCCTTATCTCCACTAAACTACCAAAAAAGCTGGAAGTAGAAGTGGACTTGTGGCTCAAGTGGTAGAGTGCTAGCCTTGAGAATAAAGAAACTTGGGGACAGCACCCAGGCCTTGAGTTCAAGTCCTAGGACTGGCACTAAAAGACCAGGACTGGCACCAAAAGAAAAAAAAAAAGAAGAAGACCAGATCAAAAAAAGAAAGAAAGAAAGAATTTTCATGTTTTAAATTATGTGTATATTTGTGAGTAGTACAAATATATACACAGAGATGGTGGAGTAATTTTTTCTGGTCATGTCCAATTGTCATGTAGCAATTAAGTGTGTATAGTTTTTTTTTTTCCAAAACAATAGGTGAAATACATATTAAAGTTGAAAGTAAAATAAAAATGACTTCAGAATCTTTTGGCATCCCTGATTTCCAACTGAAAAGCTATTGCTCTAATTTTACAGATAAATGGAACATTATGCATTTCTTATATATCTATTAAGTATTAGAGTCAAATTATTTCACCTAATAAAAAGCATTTACAAAGCATTTTCCTTTTTACTTCAAGTATTTCATTGTTGTTTATAAATTAATATTTCTAAAACATAAAAATGAAAGTGCTTAAAATATAGGCAATGGTTCTTAAATTCTGTAGAAAATTCTATACTGAAGATAAAATTTTAAGCTATTCTAAACCAATTACTGGTTTCGAAATATCAAGAACCTTCATCAATATATTTATTTTCTTGTTACATATGAGAAATAATAGAACCAAAAACCTCAAGCTTGCCTAACCCTTTCTTTCTAAGCTCAAATACAGGGAAGGAGTACCTTTTTAAACATTTCGCCATATAAGCAAAATATCTCAAAATGCCTGTATCTGTTTCCACTGACAGTCACACATTGCACATTTAGTCAAAAGCTTTTCTAGGACTTACTGGAAAGGACAGTGGGAAATGACTGGATCTTATTCTAATTCTGTCAAGCATTCATGACCTTTTAATAGAAAACTAAGTCATCAAGTCCATCTTAATTTGTAAGGGACAAAGAAACAAGTGACTGAATACTTTGGCATGAAAGTTGTGAATCGATAACAGGGACAGTACAAAAGGCACTGAGACCCAATGGTGTACTCAAAAAAACTTAGAACTTATTAATTCTCAGCAATGGTAATGCAGAATCAGCTCAACCTGAAGCTGATTCCCACACTAGACAGTTAGAAGTCAATGAAGTAAAATATAACCAATAGCAATATGAGAAGCAAAGAGTTCTAGTGCCATTAAATTTTTTTTTGTTAATTATCAAAACCTGATTCCTGGGAAAGAGAACAAGTAATATCTTAGCATTGACCAGGATGACATGGATATGCAGAACTAAACTATGTAGCTCTCCCAAGAGAGAACAGTATCAATCTATGAGAACACAAAGACCCCAGTGTTCCAGGATACACCTTAACAAGGGTATGAACTGACCCTTTCCTCTTACTGACCTTTCCTCCTCTGTCTTTCTTACCCAAAATATACCAAATCCAAAAACTTCTTCAATCCTACTAGTCTTCCCACATGTATACTTGAGGAACAGTGACAGACTTCCTTTATGTTCCATTAAAAATAAGGATTTAAAACTCCACTTTGAAATTGAAAAAGTAAAGAAAGAACAGCCCTATTCTCTGAGGAAAGACACTAAGCAGCAAAGTGGTCATTTCCCTCCCGTCTGAACTCAGACATCACCTCATCTAACCAGCACCCTGCTGCCAGACAGCCTCTGGAACGAGGAGGAGTCTGGGTCTCCAAGTGACCCAGAGCTATCCTGATTCCTCAGTATAGTCAAACACTTTTAACTCTGACAGTGCCCAGCTAAAAGACGCAGTGTCCCTTTAAGGAAAGCAAATAGGAAGACCTCCGTTTGCCATCAACCCTAAAAGCCCCATAGCAGAGTAAAGAACACTGGTACCAGTTACCTGCTTTGCCCCTGGCACATCTCTTCCAATACAGAACACCGGCAATTCCAAGAATGTGAGTCAAAATAAAGAGGGTTGGTGGCAAATAAGATGAATCTAAAAGAGGCATTTCCAGGCCTGTTCTTTTTCTTCCCTTGAGTCAGCCACAAGCACAGCTCAGAGCTGCCTCTGGATGCCTTTCTCCTGAGGTTACTGCTGTCCCGTACAATCAGCTCAGAGGCACAGGCGGTAGCTTAGAGTTGTCAGAAACTTCCTGGTGGCTTCTCCCCCTCTCATCTCTGACTGTTTTCAGCAGGCAGTGGTAGACTGGGGCTAAAACTGTACAGTGTTTCAGACAAAACCCAGGAAACAACTGGCCAGTTGGGGGAGAGAAAGAGAAGGAGGAAGGAGGAGAGTGAAAAGGAGTCTAAGCCAGTGTCAAGCTGACTCAAACCTCTATCTTTGGCATCCTCCGTTCAGCTTAAACAAACAAACCTCAGACCCTTCTACAAGAAGGGAGGGGGTCAGAGGACGTCACACTTAACTTTTCATTCCTGCCTGATTGGATGTAACCAGAAGAAAAAAGTCACAGAAGTGATAAGGAAACTTGCTTTCAGGGAGAAGGCAAATTATACAAGGATGTACAAGTACCACAAGTACCCTGGCACTGCCAGAGGGCAACCATTCCACAGCTGCTTAGAAAGGACATACACAGAGAGGCTCACAGGAAACAAGCCTGACAGTTTGGGGGCCAGAAAAGCAAACTGCTCTACATATCCAGTTAGAGTGTGTTGTTTGAGGGCAGAAATTTTTTTTTTTGGTCGGTCATAGGGCTTGAACTCTGGGCCTGAGCACTGTCCCTCAGCTCTTCAGCTCAAGGCAAGCACTCTACCACTTGAGCTACAGTGCCACTTCTGGTTTTCCAGTAGGTTTTATTGGAGATAAGAGTTTCACGGACTTTCCTGCCCAGGCTGAGGGCAGAATATTTTGCCAGCTGATTTCCACTAGCTACCCATCAAGAATTCAGTGACAAGCCAGGCAGGCACCGGTGGTTCATGCCTGTAATCCTAGCTACTCAAGAGGCTGAGATAGGAGGATCACAGTTTAAAGTCAGCCCAAGCTGGAAAATCCACGAGACTCTTTCATTTCTTTTTTTTTTTTTTTTTGGGGGGGGGGGGGTCCGGTTGTGGGGCCTGAACTATGGGCCTGGGTGTTGTCCCTCAGCTCTTCAGCTCAAGGCTAGCGCTCTACCACTTGAGTCACAGCGCCACTTCCGGCTTTTTCTTTTTTCTTATGTGGTGCTGAGGAATTGAACCCAGGGCCTCAGGCATGCAAGGCAAGCACTCTACCACTGAGCCACCTTCCCAGCCCCTCCACGAGACTCTTATCTCCAAAAAACCACCAGAAAACTTGCAGTGGTGCTGTGGCTCAAGTGGTAGAGTGCTTGCCTTGCACTGAAGAACAGAGGGACAGTACCCAGACCCAGAGTTCAAGCCCCATGACTGACCAAACAAACAAAATTCAGTGACAGTAGTAAAAAATCACTCCACAAAACTAGAGCCTGCTAATGAATATGTGCCATAGATAGTATAGCAGCAACTGAAAACACTACCACTTTACCACAACACACTGACTATAATGGCTCAAATAAGAAGACTGGGGCCTGGCACCAATGGTTCACAAGCATAATCCTAGCTACTCAGGAGGCTGAGATCTGAGGACTGTATATAGCCCAAAGCCACCTCAGGCAGGAAAATCCATGAGACTCTTATCTCCAACTAACCACCAAAAAGCCTGAAATGGAGGTATGGCTCAAGAGGTAGAGTGCCAGCCTTTAGCAAAAAGCGAAGAGACAATGGATGTCCAGGCCCTGAATTCAAGTCCAAGTACAGGAGCATGTGCATGCACACGCACACACAGAGAAGGAGGAGGAGGAGGAGAAGGAGAAAGGATGAGGAAAAAGAAGGAGAAAGAAAAGGAGGGGAGAAAGAAAAAAAAGAAGGAAAGAAAGGGAAGGACGGAAGGAAGGAAGGAAGGAAGGAAGGAAGGAAGGAAGGAAGGAAGGAAGGAAGGAAGGGAGGGAGAGAGAGAGAGAGGAAGGGAGGGGGAGGGAAGGGCTGACAATGCCAAGTCATGGCAATAATTCAAGAGCAAATGTGAGGAAACAGTGACAACAAATAAAACCAATTCTTTCAAGGAACTTTACTGTACAAGGGAGCACTAAGAGGGAGGAATGTCCAGAACTCTTCTTGGTATGTAAAATGCACTGAAATGCCTTTTGAGAGGAATATGCACTGAAAAAGGAGAATGTATGGCGCAGCTCGCTAGAGTCAGCTAGAACTCCTCTCTTATGAAACTGAGTACTTCAATTAAAAAACAAGGGTGGGGTGGTGGCCAATGCCTATAATCCCAGTGATTTGGGAAACTGAAATAGAAGGCCTTCAAGTTTTGAGGGCAGTCTAAGCAATTTAATGAGACCCTGTCTCAAAATAAAAAGTTGAAAAGGGACTGGGTATATAGTTCACCAGTAGCACACTTGCCTAGGTTGTGTGAGGATGTTCAATTCTCAAAACTAAAAAAGGAGAGGCTGGGAAGGTGGCTCAGTGGTAGAGCGCTTGCCTTGCATGCCTGAAGCCCTGGGTTCAATTCCTCAGCACCACATAAAAAAAAAAGCCGAAGTGGCACTGTGGCTCAAGTGGTAGAGCGCTAGCCTTGAGCTGAAGAGGTGAGGGACAGCGCCTAGGCCCAGAGTTCAGGCCCCACGACCAGACCCAAAAAAACTAAAAAAGGAAAGGGGTAGGGGAAGGTTCTTTCATGAAGTATTCATTCCTTCATTTTATTAAAAAACACACACCCTTATGCAAGACACTGAGGACAAGGAGACAATTATAATACTCCTTTCCTGTGAAGAAGCAGAGAAGCCTCTGGGCTATGATGTCCAAAGATGGACTTGGCTGGAAAGGAAACTTATTTATTAGGTTGCTATCATAAAGCACCTTTATATATGTTACTTCATTTAATCCCTATAAATATATCAGAGGTTGGGCAGAGAATATGGCTTAGTGGTAGGGTGCTAGCCCTGTGCAAAAGCATCTCAGAGACAGTGTCCAGATCCTGAGTTCAAGCCCCAGGACTGGCACACACACACAAAAAAAAAATCTCAGAGGTATATTTTATTTGTGCTGCTTACATAAAGCAAGAACTTGAGACTTAGAAAAACCAGGTTGTTTTGCTAAGGTCACCAACTAAGAAAGGGGCTGAACTTTAACAGGCTTAAAGTTTCGAAAAAACGTAAAAATAAAGAATTACACCACTTCAGATTTAAACAACTTAGAGGATACTTCCTCTTTACAAGATTTACCCTATAAATTGTTTCACCCAGCTCTAAAGAATCTCAACTTCAGCTGGGTACTGGTGGCTCATGCCTGTAATCCTAGCTGATACTCAGGAGGCTGAGAGCTGAAGATCATGGTTCAAAGCCAGCCCGGGCAGGAAAGTCTATTAGACTCTTATCTCCAATTAAATACCAGAAAACTGGAAGTTGTGCTGTGGCTCAAGTGTTAGAGCGTTAGCCTTGAGCTGAAGAACGCAGGGACAGTGCCCAGGCTTAGAGTTCAAGCCCATGACCAACAAAAAAAGAAAAGGAAAAAAAAAGAATCTCAATTTAACTTCAACACATTACACACCACTGCTGTCCTTATCATTATTTCATACTGTCAATACCATCTTTGCCTATTCTGCCTACCAAAGCCACTGCAAAATTGTTATAATTTTAAAAAATCATATACCATATCTGTTTCATTCAAAAATAGCTAGGAAAAAAAACTTAGAAAAGATACAAAGCTCAACTATCAAGAACATTCAGAATCTACTTTTATTACTAGAGAAGACAGCGAGAGATCCAAAGGAATTTAGTCTGGAGATTTTCTTAAAATAGCATGTTTTTGGTTTTTTGTCAGTCATGGAAGCTTGAACTCTGGGCCTGGGCGCTTATCCCTCAGCTCTTCAGCTCAAGGCTAGCACTCTACCACTTGAGCCACAGTGGCACTTCCAGTTTTCTGAGTGGTTTATTAGAGATAAGAGTCTCACAGAGTTTCCTGCCCAGGCTGGCATTGAACTGTAACCCTCAGATCTCAGCATCCTGAGTAGCTAGGATTACAACAGGCATGAGCCACCGACGCCCAGCCAAAATAGCATATTATACTCAAAAACATCACTTTTCTGCACATGATAGGTAAAAAAAAGCTTGCTTACTTGCTTGCAGTCTTTTCAGGTACATGGATGCATATATGTATGAAGAGAGAAGGGGCAGAGGACTGCATATGTGAAATTAAATATATGTTTCATTTAGAGAAACTAAGATGGATCTGTGTGCTGCTACTTACAGGAAGTGGTTAGAGAAGAGAATGACAAGTTTTCCTTTTAGGGATAATTTATTATATAAAGAACAGGACCTTTAAAGTCACATTTAGCAACCCCCAGGAAATCCCTTTCTAACAGCAAATAGGCAAACCAAACCACTAAAGAAGACTTGTAGGCTCAGAATTTCATTAAGATCTCAGACATGACTCACTTTGAGATTAATTCACCCACAGGAATTTAAGATGGTCTCCCATACCTACTACCCACAAGAAATCTCAAACTATGTGAACATCCCAGAGCATCTTTAATGTTTGTAAATGAGATCAATGCAAGCCCAGAAGATATGCTGCATGTTTTATTTTTTATTTTTTTATTTTTATTTTTGCCAGTCATGGTGCCTGAACTCTGGGCCTGGGCACTGTCCCTCAGCTCTTTAGCTCAAGGCTAGTGCTCTACCACTTGAGCCACAGCACCACTTCCAGCTTTTTCTGCTTATGTGGTGCTGAGGAATCGAACCCAGGGCCTCATGCATACAAGGCAAGCACTCTACCACTGAGCCACCTTCCCAGCCCCTGCATGTTTTATTTTTAAAGTACCATGGAGTTTTATTACATCTATCAAAATAACTGTTATCCACAAAGCTCATAACTTCAGTAGACACAGACTAAAATTTAAAAACCTGTCATAATTAAAATCTAGAAGGGAAAAAAAACGCTTACAGAGAGAAAGAATGTATGTATGTATATGTATATATTGTGTGCATGTACATGTGTGTGCATGGGATTATAAATTTGGTAGAGGGAAAAGCGTATGACTGATAGGATTTTTTTTTTTTTTTGGTCGGTCATGGGGCTTGAACTCTGGGCCTGGGCGCTGTCCCTCAGCTCTTCAGCGAGCGCTCTACCACTTGAGCTACAGCGCCACTTCCCATTTTCTGGTGGTTTATTGGAGATAGGAGTCTCACAGTCTCTCCTGCCCGGGCTGGCTTTGAACCACGATCCTCAGATCTCAGCCTCCTGAGTAGCTAGGATTACAGGCATGAGCCACCAGTGCCTGGCTTTGACTGATAGGATTTTGCATTTTGGTTTTCTGTGAATGATATCAAAGCTTGGCTCTAAAATTCTTTTTTTGGGGGGGCGGGTAGGGGGGTGTCCGGTCGTGGGGGCCTGAACTCTGGGCCTGGGCACTGTCCCTCAGCTCTTCAGCTCAAGGCTAGCGCTCTACCACTTGAGCCACAGTGCCATTTCTGGCTTTTTTCTTTTTCTTTTTTTTGCTTATGTGGTGCTGAGGAATCGAACCCAGGGCCTCATGCATGCAAGGTAAGAGCTCTACCTCTGAGCCACCTTCCCAGCCCATTGGCTCTAAAATTCTTGTTAGCTGTTTCCTCCCATGAGAACACAGCACCTAACTGCTAAAAGACAAAAGAGATGGGCTTCACAGAAGTTAAGAAGAACCATGATTTGGTCTATCTAGGGTTTAGAAATGTGATACTGAGGAAGTAGAGCTGTGGCTCAAAGTGGTAGCACAGTAGCCTTGAACAAAAAAGCTCAGGAGCTGGGAATGTGGCTTAATGGTAGAGTGCTTGCCTAGCATGCATGAAGCCCTGCGTTTGATTCCTCAATACCTCTAAACAGAAAAAGCAGGAAGTGGCACTGTGGCCCAAGTGGTGGAGTGCTAGACTTGAGCGAAAGAAGCTCAGGGACAATAACTAGGCCCTGAGATCAAGCCCCAAGACTTGGAAAAAAACAAACACAAAAAACAAAAACAAAAAAAAAACCTCAGAGACAGCACCCAAACACTGGGTTTAAGCCCCAAGACCAACAGAAGGAGGAGAAGGGGGAGGAGAGAGGAAGTGAAGGAAGGGCAGAAAGGAAGAGGAGGAGGAAGAAGAGAAGGAGGGAAAGAAATGTGGTACTGAGACCAAGATGAACAAGCAAAGGGCCAGAATATTCTACCTGCCCAAGTATTGCTGAGTACAATAAAGTAAAACCTCCCAATAGCAAAACTAGGTATACTAGCATTATAGTAACATGATCATTATAAGCCCAGTGAGCTAGACACACACACACACACACATACACACACACACATCACATCACATCACATCACATCACATTTAGCACCTTTGGTTAAGTTACTCAAGCCACTCATTTCCTCATCTGTAAAATAATGATAATGGCACCTGTCTCAGAGTTATATGAAGGATTAAATGACTTACTTCATTAAAGGTACTTGCTATCTGCCCAATAACCATTGGTTATTATTGTCATTATTGGTAGGAATAGCAAACAAAGACCTCTGAATATTAACTCAGACTATATCAAATCTCAAACTGGTAATTTATTTATTATTACATCAATAACCTAACCTAACTAACCTAATCCAGTCTCTCACTTGTTAAATCTGTCCTCATTCACCATAGGTTAATCTTCCTGGCTTAACATGGTACACTTTAAATGTTTCATAAATGTTTATTTCTGTTTGTGTGTGTGTGGGGCTTGAATTCAGGGGCCTGGGCACTGTCCCTGAATACTCAAGGCTAGTGCTCTACCACTTTTGAGCCACAGCGCCATTTCTGGTTTTTTAGTTGTTAACTGGAGATGAGAATCTCACAGCCTGCCCAGGCTGGCTTTGAACTGTGATCCTCAGATCTCTGCCTCCTCAGTAGCTAGAATTATAGTCATGAGCCACCAGTGCCTGGCTCATGAATGTTTGTTTATTTCAGTCTAAAACTTTCAATCTCCAACTATCAGCATTTTAATCTAAAACACTCCTGTTTCATCATATCTCCCTCATCTACTCTGAATTAATTTTCCTTTCTAACTCACCATATCAAAATCTCATTTTTATAAAAAAAAAAAAAAAGATTATTTTGAGTTTTTGAAACAATTAGCATACATTATTCTTTTTTTTTTTTTTTTTTTTTTTTTGGGTCCGGTCGTGGGGCCTGAACTCTGGGCCTGGGCACTGTCCCTCAGCTCTTCAGCTCAAGGCTAGCGCTCTACCACTTGAGCCACAGTGCCACTTCCGGCTTTTTTCTTTTTGCTTATGTGGTGCTAAGGAATCGAACCCAGGGCCTCAGGCATGCAAGGCAAGCGCTCTACCACTGAGCCATCTTCCCAGCCCCACATTATTCATTTTTATATTCACATACATGCATACAATGAATCTTAATCAAGTTTACCTCCTCTATCTCCTTTCGTCTAAAACAATTTTAACAGGTTTCATTATTCTATTTTCATGTATGTAAATAAACTACTTGGCCCGTATTCTTCTTCTTTCACCCTCCCACATCCTGGTAGTAGTTCCAACAGAGTTTGTTTTACTTTCATGTTATTTCTTTCTTTAGTGTATATTATACAATGGGTTTCACCATGCTATTTCAGATATGCATATGATAGTTTAATCAAAACAATACTGTCTCAAAATCCCACTCTTAAAGTTAATACTTGCTGGGTGACAGTGGCTCATATCTATATTCCTAGCTACTCAGGAGGCTGAGATCTGAAGATCACAGCTTGAAGCCTAGGCAAGAAAGTCCGTGAGCTTCTTATATCCAATAAACTACTTGGAAAAAGCCAAACATGGCACTGTGGCTCAAGGGCTAAAGCACTAGCCTTGAGCACAAAGAGACTCAGGAACTCGCCCAGGCTGAGAGCAAGCCTTGGGATCAACAACAACAACAACGACAAAGCTAATACTTGAACAGAATTTCCCCTGGTCTTTTCCTCTACTCCAGCTAGAAATAAATTTCTCCTTCTCTTGACTTTTATTACAACTTGTTTCTCTCTCCTGGTGTTTAGTACTTTATAATGTAGTGTTGTGTTTTGTTTTGTTTTAGTGGTTCTGGGGTTTAAACTCATACAGATGAACCATATCTCCAGCCTTTTTGGAACAGGGTCTCACTTCTTGCCAGGCACATGTTTAAACTGCAATTCACCTATTTTACCATTCCTGTCATAGTAGGGATGACAAGCATAGGTCATCATATCCAGCTCTTGGTTGAGAAGAGGTCTCACCAACTTTTTAGCTCAGCCTAAAACCGCTATCTTCTTGATCTTAGCCTCCCAAGTAGCTAGAACTATAGGTATGAGTTATCCACACCTTGTTGAATACATATCGTTAGCCTCTCACTAGATTAAATTTTTGAAGCTAGATGAATGCCTGTGTACCTTTACTAAAGTCTTAGTTACTAAATGACCATTTGCAGGATGAGGAAGTATATAATTACTGAACAAGAGGGCCTAAGAAGTAGGTTACAAGGCTGGCGATAAATCTCAGTAGTAGAGCTTGTACTGCAAAAATAGATAGATAGATAGATAGACAGACAGACAGACAGACAGACAGACAGACAGACAGACAGACAGACAGACAGACAGATAGATAGATAGATAGATAGATAGATAGATAGATAGATAGATAGATAGATAGATAGATCTGGAAGAAGAAAAAGAAGAGGAGGAGGGGGGAGAAAAACTAAAAAGAGCAAAACTGAGTCCAGCAAATCATAAATCAAGAATGTTTATAGTTCTTCCAGGGAAGAGTTATGTTTTGACCATCAAAACATACAGCAGAGTACCCAGAAAAGTACTTGGAAAATCATTCATCTTGTTGCAGGACTAATACACAAGTGCAGTGGATCACACACATACACACAAAGGGGCCAAACCACCTTAAAATGAACTTCTAAGCTGGGCACTGGTGACTAACTACTCAGAAGGCTGAGATCTGAGGATCTGTGTTGAAAACCAGCCCAGGCAGGAAAGTCCATGAGACTCTAATCTCCAATCACCAGAAAATGGGTAGTGGAACTGTGGCTCAAAGTGGTAGAGCACTAGCCTTGGGCAAAAAGAGCTCAGGGACAATACCTAGGCCCCTACTTCAAGTTCCATGACTGACCACCCCCCCAAAAAAATATGCACTTCTAAATTCAACTGAACATTTAAAGGGAAAGTGAAGTAAGGAAAACTCTTTTCTATCAAAGTGTGTTGCTTAAAAGTCCTTGTTTTAAACCAGGTGCTGGTGGCTCATGCCTGTAATTCTAGCTACTGAAGAGGCTGAGATCTAAGGATCTCAGTTCAAAGACATTCCGGGCAGGAAAAGCCAAGAGACTCTTAACTCCAATAAACCACCTAAAAACAGGAAGTGGTACTGTGGCTCAAAGAGGTAGAATACTAGCCTTGAGCAAAAAAAGCTCAGGGACAGTATCCAGACCCTGAGTTCAAGTCCCATGACTGACAAAAAAAAGTTCCTAGGACAGCATCCAAGCCCCATGACCCAAACAATAAAAAAGTTCCATGGCTTGGCTCTTGCTTAAGGAAAAGAGGAACTGCTTTTGGGATAAAGGAGGGTTTTACAAATGTAAGGTTTTGTCTTAATTGGCTTCAAGACAGAACTAAAATATGCCTCCAACTAATCAAGAAATAGCAGAGGGTGCTGCTAATCTTATTTCAAAGTCACCTTAAATATATTTCACCTTATTCAAACTAGTCAGTCATGAGCAGATTGTGAACCTGAGCTCAATCAATCTGAACAAAAGAGCAGGGCCTGCTATGTTAGGGATGGAGGGGCAGCCTGCCTACTCCACTTGCTTGCTAGAATTTTGCCTTGCTCAGACAATTCTTTATTTTTGTTGTCTACTGTTGTGACGGTTCTTGGAGAGTATATCTGTAATAGTGACTAGAGTGTAAGTAAAAATTTTGCTTTTTCTTTGAGCTGGAGAGAAGATGGTGTGTAGTTTCAGAAATTCTACCCCAGATCCAACTCTGGTGGCCTTATTGTCCAGCTCAACAAACTGAACTATATAACAGCCTCCTCAACAGTATACAACCTTGAATAAAACTCTCCATCCACAAATAAAAGGAGGGCTGGGAAGGTGGCTCAGTGGTAGAGCGCTTGCCTTGTATGCCTGAGGCCCTGGGTTCGATTCCTTAGCACCACATAAGCAAAAAGAAAAAAGCCAGAAATGGTGCTGTGGCTCAAGTGGTAGAGCACTAGCCTTGAGCTGAAGAGCTGAGGGACAGTGCCCAGGCCCAGAGTTCAGGCCCCACAACTGGACCAAAAAAAAAACACAAATAAAAGGAACACTGAAGAACAAGGGTAGAAGATACAGCAAAAGATGTTCTGGACACTTGTAAAATTCACTTTTTTTTTCTTTCTTTTTTTTTTTTTTGCTGACCCTGAAGCTTGAAGTCAGGGCCTGGGACCCATCCTTGAGCTTCTTTGTACTCAAGGCTATGCTCTACCATGTGAGTCACAGCACCACTTTCAGTGTTTTCTGTTTCTGTTTTGTTTTGGTACCCGTCCTGGGGACTGAACTCAGGGACTGGGCACCGTCCTTGAGCTTCTTTGGGCTCAAGACTATGCTCTACCATGTGAGTCATAGCACTACTTCCAGTGTTCTCTGTTTTTGTTTTGGGGCCAGTCCTAGGGACTGAACTCATGGCCTTGGGCACTGTCCCTAAGCTTCTTTTTGCTCAAGGCTAGTACTCTACTACTTGAGCCACAGTGTGACTTCTGGCTTTTTCTGTTTATGTGGTCCTGAGGAATCAAACCCAGAGCTTCATGCATGCTAAGCAAGCACTCTATCACTGAGCAACATTCCTAGCTCCTTCTAGTAGTAGTATACTACTACTACTTTAGTATTATAGGCGTGAGCCACCTGCACCTGGCTATAAAACTTAAATCTTAAACTCAAGGGCCTTTCTCTCTGTGTAAGATTAACATAATCTATTAACCAAAGTTAATATTCAAATTCTGACTTCACCATCTCCAACAGTGTCTCAGAATCAATTAATCCCTTTAATCTTCAGTTTCCTCATCTGTAGAATGGGGCAATAAGTACTACAGGAAGGATCAAGTGAGAAAATGTGTGGAATATTTGGCACACAATAAGCATTAACTATTGAATGATAATAAATATTATATTAACTCATTAGCGTTAACTATTGCTATTATGACTAGCAGCATCAAGTCTTCTTCAATGCTAAGAGGAAAGTCAAGGTAAAATGTATGATATTTAATAGCTCTAAGCCATCAACTCAATGATAAGTACAAGTAAACTTCAAAAGCAATACTTCAGAAATAAAATGGAGAATATCTAGCCACATTACTATTTTAAGTAATCTATCTTCTCTGGAATTCTGACCATTTGTCCAACAAAGTAACAAGACCCAGATATTAGTTTTCTCCCTCCAGGAAACTCTGGTAGTCAACTTGTTAAATACATAAAGAAAAGGGAACAGGAAAAAGAAACCTTGTCTATGGGGATTGCTCCTGAACCTTACCGAGGATCGTTATTTTTTGTCCAGAAATATCTCTCATTTCCAGTGAGTGAACAGTAAGGGAGAGTTAGCATCTTATTCTTATCCAACCTAAAAGCATTTAAAAATGTTGTTCCAAATAAAAATGAAAAATGTTCTCAGTCAGAAGTATCTTTAGTATAGACTGGCTAAGAACAGTTTTACTGAGACATCTTGAACATGGGACACTCTTGAAAGGGCATGAGGTTCATCTATAGCTGTCCAGAGGACAAAGTAGTTATGAGGACCTCAACAATGAAATAACCTGGGGCAAACTGGTGACTACCAGGAAGTAGCCATAGTCAAAGCTCAGAAGAAAACCAGGTGCTAGGGCTGGGAAGGTGGCTCAGTGGTAGAGCACTTGCCTTGCATGCCTGAGGCCCTGGGTTCGATTCCTCAGCACCACATAAGCAAAAAGAAAAAAGCTGGAAGTGGCACTGTGGTTCAAGTGGTAGAGTGCTACTTGAGCTGAAGAGCTCAGGGACAGAGTTCAGGCCCCACGACTAGACCCAAAAAATAAAAATAAAAAATAAAAAAAAACAGGTGCTAGGAGCTCAGAACTATAATCTCAACTATATGATAGCTACAACTATAGCTAGAGCTATAGTTGGTTGATCATGGAGCTTGAACTCAGGGGCCTGAGCACCATCCTTAAGGTTTTTTGCTCAAGGCTAGTACTCTACCACTTTGAGCCACAGCTCCACTTCTGGGCTTTAAATGGTTAACTGGAAAAAAAGAGTCTCACAGAATCCCTGCAAGGGCTGGCTTTTGAACCCTGATCCTCAGATCTCAGCCTCGTGAGTAGCTACGGTTACCAGTATGAGCCACCAGCACCCAGCCACCAAGTTCTTAATACAAGTTTACAACTTTTGTTCCTAATACAGAGTGTGATTTCTGTGTGACGGTGTGTGTGTGTGTGTGTGTGTGTGTGTGTGTGTGTGTGTGTGTGTGTGTGTGTGTGTGTGTGTGTGTGTGTGTGTGTGTGTGTGTGTAAGACAGTACTTTATATACAAAGATGCCAATAAGGACAAGAAATCTGACTGTTCCATCACACAAGTAGTGACAGTTCCTGTCACTGAGAGCCTAATCTTCCAGTGACCCCTACTGGACAGATAGAGAAGACTGAATTTTTATTTATTTTTGTCCAGGTTGTGGGGCTTGAACTCAGATCCTGGTTCAGTCTCTTGAGCTTTTTTGCTCAAGGCTAGTGCTCTACTACTTGTGTCACAGCTTTACTTCCTACTTTTTGGTGGTTACTTATAGAGATAAGAGTCTCCAGTACTATTCTGCCTAGGCTGGCTTCGAATCACAATCCTCAGATCTCAGGCTCCTGAAATAGATTGGATTACAGGTGTGAGCCACTGGTGCTTGGCTAAGACTAAATTTTTTTTTTTTTTTTTTTTGCCGGTCATGGGGCCTGAACTCTGGGTCTGGGCGCTGTCCCTCAGCTCTTCAGCTCAAGGCTAGCGCTCTACCACTGGAGCCACAGCGCCACTTCCGGCTTTTTCTGTTTATGTGGTGCTGAGGAATCGAACCCAGGGCCTCATGCTTGCAAGGCATGCACTCTACCGCTGAGCTACCTTCCCAGCCCAAGACTAAATTTTATAAGCAAAAAAGAGACCTTGTGTTATTTTTTTTCTAGAGATGTTCTACACCCAGGACATAGAAAGCAAAAGTGCTGTTACAGGGCACCAGTGGCTCACACCTGTAATCCTAGCTACTCAGGAGGCTGAGATCTGAGGATCATGGTTCAAAGCCAGATGTGGCAGGAAAGTCCCTGAAACTCTTTTTTTTTTTTTTTTTTTTGGGTCCGGTCGTGGGGCCTGAACTCTGGGCCTGGGCGCTGTCCCTCAGCTCTTCAGCTCAAGGCTAGCACTCTACCACTCAAGCCACAGCGCCACTTCCGGCTTTTTTCTTTTTGCTTATGTGGTGCTGAGGAATCGAACCCAGGGCCTCCGGCTTGCAAGGCAAGCACTCTACCACTGAGCCACCTTCCCAGCCCTCCCTGAGACTCTTATCTCCAATAAATCACCAGAAAACCGGAAATGGCGCTGTGGCTCTAGTGGTAGAGTGCTAGTCTTGAGCTGAAGAGCTCAGGGACAGAGCCCAGGACCAGAGTTCAAGCCCCACAACCAACACACACACACACACACACACACACACACACACACACACACACACACAAAGCAATACTGCTGTGCCCAGTCAGCCAATCCTTTCATAGTAATAGTGTTACACACACACATACACACACAGAAAGCAATAGTGCTGTGCCCAGTCAGCCAATCCTTTCATAGTAATAGTGTTACCATGAAGGTACCTAGCCTAATGGCTGCCTCAACTGTATTTATGGATCCCTAGTATGTGTGGCTTTCTGATGAGTGCTGGTGGAGGGAGGGGAGAGCAGACAAGGCACAGTCACTGGCACCCAGTCTCCACCCACAGTGCCCTGTGACTTTCCCACTCCTGAGCTGACACATACTCAGCACAACTCAAGACTCCCCCCCCCACCCCACCCCGCAGTCAGGCCACTGTGTGTGCCTATGAGTAATGCTTCCCTGTTGCATCCTTCCAGCTGTCTCTGACTTAACAAGTCATAAAAGGAAATCTGGGTAGCAGTTTTCAGTTTTAAGGAGAACACACGGCTCATTGGCCAAGCAGAAACAGTTCCTCTCAATAGTTCCTTTCAGCTGGCTTGCAGTGACCCAAGAGTTGTAGAGAATTCCCTTTAATGACAGCCAGGTGGCAATGAAACAGACAAAGGCAGAAATAGCAAGGATAATAAATTTTTTCTCACTAAAATATGGAGATTACAGCTTCTGCTTTGGAGAAAACCAAAAGCGATGGGCATGAGGCAGGACCCAACCTGGCCTGTTAGTCAGTTAGGGTTCATTCAATCACAGAACGCTTTTTTTAGCAACAGCTCTGCCTAGTGGAGACTACAAAGCTGCCCATTATCAGACCATAGCCAATACACTTGTAAGGCACAGCCCTAGTGTTGTCCATGTCTCCAAGGAAGGAGGCAGCCTCTAGTACTTGCCCACCCACCCTCAAGTGTCCACAATACGACTGGGGACAAGGACAGCATCTGGCTTTACTGAAAAGTGACTGGCACACTTGATACTCAGCAATTTACACCCTTCAATAAATATAAGTAGTTATAACTCCACTTTTCACCAACCGCAGTACCAGGAATATTGATATCCTGAAACAATCTGTAGCACTAATTCAAACATTCTGGAAATCACTGTAAAGAGCTATGGAAAAAAATGGCACAGATGCTTTACTTCAAAGATTCTTTTTTTTTTTTTTTTTTTGGGGGGGGGGGGGGGTGGTCCGGTCGTGGGGCCTGAACTCTGGGCCTGGTCGCTGTCCCTCAGCTCTTAAGCTCAAGTCTAGTGTTCTACCACTTGAGCCACAGCGCCACTTCCGGCTTTTTTTTCCTGTTTATGTGGTGCTGAGGAATTGAACCCAGGGCCTCAAGCATGCAAGGCAAGCACTCTACCACTGAGCCACCTTTCCAAAGATTCTTTAAGCAATAATAATTGATAACTGTCAAATCGCAAAAAATTAATTAAATAGGACCGAACTAGTTTTACACTCTACTATTAGGTGAATAAATCACCCCCTTAAAATTGTTTCTAGTTTTCTTGAATTCAGGGCCCTTTCAGTACAGTTGCCTACATTTTCTCCCCTTACCTATAATCAATCATTGGTTTGCTAATACTGGTTCACCTTGCAAGTATACTATTATCTAGTCAGTTTTTGACAGAACTGAGAAACTTGACAAAATTCAGAATATACAAGCTTGTCATGTAAACCTAACTACTATAAAGCCAAAAAGATACTTAAAATTTTTCAATTTATAAATTTTTTGTTTAAATTTAAGGAAGGGGAGAGACTGCGTGAGGGAAAGCCTTGTGGAAGGCAGGGCAAGCCTCGGGAGGCCATCTGGGGCTTCCTCGGGAGGCCATTTGGGACCTTCCTCTAGAGAGGCCTGTGGAGAGGCACCTCCCGGAGCAGAGCAGGGCAGGCCTGTGGAGATGGAGAGGCCCGCAGTGGAGCAGGAAGGGAAGAAAGGGGAAAGCCTTCCCCTTTGGAGCGTTGGAGGTCAGAGGTTTGGAGGTTTGCAGACCAACTAATGAAGGTTGGGGGGTCAGGACTGCCTAGTGGAGGCTTGGAGGTTTGGGGGTTGAGGCTGCTCTTGGTTCTGGGTATCTAGCCTAGACAAAGTAGTCTCAGGTCCCCTCTCTGGTGTAAATAGTGTAAATAAATTTCTTTTGTTCACCTTTCAATGTGCCTTGATGGACTGTCTCGCTGTCCCAGGTCATGAGTCCACTATCCCTTCCCTCCCCCACAATTTATAAAAATTTTAAATAAGGGTAGGCACTAGTGGATCATGCCTGTAATCCTAGCTACTCAGGAGGCTGAGATTTGAGAATCATAGTTCAAAGCCAGCCTGGGCAGGAAAGTCTGTGAGACTCTTAACTCCAATTAACCACCAGAAAACAGGAAGTGGCACTGTGGCTCAAGTGGTAGAGCTTGAGCTGAAGAGCTGAGGGTCAGTGCCCAGGCCTAGAGTTCAAGCCCCATGACTGACCAAAAAAAAAGCCCTCTGATTAACCTTAATCAAACTATCTAGTTAAGCATCTATCAGACTATACTGATTCATTTAGCAATTTTAAAAACTAAAGAATGAGGTTGACATTCTAGATTCTGTTCCAGCTCTAAAATCCCATGGTTCTATTAAATATTTTGTTGCCTACATATTATGTTAACTATTATTGGCAACAACAACAAAAGTACAAAGCCAGCCTTTAAACTCTCCCTTAAGATCTTAGGATTTTCTACAGAAATAATATGTATGCAAGGAGTTTTAACATAAGGCAATAATACATTCTGTCATGATGTTGTCAAGACTACAAGAACTCAGGAATGGAACTTTAGAAATTCATATAATGAGATGGTCATTTCCAGTTGAAAGAATCAGTAAATGGCTTCCATGGATAATCAACATAAACTGGGTCTGAAAGACCATCTATGATTTCAATAGTCTGAAATAAAAGCAGACATTCAAGGAGAGATGGCTCAAGGAAGAAAATGGAAAAGAGAAAGTACAAATGCTACACAGGAGTCTGAGCATATCTAGCTTCAAGGGTGCTAAGGCAAAAAGTTATGGAGATCACATCAATGAATGTGCTGTAAATGGTGTTGTAATGCTGTAGAGAGAGGCATAGTTTGGAAGATGTGGTTAAGGATAGCTCTGGTCAAAAACAAGACCCTAGCTGAAAAATAATTAAAGCAAAAAGGGCAAGGGGTGTGACTCAAGCAGTAGAGTATCTACCTACCATGCCTGAGTTCAAAACCCCAGTACCACCAAAATGAAACAAAACAGAACACAGGACTTGTGCATGGGGAGGCTGGGGCGAGGGGGTAAAACGAGGTTAACATGCTTTCTGAAACCTCAAAAAAGTGCTAGTAAATAAATGCCATAGTGTTCAGAAAATTAACAAACTGGAAAGTAGATGAACAAATAATCACAAATTTAAATTTCTTGGGTTCATTCCCAGCATTACAAAAAAAATAGCTCATTTTGTTTTAAATTGCAGTATCTCTAATTCTTGCCTGGTAGGAATAAGCGATAAGAATCAAGGTAAGCTGGAAATGTGGCTTAGTGGTAGAGTACTTACCTAGCTTGCATGAAGCCCCTTGGTTCCATTCCTCAGTATCACAGAAAAAGCCAAAAGTGGAGCTGTGATTCAAGTAGTAGAATGCTAGCCTTGAGCAAAAGAAGCTCAGGGACAGTGCCCAGGCCCTGAGTTCAAGCCCCAGGAGAGAGAGACAGACAGACAGACAGACAGAGAGACAGATAGAGAGACAGAGAGAGAGACAGAAAGAGAGAGAGGAGAGAGAAATATCAAGGTAAACTGCAGAACAGCAAAAAGATGCAGAAAAGTTTAAGGGAAGAAGAGAAAGGCAAGGTGAGGCTAAAAGGCTGAAAATAAGATCAATTAATAGTAAGTCTTCAGGCACACATAAGGGTAAGGGCAAGAGAAACATCTCATGAAAACAATAGCATTAATCAAATTTTGATTAAGTGAACAATAATAGCCTCTTTCCCACTGCCCCACTGCCCTGCTTGGAAATGTCAAAGCTCTGTCTGCCAGTCTTCAAAGGCCCCAGATAGGACACTGGCCAGTTCCTCTATGAGGAAACCAATCTCCTCTACCTGGTTATTCATTAAGAGCACATCCGCCAAAAAGTCTCATTATTCAACCTTTTAGGACTGAACTGTAAAACATGAAGATAACCAAGAAACTTCAGACTAGGTCTCAGCCTTCTGAGTGCTGGGGTTACAAGTGTGTACCATGCACCATTATTCCTAGCTTCATTTTAGTTTGTTTTGTTTTGTTTTTTTAATATATGTGAGGGCTGGGAATGTGGCTCAGTGGTAGAGTGCTTGCTTAGCTTGCATGAAGCCCTGGGTTCAATTCCTCAATAACATATAAACAGAAAAAGCCAGAAGTGATACTGTGGCTCAAGTGGTAGAGTGCTAGCCTTAAGGGAAAGCAGCTTAAGGACAGTGCCCAGGCCCTGAGTTCAAGCCCCAGGGGGGATGGGGAGGGATGGTACTGACGGTTGAATGCAGGACCTACCAAGTGTTCTGACAAGAGTCCCCAGCCCTTTTGCTTTGGTTATTTTTCCTTTAGGGTCTTGGGTTTATGTCCAGGTAGGTTTGGATCATGATCCTCCTATTTACACACATTTCAGCATAGCTGGGATGACAGGCCCATACCACTCATTGGCTAAGAATTGTTTGTGATATCATTTTTCTCATTTTTGACCACTGTTTGTTACTCTTTGAATGTTTTTTATATAGTACTTGTTCTCAGTTTATGCTGATATTGCCTTTTAAGACTCTTGAGGATGTTAAGAGTTCATTTTCTCTCACTTGCTCTCTCCTTTAACCAAAAAAGAAAAGGTGATTATAGTATTCTCTCTCTCTCTCTCTCTCTCTCTCTCTCTCTGTCCTCCTCACTTAAAAAAAAAGTGTCCTGTGACGTCTACTATTGTATCTGTTTCTTTAAAGTTCCTTCTGTACAGTTTGGTGGCCAAATCTTTTCTGTTAGAGTCGTTTAATTTAAATGTCAAATATTAGCCTAAGGAGGATCACATATTCAAGGCCAGCCAAGGCTACATAGTAAGATCCTGTCTTAAGAAAACACTGGTCACTGCAGTTATGGTTCAAATGGTAGAGGGCCAGCTGTGAGCAAGAAAAATAAAAATCCCAGTGAGAGCCCAAGATCCTGAATTCAAGGTCCAGTACTGATACACACACACACAAGAACCAGAATGGGTTAGATTTCTGGACAGCAACACTGAAAACTGAAAACATGAGGGACAACTCCAAAGTCTAATCAAAAATTATTTACAAGGCCAGGCACCATTGGCTCACACCTGTAATCCTAGCTACACTCAGGAGGTTGAGATCTGAGGATCAAGGTTCAAAGCCAGCCAGGGCAGGAAAGGTTTGTGAGGTTCTTATCTCCAATAAACCACTCAGAAAACCAGAAGTGGCACTGTGGCTCAAGTGTAGAATGCTAGCCTTGAGCTGAAGAGCTCAGGAACAGCGCCCAGGCCCAGAGTTCAAGCCTCACAACTGACCAAAACAAAACAAAACAAAAGATTTACAACTCTATACCCAAACTCTTAATCACATGAAAAGCAGAATAAAAATGTATTCAGCAACTGTGGCTTATTCTGTAATCTTAGCTACTCAGGAAGCTGATTGTGGTTCTAAGCTAGCCTGAGCAGACAAATTTGAGACTCCTATTTCCAATTAACTAGCAAAAAATGAAGATGTGGTAGAAGTAGTAGAGCACTAGCCCTGAGTAAAAAGTTAAAACAAGAGGTCTTAGGCCCAGACCAGCGCGCACGCGCGCGCGCGCGCGCGCGCGCGCGCACACACACACACACACACACACACACACACACACACAGATAGATGATAGAGTCTCATCAATAATATTTTCCTCCTATATATTCTTTCTCAGGAAACTAAAGACATGAGCCCAACTAAAAAATAGAATAAACCACGAAATATAACAATGTCCACAAACATTAACCCAACAAGGAAGAGAGGTGGAAGAAATTTCCTAGGACAATGCTTTTTTTTCCTTGTTATTATTAAGGTGATATAGAAAGGGGTTACTGTTTCCTAAATCATGTAATGAGGACATTTTTCCTGGGGTGGAGCAATGTCACCAGCTTTTTCAGTACAATAGTAAACTGTGTATAGAAATGGGTTTCATCATATTGCCATATTTTCATATAATATACTTTGATATTAGTCACCCCCTCTATTATTCTTTAATATGTCCCTCTCCCACTAGATGACAGATTTAATAAAGGCATGGACACAAAAGTTAACAGTAATAATAGTAATAATATTAAGAATAGCAATAAGAATAGTAATAGCAATAAGAATAGTAATAAGAAGCCGGGCGCTGGTGGCTCACGCCTGTAATCCTAGCTACTCAGAAGGCTGAGATCTGAGGATCGCGGTTCAAAGCCAGCCCGGGCAAGAAAGACCGTGAGACTCCTATCTCCAATAAACCACCAGAAAAC
Organism: Dipodomys spectabilis; assembly: GCF_019054845.1. Taxonomy (NCBI): domain Eukaryota; kingdom Metazoa; phylum Chordata; class Mammalia; order Rodentia; family Heteromyidae; genus Dipodomys; species Dipodomys spectabilis. The sequence goes on along the minus strand of NW_024870679.1, from coordinate 46,721,645 downwards.
CGGAAGTGGCGCTGTAGCTCAAGTGGTAGAGCGCTCGCCTTGAGCTGAAGAGCTGAGGGACAGCGCCCAGGCCCAGAGTTCAAGCCCCACGACCGACAAAAAAAAAAAAAAAAAGAATAGTAATAAGAGAAAGCTTCTAAAAGGTATGTTCCTCTCTCTTACACACACAAAGGACTCAAGATTATTTGGTATGTTTTAGCATACTGAGTGAGACAACCTTAGAATCCCTTTGGGAAAGCTTGCAGGAATACACAGAACTATAAATAAATGACAAAACAAGACAATTCCAGGAAAAATAAAAGGTTAGTCAAAAAAAAAATGTGATTATAGTATATTACCTGGCTCAGCTAAGCAATATGTTACATAATCAAAATAATCTGTGATAATGAGAAGAAGGGGGAAGTCAAAGTATATGTGTTAAAGATATGGGGACAAAGAACTAAAACACATCTGTAGTGGGACATCAAGACAAAACATCAAAAAAAAAAATCACTGAGAGGTAGGACACAGCTGGAGGTAAAGCTCAGTGACAGAAAATTTGCCCAACATTTATGAGGAACTAGGTTTGATCCTATGGGGATAGGGGGCAGGAAGCTACATACAGTTTTGCGCAGGATATGATGGCTTATACTTGTAATCCAGCACTCAGGAAGCTGCCAGCAAGAGAATCTGGAAGTTAGCCTGTGCCCCATAATGAGAGATTATATTGTTTTAAAGAAACTTGGGCTCTATTATGGGAGATCTTAAATGATGAGTTTGGATTTTATTCTATTTGAGATAATTTTTTTCTGCCCCACCAAAAAAAAAAAGTCAAGATGGCTTCTTCTTCTATTCATTGTCATAGGACTCAATAAATCAGAACAGAATCTATGAAACCACATCACAAAGTTTCCTCATGGAGGTTCCAAACAAGCCTGTCCTAAGCATGATTTCTCCCTGGGGCTTTTGGCACTTTAGTGAAAAGTCTCTGCTAATGATCTGTTATTTCCCAGAGATAAATAGAGAAGCCATACTAGCAGGGATGAGGACTGGCTAAAAGCTCAGGAAGTCCAGCACCTTTCTCTAAGATATACATTATCTGACTCAGTCCCTCCTGACTCACTTCCTACTAACCCAACCTCAGTGATTTGTTTTCATCCAAGGGTTCACCTAGTAGTACCCTGTAAAAACAGAATTCATGATCAACTAGGAGTAAGTGACATCAGAAGACAATGTCAAGAAATTATTTTCCTCCATCATTTTCAAACAATTTTTTTAAAAAACTTTTCTGTCTTGCTTACAATAAATCTTAGAGAGGTAATGTATTCTGCTTCTTGGTAACATCAGTGTCCTATGCAGTCTAAAAGTTTCCATTTCCTTGCACTTTTTTTCCCCCCAGTCATAGGGCTTGAACTCTGGGCCTGGGCACTGTCCCTCAGCTCTTCAGCTCAAGGCAAGTGCCCTACTGCTGGAGCCACAGCGCCACTTCCAGTTTTCTGCTGGTTAACTGGAGATAAGAGTCTCACAGCCAGGAGCCAGTGGCTCAGGAGCCAGTGGCTCATACCTGCAATCCTAGCTACTCAGGAAGCTGAGATCTGAAGATTGTAGTTGAAAGCCATCCCAGGCAGGGAAGTCCGTGAGACTCGTATCTCCAATTAACCACCAGAAAACCGGAAGTGGTGACAGAGTGCTCCTCTTGAGCTGAAGAGCTGAGGGACAGTGCCCAGACCCAGAGCACAGTTCAAGCCCCATGAATGACCACCCCCCCATCCCCCCCCCCCCAAAAAAAAGAGTCTCACAGATTTTCCTGCCCAGGCTGGCTTTAAACCTCGATCCTCAGATCTCAGCCTCCTGAGTAGCTAGGATTACAGGCTTGAGTCACTGGCTCCAGCTTATCTTTCCACTTTAAAATGAACAATTTGATTCTGAAACAATTGACACTAAGCCATCTTTCCCAAGACCTGAAGCAGAGCATTAATAATAAACTTTATTAACTTTTCCCTTATATAAGTCTCTTAACTTTAAAACCACACACATTCCAGTAGGTTTGAAGGCATAGGGATAACAGGGATTCTATTACACAATTGTTGCATTAATGGGAGCCCAATACTCAACTTTACTTCTTTGCAATATACAAAGATATCAAAATTCACTATCCTTTCTGACTAACTCCTTTTGCACTTTATCAGCTTCATACGTACACACACTCCACAAGGGGCTTCTACTCAGAAGGAAAGAGTATATGTGATGAACCGTAGATAGATCTTTTTCCAAAAACACTAGAAGGAATCAGAGCACTTTGGGCAAAAAAGTCAAGTCCCTAAGATCTGGATATTTTGATGCTAAAGCAAATTTCTGTATCTAAGTCAAGAAAAAAATGCCACATCTCTAAACTAGCATCATGAGAAGGTGAGGTTCAGTTCCAAAACACTGACCTTGTTAGTCATGGAAATGATGTACACAATACAAGAACCCACTTATGGCACAATGAATGTTAAAGAAGTCCATGACTTCAACAGGATGTTGTGATCCAAACAAACACACCCAGCACAGGCATAGACTTGACCACATACTCTGAGGGCACGTGAATGTCAAAGTATTGCCCACATCAGGGCTCCTGAGAAAGAAATTAAAAAACAGTGATGTTTCCCATGATCTATGCCAGTCAATCATTCTGAATGCCCAGGCAACCACACCATTCAGCACTTCCTTCCAAAACCTGAATCAAGGATCCTGTTTCCACCTGCTTCTCTGACGTCATCCTGTCATTACATTTTCTTTGAAATTCCTTTGATGAAAAATGAGTCACCTCTCCTTGCCAACACAGGCCTGAGCCTCATCCAGGCATGCCATTCTTTTCCAGAAATGCTCTGGGGGCACGGTGCCACCCAGTGGCTCTTCCAGTTGCTCTTCCATACCGCCCAAAAAAAGAACACTAAAGCAAGTACCTAGCCTGGCAGAAGAACAGGGGAAGAAATTTCAAAAAGTGTATTTCTTAGCTGGTTGCCAGTGGCTCAGGCCTGTAATCCTAGCTACTCAGGAGGCTGAGATTTGAGGATTATGGTTCAAAGCCAGCCCGGGCAGGAAAGGCCATAAAACTCTTTTTTTTTTTTTTTTTTTTTGGGGTCCGGTTGTGGGGCCTGAACTCTGGGCCTGGGTGCTGTCCCTCAGCTCTTCAGCTCAAGGCTAGCGCTCTACCACTTGAGTCACAGCACCACTTCCGGATTTTTTCTTTTTGCTTATGTGGTGCTGAGGAATCGAACCCAGGGCCTCAGGCATGCAAGGCAAGCGCTCTACCACTGAGCCACCTTCCCAGCCCCGGCCATAAAACTCTTATCTCCAATAAACCACCAGAAAACTGAAAGTGGTGCTGTAGCTCAAGGGGTAGAGTGCTAGCCTTGAGCTGAAGAGCTGAGGGACAGTACCCAGGCCCAGAGTTCAAGCCCCATGACTGGCCCAGAGTTCAAGCCCCATGACTGACCAAAAAAAAAACCAAAAAACAAGAAGTGTATTCCTTGGTGCAGCTGGGAATGGGGCTGCAAACCAGAACATAAAACAAAATTGGACCTATAATTCAAAGAATGAAGTAAGAAATAAAGTAAGGTAAGTCAACTTTGAGGTGGAAAGGCTTCAGCCTCAAGAGTATCTACCTCAAAGGGTTGATTCTTGACACAACATGCTATCAACTCTTCTCCATCAATTATTTCTTGCAAGATATAATTCCAAACCTGAAGTTTTGAACAACAGTAACCTGCCTCAAGAACTCCAAACAACTTCAAGATTCACAGTGGCAGGAATAAAGGGCCAAGTAAAAAGTGACAAAATGCAATTTATACATACAGGTGACACTAGTATTTTATTAACAGCTACAATGAATGTTAACACACATTGCACAGCTCGGAGGTGTGCAACTATTACCATTATCTAATTTTAGGATACTTTATCACCCCCCACCCCCACCAAAAAGCCCTATACCCATTAGCAGTCACTTGCTTCCTATCCCCAACCCCTAGCAACCACTAATCTACTTATTGTCTCTATGGGTTTGCCTATTCTTTATAATGTTTATCCATTTGTCAGTTGATACTGAGTTCTGTGATTACTATGAACATCTGTATTGCTATGTACATCTGTATACAAATTTTCTGAGAATATGTTTTCAATTCTCTTGGTCATATATTAGGAAGGAGTTGCTAGGAAATATGTTAAATTTTTGAGAAACTGTTTTCTAATGTAACTGCACTATTTTTTTGGGGAGGAGGGTCCAGTCGTGGGCCTGAACTCTGGGCCTGGGCATTGTCCCTCAGCTCTTCAGCTCAAGGCTAGCGCTCTACCACTTGAGTCACAGCGCCACTTCTGGCTTTTTTCTTTTTGCTTATGTGGTGCTGAGGAATCAAATCCAGGGCCTCATGCATGCAAGGCAAGCGCTCTACCACTGAGCCACCTTCCCAGCTCCATCTGCTCTATTTTATATTCAGATCAGCAATGCCAGAAATGGGCCTTGAACTCAGGGCTCTTAACTGTTTTGTTCAACTCAAGGCTGGCAGTCTACCACTTAAGCCACATCACCATTTCTGCCTTTCTTCTGGTTAGCTGGACGTAAAAGTCTCTAAGACTTTTCTGCCCTGGCTGGCTTCAAACTGTTATCCTAAGATCTCAGCCTCCTTATAGCTAAGATTACAAGTGTGAAGTAGCACTGTGGCTCAAGTGGTAGAGCGCTAACCTTGAACACAAAGAGGTTCAGGGACAGCACCCAAACCCTGAGTTCAAGACCCAGAACCAACACAAAAAGAAGCAGCCACCTACAGGAACAATTCTTGTCAAACAATTTGTACTCATTTTCTTATGTAACTCCTCTGAACACCTATACAATAAGATAAATCTTAAAAAAAAATTAATTAAAAAAACTAAAAAACAACAAAAATAAATACCAGCAGTGAGCCACTGATATCCAGCTACCTTTTCATGTTCACTGATGTTTTGAAAACCATCATGTTCACTGAAGCACAAAGGTTTTCAATTTTGGTCTAGTATAATGTATTTTCCTCCTTTTTGTTGCTTATGTTTTCAGGGTCATATCCAAGAAACCACTGCCTAATCCAAAACTCATTCCTAAATTTTCCTTTAATTGTTCCATAATTATAACTTTTACATGTAGATCTGTAATTGTGTGCATATTACTGCAAACTGATCACAAGGCCTTGTGCATTCTAGACAAGAATTCTACCACTTGAGGTACATTCTCAGTCTGTCTTCCTTGTTTTCTTTCTTTACTTCTTCCTTCCCTTGGTCTAACTTCTCCCTTCCTTCCCTCACTCTCTTCTTCCTCCTTACCTCTCTCTCTCTCTCTTTGAGACAAGTCTTCCCACTACCTTTTCCCATACTAACCTTGAACTCACAATTCTTCTGCCTCTGCCTTATAAGTTATTGGGCTAACAGGTGTGTTATCCCACCACACCCAATCCTATGATTCATTTTTAGCTAATTTTTATATATTGCAGAAAAACAGGGGTCCAAATTCATTGTTTATGAAACAATATTAAATTGTCTCAGAATTACTTGTTGAAAAGACATTCTTTCCAATTAAACTATCCTGGCATCTTTATCAAAAATCATCTAACCATAAATATAAGGGTTTATTTATGGACTCTCAATTCTATTTAACTGATCAAATATAGTCTTATCCATTACCATGCCGTAAACTAAGTTTTGTTTTTTGTTGTTTTTTTTGTTTTTTTTTTTTTTTTGGGGGGGGGGGTCCAGTCGTGGGGCCTGAACTCTAGGCCTAGGCACTGTCCCTCAGCTCTTCAGCTCAAGGCTAGTGCTCTACCATTTGAGCCACAGCACCACTTCCGGTTTTTTTTCTTTTTTGCATATGTGGTGCTGAGGAATCGAACCCAGGGCCTCATGCATGCAAGGCAAGCGCTCTACCACTGAGCCAACTTCTCAGTCCTGTAACCTAAGTTTTTAAATTAGGAAGTCTGAGTCCTCCAATTCTGTTCCTTTACATTTCCATATAAGTTTCAGGCAGCTTGCTAATTTCTAGATGAAAAAAAATCTAACTGAGAGTTGACTGGAATTGCAGCCCATAGGTTTTAGGGAATAATTATTACATCTTTCAGTGTGTGAACATAAAATAAAAGGCAATCTCATTGTTTACTGATACTTTGAAGCCAAAATACTCAAAATTTCTTCATGTTTATTAAATACTTTGCATATCAGAGATCTAAGAGAAAACAATCATAATAAGCCTAAATGCTGTATTTATTTAGTAAACATTTTTTACTGAAAGTTGTTTAAAGTGAATGGGGAAGGTGATAGAGATTACAGGGACTAGAAACTCCTTTGGTTTTCTATTAAATACTGATAAAGGCAAAAGAAAGCATAGTTTTACACTAGAATATATAAACCATGGATTGACATAATGAGAGAAAGCTAGTCAAAACAATCTAAACCAACTCTTACCTCTTTGATCACATAGGAGTTACTTCCAAACATAATCAAATGCCTAATAATGCCCATCAGGCAATGCTCTTTACATACAAAATTCCAATTCCTACTCTAACAGGTTGGAATCATCAGCCCACCTTTACACAAATAGAAAACTGAAGGTTATAGAGATTAAATAATTTGTTCAAGATCACCTAGTTAAGTAACAGATTTGTGATTCAAACGCAAGTCTCTTCAACTCCCCATCTGGGGATTTTCTCACCAGTCCCACGACTTTCCAACATTCCTGCATCATCTCTACATCTTCAAGAAACAATAGGCAGAAATGTATCTGAGTCCTACCCCAAATCTATTCAATGGAACTGATTTTCCTAGGGCAGTTGCAGCAATGTAGGAACTTGGCATAGTGTTTCATGCTTGTAATCCTACCTCTCAAGGAGATAGGATGAGGCCAGCCTAGGCAAAAAGTTCACAAAACCCCATCTCAACAACAGGGGGTATGCACCTGTCATCCTACCTACAGCACAACAGGAGGACTCTAGTCCAGTCTGTATAAAATGTGAGTTTATCTCAAAAATAACGAGAGCAAGCTGGTTGTTGATGGCTCATGTCTATATAATACTAGCTACTGAGGAGGCTGAGATCTGAGGATGCCAGTTCAAAGACTGCCTGGGCAGGAGACTTTCATATCGAAGTAATATCTCACACACACACACACATACACACACACACTTTCATATCGAAGTAATATCACACACACACACACACACACACACACACACACACACACACACACAGGCTGAAAGTGGCAGAGCATTAGCCTTCAACAAAAAAGCTCAGGGAAGCAGGATACTGGTAGCCCATGCCTACAATCCTAGCTACTCAGGAGGCTGAGGTCTGAGGATCATGGTTCAAAGGCAGCCTGGGCAGAAAAGGCCCTGAGATCCTTATCTCCAATTAACCACCAGAAACCCAGAAGTGGACCTGTGTCTCAAAGTGGTAGAGTGCTAGCCTTGAGCAAAAGAGCTCAGCTCCCAGGCCCTGAGTTGAAGCCCCATGATCGATGGGGAGGGCGGGGGGAGACAGTGCCCAGGTCCTGAGTTCAAACCTAGGACTGACAAAAAAAATAAAGATAAACAGATCAAAATGGGGTGGAGAAGTAGCTCAAAAGTGGTAGACAAGTATCACTAACAAGCATGAGGCCCTGAGTTCAACCCTAATACTACCAAAAATAAGAATAAAATAGAGCAACACAGAGGTATGGAGAGAGTAGACGACAGACTATAAGACTAAGAAGAAAATCAGTAAAGAAAAGTGAGGGGGAGTTCACTTTACAGCTAAAAATGAAACTGAATTAAGGGCAGGCAGACCTGGCCTACAAAGATAACTTGAGTCAAAACAGCAAAGAAATCTTTTTCTTTCCCTAATGACTGCCATTTCTTCCCTGAAACAAGTATCACTTAATCACAATGAAAATATCACTTAATCACTGTTTAATCATTCTCTACAAGTTCATTGCAGCTTAACTCCTTTTATCTCCAGTAGGCTCCCAGAAAACTCTAGGCTATACCTAAAGAGAAATAGTTAAAACTACATAGCTCACACTTGTAATCCTAGCTACTCAGGAAGATGATATCTGACAATCATAATTCAAACCTGGAGTAGAAAAGTCTGTAAAACTCTTATATCTATAATTAACTAGCAAGAAGCTGGAGTAGAGGTGTGGTTCAAGTAGTCATGCTCCAACCTTGAGTGGCCAAAGCTGAGCGAGAATATGAAGCCCTAAGTTCAAGCCCCAAAATCAGCACTCACGCACACATGTACACACACACACACACACACACACACACACACACACACACACAATAAATAAAGTGAACAAGAAAGTAGATAGAAACTTTCTCCTTTTTTGTGTGCTAGTCCTGGGGTTTGAACTCAGGGAGTCAGGCTCTTGCTTAGCTTTTTGCTCAAAGGTGGCACCCTACCACTTAAGCTGTATATCCACTTTATAGCTTGTTGCTGGTTAACTGGAGATAAGAGTTTCTTGGATTTGTCTGCTGGGCTGGCTTCAAACTCTGATCCTCAGATCTTAGTTTCTAGAGTAGCTATGATTATAGGCATGAGCCACAGATGGCTGGCTGGAAACTTTGCATATACATAAGACTACAAAACCATTTTATCAGTCGGAAGTTTTATATCAAGGTCACAAGCCACTTGTTCCTTCAGCTTGCCAAGTGGATACCTAATTCATGACATGGCCTAGTCTCATAAAGGTATTTCAGGAGAGTCATCAGACCAGCATTTCACTCCTGAGAGGACTTCAAGACTGCTGGAATGTGCTGGACAAAGATATGGTCGGGGGGTGGGGGGTTGGGGGGGGCAGGTTTCTGGGCAGCTGGAAGCCTCCCCAGGGGAATTCAGAGAAGACAACTGCTTTCCCTTAACCAAGAACTAGAATTTAAAAATAAACCACACTGACCCCCTCATGCCTCAAGAATCTTTGGAGAAAGAATGTTGTCAAATCCAGCAACTTTTTGCCTCACTAAAGTGAACTGTAATAAAAAGAAGAGAAATGATCTTACTACCTCTCAAGAAGTAAGATAAGACTAAAAGGCAAGGGAAATCCAAATTGACTATTCAGGAGAAAATGCACCTATATGTTTTATTTCAGATTCTAGGAAGAATGTTAAATACACGTGCACCCTCTGTGAGGCACTAAACTTTTGTTCAGTATTTTAAAGTATTTTTAAAAAAGAAAAAGTTATAAGCCAGGCACTGGTAGCTCACGCCTGTATTCATAACTGAGATCTGAGGATCAAGGTTCAAAGCCAGCTTGGGTAGAGAAGTCTATGACTCTTCAATTAAACACCAAAAAGCTGGGAGTGGAGTTGTGGCTCAAGTGGTAGAGTGCTAGCTTGAGCACAAATGCTCAGGGACAGTGCCTAGGCCCTGAGTTCAAGCCTTAGGACAGCACACACAAAAAAAGGAAAAAGTTACAATACAAGTGTGAAGTAGTGGCTAACCTCTGTGGACTCCCTGTCTTACTGAGGACAGAGACACAACCTAAAAGCCTTATGCTCTTGCCCGGCCAGTTGGAAATGACTGTTTCCCTGAAAGTCTAAATTCTTCAGAAATCCCCTTCTCTCTTGGTGATCCCATTTCTCAACTTGATTGAAATAACTACCACCCAGGCTCTTGGAAATTGCCATTTTACTTATTCAATGGGGAGCTTTATTGCCATGGCAGTGCAGCTTTTCTTTAGAGCCAAATAGCTACAGGATTTCGGCATTATTCTCACACAAATGATTCTCAAGACTTGAGGTCACTGCAAATGGTCTAAGGGCACTGTAGAAAGCAATGACTCTCCATTTACCACAGCTGCTATAGTGGTAAACAAACACAATGCAAAACTGAGATGCTTCCCCAAAGTCACCACTTGAAGCTGACTCTGAAAGATGTCATCTGTATCACTAATGCTAATTAGAAATGGGTGTGGGTGGGAGTCTTCATTAGTATAAGAATCTGAGCACTACATGGATTATATGCAGAACTCTCTGATGTATCCTACTTATACGTGAGCATGTAGGACTATCAGTCTTCCATCAGAAAATTCCTGCTACACAAACTCCAGCTGGTTGGCCAACTAAAGACTCTAAATTCACAGTATCATAAAAAATAAAACTGTTTCTACTCTTGCCCTCAGGTCATACAGCTAGTTTTGACACAGTAAAACTCAGGAACTGAGTTCCTGACTTATAGTTGACTGCCTTTAAAGCTTTAGATACAGGTTTTTGTAAACTCCCCCCCCCCTCCACCTCCACACTCAAGGGATTGAACTCAGGGCTAGTTGTGACACAGTAAAACTCAGGAACTGAGTTCCTGATTTATAGTTGATTGCCTTTAAAGCTTTGGATATAGGCTTTTGTAAACTCCCTCCCTGCCTCCACACTCAAGGGATTGAACTCAGGGCCATACACTTGGCAAATGCTTGCCAGCCTTGGGCTTTATCACTTGAGCCATGCCTCCTCCAGCTCCTTTTTTCATGGAATATTTTTGAGATAGGGTTTTGTTTTATGTTAGGCAAGCCCGAGCTGCAATTCTCCTTTATAACCTAACCTCCTCCTACAGGAAGGTAAGATGAGATCACCCTGCAGGAGTGGGGAAAAGGGAGTAGAAATCCAACCAAATAGCCCTTTCTAAAAACAAAGGATAATACAGAAAGTGACAAAAGACAAAAACCTAAATTTCTGTGTCACTTCTGAGGCCACCCCAGTAACTTGGCAAAGAAGGTAGCAGTTCATAAAACAGCCCAGAGGCTTATGGCAGATCATTTTACTCTTTTTCTTGGGGCCAGGGAAATCCAGTGACTGGGTACTTACTCTAACTTCCATTAATAACACTCCTATACTTATGGAAGTCATGGGCCAGACTCAGCCCTGTGGATACTCTCTTTACCTAAGATGCCGCCTCTTTCTTTCTCTTACTACTATGGATTTGGAGGACTAGGAACTCTCCATAATTTGGCTCAGGCTCTTTTGTGGCACAAGAAGTATCACTGTCCTCAGAAAAACAATGAGAAAGGAGATGTCTTATAACAGTCTATAACCACCTTGCAAATACTCTTTGTAGCCAAAGACTAAGTTCCTCACAATAAAGCAGATTGCCTTGCTGATACTCAATTGAGAATCTGAACTTTTGAGGTATGTCCATACAGAAAATAAATCCTTCCCTTTGTTATAAGATCATGTCAACTGGCTCATGCCTGTAATCCTAGCTACTCGGGAGATCTGAGATCGAAGCCAGCCTGGGCAGGAAAATCCTTAAGACTTATAAACTAGTCAGAAAAAGCTGGAAGTGGGGCTGTGGCTCAAATGGTAGAGCACTAACCTTGAGCACAAAGAGGTCAAATCAGTAAGATAAAACATTATTACTATTAAACTATTATTACATAGGGAATAGAAGTATAGCTCAGAAAGCTTGCTGGCATGTATGAGGACCTGGGTTCAATGTCTAGCACTGTGAAAAGTTAATTAGTTAACTAATTAATTTATAAAAGTAATATTCTGTGGCTGGTAGCAATACTAATGTGAGTACTTACTGTGTACTAGGCATGCCTTCTAGGTACTTCCCACATATGAATTCATGCAATTCTCATTATAATGCTATAAAAATGGTATGATATAAAGTTTTTTATTTTATAGCTAGAAAACTGATCTAATGAGACAGATTAAGTGTATTAACTAGTCTGGGAAGGTAGCTCAGTGGTAGAGTGTTTGCCTAACATGCATGAAGCCCTGGGTTCAATTCCTCAGTACCATATACACAGAAATAGCCAGAAATGGCACTGTGGCTGAAGTGGTAGAGTGTTAGCCTTGAGCAAATGAAGGTTAAGGACAGCGCTCAAGCCCTGAGTTCAAGCCACAGGACTTGGAAAAAAAAAAAAGTATATTAACTATATCAAAATCATACTAAGAAATCAAGGTCAGATCACTACTACAGGTTCTGCAGGAACTACTGTTTTGGTGAAAGTCTTTCATGAAAGATTAAAGGAAGGCTGGAAGAAGTAATCGTCAAAAGCTGAACACATTCCACTGTAGTTCATCTTTGCATGAACGCACAGCAAAGCACAAAGAAACAAATTCCCACAAACAGCACTTTCTGAGGCTTCCCAAAACAGCTTAAGGAAAAGAAGAGGGGGGTAAAGGAGAGGGACAGGGAGAGAGGGAGAGGAGAAAGGGAGAAGAGCCTTAATCAAAAGCCCTTTTCTTCTGGCAGACAAAAGGCCTTGGTGTTTCCATGGACAGACTAGTTATTCTTAACACTAACCAAAGATTCTTTGGCAGAGCAAAAAAATATGAAAATGTTAGGCTTATGCGAATGGTCTATGCTCTGGATCTTTGTTTCCTACTCAGTAAAGGCAGCCCATTGAAAAACAAACACAGCCACCCCCAGTAATCCTAGGCCTTCGGGTTAATTCCTGGGTGTGGGGAAACAGAGGTCCTTCTCCTGACTATCCCTTCCTTTCTCAGCAGTCTTCCTGAGAAGGGACTTTCAACAGTTTTTCAAGTGCGGGGGGCAGGGCAGAGAAGACATCTGAAGGTATATTTCTAAAGATCAAATTCTGATTACTGGCAGGAAAAGCAACAAGTGGAGGTGGAGGAGGATAGCCATCAGGCTTACTAACTATTGGTGCTCTTTCTAGCCTCTCAGCTTTTCATCCCAAGTCAACAATTCAACAATTTAATACTCTCCAACGTTTCAGGGCTTAACAATGGGTTTTGGAGGCATAGTGTGCCCATGAATGGCCTTAGGTATTTTCCCAGTAGTTACAGAAAAATTAAGAATATTTTGCTAGGGCTGGAAATGTAGCTTAGTGACAAAGAACTCATTTAGCATTTATAAAGACCTAGGTTCAATCCCCAGCACAATAAGTAAATAAATATTTTCATGGATGGGAAGAGGAGAGCCATGTGGCTCAGGCCTCTGCATCCTCTCAATCCAGTGGAAGTAGGTACTAGACTTGCTCCCAGACAATATCAAAGGCCCATGGAATAAAAGGCATTGTTTAGCCAAACCAACCCACTACCAAGTTTCAAGTATCTCAAATATTTGTTGAGTAAGTAAATTAATTTTTAAAAATTCACCTTCAATTGTTACAATCAATGCTTTTCTATACCTAAAGTGTAGAAAGAAGTATCAGAGACGAATTCTAGACAACAGAAAAAAAAAAAAAATTCCCTGCCATTTCCTAATGATCAAGATCTTACATTGCAAAGAATACTATATAAAATTCACTACTTGGCTGTTTACCCATAGAGATGTATAGCTAGCCAAACTGTCCTAAATCAGGGCCAATGATCCTTTTGCAACTGACATGCAATATACAGATTCCTATGGAAAAAAAAAAAGCAGTACATAGTCAAAGAGATGTCCCCATAGCATTTTTTCCCCCTTTGGCAGTACTGGGGTTTGAACTTGTAAGGTATATTATATAGGTAGGTTTCATTGGGCAGCCGATGAAGAGAACACCATGCACTATTCAGGCAGGAAAAGAAGTTTATTTACCGAACTGCTGCCCCCGTCAGCATGGTGGAGAAGCCTGGTTGAAAAGGAAAGGGGGAGAGGGGGACCCACCTCTGAGGCAGGACTTATCTAGTCCAGGAACAGGAAGAGGTGTGGCCAGGTGGGAGAAAGGTGTGGCCACACTGGATCTGGAAGTGACCTCAGGGTCTGGGACCCTCCTAAGGTCAGTGGGAGGCATGTGACCAGAGGTGGCCCAGGATGTGACCTAGCAGGAGGGGAAGGTAACTGCTTCCAGGTCTGTCAGTTACCTAGGTAACAGATACTGGGTGGAGACTTAGCCAAGAGGGAGGGAGGTGTCCCTGTGCAGACCCTACAGAACTCAGGGCCTTATGTTCAATGGGCAGGCACTATACCACTGAACCACACCTCTAGTCCTTTTTTGCTGTGGTTGGTTTTGAAATATGATTGTTTTTGAAATAGGGTCTTGTTTCCTGCTAGGCCTATTTTAGGCTTCTTGGATAGCTGGAATGACAGGCATATGCTACCACAACCACAACCAGCTTCTTTCCTTTGACAAGGAATCTCATGAACCTTTTGCCCTGGCTGGCCACCAACTGTGATCCTCTCAATCTCAACTGCCCATGAAGCTGGGTGAAAAGTGAGTACCATCATCAAACTAATGAATAAGAGGTCTCATTATGTTCAAGGCTGGCCTTGAACGATTACCTCAGACACACACCCCCAAACAGGATTATAGGAGTGAACTGCTGGTATCCAGCTTCATTACAGTATTTTTTCTAATAACTGTAATATCTTGGAACAATTCAGATATTAATAATAAGAGAATAGCAAAGTGAACATCATTATCAACAAGATAACAAAATTATATGGCTGCAAGCAAACACTAAAAAAGTCCTTATAATGTTACATAAAAAAGGCTTAGGAACATATCTGTATATGCCAGGTGAAAGAAGACATAAAGATTCCATTTATATAAAATACCCAGAATCAGCAAATTATAAAGCAGAATAGTGGCTACCAGGGACTAGGGGTACAGGCAAAGACTGTTTAATGGATACAAGATTCATCTGGGGTCATAAAAAGTCCTTCATTAACTAGAGTCAAAATAATTACACATTATTATGTATATAACTTAAGGTCTATGACTCTTAGAGTTTAAAATTGTTACAATGGGGGCTGGGAATGTGGCTTAGTGGTAGAGTGCTTGCCTAGCATGCATGAAGCTCTGGGTTTGATTCCTCAGTACCACATAAACAGAAAAAGGCAGTCGTGGCGCTGTGGCTCAAGAGGTAGAGTGCTAGCCTTGAGCAAAAAGAAGTTCAGGGACATCCCCAAGCCCTGAGTTCAAACCCTAAGACTGGCAAAAAAAAAAAAAAAGTTACAATGGTACATGTTATGTGTATTTTATTACACCACAAGAATTAAAATCATGTAAATGTAAATATAGGTCATAATGGAAGACAATCCCAACATCTGTTAAACTAAAATGAAACACTGTTGATGTTGGAAAATAAACAAAAATCAAGAAAGGAAAACAAAAATGGCAGTCATATAGACAGCTCTATAGCCACAATTACAAGCCAGCAAACAAGTGCCTGCCAAGTAGGAGACGAGTCACATAGCTCACCAGGCGCCAGAAGAGCAGGTGTGTGTGCAATGGGGTGAGCAAGAGAGGTCTCAGGCCTTCTCAACCCAGTCCTCTAATCCCCCTTAGAAACCCTCCCTAAGGCACAGAAACCATCTGTTTCAACAAAACCTATAGACCCAGAAACAGATTAACTCCTTCATTACTGACTTCCCACATATGGATTTCATCCAACACTAAGAACTCCCCCCCTCTTTGGGGGGGAGCATGGGGGGGAGGGCGGCAGGTCAGTCATAGGGCTTGAACTCTGGGCCTGGGCCCTGTCCCAGAGCTCTTCAGCTCAAAGTGAGCACTCTACCACTTGAGCCACAGCACCACTTCTGGTTTTCTGGCTGGTTAATTAGAAATCAGAATCTCATAAACTTTCATGCCTGGGCTGGCTCTGAACCATGATCCTCAGATCTCAGCCTCCTGAGTAGCTAGGATTACAGGCGAGAGCTACTGGCACCTGGCTAGAACTTCGTTTTTTAAAAAACAAATCTAAATGATAGAATGTAAGTTCTACAAGGGAGAGCCTTTGTCATAGTTGCTAGTATATCCCTAACACTTACAGTAAACTGATGTTGAATAAATCCATTAATTGTCTTTCTCCCATAAATTATGTATTTGTGCCTACTTTCTAAAATCTCTCATTTCTTGTCATTTGCCTGGCTTCCTCAAATTGAATCCACCAACAAATATTTGCCTAGTGTCTGCTTATGTACAGTATAATCAGTCTTGTTACTGTGTTGTTTATTGCTGGATCCTATGTCCATCAAAGCACTGATGGCAGGTGGTTCTATATATCTGTAGAACCAAACAATTATTTGCTTTGATTCCTATATTTTATAAGAGCTCAGTGATAATCATTTAAAGCTAGCTAGTTATATAAACTAGGCACTGTGAAGTTAAAAAAAAATAAAACTTCTATAAAATGGTCACTTCAAAAAATTCGTAATTTCAGAAAGATAAAACTACTGTGGGAAAATGATACATCAACTTGCTCTTTGATAATCAGAGAGGTGTTCCTCAGAAGAAAGACCTCAAGTAAGTTTGCAAGACTGACAGATCCCAATTAACATAAAGAACAAGAGCATTCCAAGTAAAATGAATGCACAAGAGAAGGCAAGCACCGAGAATGAATGAGAATTGCTTGAGATACAATGGGAAGATGGATTTGTCTGGACTGAAGGTGTTCTAGGAAATTATGTGAGGAAAGTAAAGATAAGGAAGAAGAGGAGCTGGGAAGGTGGAGTGCTTGCCTTTCATGCCTGAGGCCCTGGGTTCGATTCCTCAGCACCACATAAGCAGAAAAGGCTGGAAGTGGTGCTGTGGCTCAAGTGGTAGAGCACTAGCCTTGAGCTGAAGAGATGAGGGACAGTGCCCAGGCCCAGAGTTCAGGCCCCATGACCCACCAAAAAAAAAAAAAAAAAGTAAGAAGAGAGTTCTTTTTTAAAAAAAGAAGAAAGTGGGGGGCAGGGGGAGAGGTTGGAGGAGATGGGAAGGAAAAACAAAGGAGGAGGCAACAATGCTTGATAAGAAATGTACTCATTACCTTGCTCACATAATTGTAACCCCTCTGTACAGTACTTTCACAATAAAAAAAATAATGAAAATGAAAAAGGGGGGTAGGGGGAGGGGGAGGAGAGGGAGGAGGGGGAGGAGGGAGGAGGAGGAGGGAGGAGGAGGAGGAGGAGCCGCCGGGGTAGGCAGGCACTGGTGGCTCATGCCTATAATTCTAGCTACTCACGAGGCTGAGATCTGAGGGTCGTAGTTCAAAGCCAGCCCAGGCAGAAAAGTCCCTATGACTTTTTTCAGGTCATGGGGCCTGAACTCTGGGCTTGGGTGCTGTCCCTCAGCTCTTGAGCTCAAGGCTAGTGTTCTACTACTTAAGCCACAGCGCCACTTCTGGCTTTTTCTGCTTACATGGTGCCGAGGAATCAAACCCAGGGCCTCATGCATGCAAGGCAAGTGCTCTACCAGTGAGCCACCTTCCTAGCCCCAAGTAGATTTCTTAAGAAATGGGAGAACTCAGCAGGGTACTGAGAACTCAGACAGCCACCTAGGGCTATTAATCTCCAGCTAGTCCCACAGACTTCTTGCTGAAATACATCACTTGAGCAGTCCCAGAAAGCACTATATAAGAGTTGGTTTCAACTTAGGGATAAGTGGATGGATCTCCACCTTCTAGCTACAATTCAACATAAAAGTCGTTTGCCTCTAAAAACCAATCTCTTAGAACTGGAGGTGTAGCTAAAGTAGTAGAGTGCCAACCTGGAGTGAAAAAGCCAAGTGAGAGCTTAAGGCTCTGAGTTCAAACCCCAGTACAAGCACAAAAATAAATAAATAAATGTTAAAAATTTAAAATATAAAACAAAAAGGGAAAAAACTGTTTTGAAAGAATTCCACATGCCTGTTCTTCCCTTCTTCTCTCATCTCTTTGCATCCTATCAAACTGAAATCAAGGACACACTTACTGGTTTAACTACAGCCCTATGTCCCTATAAATGATATTCATACTGCTGTGGGAATTACCCAGCCCCTGTGGCTCATGCCTGTAATCCTAGCTACTTAGGAGGCTGTGATCTGAGGATCATGGTTCAAAGCCAGCATGATCAGGAAATTATGACAGATACTTATTCAGTTAACCATCAAAAAGCCAAAGCTGAGCTGTGGCTCAAGTGGTAGAGCACTAGCCTTGAGCAAAAAAAGCTCAGGGACAGTGCCCAGGCCCTGAGTTCAAGCCCCAGGACCATCACAAAATAACAACAACAACAACAATACAATAATAATGTCAACCAGTGTTAATAAAAGGCTGGAAGTGTGGCTCAGCAGTAGAAAGTTCACTTAGAAAGCATGAGGGTCTGAGCTCAAACCCAAGTTAAAAAAAAAAATCTTCCAAATCAAAGGATTTCAAGCTTTAGTAAGTTAGAAAAGGTCCCTGCTATCATCTATAGTGAGTGAAAGATGGTATTTAGTAACATATTCATTCAGAGGATCTGTTCCCACAGTTGCTGTGACTCTAATAGACAAACAGTTGAGGTTCCTAACAGAGCAGACAATAGACATTGTGTGACCATAACCCTGAAATACTAATACCTACTTCCAAAAACACAAGGCAAAAGATAAGGAGACACTGCAATTTATACTGTTAGCCTCACTGTCTGACAAAGAGGGAGTACACAACCACCTCCAGTTGTAACAAAAAACACGTAACTACCCTAACAAACCATCAACCGGCATTAACAAAATCTAGCCCCAAAGTGAACTTGAGTTGGTGTCTCTCTCTAGCCCAGTGATATGCAATAAGACTAAAAATATACAATTAAGAAGAAAATAATGCAGTGAAAAACTTCCATGCATTTCAACAAGTACAGGGCCCATTAATGCCTGGTGTAGTAAAAGTAGTAGACAGGCCTCACCCCAGAAGTATGCAGACCAGCAGAGTCCCTACAGGAGAGAGAATCACCCCATTGTGACAGTTTGCTTCAGGGCTCTGGGAATGGGAGGGGCAGACAGTTCACACTGGTGAAGGATGTAATACTGTGGGTGACTCAAGCCATTTTCCACTATTCTGGCTGTTGTGGAGACTTTCTTGTTGACCACTGCACAATTAAGTCCCACACATGTGCTTCATCTCCAAACAGCTAGAAAACCTCCCCTTGTCTGCAAGATGTCAATTCCAAGGCAGAAACAAGAAGGTACTCTCATCAAGGCCACAACTCTACTCTAAGGCTGTTGGTCTCAAGCAACAGAATCCCATTTGTACTTGACTGAAATATGTTCATTTAAACATAGAACAAGTTCTATTTCTTCCAGAGGCAGACGCCTACCATAAGCCAAGGTATTGACACAGCTGAGTTGTCAACCTATTTCTATCATTAGGCTCAATTTAAGTGCAAGTTCAGTAACAGGTATACAAAGACAATCTCAATATGGTACCAATCTGGGTTCCAATGTGAGATTTCCACACAGTACTGGCTAGGTCATTCTTCCTCTCCTCTCCTCCTTCTCTCTCTCTCTCTCTCTCTCTCTCTCTCTCTGGTTGGTCATGAGGCTTGAGCTCAGGGCCCCAAGTTCTGAGCTCTTTGGCTCAAAGCTAGTGCTCTACCACTTTGAGCCACAATTCCACTTCTGGCTTTTGAGTGGTTAAATGGAAATAAAAGTCTCACAGGGATGTTTCTACCCAGGACAGCTTAGCTCCACGATCCTCAGATCTCAGCCTCCTGAATAGCTAGTATTACAGGCATGAGCCACCAGTGCTCAGCTGGTTACATCATTCTTGGTACTGCAGTTTCTCAATCACCATCAGTGGTTCTCTCCCCAGCACAAGAGGGAAGCTGGGGGAGTTGGATCACTGTAATACAACAGTACAGTGATATGATGAAGACATGTGGGAGATGCTGACTAAATGAGAGAGGAACTTGGCACCTGTTGCCTCATGAAATTAAGTGGATAATAAAAACATCTGAGCCAGCTGGCCACTAAGCCTGAAGACAGGACTATTGCTGTAGCACAAGAGGCTGGGAGGTATCGGATGAGTATTCACTGTTGCAGAATATCCTCCTCTTACCCTCAGTAGCTCTTAGAAGTGAAATAAAATTTAAAATTGACATCCATGGGCTGGGAATGTGGCTCAGTGGTAGAGTGCTTGCCTAGCATGCATGAGGCCCTGGGTTCGATTCCTCAGTACCACATAAACAGAAAAAAACAGAAGTGTTGCTGTGGCTCCAAAGTTGGTGTGGTAGTACACGCCCATAATCACAGCACTTGGGAGGTAAGGCAGAGGTACATGAACTGGAGGCCAGCATGGGCTACTGAGTGAAAGTGAGAGTGAGACTGTTTAAAAAAAATAGTAATAATGAGGCGAATGCCAGTGGCTCACGCCTGTAATCCTAGCTACTCAGAAGGCTGAGATCTGAGGATCGCAGTTCAAAGTCAGATTGGGTAGGAAAGTGCATGAGACCCTTATCTCCAATTAACCACCAGAAAACTGGAAGTGGTGCTATGGCTCAAGTAGCTGAGTGCTTGCCTTGAGCTGAATTGCTGAAGCCCCATGACTGACAAAAAGTAAATAAATAAATAATAATAATAAAGTCCAGAGCCCTAAAAACATTTAAGATGGAATAATTCCACTTCTAGAAATCTATCTAAAACAATAAAAACCAAACACACAAAGAAAATTTTATTTACAAATATATGCATTACAAATAAAAAGCTAGAAAGGTATATACTCCACAATTGAGAAATGTTAAATAAATGGTCATGCCATTTGACACAATTCTACCTAACTAAAAATCTCGTTGTAAATCAGATTAACAGTGGTTCATGCCTGCAATCCCAGCTACTCAGGAGGCTAAATCTAAGGATCAAGGCTCAAAGCCAGCCCAGGCAGAAAAATCTATGAGAGTCTTATCTTCAACCAATTCATTAAAAAACAAAAAACAAACAACAACCACAACAACAAAAAGGTGGAAGTGAAGGTATGGCTCAAGTGGTAAAGTACTATAGCCTTGAGCAAAAAAGCAAAGTGAAAAGTGAGTGCATGTGGCCCTAAGTTCAAGAACCAGTACCAGTACAAAAAAGAGAAAGCAAGAAGCATGGGGCTAGGAATGTGGCTTGCCTAGCATGCATGAAACCCTGGGTTCCATTCCTCAGTATCACATACACAGGAAATGATGGAAGTGGTGCTGTCACTGAACTTCTTTTGCTCAAGGCTAGTACTCTACTTTGAGCCACAGCGCACTTCTGGCTTTTTCTGCCAGTAGCTTATGCTTATAACCCTTTCAATTTAGGAGGCTGAGATCTAAAGAAAACGGTTCAAAATCAGACCAGGCAGGAAAGTCTGTAAGACTCTTACCTCCAATTAAGTATCAAAAAGCCAGAGTGGAGCTATGGATCAAGTGGTAGAATGCCAAGCTTGAGTGAAAAAGCTAAAAGACAGTGCCAGACTCTGAGTTCAAGCCCCAGTACCAGCATGCATGCATGCATGCATGCATGCACACACTCCTCCCACACACACCTTCCTGTTTAATGCCCACAACAATGAGTGCTTTCTGACTCCCTCCTAAGGGGTACAGACAAAACCAGAGGACATAATATAGAGTTCCAGTGTCTAGAGTGGGGAGGGAGGAGGAGGAGTTGTGCTGTGGTCTTTTCTCTGATTTCAAC
The DNA here is from genome assembly GCF_019054845.1 of Dipodomys spectabilis. Taxonomy (NCBI): domain Eukaryota; kingdom Metazoa; phylum Chordata; class Mammalia; order Rodentia; family Heteromyidae; genus Dipodomys; species Dipodomys spectabilis. Next base: position 46,700,377 of record NW_024870679.1, on the reverse strand, counting down.
CCCATAAAGGACTCTTATGATATGTACCTATCTTGTCTGGTACCTGTTCGCATAATTGGGGCAATGGAGAAAGAGGGAAAACAAAACAAAACAACAGTCACCTTCTATGTGGACTCCAAAGCAAAAATAACCTTTTGGTACAATTTCAAATCTTTTTGTCTGAGAGGATCAAGCCAGGACTGAGAAAGTCAGGAGAGCACAGGAAACTGGGGAATAAGAATAGATTCTATCCTCCATGCATGTTTTATAAAAGGAGAACAAGAAGGACCCCCATCATACACTCCACCACCTATCCATCCTCAGAAAACCTTAGCCATTTTCTACCAGAAGAATGACAACACATATAACATATAACCACACCAAGAAACTAAGGATCCTAAGTGAAATTTAAAATTCCTACTCTGACCCTCTTCTTCTACTGAAGAATTATGTAGTGTTTTATAAACAAATAAAGCAAAAAGACTCCTGCTATTGAGTGGTTATCATGCCCAGAAACACAGAAGGCAAGACTAAAAACAGGACAAAGAACAGAGCTTTTATATAGGGACAAGTATACATTCTAGCACCTCCCCTCACCCAAGAACCAGAAGAGCTGCTGCCCCCTCTTCCCACTGCTCCCCTGTGAGACTAGATTAAGGATCCAGACCCTTTTTGCCCTCTTAAACCTTCTGTTGACAGGGAAGTGAGAACAACAGTTAATGTCATTCATTCTTGCTAAGACCCATTGATACATGATGAGCTTACAGAATATAGAACCATGAACCTAAAAGGAATGGGCTCCAGCTGTTGGAAGTTTTTGAGAAAGAAAAAAATGAAACAGTTGTACGGGTGCAGATAGGGAATAAGGAAGAGAAGATGGACACCAACAGAACAGTACTTTATTAGTTATGCAGGCTGATATATCCCTTATCTGAAATGCTCAAGACCAGAAGTGCTTCAGATCTTTTTAGATTTGGAACATATGCACAGACTTTACTGGTTGAGCATCCCTAGGCCAAAGATGAGAGATCCGAAATGCTCTGAAATCTTAAAGTTGAATGCTGACATGGCACTCCTTAAGTTTCAGCTTTCAGATTTTGGATGACTGAATAAAGAATGCTCAGCATGTATATCCCTTGGCAGTATACAAAGCCTCTCATGTTTCCTAGAAAGAGTTCTTTAACAACTAGTAAAAGAAGATAAACCAAGTATCTACAAACTTCAGCAGAAAGGGAATCCAGATTTCTTACCCATACTTTGTCTGCCACTCATCTCATTCCTGAAAAAAACATTTACTCTTTTCCTCCCTCTACATTCTCCCACTCTCTCCATACCCTATATACGTTCTAAATCCAGAATCCTCACTGCTAATGAAAGAGAGATGGTTTGAGCAGCCCCTTCTGAACACAGAAATAGCCCACCTGTTTTTTAAAGAAGAAAGACATAAAATATTTTCATTAATTTTTCTCCTTAATAGCAAAAAAAAGAATCCTTCATTGTCATATCTGATCATATCTGCTCATCTACGGTCAGTGAAGACCTTGTTGATGATACAAAGAATAAAAATTCTTTCCTTTAAACATCATTTTAACTCTAAAAACTGCTCCATTCAAAATCGCTGCTTTATGTTTTACAAAAGCTTGTATAGTCCATCAACCTGCACTCCTCCCTCTATCCCTCTTCCCACTCCCTGTTTTCTCCCTAAAGGGCAAACTGACTCACTATAGACACAGGTAACTAGAAAACCCTGCCCAAGAAATATAGCTACACCTAGGTGAGAATGCAGGGCCCCCTGGCACGAGCCTTGTACCCATGCTGCCCAGCTGGTTTAGAGAGAAAACAGAGTAGCCCTGCTGAGCTCAGGAGAGTTGGGGACATTTCTTAGATGCATCTTAAAGCCAGAGAGCAGGCTGTTGCTGAAATACTTCAAGGTATTCTTTCCTACTCACCTAAGATTGCATTTATAAATTATTCCTTCTGCATAATTACCTGAACACATAAAGAACACAGCCAGCTAAGATCAGGAGAGCTTCCTAAGCCTGTAAGGTGTTGCTGGAAAATAAAAGACACCTCCCCACACACACACACCCCTTAACACACAACACAAATGTTCATGCAATCAGCATGAACATGATAAAGAATAGACTAAAGTCTTGTAGTACCTCTAAGGTTGTTCAGTCCCTCCAGGAATTTCTGGTACTTGTAAGCATTCATGGCCAGCCAGGCTGGGTAGGTTTGGTGACTGAAGTAGGCAGTGTGGTGCAATGACAGCCGGGAATTGAGAGAACACAAACCAACTAATCTCTACTCCTGCTTCTACTAGCCTCCAAGAACTAGACTTTGACCACACTTACAAGTGACGTCACCAGAGAAGCCTCATTACATTACAACCTTTGTGCTCCCTCATTTGCTGCAGTGAACGGAAATACCTCCCCCAGGAAAGGCCAGCCCCTCCTCTGTGTAAATGAGCCCAGAGATCACAACAGCCTCTGCCTATCATTTGCCACCTCCACTCTAGACCCCAGCATAGGCTCCAGTAGGATTACTGCTCCTCTTGCTTAAATTCTAGCGAGAGATGTTTAAATATTTTTCAGGACACCAGCTGGAAGTTCATTTAACATTTGAAAATAAATTTTTTAAAGGGCCACACTTACCACAAGAATGTCACTACAACAGGAGCTCTTGAGCAAATATCACATAACGAAGGGACAGGTTTCACAAAATAAACAAGCAACTTTGCTCCCTTCTAACAGAAGTCATGTTTATAAACTGGAATACAGCCACCCAAGGCAGGGGACTGCATTTCAACACAGTCCCAGGGAGGGAGAGGAAGACAGCTGAAATTGACAGGTCCATCTCTAGTACTAGAAACTCAGGATACTTCCCCAGAGACAACTGGGGAGAAAATGCTGTTCAAACATCACTGCATGACCCCCATTTTGTCTTTTTTTTTTTTTTTTTTTTGGTACTGGGGATCCAACCCAGGACGTTGCACTTGCTAGGCAAGCACTTTGCCACTGAGCTACATCCCAGCCTTGCATGATCTCCATTTTGAAGTACTAGTTCAATCAGCTGATCTATTTTCAAACTTCTTTATTGTTATCAGTAGCTGCTGTTAAAGATGGGGCTTGAATACAGGACCTGGATGCTGCCCCTTAGCTTTTCCCACACAAAGATGGTGCTCAGTTGGGCACTAGTAGCTCCTGCCTATAACCCTAGCTAACCTCAGAAAGCTGAGATCTGAGGATCACAATTCGAAGTCAGCCCAAGCAGGAAAGTCCATGAGATTCTTATCTCAAATGAATCACCAAATGCCAGAAGTGAAGCTGTGGATCAAGTGGTAGAGTGCTAGACTCAAGCAAAAAAAGTTCAGGGACAGAAACTAGACCCTGAGTTCAAGCCCCAGAACATCGGCACAAAAAAACACGCTGGGCAGAAGTGGTACACATCTTAAACCTAGCTACTCAGGAGGCTGAGATCTGAGGATTCAAAACCAGACCAGACAGGAAAGTCCATAAGACTCTTATCTCCAATAAACTACTCAGAAAAAGTCAGAAGTGGCACTGTGGCTCAAGTGATCAAATGCTACCCTTGAGCACAAAGAGGCTCAGAGACAGTGCTTAGGCCCTGAGTTCAAGCCCCAGAACCAGCCTAAAAGGAGAAAAAAAAAAAAGGCGGGGGGGGGGGGGGGGGGTGGGGGCTGGGAAGGTGGCTCAGTGATAGCGCTTGCCTTGCATGTATGAGGCCCTGGGTTCGATTCCTCAGCACCACATAAGCAAAAAGAAAAAAGCCAGAAGTGGCGCTGTGGCTCAAGTGGTAGAGTGCTAGCCTTGAGCTGAAGGGCTGAGGGACAGGGCCCAGGCCCAGAGTTCAGGCCCCACGACCGGACCCAAAAAAAAATAAGCTGGCGCTCTATTATTTGAGCCATACCTCTACTTCAGGCTTTTTGCTGGTTAACTGGAGACAATAATTTCTTGGATTTGTCTGCCCAGGCTGGCTTCAAACCAGGATCAGCAGATCTCAAGCACCTGAGTAGCCAGGATTATGAGTATGAGCCACCAGCACCAGGTAGGAAGGGATTTTTTTAATTAAAAAAAAAAACCTTAATCCAAGCTTTTATGCTACTTAATACAAATCTGAGTAGAAGGAGTCATGGGAACATAAATATGTAACTTTCTTTTTTTTTTTTCCTTTTTTATTTTAGTGGTACTGTGTTTGAACTCAGGGTCTTGCGCTCACTAGGCAAGTACTCTACACTTAAGCCACACTTTAACCCTTTTTTCCAGTAGCTTATTTTTCAAGTAGAGTCTCATGCTTTTACCCGAGGGTTAGTCTTGATCCATGATCATACCACTTCTGTTTTCCATGTAACTGAGACCACCACTTTGAGATAAAGTCTTGCCAACTTTTAGTCCAGGCTGTCCTACAACTAAGATTCTCCTATCTCTGCTTCCTGGGTATCTGGGATTATAGGAAATGCTCTACCATACCTAGCCCTATAACTCTTTTTCTTAAAGAACAATTTGGGAGGCATAGAAGGAGAATCACAGTGTGGGACAGACCCAGAGCAAAAAGACCTTAGCTGAAAATTAAACTAAAGCAAAAAGAGCTGGAGGTATAGTTCAAGTGGTAAATCATTTGCCTACTGAGCACAAGGCCCAGAGTTTCAACCCCAGGATAAGAAAGAGAGAGAATGGAAGAAAGGACAAATAACTTAGTAGGAAAGATAGGGTAAAAAGGAGTTTAATGCTTCAAGAACAGAATTTAAATAGTACGATATAGTTAAAAAAAAATATCATTGCTCATGCCTAGCTACTTCAGGAAGCTGAGATCTAAGGATCATGGTTTGAAATTGACCCAAGCAGTCAAGTCTGTAAGACCCTTATTTCCAATAAACTGCTGGGGGAGGGGGGTAGGGTAGCCAGAAGTACAGTTGTGGCTCAAGTGATAGAGTGCTAGCCTTGAGCAAAAGAAGCTCAGGGTTAATGCCTTAGCCCTAAGTTCAAGCCTCACGGTCATCAAAAAAAAAAAAAAAGGCAAACAGAGATGTTATGATACATTACTATTAGAATGACAGTATATTTTAAGTGACCTTTTCCAGACAGCCTGACTACATGATCTTCATCATGGAGCCTGGATTCCACATCTAAGAAATAAGGCTGTGGACTGAAAAAGGCAAATATTAAATGAAATTCAGCTCTTGCTTGTTTTCCTGAGGTAATTCTAGTTGTTTCTCCAGAAAAAGTGCAGATAAGTATAGATCAGAAAGAACTTTGGTTAAGGGGCTGGGAAGGTGGCTCAGTGGTAGAGCACTTGCCTTGCATGCATGAGGCCCTGGGTTCGATTCCTTAGCACCACATAAGCAGAAAAAGCTGGAAGTGGTGCTGTGGCTCAAGTGGTAGAGCACTAGCCTTGAGCTGAAGAGCTGAGGGACAGTGCCCAGGCCCGCGCCCCATGGCCGACAAGAAAAAAAAAAAGAAAAAGAAAAAAAAAAAAAAAAAAAAAGAAAGAACTTTGGTTATAGAATCAACATGTAGACTCAAACTCTGTCTCAAGACTTAACTTTGCCAGTAGCTATGTGAACAGAAGTTCAAAATTCTGATAAAATGCTAATTCGTTTTTTTTCCAGGTCACAAACCCCACTGAAAATATGACTAAAAACTAAGAATACAGCTTCCTAGAAAAAGAAGCATATTCACCTACATATAAACTTTTGTAACCTCAGGTAAATAAATTCAGGGCTCATGGGGCACTGGTGGCTCATACCTGTAATCCTAGCTACTCAGGAGGCTGAGATCTGAGATCGTGGTTCAAAGCTAACCCAGACAGGAAAGTCCATGAGACTCTTATTTCCAATAAACCACTCAGAAAACCGGAAGTGGTGCTGTGACTCAAGTGGTAAAGTACTAGCCTTGAGCTGAAGAGCTGAGGGGCAGTGCCCAGGTCCAGAGTTCAAGCCTCATGACTGGAAAAAAAAAAAGTCAGGGCTGCCAGGCATGGGTGGCTCACGCATGTGATCCTAGCTGAAATCTAAAGATTATGGTTCAAAGCCAGCCCTAGGCAGGAAAGTCCATGAAACTCTTATCTCCAGTTAATCGCAGAAAAAGCTGGAAGTGGTGCTCTGGCTCAAGTGGCAGAGTACTGGCTTTGAATGAAAGGAGCTCAGGACAGTGCCCAAGCCCAGAGTTTAAGCCCCAGGACTGGTGAAAACAAAACAAAACAAAAAACAAACCTCAGGGTTCATCTCTTAGGATCTTTTCTGTGTCATGATCTGAAAGCTACTAACATAGTACAATTTGAATACAGGTGCTGGAAAGAATAAAGTACAAAGGCATGATTGATCAAAGAGAGAAAAGTTGGGACCTTTAGCAAGAAGTCTACCCAGTGGTTCCTCCCACCTCAAATAGGAAAGTAGACTAGACAACAGCAATCTAACTTCAGAAACAACTGACTTAAAATAGCCACTTGAACTAAGTGTATTTAAAAGATAACACATGTTGGCTTGTCATTTCCTGTGTATTTCACCATTAAAATTGTTGAATAGCATGTTATCAGATAAAAATTAAACAAAAACAAGGATGTTTAGAATAATGCAATGTGACGGTTCCAACTTTGGGGGGGAGGGGGTTGCAATGATCTGGACACTATCTGCATTCTTGGTGACAGAGACTGTCCGAGGAATAGCATTTCAAAGCACCATAATCCAAATACCTCTGTACACTCTTTGTGGCTGCTCATCTTCATCTTTTTTTCCTTTTCTTTTTTTCTTGCCAGTCATGGGGCCTGAACTCTGGGCCTGGGCACTATCCTCAGCTCTTCAGCTAAGGCTAGCACTCTACCACTTGAGCCACAATGCAACTACTGGCTTTTTCTGCTTATGTGGTGCTGAGAAATCGAACCCCAGGCCTCATGCATGCAAGGCAAGCACCCTACCACTAAGCCACCTTCCCAGCCCTGTGCTGCTCATCTTTTATTTTCCAATAAGACCCACAAAGGTGAATAGTGAAAGGTACCCTCAGATGGCAACAGAGATTCTCACCTAAGTTCAGATACAGACAAATATGGACGGTTTATGTCTGGCAAACCACAGACACTCACTGCCAGCTGCTGACAAAGGGGAAAAACAGGCCCTGCTGTCTCCAACAGCTCTTACAAAGGCACAGACACCTAATAGTTGAGTGGAACTTGACAAACGCAGCCAGATCAGAAAGTCCAGACTACAGTACATGAGGTGTGGTCCTGAGACTTGTGACTCTCAGTGATGGGGTGATTACTGAGAAGAAATAACTTGTCCTACCAGAGGGGACAAGGGCCACTAGCTAAAATGAAGGCTCAAGTCAGGTTCAAGATATTGTTCCTAAAGAAGAACACAAGCTTGCCAGCAGAATTATAACTAGGAAGAAGGATCTAGGCCAAAGAAGAAAGAACCCTTGCTTGCAGTTCCCCTAGTTCCCTAAAACTTCTCTAGAAATCAGTACTTTCCACAATTTCTTTGAGGTAATTCTCAAAAAAAAAAAAGGTGGTCTTCCCCACACCTGCATATTAGGTCAGAAACACTAAGTCTGGACAGCCAGATTAAGGAATATTTCTAATCACTCATTTTCACAGTCACCAGGTACAAGGCACTGACCTAGGTAACAGGGACACAGAACTCAACCTCACTGAAATGCAGGAAGAAGAAGAAATGGCAGTGTCTCCTGGTACTCAAAGATGAGGGTTACGACCTAGGCACTGGTGGCTCACACCTATAATCCTAGCTACTCAGGAGGCTGAGATAGGAGGATTGCATTTGAAGCCAGCCTGGGCAGAAAAATCCAGGAGATTGGCTTAACATGGTAGAGGGCTAGTCTTGAGCAGAAAAGCTTAGGTACAGTATCCAGGCCCTAAGTTCAAGCCCTCCAACTAACAACAACAAAAAAAAAAAAGATGAGGGTTATGGGATCATCAACCGAAGTGCACAGCTGACTCCCCAACTGCTTACTCAGAGATAAGCCCAAAGACAAGAGGTTTAGGGACACAGTAACTCCTCATATAAATATGCAATATTCTTTGAGGCAGAACTGACCCCTGACAGCCCATTCTTACCATTACCTGAAAGCAGATACTGACAGGAAGAGAGCAAAATTGTTCTTAGTGACTTAAGAGGTTACTTTCAGTAACAAACGCAGGTGCCAGGTTCAGAGACCTGTTCAGGGAACAACAAAGATCACTTTCTTCATTGTTTCCCCCTGGCAGCAGGGTCAGGGAGAGAGAGTTGGATTATTCAGTGGTACTCTGGTCAGCTGGGGAGAAAATGAGTTCACCATCTGAAGAAAGGGCTGTTCCAAAGCCAATGCTGTCTCTACATGGGGCAAGGAAGAGAAGACAAAAGAATTCTGCCCTCCTTGTGCCCTTCCCAGGCCTGCAGAAATACATGGTGTGGATTAGGCCAGACTACATTACAGGCCCTGACAATAACCTTAAAGAGGTCCCATGCTTTTAGAACACACACCTTCCAATCAGCTCACTCTCCTTTTGGCTATGTGGTCCATGAGAAAGGGTACACACTTTTAGCACTTCCATATACTGGTTATGAGTACTATAAAACTGAACAGAGTAGAAACACTAAGCAAAGTAGAGAAGGCAAAAAAAAATTATTAGGGGGTGTTCCTACCTTGCAAGCCCTACCTGAGACTAAGGTTCCCTCTGTTTATAAAATCATAAAATAACCTAAAAGCCTCACTGTCAAGTATCCTGAAGACCTAAGAAAAAGATCAGAGATGAGAGCCATCAACCAGGTCTGGCATAGTAGTTCGTGTCTTCAATGCCAGTTACCTTGAGAGGCCAACCAGGATAAAAAGTTATCCAGGGCTGGGAAGGTGGCTCAGTGGTAGAGCGCTTGCCTTGCATGCCAGAGGCCCTGGGTTCGATTCCTCAGTACCACATAAGCAAAAAGAAAAAAGCTGGAAGTGGTGCTGTGGCTCAAGTGGTAGAGCGCTAGCCTTGAGCTGAAGAGCTGAGGGACAGCGCCCAGGCCCAGAATTCAGGCCGCATGACCGGACCCAAAAAAACAAAAAACAAAAATAAAAAGTTATCCAGACCCCCTTCTCAATCAATAAACTGAGAATGGAAGTATACCTGTAATCCTGTCTACACGGAAGACACAAGTAGGAGAACTGTAGTCCAGGCAAGCTCCAGCAAAAATGTAATACCCTATGGAAGGAAGGAAGGAAGGAAGGAAGGAAGGAAGGAAGGAAGGAAGGAAGGAAGGAAGGAAGGAAGGAAGGAAGGAAGGAAGGAAGGAAGGAAGGAAGGAAGGAAGGAAGGGAGGGAGGGAGGGAGGGAGGGAGGGAGGGAGGGAGGGAGGGAGGGAGGGAGGGAGGGAGGGAGGGAGGGAGAGAGGGAGGAAGGGAGGGAGGGAGGGAGGAAGGGAGGGAGGGAGAGAGAGAGAAAAAAGAGAGAAAGAAAGAAAGAAAGGGAGGGAGGGAGGGAGGGAGGGAAGGAAGGAAGGAGGGAGAGGGAAAGAGAGAGAAGACAAGACAAGACAAGACAAGACAATTCGGGCACTGATGGCTCACATCTATAATCCTAGCTACTCAGGAAGCTGAGATCTGAGGATGCAGAGGCTGAGATCTGAGGATGCAGTTCAAAACCAGCCCAGTGAGAAAAGTCCCCATGAGACTCTTATCTCCAATTAACCACCAGAAAACTGGAAGTGGAGCTGTGGCTCAAAGTAGTAGAGTGCAAGCTTTGAGCTAAAAAGTGAAAAGGCTCAGGAACAGCACTGAGGTCCTGAATCAGACCCCTCAACCAACCAAAAATTAAAAATGAAAACAAAAAGAAAACAGTGTATGACTCAAATGGATAGAACATCTCCCTAGCAAGCACCTGGCTCTGAGTTCAAACCCCAGTGCTATCAAAAAAAATAAAAAAGTTCCCCACAAGATGAGGTTATGAACCACCAGCAAGATTGGCAAGTTATTTCAACAAAACAGTTGAAACAGTTCAGCAGCCAGGTGTAACAGGTCAACAGCTTCACACTCCTCTAAGAACAATTTCAATCATCAGCTCTACCAGTTTCCAGAGGATACAGCTGTGCTTCCAAGTCAGAAAATGATAAGCTGCCTGTTTAGGAAAACCACATTTGGTTATTCCAACAAACCTAGGAGAAGAAAGCTTGCTGGCTCAATTCACCTGGGCTCCTCTTCCAGAAAAGCAAACACATACTCAAAAACAAAGGCCACCAACTTCCAGTAGCATTCTTTTGTTGTTTTTGAACAGAGGAAAGAGACAAAATAAATAATTTTTTGAGAAGTCAGATTCCTGACACTAAAAATAGTATAATGGAATTTTCCTTTGAAGCTGCTTTTTGCTAACAATGACACTATATTTTTTTAAAAGTCCAAAACAGGATATATGATGGTAACTCAGGAGTATGAGTTCTGAGAAATCTGTAGGAGAGCACCACAAGTTAAGGAAGTGCTAAATATTCCTGATAGAATCTCAATGAGAACATCAACATCAGTTAATGAGTAGTGGGTACATCTGTATCTTCTATAGTATCAGTTGTACTTGTACATATGCTTCAAATATTTTGGGGGGGGGGAAGGTCCGGTCGTGGGGCCTGAACTCTGGGCCTGGGCACTGTCCCTCAGCTCTTCAGCTCAAGGCTAGCGCTCTACCACTTGAGCCACAGCACCACTTCCGGCTTTTTTTTCCTGCTTATATGGTGCTGAGGAATCGAACTCAGGGCCTCAAGGATGCAAGGCAAGCGCTCTATCACTGAGCCACCTTTCCAGCCCCTCAAATATTAATTTATAAGATTAAAGTAGCTGAGTGCCAGTGGCACATGCCTGTAAACCTAGCTACTCAGAAGACTGAGATCTAAGAATCAAGTTCAAAGCCAGCCCAGGCAGACAAATCCAAGGAGATCCTTATTTCCAATTATTCAGTAAAAAGCAGGAAGTAGAAGTGTGGCTCAAGTGATAAAGTACCAGCCTTGAGCAAAAAAAGAAAGCAAAAATTCAAACCTCAGTATGGGCACCATAAATAAAGCAATAGATTGATCTACTCATCAAATGTATAAATATCTATAGCCTTTGACCCCACAATTCCACATCTAAAAGTTTTCCCTAAGGATACAAATATACAAAATGACAAGCAAACAAGGGTTTTCACTGTAGCTTTATTTACTTATTTATTTGGCAATATTGGGGTTTGAACTCAGGATGGTATACTTACTATGAAGGTGCTCTAATATCTGAGCCACACTCCTAGCCCTTTTTGCTTTTATTTTTCAGGTGGAGTCTCACTTTTACCCAGGGAGGTCTTATACTATACTCCTCCTCCATACACCTCTGTACCAACGATCACATGTGTGAACCACTATACCAACCTTGGTTGCGAGGCATGGGTTTCACTAACTTTCCTGGCTTGATCCCAATTTCCCTCTCTCAAGTAGCTGGAATTCATTACAGGTGTGAAACACTACATTCATCCACTCACTGTAGCATTTTTAAGTAGCAAAAGATTTGTAACATCATAACTGCACACTAATAGGACACTGATTAAATGTATGACCATATATCAGGAAAATGGACTAATAAACAGTGGGGGAAGGTCTTTATAAGCTGATTGAATTTATGTGTGCGCACGCGCGTGCGCGCGTGCGTGCGTGTGCGTGTGTGTGCGTGTGCGTGCGTGCGTGCGTGCGTGTGTGTGTGTGTGTGCCTGTCTGTCTAGTGTCAGGGCCTGGGTGCTATCCCTGAGCTTTTTTGCTTAAAGCTAGGACTCTATCACTTGAGCCATAATTCTACTTCCAGCTATTTTGGTGCTTAATTGTAGATAAGAGTCTAATGAACTTTCCTGCTTGGGCTAGCTTTGAACCAAGATCCTCAGATTTCAGTAGTGCCTGGTTACTGACTGGATTAATTTTCTTTTTTTTTTTAATTTTAATTTTTATTTTTTGTGAACATACTGTACAGAGGAGTTCAATTACATGGGCAAGATAATGAGTACATTTCTTATCAAGCATTGCAGCCTCCTCCTTTGTTTACCCTTCACATCCCTTCCCAGCCTCCCCCCCCCCACCCTCCCCCCTGACTGGATTAATTTTCAAAATGTAATAAGTAAAACAAAATAAAAATATATTAAGTATATGTTGTCTCCTCATTTATTTTTTGTTTATTTATTTTTGTCGGTCATGGGGCTCGAACTCTGGGCCTGGGCACTGTCCCTGAGCTCTTTAGCTCAAGGCTATTGCTCTACCACTTGAGCCACAGCACCACTTCCAGTTTTCTGGTGGTTTATTGGCGATAAGAGTCTCATGGAGGCTGGGTGCCGGTGGCTCACACCTATAATCCTAGCTACTCAGGAGGCTGAAATCTGAGGGTCATGGTTCAAAGCCAGCCCTGGCAGGAAAGTCTGTGAGACTCTTGTCTCCAATAAAAACCACTAGAAAACTGAAAGTGGTGCTGTGGCTCAAGCGTAGAGCGCACGCCTTGAGCTGAAGAGCACAGGAGTGCTCAAGCCCAGAGTTCAAGCTCTATAACTGACCAAAAAAAAAAGTTTCATGGATTTTCCTGCCCAGGCTGGCTTTGAACCAAAATCCTCAGATCTCAACCTCCTGAGTAGCTAGGATTACAGGGGTAAACCACCAGCACCTGGCTCTACTGATTATTTTTTAAAGGAGGAAAGAATATACTGGTAAAGGTGGAGATTTCTGCCTGTTTTGTTCAATTTATTTTTTGTTCCTGTTAGTATCTGTGACATACTAAGTGTTCAATATTTAATTCATTTCTTTAAAAACTAAATGAACATACCTCAAAAAGAAACTAAAGAAACTGTTCATACTTTTTTGTTTCCACAGAAGAGGGTTGCTGAATGAGCACATAATTTTTCACCATGCATATTTTTTTCTTTCCTTTTCCTTTTTCTTCTTTTTACATAGAGAATGACCTCAAACTCTGAATCCTCCTGCCTCAGCCTCCTAAGTGTTGGGATTACAAGATAGATTATGATGTCAAGTTCACTGTGATTTTGCCTAACCTACCTATGCCAAATTTTAGGGCACTAAGATGGAGATGAAGAACTCACAACCTCTTTCTCCAAGCAGTATGTAAACTAGTAAGGAAGATAAACAAGTAACCCAGCAATGCCAGTGAGGGTACATAGAAGAAAGATGAAAGGCAGCGTGGAAGGTCAGGAAAGGCTTCCTCAAGGAGAGGATTCTTAACCGCAACCTCAGAGATTGACAGGAACAGAAGTGTTTCAGACAGTGGAAACATGAGAGAATGTGGTATATTTAAGGAACATGAAATCATTTGATATGGCTGGAATGTAGGGTGCTCTCTACCTTGGAGGGATGGCAATACATAAAAGCTTTACATGCCATACTAAAGAAACAAGAATTCACCCTAAAAGCAATGGGAACCCATTGAAAGAGTTTACGTTTGGGTGCGACTTTATAATCAGATTTTGATTTTACAAAGAATATTCTGGCAGTAGTAAAAAGGGGAGAAGGAAGACAGAAGGCAGAAGATTGGACACTTTTATAATTAAGTCATGCAAAGAAAGAATAGAATCCCAAAGAAAGCTACACTGAGAACCAAAGAAATGAAGGGATATGAGATATGAAGGAGAATACCATATTAAATCACAGTTTTATTTGAGTTGGGTGGAGTAGGGTAGAAGGAAAAAGAAAAGGAAGATTGCCAAGTGATTCTCGAATATCTCATGTGTGTAACTAGGTAGAAGATAATACCTTAAATAAAATTAGAAATAGAGAAAAGGGGGTTTACCAGAGTGAAGATGAAGATTAAGTGTGCAAAATGTTGAATAAAAGATACCCACAGGACATCCAAAAGAAGTTCTCTGGTGCTCAAAGATAAGGCACTCAAGAAATAAACCTGGTCCAATCCTGGTGCCAGTGGCTCACACCTGTAATGCTAGCTATTTAGGAGGCTGAGATCTGAGGACAGCAGTTTGAAGCCAGCCCAGGGAAGGAAAGTCTGTGAGACTCTTATCTCCAATTAACCACCAAAAAATAGCAAGTGGTACTATGGCTCAAAGTGGTAGAGCACTAGCCTTGAGCAAAAAGGCTCAGGAACAGTACTCAGGCCCTGGTTGAGTTCAAGCCCCTTGACCAAGAACAACAACAAAAAAACCTTGTCCAGACTCAGCACAGCAGATAAATATGAATAAGATTCCTCAAGAAAAAATGTTGAGGGCCAAAGACAAAATCCTACTCTGTGTGTGTGTGTGTGTGTGTGTGTGTGCGTGCGTGTGCGTGTGCGTGTGTGTGATGCTGTTACTAGGGTTTGAATTCAGGGACTAGGTGCTGTCCCTTAGCTTTTTTGCTCAAGGCTGTCACTCTACCAATTGAGCCACAGTTCCATACCATCACTTTAGTGGTTAATTGAAGGTAAGAGTTACAGGCTTTCATGCCTTCTAAGGCTAGAGCCCAGCTCTAGAAGCATCTTTATTTAATGTTCAATAAAGGAAGGTAAACCAGGAAACAAAGAATGAAGAAAATTAGGAGAGATCAGATCACAAAAGGTTATACAGGAGAAACTTTCAAGAAAGATGAGTGTTTCACAGTATCAGTGCCTAAAAGGTCAAGAAGATCAGAGCTGAAAATTTGCTGTTGGATTTGGCAATTGAGTGGTGATTAATAATCTTGACAGCAACAATTTCAGTAGACCAGAAGGAGCTGATGGAAACTAGAGGACAGTTATATTTCACTGTTAAGAGTCTTGAAAGCTGAGACATGATAAGTTACACAAAACTCTAGGCATTCACTCACACACTATGAGACCAGAGGAGGATATTCTTAGGGGGGGAACACAAAGGCACAATGCCTATGTGCCTCTGATCATATAAAATAGTATTTAACAAAATGAACTCCAGGAAATGGAAACAAGATGTTTTCTCTTTGTTGTTGTTTTTGTTTTCTTTTTTCTTTCTTATTTGTTCATTTGTCTTTGGAAAGGTAAGGGGGTACACAGAAATGGAGGGGCAAAAGGTGAACAAATGAGCAGTGGTACTCACTAGACACTATGTTGAAAATGAACTATACAACCTGTGGGTGGGGACAGGAGGAAAAAACTGGTAGAGAGCAAGGGAAAAGGTAACATTATCCAAAAAAGAAATGTATCATTACTTGACTTATGAATCAGTAACTCCTCTGTACATCACCTTTATAATAACAAAAAAGAAAAAGAAAGAATCTGGAGACTAACAAAGGATAGCCATGAAAAGGGAATTTTCATTTTCTGTTTTTCCCTTTCCCTCCCATAATATATCTTAATTATTAAGCATAAAAAGGAAAATGAACATAAAATAAGTTAACATTTAAATTTTATTAGGTATTAGGTATAGAAAAATTATTAATGTATTATACTAGTACTTTTCTTTTTTTTTTTTTTTGGTCAGTCGTGGGGCTTGAACTCTGGGCCTGGACACTGTCCCTCAGCCCTTCAGCTCAAGGCTAGCGCTCTACCACTTGAGATTCAGCGCCACTTCTGGTTTTCTAGTGGTTTATTGGAGATAAGAGTCTCACGTACTTTCCTGCCAGGGCTGGCTTTGAACCACAATCCTCAGATCTCAGCCTCCTGAGTAGCTAGTATTACAGGCCTGAGCCACTGGTGCCCGGCTCGAGAATCTATTTTTTAAGGGATGTGGCATGATCACTGACAGAAGCCAGAGAAGATGAGGATCTGAAACAGGCAGTAGGCCCAGCCAGATAAACACAGTTGCTAAGATTTTTCTGGGCTGGACTTTGTATCCAATTGGAGATGGAAAAAGAAATATGACAAAAACAAACACACAAACAAAACTAAATTTTCTAGCTTGGGCAAACAGATGGAGAGTTTAGAAAGAGAAGCAGATTTGGGCAAGGGCAGGATGGGAGATGATGGCAAGCTCAAATTGGGATAGGATACATTTGAATTTCTGTAGATTTCAAAGGGGAAAAATACAATCATCTTTTTTAAATGCAGAGTGAGGGGGAAAAGGGGGCCCACAGAATATCAAACGCAGTGACAAGGCCACACAGCATGAGAACTGAAAAGAGACTACTGAATTCTGCAAATGGGTCATCACAAGTGAAAGCAACTTCAGGGATTTTTTTTTTCCATGATGGTTGTAGTGGGTCAAGAAGACTAAAGAAATATGAGAAGCTATTAGAGTTGAATGGCCTTTAAAAAAAAATAAAATAAACGTAAAAGTTTTTTCTTAGGGTGAAGCAAGCCTGAACAGATTTATAAAAAGTCACTAGGGAGGAGAAACTAAGAATATAAAATTTTATCTGGGTGGGAATGCTTGCCTAGCATGCATGAAGCCCTGGGTTCAATTCCTCAGTACCATGTAAACAGAAAAAGCTGGAAGTGGTGCTGTGGCTAAAGTGGCAGAGTGCTAGCCTTGAGCAAAAGCAGTGCCCGGTCCCCGAGTTCAAGCCCCAGGACTGGAAAAAATAATAATTGTCTATTATTATTATTATTTCTATGCATGTTCCCAGAACCTGCCTCTAAAATTAGAGGGAAAAAGGAAAAAAGCCGGAAGTGGCGCTGTGGTTCAAATGGTAGAGCACTAGCCTTGAGCTGAAGAGCTGAGGGACAGCGCCCAGGCCCAGAGTTCAGGCCCACGACCGGAACCAAAAACAAAAACAAAAAAAAATTAAATTAGAGGGAACGAAGTAAAGTCAGTAAGACCACAGGTAAACTGGATATGGAAGGTTAAAGCTGAATATCTGGTTGACCGTTTACAAGGAGAGATAAGAGTAAAGAGTTGGAATAGTTGCTGCAGGGAGGAAAAAAAAAAAACAATCTCTGTGAACGGAATAAAAAGATTTCTGGGCAGGGTGAGCCAAGCTGTGGCTGGCACTCATGAATCTAT
Organism: Dipodomys spectabilis; assembly: GCF_019054845.1. Classification (NCBI taxonomy): domain Eukaryota; kingdom Metazoa; phylum Chordata; class Mammalia; order Rodentia; family Heteromyidae; genus Dipodomys; species Dipodomys spectabilis. Next base: position 46,683,526 of record NW_024870679.1, on the reverse strand, counting down.
AAAAGAGTCAGTCAGCAGTGTGATGCAGCACCCAGTAGCTCAGTGCAGAAAAGGAATATGGCTCTAGCCTGGAGGAAAGGGAAGTAGTATGCAGAAGAAAAAGAAAGAAAAAACAAACTAGATCAAGAAAAGCACCAATCCATAAACAGTGTGGTAGACAGAAAAGACAGATTCCGGATCTCACAGGCTAAAAGGAATAGGAAAAGATAAAGAAAGGGGATGTGCTCAGAATCTGGGTTTTTTACAGGAACACAACAGTTTCCAGTCATATAAAATACCCTTCACCCAGATGTGGCCATCTGTATGACCAGAACTGATGCCAGGTTCACTTTCCTGGCCATGTTTTGATATAGAAATAGGTTCTTTAAATAAAGCTGACACCTCAAAGGTTGATAGAAGTAATCCCAATGCGGAGAGGAGTAGGGGATCTATTATGCTTTGAGATCTTCTTTGCTGAGCATGCCAGTATATTTTCTTTTAATTAACAGAAGGAATTATGAGTGTTCTCATGTATATGGAGTTGCTGAAAACAAAAGTTTAAGAAACTGCCTAAACGCTAGTTTGGCAATTCCCTCAGTGTCTTGAGTCAATGTAGGACAAGAGTCACTGTTCTCCAGGGCCTTGAACCTGGACTCTGCATAGCCCAACTGGTAAGGTAGAACAGGAAGAACAACTCCTGCATAATAATCACAATTCAACAACAAAGTAGAAACAGGAGCCTGCTAATAAGGTAAGTGATACCCAGGATCAGGGCGAGAAAGTGAGTTTATTTCCTTTCACTGAAAATTGGAAGGCTGAAGGTGTAATGGTAGAGTGCTTTGCCTAGCATGCACCCTTGTGCATACCCTTTGTTCCATACCCAGCACAAGAAAGAAAAGAAAGGGGAGGGGAGAGAAGGGGGGGGGGAGAGGAGGAAGGAAGGAAGGAAGGAAAGAAGGAAGGAAGGAAGGAGGGAAGGAGGGAGGGAGGGATGGGAGAGAGGTGGGGGAGGGAAGGAGGGAGGGAAAGAGGGAAGGAGGGAGAGAAAGAGGGAAAGAGGGAAGGAGGGAAGGAAAGAGGGAAGGAGGGAGGGAAGGAAAAGAGAAAAAGGGAAGAAAGAAAGGAAACATTATTGAACCTAATCCTTTATCTGTTGCCTTTCAAGTACAGAAAACCTAAATAATGTTTATTCAGTTCCCTAAAACTCAAGGCTCCCATCTAGCCTACAATACCAGCCTAGTACAAAAAAAAAAAAAAAAAAAGTTACAAATTAACAGAACACTGTCAGTGGCTCAAAATGACAATTCACTTCCTACTTTCCTCCTATCATCTAAAAAAAAGACAAAGAGTGCAATGACTGTGAAAAGTAACTTTTAATAGTAAGGTACATTGATAAAAAAGAGTAAAGAATTGGGCTGGGAAGGTGGCTCAGTGGTAGAGCGCTTGCCTTGCAGGCATGAGGCCCTAGGTGCAATTCCTCCATACCACATAAGCAGAAAAAGCTGGAAGAGGGGCTGGGAAGGTAGCTCAGTGGTAGAGCACTTGCCTTGCATGCCTGAGGCCCTGGGTTCGATTCCTCAGTACCACATAAGCAAAAAGAAAAAAAAAGCCAGAAGTGGTGCTGTGGCTCAAGTGGTAGAGTGCCAGCCTTGAGCTGAAGAGCTGAGGGACATGCGCCCACGCCCAGTGCTCAGGCCCCACGACCGGGCCCCCCCCCCCCCCCAAAAAAAAGAAAAAGCTGGAAGTGGTGCTGTGGCTCAAGGCTTGAAGAGCTGTAGAGCTGAGGGACAGCACCCAGGCCCAGAGTTCAGGCCCAATGACTGACCAAAAAGAAAGAAAGAAAAAGCTTAAGAATTGAATAGTTGGTTAGCCATCTGGATAAGCATCTGGAATTTGGCCCCCACATCAGTCTCATCCTGCCATTCCATTTGGACTGAGATGGGCCCTGCTGTGTGAGATGGAAAAAGTAACTCCAGTGTTTGCTTAATGTAGCTCAGCTTCACCTTCACTCAGGTCACCGCCTTCCTTTGCTCACAAACACTTAATTGTCCCTGAAAAGTAGGTCAGTGCCTTGTGGAACAAGCTGGAGAAAGAGCTAAGACCCAGCCTATCACTCCAACAGCCAGAAGAGGCCCAAACTGTGTCTAAGAGACCAAGACCAGTCAACAGTACAGAATGCCAAGAGCGCTCCAGGTGCTCCAGGCGGCAACCTGGCTACTGCCATTCCTAGGTGGTGATTCAGCACCCGGCGAGAACAGAAGACGCCTAGGATGCCAGCTGAGGCTCAAGTGAGTCCAGGAAATACTTGTTCCCCTCTGATGGCTAATGAGGTGTCCCTAATCATCTCTGAATGAAAAGATCAAGAGGTGAAAAATCCAAATATTAAGTTCTTCCCCACTGTTTCTTTGCTCCCTCTGTAGAATACCAAGCATTGCTCAACCATAAATGGAGCTGTCTGAATGGCTACCCACTCCTTCCCCCAAAAGTATTTTCTTTAGGGCACTCAAAAATAAACACTGCCTCTTACTTATGAATTAAAGGTATACTCTTAGCACTCACTGTACATCGTCATTTGAGCATGAAGAAAGGATTAAAATTTTCTAACAGATTCATCTTATCCTGAATACTCCATCCAGAATTTTAAGGTAGGAGAGACTCTCCCTTCAAATTTTCTCCAGTCTTCTAACTAGATAGCTCACTAAATATGGAATATTGCTCCAAAGTCAGTAAGAAGGGGCCCAGGCAGATGAGGCGCCACAGAGGGCTCAGAGCTTGGAAAATAGCTACCAGAGGGTCAGCTGTCCAGCTGGCTCTGGAATGTAAAGACTTCCAAACCTAACAACTGCCTTTCTCAGCAAGAATCAGAAATATGTGTGGCAGCTGTGGAGGAGAAAGGCTGCACAGCCTAGCTCAGAAGGAAAGAGCAAACTACTTCCTTGGCCACTGTTTCACACACACACACACACACACACACACACACACACACACACACACACACACACACACACACACACGTATGTTGCCAGGCACGGGTGGCTCATACCTGTACACACACACACACACACACACACACACACACACACACACACACACACACACACACACACACACGTATGTTGCCAGGCACGGGTGGCTCATACCTGTAATCCTAGCTACTCAGGAGGCTGAGATCTGAGGATCCAAGTTCAAAGCCAGTCTGGGCAGGAACACATGTGAGACTGATCTCCAATAAAACACCAGAAAACCGGAAGTGGCACTGTGGCTCGGATGGTAGAATGCTAGCCTTGAGCTGAAGAGCTGAGGGACAGTGCCTAGGCCCAGCGTTCAAGCCCCAGGACAGAAAAAAAAAAAAAAAAAAAGTAAATGCTGTCAATAACTTCACTTTGAGGCAAGATATCAGCTCTAAGGCAAATAAATGGGAAAGACAATCCATCATCTCTCTGGCAAACTGTGAACCGGCACCAGGCTTTCTCAAGCTCTCTGGTAGTGAAAGCAAAACACAGCCCCAACCTTTCTCAATTCTCAGTGTAATGCACTTCTATTACTGGTTCCCCACTGCCTCCCCTGCACCTCACCATATACACACTTCATCTCTATGAATCTAAGGTATTTCAAAATCAGAACTATATCATGTAATGCTTTATTTTAGAAGTTTTTTTGTTGTTTTATGTGTGTACAGTGTCTTGAACTCAGGGCTAGTGTGCTACCCCTTATTCATCAATTAAGCCATACTTCCATTTCCAGTTTTTGCTGGTTAATTGGAGATGACTCAGATTTATCCGCCCAGACTGGGACCCTCAGATCTCAGCCTACTGAATAGCTAAGATTACAGGTGGGAGCCACCAGCATCAGACAATTTCAGAATTTTTATCATTTATTAGATTTAGTCTAATAACCGGACCCTAAAACCTTTATGAAAGGAAGAAACGTGTCTACTTCTGTGTGGCAAAACTGAATGCTCCAAGCACCATTTTAAGCACTCCACATATCATTTCACTCAATCTCATTAAGACTCTTAGGATGTAAATGCTATTGGTAAAATATTTTACAGAGGAAAACTGAAGAATACAAAAGTGTAAGATCTTGCCAAGCTCATTTAATAAATGCCAAGGCTGAAACTCAAATGCTGGCAGCCTGAGTCCACTACTCTACACCAGTGGTCCCAGACCAGCAGCATCAGCATCTCCTGGGAACTTGATAGAAACACAAATTCTCAAGCCCCACCCCAAACTCAGTGCAGACTGAGCCAGAACTGGGGTGCGACCCAGCAATCTGTTTTAACAAGCCCGCCAGGTGATTCTGATGCAGACTCAAGTCTGAGAGCCATAAGAGTATATTCTCAAGCTATGTTGTTTTGCTTTTTCCATATTTGAGCCCCACCCAAGACGGAAAGGAGACCAGAAGGAACTTAATAATGTAAAAGCATCTGAACAAGTGATTATTGCATAATGGTGAAGACAGTGTGTATATTTACAGCCAGAGTGATTGCCTTTCAGTGTGAAATCAGCTATGTCTTTGGGTAGGTCATTACACTTTTCTGTTTCTCAATTTCAAAAAGTATGGTAATAGGTTATTTGAATTAAATAAGTTAATATCAGGCTTAGGATGTGCAGCCCAGTAGTACAGTAAGCATGAGTAAGGCCCTGGGTTTGATCTCTAGAACTGTGGGGAGGGGGTGAGGAACACCTAATATCATATAAAGAACCTATATAATATTTTTGACACAGTAAATGCCATAACCACTTATTAACTATAGTTGGTTATACATATGTATGGTTAGTTATACGCAATTATAGTTGGTTATACATATATATGTATGTGCTAGGTACTATGCTAGGCACATGCTCTCATCTTCCCAACTAACCATCAGCCTGTCAAATGTTAATTATCTTGTTATTAGCAAGACCCGAGATGAAAGAGCACAAGAAAGCATTAACCCTTCCTTCAAGATCAGCACAAAGCAGCAGACTAGATATTATATGGGATTTTGTCTGGTTTTTGTTGTTTGGTTATTGAGATGGGTTCTCACAATGTTGCCCAGACTAGCTTGCAACTCTCCTATCTTAGCCAAGTACCCAGCATTACAGCATATCATACTGTGCCTAGTTTAGAAACACAAGGTTTGAAGTCCTATGATTTAGATCCAGTTCCAACTGTGAGCGATTTCAGGCAAATCACTTACCTTCCTGAGCCTGTTTTCTACAGCCATAAAACAGGAGTGATAAACTATCTCTGAGGTTCAAAAGAACTAATACACATGAAAGCATTTTGTAAAAGGCTGTATGTATCCTACTTGTCCACTATTGTTAAATTTGCCTTTAAGAATGAAATTTTTATTATTATGAAAGTTCAGGAAGATACAATTTAATACAATACCTGCACTAATTAGAAAAGGCAGCCAAAAAAAAAAAAAAAAAAGAAGAAAAAGGTCCTATTTGAAATAGACATAGAAAAACAAAGATGCAGAAATGCAAGATAACTCCAGGTACAGTAAACAGCATGAGCAATGAGTGAAGGGAAAAACTAGTGCATGTACAAGAGCACTAGTTATGATGGCATAAAGACAATACTAGGAGACAACATGAAAAAGACAGGCAAAGACTGAACAAAAGGAAAAGAATCTCTTCCTCTTCCCAACAAGCACAGTTGATAATCCAAGTAGCAAGTCATGGATAAGTTGTATAAATTAGTTCTTGGACTGATCTGTGAATTTGATGTGTTCAGCACATCCTGAACTCCATTTGCACAAGATGATTAAGAGCTAGCTACATCATATGCATCGAATATGGAATGCTATATTTATACAGTTTGTACCATAGCCAATTTGAAAATGATACTGTTATTCCTTATCAAAGCTTCTCACAGGGCATGAAAGAGACCAATCTTAAGAATTGACTTTTGTTGACCATCATTATTCAAATAAGAGAAAAGGCTGAATTTGTCTAATGGGCTTTAAAAAAATGAAGTAAAAAGGATTCAACCTTCTTGCAACTGTTCAAGTATATGTTAGGTCCTCTATTCAAATAAATTAGGACATACACTAATTTCTGCTTTGTTGTTTTCTTTCTTTCTTTTTTCTTTTTTTGCTAGTCCTGGGGCTTGAACTCAGGGGCTGGGCACTGTTCCTAAGTTTCTTTTGTGCAAGGTTAGTGCTCTACTACTTGAGCCACAGCACCATTTCCAGCTTTTTCTGTTTATGTGATACTAAGGAATTGAACCCAGGCTTCATGCATGTTAAGCAAACACTCTACCACTAAGTCCTATTCCCAGCCCTGTTCTATTTTCTTTACACTTATTGTTTTTGCACAGGAAAGTATACAACAAGATCCTTGGCAGGTAGCACATAACCTGTTGATACCGAAAGTAAAAGGGCTGAGGATGTAGCTCAGTGACACAGTGCTTAGCTGCTCAACATCCTGGGTTCAGTCCCTGGCACAATAAAAATAAAATAAAATTAAGAAAGTAAGGCTTCCTATGCAAAGGTTTCTTTTGTTGTTTTTGTTTTGTCCTCATGACTGGTATTAGGACTTGAGCTCAGGGCCTTGCATTCTTGCTTGGCTTGCTTGCTCTTGGCTTGTACTCTACCACTTGAGCCATACCTTCAGCCCAGTATTTTGCCAATCAATTGTAGATAAGAGTTTCTCATGCTTTTCTGCCTAAAGCTGACTTTGAACTGCCATCCTCTAGGTCTCAGCCTCCTGAGGAGCTGCACCCAGCAACACAAAGTTTTAAAGCTTCTGATGTTGAGTATTTTTGTTTTGTTGTCTTTTGTGTGCATATTAGGGCCTGAACTCAGGCCTGGGCATTGTCACTCAGCATTTTCACTCAAAGCTAGAAGTCCACCACAAGCTGCAGCTCCACTTCCAGATTTTTGGTGGTGAATAGGTGGTTAATAGGTGGTTAATGGACTTTTCTGCACAGGCTGGCTTCAAACCACAATCCTCAGCCTCTGAGTAGCTAGGATTACAGGTGTGAGCTACCAGCACCTAGCTTTATTATACCTTCAATAATTTATTAAGCAATCCTTACTTGCTGAAGAATATTTGAAAGTTTAAAAAGAAAAAAAAAACAAGCTTAACACAACACACTGTGAAGGAAGTTTTTTATATATACCTATATATATATATATATATATATATATATATATAATTTTTTTTTTTTTTTTGCAGGTCCTGGGGCTTGAACTCAAGGCTTGGGCACTGTCCCTGAGCTTCTTTTGCTCAAGGCTAGCACTCTACCACTTGAGCCACAGTGCCACTTCTGGCTTTTTCTTTTTCTTTTTTTTTTTTTGTTGGTTGTGGGCCTGAACTCTGGGCCTGGGCACTGTCCCTCAGCTCTTCAGCTCAAGGTTAGCCCTCTACCACTTGAGCCATAGCGCCACTTCTAGCTTTTTCTGCTTATGTGGTGCTAAAGAATTGAACCCAGGGCCTCATGCATGCAAGGCAAGCACTTTACCACTGAGCCCCTTCCCAGCCCTCTGGCTTTTTCTTTATGTGGTACTGAGGAATTCAACCCAAGGCTTGATACATAATAGGCAATCACTCTACCACTAAGACACATTCCCAGCCCTATATATAATTTTATTGCTATTATTTAGGTGTTATACAGAGAGGCTACCATTTCATAAGTCAGGTAATAAGGCAGTCCATTTTTAAAGAATAAAAATTTGTTGGTCACATCAAGCATTTTATATTTAAAAATCTGTCAGTTTTGCATAAAGTGTGAGAGGAAAAAGTCTGAGCTGTCCAACGAACAAGGACAAGCTCAGATTTCAAACTGAACAGTCTTATGTTTGTCTATTCTCCACTGTCATTCAAGTGCCCCCTACTGTCGTTCATATTTAATCTGTTTATCTTTTTGTTTAGTTGATTTTAAAATTCATTTTTAGATCTTCTGTAGTGGCTTTCACAAAGCACAAACATGAAGCTATTCTGAAACATAGTTGCACTACATAGCCCAGGCTACATGAAAGATCATGGTTCAAATCTACTCTGGGCAAAAAGTTCATGAGATCCTCATCTTCACCAAAAAGAACTAGGCATGGTGATGTGTGCTTGTGGTATCAGCTATGCAGGAATAGAAAAATCATAGTCCAGGCCTTCTTGGACACAAATGTAAGACCATATTTGAAAAAAATTAAAGCAAGCCAGACACTAGCAGCACATGCTTATAATCCTAGCTACTTGGAGGCTGAAATCTGAGGATCAATGTTCAAAGCCACCTGGGGCAAGAAAGACTGTGAGAGTCTCATCTCCAATTAACCACCAAAAAAGCTGGAAGCAGAGAGAGCTGTGGCTCAAATGGTATAGCACCAGCCTTGAGCACAAAAAAAACCTCAGAAACCGTGTCCAGGTCCTAAGTTCAAAAAACAAAAAAGCTAAGGGTAGTTCAAAAATGGCAGAGTTCCTGACCAGCAAGTGTAATGTCAGGGTCCAACCCCCAGTACCACCCCCACAAAAAGAAAAAAGAGAGTCATATAATCAGGTGCCCAGAAAGAATAGTAAATAAGCTGGGCACTAGTGGCTCACACCTGTAATCCTAGCTACCCAGGAGGTTGAGATCTGAGGATCATGGTTCAAAGCCAGCCTGGGCAGGAAATTCCATGAGACTCTTATCTCCAATAAAGGACCAGAAAACTGTAAGTGGCACTGTGGCTCAAGTGGTAGAGCACTTGCCTTGAGCTGAAGAGCTCAAGGACAACACTCAGTCCCAGTGTTCAAGCCCCACAACAACATCAACAAAAAAAAAAAACAAAGCAGGAAAGAATTGTAAATGTATGCATGCATAAGTGCGTCGCACGGACACACACACACACACACACACACACACACACACACACACACACACACACGTGTGCACGCATGGACCCCAAAATGGTTTGTTTTTTGTTTTTTTTTGGGTCCGGTCGTGGGGCCTGAACTCTGGGCCTGGGCCATAGCGCCACTTCTGGCTTCCAAAATGTTTTTTTTTTTTAATACTGTGGTATGACTTCTGCCATTAAAAACAAGCTACAGCCCGGCGCCAGTGGCTCATGTCTATAATGCTAGCTACTCAGAAGGCTCAGATCTGAGAATCATGGATCAAAGCCAGTGTGGGCAGGAAAGTCCGTGAGACTCTTATCTCCAATAAACCACCAGAAAACCAGAAGTGGCACTACGGCTCAAGTGGTAGAGCACTCGCCATGAGCTGAAGAGTTCAGGGACACCATCCAGGCCCAGAGTTCAAGCTGCACAACCGATAAAAACAAAAGGACACTATGTTGAAAACGACCTTTACAACTTGGGGGGTGGGGGCGGGGGAAGGAGGAGTTGGGGAGACGAGAGGGAAGGAATGGTAGGGGAAAAACAAAGGAGGAGATAACAGTGCTCGATAGGAAATGTGCTCAATACTTACTCATGTAACTGTAACCCCTCTGTAAAGTATCATATATATGTGTGTGTATACATATATATATATATATATGTATATATATGAGAAAGGGGGAAAAAAGCCACAATCACACAGGTATGTGCCAAGCAATGTGTCTGATATTAGCTATTTAACCTTTCAAAACTCTTACATATGATTAACACCAACATTTTGCAAATGATGAATTCAAAGAAGCATATCCAGTAAGGAGATTAAATAGTTTTCCAAAGTCACAGAGAACAGAATTCCAAAGTCAGAATTCCTTTCCATTTCCCCTTCCAGGGGAAATTTATCTGATACTACAAAATAGTCACAAACAAGAAAACCCCAGGAGCAAGTTCCTGGTAGCTGCAGGAATAAAAGGAAGAATTTTCTATTAGAAAAGGATATGGTAGTCAGAGATGAAAGGAATTTTTTTTCTGTTGGAAGTTAGGGACATGCTTTTTAAATCCACTGGTAAGTTCAGCAAACAGCAACGCACAACCTTAACAAAGCAGGAAACGCTGCTTATAATACCCACACACCCAAAAACACAATTTCTCCTAGCCTCTTCATTCTGTAGGTGAGAATTTTTAAGGACTTTTCCATGATCCAAGTGGGGAGGGGGAGGAAACACCAACACCCTGAGTTACTATATTTCAAAACTTCCAAACCCTACGCAAAGCTCCACTACAAGCAAAGGGGCTCCTCTTTTCCGTGTCCTCCACTTTCTGCCCAGATGAATCAGGAGCAAGCCAGACTGGACAGGCAGCTCTTGCTTAGAAAAACAGAAGTGGCTACGCAAGTCCACAGGTGGCGCTCCTTCTTAACAACCAACCAGCTCCCCACCACCCCTCCACGAGAGGAAGCAATAAGGTCTGCTGGTGAGGAGAGGGGGCAGGAAATCTGATGGCCAGATTCTAAACCAGCTCACACAAGGCTCTCAGGGAGCATCCTGCCAGGTGCCATCCCAAGAGTTGTGTCACTTCCACCAGGGACTGACGGTTACCCAGAAGGCATGGTAAGACTATAATAATCCACAAGATGTAGTTCCTGTGAAGAACTGAGCTTTCCTGACCTAAAGTGGAGAAAATAAGGTCTCCAAATGCTAGTCATGTAGGCACAGTCCAGGAAAAGGATTCAAAACAATCCTCATGTCTATGAGTCTCCTATGGGGACAAGGAGCTTAAGTTCATGGATATGCTTCAAGTCATTCTGCTGAAAACAAAAGCAGCCTCCTTCCTTCCCATCCCACACCCAGACTGATTTATAGTCACCAAGTGTCTCCTGGTATTCACAAAATATGCTATCAAACAGGAAATGAAAAAATATCCATTTCTTCCAGAAGGAAAGGGGGGGTAGGAATCATCCTTATAGAGACAGGAAATCAGCTGATTAGGACCCAAGCCAAGTTCCTTCCCCTCCTTTTTCAGCAGGGAATGCAAAATCTAGTACTTTTTGAGCCAGGCCATCTTGTTATAGAGTGCTGGTTAGTTACCAGTTTAACTGGGCAAAGCAGCTCAGGTTCTAATGTCTGCCAAAAGTATATCCCACAAACTTCCTACTTTCTGCTGATGGACAGAAGGAAAAGAACCAAAGAATAATGCTTGCATAATACTCAGAGAAATACAAGAGACATTTGCTAAGAGCTACAGGTGACCCTAATACTTAAATTCTGCATCCACCCAACCTAAGGTTGTGACTGGGTGTGGGCTACAAGCCAGACAAGCAACTGAGACTATCTGATTTGCCAAAAGAAATCATATTAACAGTTGGGTATTTCTACAATGTTTGCCTAGTAGGGGGCCCGTGCTCACCCCAACAATCTCAATCTAATCCTGAGTCTCTCCCTTTGTTGAAAACTATCCATCCCTCTATTTGAGAGGAAATGGCAAGTTATCTTTTGTCCTAGCTACAAAGAAGGTCACAGTAACGAAAAGGTTTGTCCAAGGTCATTAGCTAGAGATATGGAAGTAACACTTGCAACTTCCAAATTCTCTCTCATAAAAAAGAAGTGCACAACTGTTTCTCACAAAAATTCTTGGGTCAAAAGAGAAAAGAAAAAAAGAAATAAAAAAAAAAGGAGGGGCTGGGAAGGTGGCTCAGTGGTAGAGCTCTTGCCTTGCATGCATGAGGCCCTGGGTTCGATTCCTCAGCACCACATAAGCAAAAAGAAAAAAGCTGGAAGTGGCACTGTGGCTCAAGTGGTAGAGCACTAGCCTTGAGCTGAAGAGCTGAGGGACAGCACTCAGGCCCAGAGTTCAGGTCGCATGACCGGGCCCAAAAAAGAAAAAAGAAAGAAAGAAAGGAAAACTTACTTTTCTTATCTCTTTCATATCTAGCTCCACTTTCATTTATTTATTTATTTATTTATTTATTTTGGCCCGGTCGTGGGGCCTGAACTCTGGATCTGGGTGCTGTCCCTCAGCTCTTCAGCTCAAGGCTAGAACTCTACTTCTTGAGCCACAATGCCACTTCCGGCTTTTTTTTTTCTTTTTGCTTATGTGGTGCTGAGGAATCGAACCCAGGGCCTCAGGCATACAATGCAAGCGCTCTACCACTGAGCCACCTTCCCAGCCACCTCTCCACTTCCGTTTAATGTCTCCCAATTCAGTATGGTAGGCATGAATCTATCTAAAGTTAATACATTTAAAATGTCCCTTCATCATTTAAGTAAATACACAGTTAACACTTACTTTTAGCATTATGTAAAACATCAGTGACGAATGAGATGCTATCCCTGATCTACCTCAAAATGCTCAGTCTTATGGAACAGGGTATTCAGAGAGATGGGTCACATCAAAATTCAAGAGTGTGTATTTAGACATGTTCCATTCTCAGTCACGGTATCCAGGAAGACTTAGATTAACCAGTGAAACAAACCTGTCCCACAGAGAACCTCTTAAAAGCTTTATCTTTCTCCTTCCCAATTTAACACCTCTAAATGATGCTGCCCAAAATTCCAAGCTTGTAAATTGGAATGGCATGTAAAAACAAGAACGGTTCCACAATGGAAGAGAATTCTTGAATCAGCTTTCAGAGGAAGTTCTACACCACACCCAGAAAACTTGCCGTGAACAATGACATGAGTGTATTAACTTTTCCCAACTGTCTGTCCCTCCCAAGGCCAGAGAAAGGGACATGTAGGAGGATTTATCTGAAAAGAAAGGAGTAGACATCAAAACCCACATTGTTCCCATGGACCAAAATTCTCCCCACAAAGACAGTCCCAGGAAAATCACAGTGTTCAATGACTTATAAAAAATTATTCAAAGGTAAGCATTGGTGGCTCATGCCTGTAATCCTAGCTATTCAAGAGGCTGAGATCTGAGGATCATGGTTTGAAACCAGAATGAAACTCTAGTTCCAACCAAAAAAGCTGCAAGTAGGGCTGTGGCTCAAGTGGCAGAGTGCTAGTTGTGAACAAAGGAAACTCAGGGACAGCACCCAAGCCCTGAGTTCAAGCCCCAGAACCAGCACCAAAAAAAAAAAAAAAAATAGACAGACATATTAGCAAGTTCTAAGACCCCTAAATCAAGCAATAAAATACAGAAGAGTTAAACTCCTAAACCATAGAAACTCTCTTCCCTTTATTCTGCCTTCAAATCATTTGAGGTAAGAAGAGAAAACAGACAGATTCAATTTAAGCATAGTTAGCTAAAGGCAGGGTGGTCTACTATACACTTGAACCTAAGGACTGGGACGATGGCTGGTTTAGTGTACATGAAGGGCCAGTGTCAGTAAAGGATGGAAGAAAGATGGGGCAAAAAAAGTTAACAGCTCTAAAAACAAGAAACTTTATGTTACTCTAATAGCAATCTGTACTGGTAGACACAAGGGAGGTCTTGTCTACCCCAGTTGGTAAGACAAATGAGAAAAAGGATATTCCATCCCTTGCTCATTCTGACTATCCGGCCTCTCTTAGATTTCTCAATTTAAACCCAAGTCTTTTCTCCAGACTTACTTTAATGAGAAAGTAAATAACTGGGTGGTACAGTTTTATTGCAAAAAAATAACAATAATAAATGGCAATTAATAACTGGTTTGCACCAGAGAAGCCAGTTTGTCAAATTATCCTACAGGTTCTAAGAGGCTCCTCTGTATTGCACCATCTTTTCACTTATGGTTTTAATAAAGCCAAATCCTCACATCTAACAATGTAGCACCCTCCCATCTATCCCTTTTCCAGCCCTCCTCCCACACTTACTATCTTTCTTCCTCAGTGTAGAATCTGACTCCCAGCCAGCAGAGGAGGAAATATAACCTGATGCACAGGTATTTCTCTGCCGTACTCCTCTCGGGCACACACCCAATCCTGACAGGCAGCCAAAATGATGTCATTAGGCTGAGTGTTTCCTCAGGCTTCCGGCACTGAGCAGCAGATCTTTAAAAGGATGTGAAATACTAACTAAATCTAATCACATTAACATTTGAAGAATACTTTCTGAATATAGGGCACTGTGCTAGACAAATTGAGGAACAGAAAAAATAAATTATAATTCATGAACCCTACTAGCATCATCTAACCGGATAAGTATATGGAAGTTAAATAACAAAGAATAAAATACGAATAAAGATACAAAGTATTTCATTGTCAACTGGAAGTAGAAATGCATGTTGTGAGTTCAGAAGCAGAATGAGTGATCATGGGTTAGGTAGTATGCAAAGGATTAATAGAAAATGGGGGTTGAGCTGAACTCAAAGGTAGACAAGATTTTACTAGGAGGTAGAGGATGAATCTTACTGGAAGAGTAAAGACATAAGAGTAAAGAACAAAAAATCTTATTAAATACGCTAGACATACAGCAATAAATATAAAGCTAGCAGGCTGGGAAGGTGGCTCAGTGGTAGAGCGCTTGCCTTTCATACATGAGGCCTTGGGTTCGATTCCTCAGCACCACATAAGCAGGAAAAAAAAAAAAAGGCCAGAAGTGGCGCTGTGGCTCAAGTGGTAGAGCACTCACCTTGAGCTGAAGAGCTGAGGGACAGTGCCCAGGCCCAGAGTTCAGGCCCTATGACTGGACCCCAAAAATAATAATAATAATAATAAAGCTAGCTAATGTGGTAGCTGAAGCCTATAATCTCAGCTATGTGGGGGGCAGAGATCATGGGATTGAAGCTTAGAGGCCAGCCCAGGCAGAATTGCTCATGGGACTCCCTCTTATTCAATGGCTGGGTGCATGCCTGTCATCCCCAGTTACATGAGGAAGCACAAGTAATAGGCACATAGCCCAGGGACACAGTCATAAAAACGGAGATCTTGCCTCAAAACTAACTAAGAGGGCTGGGAATGTGGCTTAGTGGTAGAATGCTTGCCTAGTATGCATGAAGCCTTGTATTCAATTCCTCAGTACCACATAAACAGAAAAAGCCAGAAGTGGTGCTGTGGTTCAAGTAGTAGAATGCTAGCCTTGAACAAAAGAAGCTCAGGGGCCAGGCACTGGTGGCTCATGCCTAATCCTAGCTACTCAGAAGGCTGAGATCTGAGGATTGAGGTTCAGAGTCAGCCTGGGCAGGAGACTCTGGTCTCCAATTAACCACCAGAAAACCAGAAGGGGCGCTGTGGCTCAAGTGGTAGAGCACTCTCACTTTGAGCTGAAGAGCTCAGGGAAAGCACCCAAGTCCAGAGTTCAAGTCCTATGACAGAAGAAGAAGGAGGAGGAGGAGGAGTAGGGAAGAAGAAGAATTAGAGGGGGAAGGGGGGAAGGGGGGAAGGGGGGAAGGGGGGAAGGGGAAGGGAGGGGAGAAAGAAGGAAGATGGAAGAGGAAGAGGAAGACAAAGACAAAGACGAAGAAGACGGAAGAAGCAACTGCTGCTGCTGCTCAGGGACAGTACCCAAGCCCTGAGTTCAAGCCCAAGGACTGGAAAAACAAAACAAAAAACTAACCAACACAAAAAGGGCTTGGAGGTGTAGATCAAGTGGTAGAACTAGTAAGTGAGGAGTCCTGAATTCAATCCCCAGTACTATCAAAAAACAATGGGGGGGGGGGGGAGGGAGAGGGAGAGAGAGAAACTCCTGAATAAAGAGGAAAAATAAGATGAAAGAATACAGAGATCTGACAATTTCAGTTCAAAGCCAGCTCCCGCAGAAAAGTCTCTGAGATTTTATTTCCAATTAACCACCAGAAAACTAGAAGTGACACAGTGGCTCAAAGTGGTAGAGCACCACCAGTCTTGAGCAAAAATGCTCAGAGACAGTTTCCAGACCTGAGTTCAAACCCCATGACCAAAAGGAAAAAAAAAAAAAAAAGAGTAAGGAGGTACCTGTCATTGTAAAGTTAGCCCACAAAGGAAAAAGCTAGAATACATACAGTGGTGACCCTAACCAGGTAAACACAAAACTAAGAAGTAAATTTTCACTTTTTATACTTTATTTTTTCTTTGTACTTTCTACTTAAATTTATGACAATGAACACATATGATTTTGTAATAATAATACAGATAGATAAACATAGTAGGTTTGCATTGTTTTCCTCTTAAGGTCCAGGGCCTTCTCTTTTGAAGTAGCTCACATAAGGCCTTTTGGCAAAACTAGGTAAAAAGTACCAACTGAAGTCACACTCCCTTTCCCATTCACACACAATAGGAGCTCACAAACATGCAAGTAAAGGTCATTTCCCTACCCTTTAGCTGGCAGGATTCCAGAACCAGGAGTTTTAGAGAAAAAAAGGAGACTTAAGCCAGAGAGTTCTATTCTAGGAAGTGAAGGGAAAACTTAATATTGTGGTTAAGAGTTAAAGTTGTGAAGTCCAACAAAGCTAGATTTGAATGCCTGTCTTATAATTAACTAGGTGTGACTTTGGACAAGGTGTTTCACTAGCTCAGCCTTATTTTCCTCTTGTGTAAAAATGATGATGATGATAGCCTGCTTTATAGGGTTCTTGTGAGAATTAAATAAATTGCTTAACATATACCTAGCATGTAGTGAAAACTCAACACTGAGTGCTGTAATCTAAGCTACTCAGGAGGCTGAGATCTGAGAATCACAGCTAGAAGCCAACCTGGGCAGGAGAGTCCCAGAGACTCTCCTGGAAGTGGGCTGTGGCTCAAGTGGTAGAGTACTAGCCTTGAGCAAAAAAGCTCAGGGATAGTGCCCAGGCCCTGAGTTCAAGCCCCAGGACCATCAATCAACACACATACACACACATACACACTCAACTATAACAAGCACTATTACAATTATTAATCCATTCAGCCCAGACAAGACAGATATGTCAGATCTACAAATTAGGTCCATCTGAGCTCTCTCTTGAATGCTACTGAAACCAAAATATAGAATTAACAGGACAATGGCTAATCTAGGTTCTACCTATATCCACAATCTTAGCAGTAAGTTTTAAAGTACCAGCAAGAGTTAGTTTCACATGTGCATCTTTTCTCAGGTTAGAAAGTACTTAAATCATCTGTTACAAGTTGCATTGTAGCTTAAAAAAAAAAAAAAAAAAGCTGATATGCTCTAACTCCCAGCAACTATGAACGTGATTTGTTTTGTGTTTTTTTGTTTTGTTTTGTTTTTTTGTTGGTCATGGGGCTTGAATTCTGGGCCTGGGCGCTGTCCCTCAGCTCTTTAGCTCAAGGCAAGAGCTCTACTGCTTGAGCCACAGTGCCACTTCCAGTTTTCTAGTAGTTTATAGGAGATATGAGTCTCACAGACTTTCCTGCCCTGGCTGACTTTGAACGTGATCCTCAGATCTCAACCTCCTGAGTAGCTAGGATTACAGGTGTGAGCCACTGGCACTCGGCTGTTTTGTGGTTTTGAAGTGGAGGTTTCACAGTTACCCAGGTGAGCTTAAGACTTCTAGACTCTGGTGATTCTCTTCCCTCAGCCTCCCAAATGGTTAGTTCAGGCACAAATAACAGTACCTGGCTTGTGGCTTATGACTTCATCTGGAAATAGGGTCTTCACAAATAAGGGAGTTAAGATGGTGGGCTCTAACCCAGTGAGACAGAAATTCTTTTTTTTTGGGGGGGGTCCAGTCATGGGGCCTGAACTCTGGGCCTGGGCGCTGTCCCTCAGCTCTTCAGCTCAAGGCTAGCACTCTACCACTTGTGCCACAGCACCACTTCTGGCTTCTTTTTCCTTTTTGCTTATGTGGTGCTGAGGAATCGAACCCAGGGTCTCATGCATGCAAGGCAAGCACTCTACCACTGAGCCACCTTCCCAGCTCTTACTTTTTTTTTTAAGGGACATCTAGTCACAGATAGATTCCCCCTATGGCTGATGTGAAGGCACTAGAAAATATTGTCTAAAGCTAAAAAGCATTTGAAGCTACCAGAAGGTAGGAGAGAGGCATAGAACAGAATCTCCCTTAAGGACTTCTGAAGGAACTAATCCTTTTGACACCCTTGATTCCAAACTTCAGCCTCCAGAATTATAAAATGATAACTTTCGGGCTGAGAAGGTGGCACAGTGGTAGAGCGCTTGCCTTGTATGCATGAGGTCCTGAGTTCAATTCCTCAGCACCACATAAGCAAAAAGAAAAACAGCCGGAAGTGGTGCTGTGGCTCAAGTGGTAGAGCGCTAGCCTTGAGCTGAAGAGCTGAGGGACAGCACCCAGGCCCAGAGTTCAGGCCCCACGACCAGACCCAAAAAATAAAAAATAAAATACAATAAAAGGGCTGGGAAGATGGCTCAGTGGTAGAGCGCTTGCCTTGCATGCCTGAGACCCTGGGTTCGATTCCTCAGCACCGCATAAGCAAAAAGAAAAAACCCAGAAGTGGTGCTATGGCTCAAGTGGTAGAGCGCTAACCTTGAGCTGAAGAGCTGAGGGACAGCGCCCAGGCCCAGAGTTCAGGCCCTACGACAGGACCCAAAAAAATTTTAAAAAATTTTAAAAAAAGATAAATTTCTATGTAAGCCACCCAGTTGGTGGCACTTTGTTGTGGCAGCTCAAAAATTAATAAACAAACCATATTTAAAAACATAGTATACTTCTCTGCTCTCATTTCCCAACAGTGAGAACATCATTATAGAAAGACAGCAGGACTCAGAGAGATTTGGGGGCGGGGGGGCAGGGAGGGTTGGAGGGGGGCAGGAGGAGGAAGGGGAAACAAAGGAGGAGGCTACAATGCTTAATAAGAAATGTACTCATTATCTTGCCCATGTAATTGTAACCCCTCTGTACAGTATTTTCACAATAAAAAATAAAAAAATAAAGAGATTTGAAATCCTTTGAGTCTGGTATATCTGTTTCTGCAACCCTCCTCTGGAGGAATGAAATGAAGAAATTCATGTATACCCACATATAGTTAGTTGCCTCATACACACTAGGTGCTAATACACATTATCTTATTCAAATCTCAAGACATCCCTGCAAGGTATGAACTATTCTTCCCACTAGTAATGAGGAAATCCACATTCAGAAAGTCTAAGTTGCCCAAGGTCATACAGCCAGGAAATGGCTTAGCTAGGGTTCAAACCCCATATTCTTAACTAAACTAACCTGCTTGAACACGTAATTTTGAACCAACTCCCAAGATACGATTTTCTTCCAAACTCTTTATTGAAATCACTGTGTGTTAAATGAATCACTAAAGAGACCATATAAATCTTATTTAATCCTTCCATTTTTACACCAAGGAAACAGGCCCAAAGAAGAAAAATTAGGTTGACCACAATCACAAATAACTTATTGGCAGAATCAAGTATCCAAAGTATCATGATTCCTATGACACCATGTAAGTCTAAGAGCAATGGCTATACATGAAAATAGTAGCTACAGGAATCAAAGTGTTTCAGTTCAAATCTTGGCTCTGTTACTTATGGTCATGATCACTTAACCTCTTTGTTCTGTTTCTTCATCCAAAGATAGAGATAATATTCATTTTACATGGTTACTTTAATGGCTGAATGAATTCATAAATGTATAAGGTACTTAAAATAGTACCTGGTACATTGTGATGTTTTGCGTGTTGACTACTGCTATAGCCACAACTACCATTAGAAGATAATTCTAGGCAAAACACCAGAGTACAGACACACTCATACAGATAAGTACACGTGAATGTATTCATTCTGAGATAGAGATAGGCTATTTCTTGAAATTTATCTAATTTAATTATTAGTAATAACATTTATTGAGTATTCCATTTCAGACTCATCATATATTATAGACAGTACTATTACCATTAAAACTAAGATATAAATTGCTAAATTCACCAATGTTTTATTACTCTCAAGAACTCTATCAGGGGGCTAGGAAGGTGTCTCAGTGGTAAAGTGCTTGTCTTGCATGTATGAGGCCCTGGGTTTGATTCCTCAGTACCACATAAGCAGAAAAAGTCGGAAGAGGCACTGTGGCTCAAGTGGTAGTGTGCTAGTCTTGAGCTGAAGAGCTGAGGGGCAGCACCCAGGCCCAGAGTTCAGGCCCCACAACCAAAAAAAAGAAAAGAGCCCTATCAGTGAGCAGGGGTATACTTCAGTGGTACAATACTTGCCTAGTATGCACAAGGCCCTGGGTTTGAGCCCCAGAACCACTCAAAAAATAATAATAAAACAGACTGGAGGTATAACTCATATGGTAAGCTACTTGCCTAGAAAGCAAGATGTCCTAAGTTCAAACCCCAGTGCGATAATAATAATACAATAAATCAATGAAAGAGCCCTATGAAGTAGGGAATTTTTACGTACTACAGTTGAAAAGCTGAGGCACAAAGATGTTCAACAATGTGTCCTAGGTCACAAAGCTAATCAATGGCCAAATCAGTTTTCAATGCCAGATCTGAGCCTACTGCAGTACACACCTATAATCACATCTACTTAGGAGGCAGAAGCAGGATAGAGTACTAAGACAGCCCTAGCAAAGATCTATCTCAAGACAGGTCTCAGCAAGAAAAACAAAATACAAAAGGGGTTGAGAGCATGACTCAAATGGCAGAATGCTTGCCTAGCATTCATGAGGCCTTAGGTCCAACCATTTCCCCAAGTATGGGTAGGGAGAGATATGCCAGATGTGTCAGATTCCCAAGTCCTTTGCCTTTAACCAATTAATCACAAACTTGGTGCCTCTCAACTTTAATGCTCACAGAATTCCCTGGAAATCTAGCTAAGATAGAGACTAATTCAGCAGGTCTGTAGTAGCTCTCAGGTGCTATAGCACCTGATGATGCTGGCCTTGGACTATCACCAAGGATCAAATTGTTCTCTTCCCTATCACCTCTCTTCCTGCTGTATCTCTACCTTTACCCCTTGATCCCAGCAATCAGCTAATAAAAAGGATTTGAACTCCCAGAAGACAAAAGAAACCTCTTAATTCATCCTTTATTTCTCTACCACTTTATTCCCTCTTCTATACTTCTACTCAGTTTCTACATTCCTGTTTAAGACAGGCTACCTGAGAAGTAAGCAAGAAGTTAAGAAAGAATGGCTGTAGGATCTAAAAAACTTTCTCTAATAATAATCTCCAATTAACCACCAGAAAACCGGAAGTGGCACTGTGGCTCAAGTGGTAGAACGCTCACATTGAGCTGAAGAGCACAGCAACAGCAACCAGGCCTAGAGTTCAATCCCCATGACTGACAAAAAAAAGGAGGGGGTGGGAAAGCTGCAGAAAGAAGTTTGCTAAATCACATGTGCCATTTGTTTAATAGACAAAGATTCAAAAGATGAAAAACACTCAAACTTATACGTGGATAATTTGTACAAACTCAAAGTTGATTTCATCTCTGTGGCTCTCAACAGTGAGCAAATGCTTCTGAAGTAAACTGGAAACAGAGAATTATCTGCTCTCATCAGTCCTCCAAAGATAATGGGTGTGACCCATGCCACCTCCACTTTCAGCACTGGTCTCTGAGCAACACAGGTAATTATGATCTGCCTACTTACTACCGAAACAGCTAGTTTCAACTGGGCTTGGTACTTTCCCACTCTCTCTGTCCTACATCCCAGACACTGTTTTTTTGTTCTGCTCTTGGTGCTGAAGAGCATGCACAAGAGTGTGATTATGATTACTTTTCTATAGCTGCTTTGAACCAGGGTCTAAAAGGAAATCTGTAAACTGCATTATATATGCTATAAATGAATACAAGATGTATAACTAAGTATTACCTTTTATATGAAAAGCCCTATAGATTCTGGGTGCCAGTGGCTCACATCTGTAATCCTAGCTACTCAGGAAGCTGAGATCTGAGAGTCACAGTTTGAAGTCAGCCCAGGCAGGATAGTCCATGAGACTCTCATCTCCAATAAACTACTAAGGCTAGACTGGGCAATGGTGGCTCATACCCGTAATCCTAGCTACTCAGGAGGCTGAGATCTGAGGATCACGGTTCAAAGCCAGTCCAGGCAGGAAAGTCTATGAGACTCTTATCTCCAATAAACCACCAGAAAACTTGAAGTGGCACTATGTCTCAAGTGGTAGAGCACTAGACCTGAGCAAGAGAAGCTCAGAGAAAGCACCTAGCCCTGAGTTCAAGCCCCAGGACAACAACAAAAAAAAGCAAACACTGTACCATAAATTTGTCTCAAAGCAAGCACCTTCTGCAACTCCACTTGAGTGGTTCTAATTAGACCATTTTCAGGAGCTGTCTCATGCAAAAATCCAAAAGCAACTCAGTCAAATCCAAAAGTTATGCTGTGCCTTAAGACAACAAGGCTTACTGACAAGTAGAGTTAATCAGACTGGCTTAAAAACTCAGTTCCATCACTTATTAGCTGTTACACCCTTAAGGAAGTTAGGTCCTTAAGCTTTTGTTTCTGAGCTGTTAGATTTACCAATGTCACCGGAGTGTTATGAGATGTTATTTGTAATGATCAAATGAGATAAAATATATGGTCTTTAGTAAGGATTCAATATAGATTTGCTTCTTATATTTTTCTTCATCCATCCCTGCACACAGAAGTGCACAGTCAAGTCCATAATACATCTTAATAGCAAATCACAAAGAAACTAGAATCATTTTGTTTTAAAAAACAAATCAGGGGCTGGGAAGGTGGCTCAGTGGTAGAGTGCTTGCCTTGCATGCATGAGGCCCTGGGTTCAACTCCTTAGCATCACATAAGCAAAAAGAAAAAAGCTGGAAGTGGCACTGTGGCTCAAATGGTAGAGCACTAGCCTTGAGCTAAAGAGCTGAGGGATAGCGCCCAGGCCCAGAGTTCAGGCCCCATGACTGGACCAAAAAAAAAAAAAAATCAGCCAGGCACCAGTAGCTCATGCCTATAATCCTAACTACTTAGGAGGCTGAGTTCTAAGGATCCAGGTTCAAAGCAAGACTGGGTAGGAAAGTCTATGGCACTTTTACCTCCAGTTAACCAACAAGCCAAAAGCGGAGCTGTAGCTCAAGTGGTAGAATTTCAGTCTTGAGTGATAAAGCTAAGCAACAGTGGCCAGGCCCCAAATTCAAGGCCCAGTACCAGCACAGGGGGGAAAAAATCAAGTAAGCATCAGGTTTAATGTACATAATTGCATCTCCAAGACTTAGAGACCAAGCAGGAGGATCACAAGTTCAAGGCCAGCCTGTGCTATGCAGCTCCATCTCCCTAACAATATTACCAAACCACACAGTAAACAGATTGGTTTTATTTAGCACAAATAGTTATGTGGCCTTGAGTGAATTATTCTGCCCTTCCATGTTTTATCCTTATCTGGAACAAGTAACCTGAACTAATCATTTCCAGTTCATTCATTCTATAAATACTTATTGAGTAGTATCCTGAGACTTTGTGATTTTGCTTATCTTTATTCTGCTTTTCATGTGATTATAAAATTTCAAGTTTGCAAATCATTTTGCAACTTGCTTCTAGTGTTGTTGACCATCCTGGTTCTTCTTTTGTTTTCTTTTTTATTGTGAAAATACTGTACAGAGGAGTTACAATTACATGGGCAAGATACCGAGTACATTTCTTATCAAGCATTGTTGCCTCCTCTTTTGTTTTCTAAGAAAGGTTCTGGCTATGTAGCCCAGGCTAGCCTTGATCTCTAGATCCTCCTTCCTCTGCTCAGCCTCCTAACTGCTGAAATTACAGGGATACACTTTATGCCAAAATCTATACTCTTAAGGCATCTGCACTCTAGGTGGGAGGAAGACTCGGACAAAAAAATGAAAAATAAGCAGAGTTGCTGGTGTCTTCCACCTGTAATCCTAGCCACTAGGAGACTGAGATCTGAGGATTGAGATCAAAAGCTAATCTGAGTAGGAAAGACCACGAGATTCTTTATATCCCATTAAGCACCAAAACAGATGGAAGATGGTAAAGTGTTAGCCTTGAGCAAAACAAAGCTTAGAGACAGGACACAGGTACTGTATTGAACCAACACAGTTAATTAATTAAACTGTTAGAATATGAACAGGAATGAGGTAGAAGAGAATTGTAAAATTCCAAAAGGGAAAGTGAGTTTCAGAAATGGAGATAAGAAGCTTATGTCATTCTAAAATTCTGAGGTGGAATTTAGAAAATGGCATAGGCAAACTTTATTATATACATTATCACTCTCTGTCTGATAAAAATACCTTGCTCTTAAAACTCTGAAAAAGGTTCCATTATGTACTCAGTACATAAAGCACACAGCAAATAAGTATCTCATACTGAACCCTGAACAGACAGTAAGCTAGCCATATATTCAAATCAGAGTCAAATGTATTTAAAAAAAAAAAAAAAAAAAAAAAAGCTCCAGAAGAACATCTGGCCCCCTGTCTTGGGTAAATGAAGAATTAAAGCATTTCATGAGAGTACTCAATAGCCTTCTTGAAATTGTTTTTCTTTTCTTTCTTTTTTTTTTTTTTTTGACAACTTGCTATTTTTATGACCTTGAATGAGTTACTGTAACCTTCCAAACTGGTTTTGCACTCACAATCCTCCTCCTGCCTTCACCTCCCAAATTGAAATTCTTGAAGAACAAAAATTATGCATCACCAGGCACTGGTAGCTCATGCCTGTAATCCTAGCTATTCAGGAGGCTGAGATTTGAGGATCTCAGTTCAAAGCCAGCCGGGGCAGGAAAGTCTATGAGACTCTTATTCTCCAATTAATCACCAGAAAACCGGAAGTAGCGCTGTGGCTCAAGTGGTAGCGTACTTGCCTTGAGCTGAAGAGCTGAGGGACAGTACCCAAGCCCAGAGTTCAAGCCCCATGACAGACCAAAAAAAAAAAGTATCATCTCATAATCTAATGTCATTACCATTAGGGTCAGTGGTATTTCTCCTGCTATTATCTAAATCAGGTTTCAGCATTCCTAACACAAAAAGCTGAAACTTTAAGTGCTCCCAAATTTAAACCTCTCTGATCATCAATATGCTGCCACAAGTGAAAATTCTTCATTTGACCTCACATAACAGATTTCAGCCCAAATACATAGGTGCACTTAAAACGTATATGGAGGCTGGGCGCCAGTGGCTCACGTCTGTAATCCTAGCTACCCAGGAGGCTGAGATCTGAGGATAAAGGTTCAAAGCCAGCCCTGGCAGGAAAGTCCATGAGACTCTTATCTCCAAAAAAAAATGACTAAAAAACCGGAAGTGGCGCTGTGGCTCAAGTGGTAGAGGGCTAGCCTTGAGTTGAAGAACTCAGGGACAGAGTCTTGGCCCAGAGTTCAAGCCCCATGATTGGCTAATAATAGTAATAATAATAATAATAATAAAGTCTTTAAAAATAAAAACTGCATAAAACAAATTTCAAGCTATGTATTAAGGTATATATAAGATAAAATTAATTGGGAGTTCAGACTTGGGTCTCAAAATATCTCATTATGCATATCTAAATAGTCCAAAATCTGAAAAAAAAAAAATCTGAAATCTGAAACACTTCTGAGCCAAGCCACTGGCTCAAGCCTGTAATCCTAGCTACTCTGGAGGCTGAGATCTGAGGACTGCGGTTCAAACCAGCCGGGACAGGAATGTCCATGAGACTCTTATCTCTAATAAATTACTGAGAAAAAGCGGGACAAAGTACTGTGGCTAAAGTGGTAGAGCTCTAGCATTAAGCAAAGGGTTTAGGGACAATACCCAGACCCAGAGTTCAAACCTCAGGGCCAGCAAAATATATATATATAAATAAAACACTTCTGGTCCCAGATATTTAGGAAAAAGCTCTTATCGTGCAATATATTCTCATTTTAGACATGGTACCATGCAGTATAAAATATTTATTGCAAATCTATGTGTGTAGCATTCATTCACCAAACATTTCCCCTACACTTATACATGCTAGACACTGTACTAGGCAAGACTACAGAGGAGAAAGGAGATAACCACATACCAACCAAACCACAATATCCTGTGATATGGTTATCGGAAGAATACTTAACCTACAGGGAAGAAAGAAACTAACTACAGGGAAGACAAGGTCAGAAAAAACTTTCTAACAATATAGTGTTTGAACTGTGCTTGACAGTGTCCACGAATCTGCTGACAGGTTAGGTTTACAGGTAAAACAGGAATTATAAGCAGAGGAAAAAGCTTGAACAAGGAAAGCCACAGAGACATTCTCCAGCCTGGCATGTTAAGGAAGATGAACATAGCATCATACTGATCAAGAGAAGAAAAAAAAAGAAAGAAAAAGGAAGCATAGGTTATAGAAGCAGGCAGAGACCAGGCACTGGTGGCTCATGCCTATAATCCTAGCTACTCAAAAAGACAGATCACAATTCAAAGCCAGCCTGGGCAGGAAAGTCGATGAAACTCTTATCTCCAATTAACCCCAGAAAACTGGAAGTGGTGCTGTGCCTCAAAGTTATAGAGTGCTAGCCTTGAGCAAAAGAGTACAAAAATAGTGCCCAGGCTCTAAGTTCAAGCCCCACAATCGACCCCCCCCCAAAAAAAAAGTAGGCAGAGTTAAAGCATCACTTTTTTTTTTTTGTTTATTTCATACTTGAAGTTTATTCTTTAGGCAATGAGGCAAATACTACAGGCAAAATCCCACTGAAAGATGTGTGTTGTGTATGTATGTGTACATATGCATGTGCATATCTGTGTGTATGCGTGAGCGCACACGCATTGCTTCTGGGGCTTGAACTCAGGGCCTGGGCACTGTCCTTAAGCTTTTCTGCTCAAGGCTAGCACTCTACCACTTGAGCCACAGCTTTACTTTCAGCTTTTTTTGGTGCTTAATTGGAGGTAAGAGTCTCACAGGCTTTCCTGCCTAGGCTGGTCTCAAACTGCTATCCTCAGATCTCAGCCTCCTGACTAGGATTACAGGTGTGAACCATTGGCTTCCAGCCTCACTGAGGGATTTTGAAGCAGGGGATAGACATAGTTAATTTTGTACTCTGGAAAGTATTTTTCTGGTAGAAATGATGAAGAAAGTCTGATGGAAAATAAAGAGTGAACTCAAACCAGTTAAAACCACTTACAGGGCAGTTCAAGTAAGAAATAATAAGGCTCTGGACTTACATATTACCAGTGAAGCTGGAGAGATGATAGATGGAGAGAGACATGGGAGATGGAATCTACAGGACTTGGTGAAAGACTGGCTGCTTGTGCAGGCTACAAGACAGGCTGCAGGTCAGGGTGGACACATGAATGGATTTGGCTCAGACCACTAGATGAACAAGGCATGCTTTCATTGAAACAGGGAATATGGGACAAAAGGCAGATCTGGGAACCAGGAGAAGGGCAATAATGTTAATTTCAGACATAACAAGTTTGCAATGTCTGTGGTACAACCACATGAAAAAACCCATTATGAAAAGTGCTGGAAGTTATCAGAAATTCCAGAAATGTTACAACTATCACTATTTACAAAATGGTTTAATTCATTTAGTGTATCATATGCATCTCATTTGACACAATGTAGACCTTCAAAGAGACCACACAAATTGGAATTATAGACACACATGAACAGTAAACACAAAGAATTAAATAATAGGGCTAGGAATATGGCTTAGTGGTCAAGTGCTTGCTTACTAGCATGCCATGCCTGAAGCCCTGGGTTCAATTCCTCAGTACCACATAAACAGAAAAAGGCAGAAGTCCCGGGCACAGGCTCATGCCTATAATCCTAGCTAACCAGGAGGCTGAGATCTGATTGTGATTCAAAGCCACCGGGCAGGAAATTCCATGAGACTCTTATCTCCAATAAATCACTCAGAAAACCAGAAGTGGCCCTGTGGCTCAAGGGACAGCATTCAGGCCCAAAGTTCAAGCCCCATGACTGACAAAAAAAAAAGGCAGAAGTGCTGCTGTGGCTCAAATGGTAGAGTACTAGCCTTTAGCAAAAAAAGCTCAGAGACAGTGCCCAGGCCCTGAGTTCAAGTCCCAGGACTGGCAAAAAACTAAAATTAACAAAACAAAGCCAATGCTGTAAGGTAGCTTTGCCTTTTGATGAATCACAAGAAAAACCCTTGTTATATACTTAAAGACCATAATCAAGTCACTGTTTGCCTTTCCATCTCTAGAACTTTTTATTTAGCTTTCCATATCACCAGAAGCCTATTTTTTGGAGATCCGTACATCTTTACAAGTCAAAAACTAGGATGTAATCAAGAAGAGAAAGACACAAGAATGCTAGAGTTTGGGTTCTGCTTTTAACAAAGGTAGACAAAAGGCAGTAGCTAAGGACAACAAACAAATATTTTCAGCCTCTGTTAGGCCCCTTAGCTCAGCCGCACATCTATCTTCACTTACTAACATAGCGTCTATGCTACCGCTACACCAGATCTGTTTCTTATCCCTTCCTTCACAATGGAATGTTCATGCCATGGCCTGGACCAATCCCTCTACCACTTTACCCTTTACAAGGAAGCACACATAATATCGAAGAAAGGAAGCCTGAATGATGGGAACTTTGTGCTCGCTTTGTCTCTCCTGCAGAAAAACTAGAGGGAAATTCAAGCCCTTGACATTTCAATGTTACACAAATATTGTTATTATACAATAATAATACTAATTAAAAACAACCAATCCTCTGAGAGCATCACTTGTCTGGTCCCCGTTTTCTATTTGAGCAACTAACCAGCAAAGACTGGAACAGATCCTTCATTCTTGCCTTAGAGAAGTGGCTACAGCTGGAATGAGCCAGCTTCTTTAACCAACAAAGGTCCCATGCTTAGGCGGAGGTAGGCTTGGCTGCTGCTCAGTTGGTGATATCTGTGGGCACACAAGTGTTTGCAATAGGTCTAGGATAAAAGTCCTCATATTACAAAGATCATTGTACCAAAGGAGCCACGTGTTCCAGGTGCTGTCCCTGCTGGAAACTAGAGCCTACCTCTCCACCCACAAGTCACTACAGAATGAGGGCCCCACTGGGATCCTGTCCTGGCTATATGGAAATATCACATGGTGAATAGGTCCTGCAAGACAAAATCAGAAAGAATCTTCAAGAGTAACTGCCTAGCACCAAAGAGCAATGGGTAGCAGCATCCTGCCATCCTAGCTCGAACAAAAGATTCTTTTTTTTTTGGTCCAGTCGTGGGGCCTGAACTCTGGGCCTGGGCACTGTCCCTCAGCTCTTCAGCTCAAGGCTAGCGCTCTACCACTTGAGCCACAGTGCCACTTCCAGCTTTTTTCTTTTTGCTTATGTGTTGCTGAGGAATCGAACCCAGGGCCTCATGCATCCAAGGCAAGTGCTCTACCACTGAGCCACCTTCCCAGCCCCTTGAACAAAAGATTCTTTTCTAGTCTTCATGTCTTATACCAAATCTCTTTTTAGTATACTTTCTACAGTGAACATAAATAAATAAGAAGTAACCATCCATCATTTATTTAACCACTTAATGTGTTCTTTATTGTCTTCTGTCATCTATAATGTCTGCTGTATGCTGTAAACTCCTCAAAGGCAGACAGAAAGTTATAAATTTTACCTATTCAGTGTTATATACTACACTGTATTATAAATCTATTGATAAAGACTTTTTTTTTTTTTTTGTAGGTCCTGGAGCTTGAACTCAGTTGCCAGGGAGCTGTCCTTGAGCCTCTTTGTGCTCAAGACTAGCACTGTATCTCTGGAGTTATAGTGTCACTTCTGACTTTTTCTGAGTAGTTTATTGGAGATAAGAGTCTCACCCACTTTCCTGGACTGGGAAGGTGGCTCAGTGGTAGAGTGCTTGCCTTGCATGCATGAGGCCCTGGGTTCGATTCCTCAGCACCACATAAGCAGAAAAAACCGCAAGTGGTGCTGTGGCTCAAGTGGTAGAGCGCTAGCCTTGAGCTGAAGAGCTAAAGGACAGTGCCCAGGCCCAGAGTTCAAACCCCACAACCAAAAATAAATAAATAAATAAAGTCTCACCCACTTTCCAGCCTGGGCTTCAAACTGCAATTCTCAGACTGCAGCCTTTGGAGTGGCTAGAATTGATTACAGGCATGAGCTACCAGCTAATAAAGACATGTTTGCTGATGCTAGAGAGTATCTACAAATGCAAAGTAGCAGCTCCCCCACTCCAACCATCCACATCAATAAGTGAAACCAGAGCCAGGGGATACACAGGTAAAACACACA
The DNA here is from genome assembly GCF_019054845.1 of Dipodomys spectabilis. Taxonomy (NCBI): domain Eukaryota; kingdom Metazoa; phylum Chordata; class Mammalia; order Rodentia; family Heteromyidae; genus Dipodomys; species Dipodomys spectabilis. The sequence continues at coordinate 46,653,791 of NW_024870679.1, read as the reverse complement.
CACACACACACACACACACACACACACACACACACACACACACACACACACACACACACACACACACACACACACACAGAAGAAAAAAAAGGTACAAGATAAAACAAGATCAAAGATAATCTAAATTAGTGAAGATACTACCTACCACACCCATTAGTGACTCACAACAAATTTATCAGATACGAGTCCAAATTTATAAAACAAGAATCAGGAAACAATCTACACTCTGGGGACAGGCCAATTAACAACAAAAGGATGCAGGATACACCAAATAGGGTTAAGACAAGTCAATTCTGAACTGGGCCTCAAATATTAGGAAATATCCTCTACAGTGGACTAAAGGTGAAAAAAAATAGGGGACAAAGGGAACTTAATACTCTTTTAAGATATAAAGGTCAGATAAACTCTGAAGGACACTGTCACCATCTGAAAGGTAGTGATTATACTGAACCTGCTAAGGTAAGGCAGAGAGGGCTCTGAGTCATGAGCACAAATCCATCACATTTGCTGCCACAGTCTGCCAACATAAACAAGAAAGAGGCTCTATCTTCCACAATAGCCCCTCTGTCTGCTCTTGCAAAGAACCCGGGTCTTCACAAGCCGGGTCCAAAGAGAATAGGGGTATTCTAATCCTATAATCTTCATGGAAAGTAAAGCCCACAAGTGTTTCTAAACCCAACTATCATGGAAGAGTAGCCTGTGGGCATTTTGTGGAACCTAGGCCTGAAATTCACTCTCAAATAAAAAAGACCACAGATAAGAAAGAGATTCTTTCTCTGTCAAGAGTCTAAGTGCTCTGGTCAGGAGCTGAGATTGTACTCAGTGCTATAGCATGTGCGGCCCTGGTTTTGATCCCTAACAGTGAAGAGAGAAAGGACGAAGGATGTTCCTGTCCATATAAGTCAAATTAAATTAACAAATACATAATTAGTTTCTGCCCAGAACTTGCTAAAACCATATGTGGTTTCTTCCCTAAAGGAGCATACAATTTTGCTAGGACTAAAAAGTTAGAAGCCAGCTAAAGAATCATACAAACTATGGATTATCTAGAGATGTTATATTTTTAGGAAAACTTCAAGGGCCTCTTACTCTTTTTTTCTTGGTGCCAGTATTAGAGTTTGAACTCAGGGCATGGGTCCCTTAGCTTTTTTCATTCAAGTCTGACACTCTTAAGCCACAAGAGCCACAGCTCCACTTCCAGCTTTTTACTGGTTAATTGAAGGTAAGAGTCTCATGGACTTTTTTGCTTAGGCTGGCTTCAAACCTGGATCCTTATATCTTAACCTCCTAAGAAGCCAGGATTATAGTTGTGAACCACTAGCACCTGGCCCCTTTGTTACTCTTTTATTAAACTTATACTAGAAAACTGTTCTTAGGGGGCTGGGAAGGTAGCTCACTGGAAGAGCACTTGCCTTACATGCATGAGGCCCTGGGTTGGATTCCTCAGCACCACATAAGCAAAAAGAAAAAAGCTGGAAGTGGCACTGTGACTCAAATGGTAGAGCCTTGAGCTGAAGAGCTGAGGGACAGCGCCCAGGCCCAGAGTTCAGGCCCCACGCCCGGACCCAAAAAGAAAAAAAAAAAAGGAAGAAAACTGTTCTTAGATCAGTTCACCTGTCTCCCTTAATATCTTCACATAGGTTGTTGAGTCCTTTGGTTCTAAAGAGAAGGAACACGAACACACACACACACACACACACACACACACACACACACACACACACACACACACACACACACACACACACACACACACACACACACACACACACACACACACACACACACACCCATTCTCTCTCCTGACTCTCAGCAGATGACTTAAGCTCCTATTTCAGAGAGAATAAGAGCATCAGGAAAAATTCTCAAGTTCTTATACCTCTAACAGACTGACTCATTTTTTGCCTTCTTCTTCCCTCTGGTCTTTCTCAAAGTCATGTATCTTTTGCCTCTGATACTATGCTCCATGTAGTATCCTTTCTTTGAATTTTATTACATCTCATCTCTACTAGCTCTTTCCTAACACCACTTAAATATATCACTAAGTTACAATTATCACAACTCCTTCCACCCTACATCTGCCTCTCTATAAGACCTTCTTCCTCTCTCTCTGTTCACCCAAAGTCTAGTTTTCTAAGCTCATTGACTCTGCTTCTGCACTTCCCACAACTTTCCTCCAACAAAAGTGAAAAAGCTAAAGTGACCTCTATTTGGACACCTAAAATCCACATCTAGCTTGACCTCAGCATATTCTGACATAGTGAGACACACCTTCCACACCACACCTTTCTCCTAGAAAGTCATGTTGTTCCTGCTCCTCCAACCTCTCTGGCCTCTCCTTCTCCCTTGGCCTCCCAAGGACTCCCTTACTCAGCTCCTGAAGTCACCTTCTCCTTGAAGATTCCCAAAGTTGTTTTTTTTTTTTTTTGGGTCCAGTTGTGGGGCCTAAACTCTGGGCCCGAGCGCTATCCCTCAGCTCTTCAGTTCAAGGCTAGCACTCTACCACTTGAGCCACAACGCCACTTCCGGCTTTTTGCTTTTTGCTTATGTGGTGCTCAGGAATCGAACCCAGGGCCTCAGGCTTGCAAGATAAGCGCTCTACCACTGAGCCCCCTTCCCAGACCGAAGATTCCCAAAGTTTTATATTCAACTTCTCTTCCTATACCCACTCCATAAGTAATCTTCCTCACCATTGTGGCTTTGATTCAATAAGCTGACTTCTGCCTCCTTCAACAATGCTCATGAGCTCCACACTCTAAAGCACCTGTCACCAATGTCAGGACTTCCCAAGCATCCCTTGAAACCTCAATACAACCTAATTGAACTGGAAGTTTCTGCACTCTTGTGGCTGCCATTCCTCTGCAAATAACCTTCCTCCCATGGTCCCTATTTTAGTTCATGACACCACCCACCCATAGACAACCAAAGCAGAACCTGCAAGTCATCCTAGGTTCTTCCCTCTCCCCATCATACATCTCACAGCCAGCTAGTCACCAAAAAGTCTCACTTGCCACCTTTCTACTTTCACAGCCTTTAAACACCTTTTACACTCATCACTCCCTTCCTCAATTACTGTGTCTCTTATCCGTCCTGTCACTATTCTTGACCACCCACTTCATACTGCTGCCAGAGAGAAAGTATTTCTAAAATGTAAATCTAACCATAGTCATCCTTGCCTAAAAGTCTTTTTTTTTTGGGGGGGGGGCCCAGTGTGGTCGTGGGGGGCCTGAACTCTGGGCCTGGGCACTGTCCCTCAGCTCTTCAGCTCAAGGCTAGCGCTCTACCACTTGAGCCACAGCACCACTTCCAGCTTTTTTCTTTTTGTTTATGTGGTGCTAAGTACTCTGTGGGCGTATTCATTACTATAACTGACTAAAAAGCACAGCCAAAGAAAATCATTTCCTGGCTGGGAAGGTGGCTCAGAGGTAGAGTGCTTGCCTTAAATGCATGAGGCCCTGGGTTCGATTCCTTAGCACCACATAAGAAGAAAAAATCAAAGTGGCGCTGTGGCTCAAGTGGTAGAGTACTAGCCTTGAGCTGAGAAGATCAGAGACAGCACCCAGGCCCAGAGTTCAGACCCCATGACCAACTGAAAAATAAATAAATAAATAATTTTTTTTAAAAAAAGAAAAGAAAATCATTTCCTTTTTTTTTTGGGGGGGGGGTCCGTCGTGGGGCCTGAACTCTAGACCTGGGCGCTGTCCCTCAGCTCTTCAGCTCAAGGCTAGCACTCTACCACTGCAGCCACAGCGCCACTTCCGGCTTTTTTCTTTTTGCTTATGTGGTGCTGAGGAATGGAACCCAGGGCCTCAGGCATGCCAGGCAAGTGCTCTACCACTGAGCCACCTTCCCAGCCCGAGAAAATCATTTCCTATGTGTCTCAATCCAACATGTTCCTGTCAGTTGAAAACCCTCTGAACTAAGGGGGGGAAAAACCCATATATAAAGGAATCATATTTACCTTCCCTGAACAACAATCACTAGAGAAACGTACAGCACAGCTGGCAAAGCCAGCTCATAAAAAAGATGATTACTGACCAATTAATTAACTAGTCTTAGGCGACTAGCCAAATCATCCCTGATGACTGACACATGTTCATGCAGAAGAAAGCAATTTTGAGTACAGAATGCACATGCCTGTGCTAAGAGCACATATTTACACTGTAATACAATTTTACATAACTAGAACAAACAGTTCTCAGACCCCAAACTGGGCACAAAGGGCCTGTCCTTGAATTCTCTGTTCTCTCCCAGCACATCTATCTTTTGGTCTACCTTCCTCTCCACCCCAACTATACACACACATAAATAGTATATAAAACTCTATATACTCTTCTGATTTGTTATAATGAAGCATATTACGTTTATAAAAGAAAAAGTTCAATATATCTGAAAACATTTCTCTTGAAAGGAAATTCCCTGTTAATCAAAGGAATACACAAGAGATGTAAAAATCCCCTACCCAGCCAGGCATGGTGGTACATGCCTGTAATGCAGCACTGGAAAGTTTGGGGCAGCAGGACAAGTACAAGGCCAGTGAATCTGAGGGCAGCCTTGACTACATAGTCTCTACCTCAAAAAATTAAGTAATTAAGTAAGTAAGTCCCAAGCTGGATCTTGCAGGTTCATGCCTATAATACTAGCTACTTCAGAGACAGATAATAGAAGGATCACAGGCAAAAGGCCCAGGCAAAAAGTTACCAACAAACAAGCTAGGAGTGGTGGTTCACATTTATAATCTTAACTCCTAGGAGGCTAGCCTAGACAAAAAAATGTAAGATCCTGTATTCCATCCCCTGTACTGCCATTTTTTTTTTTGTCTCTATACTTCTTCTATACTGGAATAGCATTGTGTCATAAAAGAACCACTTTGAACAGGTGTGAAACAACAAACTGTTAAGTTAAATATTGAGAGAGATGAGAGAAGGAAAGCATTTAACTACAGAAAGGCCACATGTGTTAGCTTTAATACTAAATAATAAAATAATGATAAAGGGAAAGGCATTTCAGAAGATATAAAGGCAGGCACAGAATCAGGAATGAGAAGTAGGGTAAGTATGCTAAGGCCAGTCCAGATGGAGTAAAGCGATCATAGTGGGGACAGCTGGGTACCAGGACAAGTCAAATCCTTCAAAGCTAAAGACAAAAGAATCAGAATTCCATTATAAATCAGTCCAGAAACTAAAAGTTTGGAATAAACATTCCAACATACTATCAGCCAAGCCAAGAGGGCAGAAATGGCTCTTCTTGGCCAGGAAATCAGTCAGAATCTACACAACAGAAGTGTCAACTTCAATCAAACCATGAGAGAAGGCAGGCATGATAGAGTACACCTGTAACCCTAGTACTTGGGAAGCTGAGGCAAGGTGATTATGACTTTACAGGCCAGCCTGGCTACACAGGAGATCCTATCTCAAAAAAAAGGAGGGGGGGGGGAGGGAAGGAGGGGAGGAGGAAGGGGGAGGAGGAAGAGGAGGAGGAGGAAGAGGAGGAGGAGGAAGAGGAGGAGGAGGAAGAGGAGCAAGAAGAAGGAAGAGGAAGGGCTAGGAAGGTGGCTCGGAGGTAGAGTGCTTGTCTTGCATGCATGAGGCCCTGGGTTTGATTCCTCAGCACCACATAAGCAGAAAAAGCTGGAAGTGGTGCTGTGGCTCAAGTGGTAAAGTGCTAGCCTTGAGCTGAAGAACTAAGGGACAGCGCCCAGGCCCAGAGTTCAGGCCCCACAACTGACAAAAAAAAAAAAAGAAGAAAAGAAAGGGAAGGTAGGGGCTCCAAGGTAAAACACTTTCATGGTTTTCCAGGAGGCCCTAGGTTCAATCCCCAGCACCCTCTTAACACCCTCTCATCAAAAAAATAAAGAAAAGAAAGGAAAAGAAACTTAATATCAATAATCAAGCTCACTGTATATAATAAATTATGAGAAGCTGAAAGGGCCAGGACTTATTCTGGGATGTTTCTATCCCCAGATACATACTCTAAAGTATTCTTCCCAACAAGATCTCTAAATCCTGGAAACTACCAGGATAATAGGCCTCAGTTGATCCATTTCCCAGGCTTGTATTACATCACTTGCCAAGCAAGCCCAAGACAAGGCAGTAGCTCTGAAAGGAGTTAGTACATGCACACATTTTATTATTTCAGCAGCATGATGTGGCCAAAGCTTGTGATTTCCCAGCAGATGGACTTGACTCACTTTCTGAATTAACAGTGTCCATGTCCAGAAGTAGCAATTACTCCATTGTTCTATCTAGAAAGAATCCACTCCAACTCTAGGACTTTGTTCTAAAAGGAACGTCAAAACTGAGTCTACATTTAACCAATAAGTTTCCCCAGAGCATTAATACTTAAACAACCCCCAAATTCTCAGGCTGTTTTTCCCAACCACTATGTTAACAAAATCTTATCACTTTACACTACATTTCTGTTATACAAAATTTTTGAAAATTTACATACCATGAAACTGTATAAGAAAAAGAAGAAAAGTCTTTATAGGGGCTGGGAAGGTGGCTCAGTGGTAGAGTGCTTGCCTTGCATGCATGAGGCCCTGGGTTCGAGTCCTCAGCACCACATAAGCAAAAAGAAAAAAGCCAGAAGTGGCGCTGTGGCTCAAGTGGTAGGGTGCTAGCCTTGAGCTTAAGAGCTGAGGGACAGCGCCCAGGCCCAGAGTTCAGGCCCCATGACCGGACCCAAAAAAAAAAAAGTCTTTATAGTTCAGAGATATACAAATGTAAGGCACTTCAAGAGTGTGTCTGTACTTCTGAAACTAAAGCTTAACCATATTACTAACAATTACATTCTAATGACATTTTCAGAAATTATTTCACTTAATTCACATCAATGCTCTGATTGTAAAACGTCCTTCTATGATACAATGTGGAACCTTCATCAAGAAGTCTGAAATATTGTAAATAAACAAAAAATTTTAATCTATAGGCCTACATTCACTTATCTATATCAGAAAGCTCAAATAAGATAATGAACATGAAACAGCTATGTAAAATATAAAGTATTGAGCTTGACAAGAAATGTACTCATTGCCTTACTCATGTAACTGTAACTCCTCTGAACATCATCTTTACAATAAAATTAAAATAGGGGCTGGGAAGGTGGCTCAGTGGCAGAGCGCTTGCCTTGCAATGCATGAGGCCCTGGGTTCGATTCCCCAGCCCCACAAAAGCAAAAATAAAAAAGCCGGAAGTGGCGCTGTGGCTCAAGTGGTAGAGCGCTAGCCTTGAGCTGAAGAGCTGAGGGACAGCGCCCAGGCCCAGAGTTCAGGCCCCACAACTGGACCCAAAATAAATAAATAAATAAAAATAAAATTAAAATATATATATATAAAGTATTAAATATAAAACATGTATGTATGAAATGTTCTCAACAATAATAGCCTAATACCTATCAACAGTTTGTTTACTTCTGACTCTCCAAAAGTTAGTATTATAGTCCCTACTTTTTATTAAGTAGTTGTACAAAGAGGCTTCGATTCTGTTAAGTCAGGTTATTAGTACAGTGCATCTTGATCAATGTCACCCATTTCCCCCTCCCATCTCTACTCTGAAGTTACAGAGTTTAATTTTTTTTTGGGGGGGTCGGTCGGTCGTGGGGCTTGAACTCTAGGACTAGGAGCTGTCCCTGAGCTCTTCAGCTCAAGGCGAGCACTCTACCACTAGAGCCACAGGGCCAATTCTGGTCTTTTCTGTTTATGTGGTGCTGAGGAATCGAACCCAAGGCCTCATGCATGCAAGGCAAGCACTCTATCACTGAGCCATCTTCCCAACCCCAACCGCGTTCAATTTTTATATCATTTACATTGAATATAATGACTGCAATTGCTCACTCTTCCTCTCCTCCATTGGTATCCTTCTCACCCTTTTTCTTCTTGCTAGTACCACGGTCTGAACCCAGGGTTTCCAGCTTCATTGTGCTTGCTCAGATGGCACTCTAGCACTTAAGCTACACCACCAGCCTGGCTTTTGCTGGTTATTTGGGAGATGGAGTTTCAAGGACTCTTCTACCTGAACTGGCTTCTAACCTCCATCCTCTGGATGTCAGCCTCCTGAATAACTAGGATTACAGGTGTAAGCTCCAGTATTTGTCTCATCATTCTTTTGTGTATGTGTGTGTGTGTGTGTGTGTATGTGTGTATATATATGTGTGTGTGTGTGTTTGTGTGTGTATATATATATATATATATATATAAATATATATATGTACTTATCCTGGGGACTTGAATTCAGGGACCAGGTACTATACCTGAGCTTTTTTGCTCAAGACTACTACTCTACCACCTGAGCCATAGCTTCATTTCTGGCTTTTTCGGTAGTTAATTGGAGATAAGAGTTTCATAGACTTTTTGCCTGGGCTAGTTTCAAACCTTGATCCTTGATCCTTAAATCTTAGGTTCCTAAATAGCTAGGATTATAGGCATCAGCCACCAGGCTCCAGAATCATCCTCCTTTTTTTTTTTTTTTTTGCTGGTTGTGGAGCCTGAACTCTGAGCCTGGGTGCTATCCCTCAGCTCTTTCAGCTCAATGCTAGCGCTCTACCACTAGAGCCACAGCACCACTTCCAGCTTTTTCTGCTTTATGTGGTGCTGAGGAATTGAACCCAAGGCCTCATGCATGCAAGACAAGCACTCTACCACTGAGCCACCTTCCCAGCCCCATCCCTACACTTTAATAGATTAAAAAAAAAAAAAAGACCAGAGAGGTTAAGCAACCTTCCTTTCCCCCCCACCCTAGTACTAAGAGTCTGAATTCACGGACTTGTATATAAGAATGCTACCACCTGAGCTACACCAAACTTGTACTTCTGCCTGAGGCTAGCCTGTGACTGTGATCCTCCTACCTCAGCCTTCTGCATAGCTAGGATTACTAGCTTGTTTTCTGAGAGGTCTCAGTAACTTTTTTGCCTGGGCTGTCTCTAACCTTGATCCTTTCACCTCTACCTACCAGGCAGCTGAAATTACAGGTCTGTACCACCATACCAAGCTTAAGTTAAGCAACCTTCCTAAGGACCAAGATTGGAACCCAAGATTGAAGAAATCTGAAGTTTTGCTTTAGTAGCAAAGTGGGGAGAAAAGGAATTGCTGGTACTAGGGTTTGTTTTGTTTTGTCTTCTTTTTTTTTGTCGGTCATGGGGCTTAAACTCTGGTCCTGAGCGCTGTCCCTCAGCTCTTCAGCTGAAGGCCAGCACTCTACCACTTAAGCTACAGCACCACTTCCAGTTTTCTGGTGGTTTATTGGAGATAAGAGTTTCACGGACTTTCTGCCCGGGCTGGCTTTGAACCGCGATTCTCAGATCTCAGCCTCCTGAGTAGCTAGGATTACAGGTGTGAGCCACCGGCGCCAGGCTTGGTACTAGGGTTAACTCAAGACCTGGACACTATCCACTTCTGGATTTTTGCTGGTTAATTGGAGATAAGGGTCTCCTGGACTTTCCTGCCTGGGCTGGCCTCAAACCATGATCCTCAGATCTCAGCTCCTGAACAGGTAGTTCTATAGGCATGAGTCACCAGTGCCCAGCTTTAGTAACCTTTTTATTTTCATCAAACTGCCTAGTTAGTTGTATAAATTAATATATAGACCATACATTACAAAATCTTGGTGCACTGTTTTGTAAGTTCTTTCCTTTGGTATTATAAACATTGGTTCTAACTAGTTTTACATATTCATAGCATCTACCAAGGATCCTGAAAGGTTGGTTCTGTGTGTGTGTATGTGTGTGCACACTGGTACTGGAGCTTAAACTCAGGGCCTAGATGCTGCCTCTTAGCTTTTTCACTTGAGGCTGACACTCTACCACTTGAGTCACAGATCCACTTCTGGCTTTCTGGTAGTTCATTGGAGATAAGAGCCTCATGGACTTTCCTGCCCCATCTAGTGTTGAACTGAGATCCTCAGATCCCAGCCTTTTGAGTAGAGATGATTACAGATGTGAGCCATAGGATCGGGCTCAAACCCTGAAGTTTATAAGCAGAGAATCAACATTACCAATGATGAAATGTGAATGCTCTCTGGCATGTTAAGATTCTTTAACCACCAAAGTTTTGTGAAAACACAAAACTTAATTCTGTCTAAACCAATATATATATATTACCTTTCTGCTTAACCAAACACCATGGGCCCAGACCAGGTTTGTTTTTAAACCTCTTCTCCAAAAACTAAACTATAGCCCCATGTGGCCTCCTTCTTCTGTAGTGTCTCTGTGTTATAAGAGGAAGCAGCTCCTAGTTCCGCCTCTCATTTCTTTTTAGTTTTCTTTGGTGTATATAAGAACACCAAAGAGGAAACCCAGAGACAAAACTTTACCATCACTTAGATGAAATATTCCTTAAAACAATGCATCTTTCATTTTCATATTTAGTTAACAACCTTCTGATTAGTAAGCACATTGGTACATGAAGAAAGTGCCCAGGCAGCAATGTGAGTATCCACCAGAGCATAGGATTCCATCATTAATAAAACTGGCATTCTAGGGGCTGAGAAGGTGGCTCAGTGGTAGAGCGCTTGCCTTGTATGCCTGAGGCCCTGGGTTCGATTCCTCAGCACCACATCAGCAAAAAGAAAAAAGCCGGAAGTGATGCTGTGGTTCAAGTGGTAGGGCGCTAGCCTTGAGCTGAAGAGCTGAGGGACAGCGCTCAGGCCCAAAGTTCAGGCCCCACGACCGGACCAAAAAAAAAAACAACTGGCATTCTAGTTGCTTTTTCTCAAGCTTCAATGACTCCCCTGCCCCTATGGAGTGAAGTCACAGAAGATTCTTTACAAGCAGGATCTTAACTTCATTACAGCATCAGGCTCTCCCACCAAAACTCTTTATCACATCCAACTACTTATCTCCCTTAAACCTACTGCATTGCTGTTTATGCCCTGTGTCTTCCCCCTACACCCCATTCTCTCTGGCTAAATCCTGTTCATCCCTAAAAGCTCTCGTGTCACCTCTTTGTCAAATCTCCCAAGGGGGCTGCAGGTATAGCTCAGTGGTAAACTTATTAAATCTGCAGGAGCTCAATCCCCAGAACTGAAAGAAGAAAAAAAAAAAAAAAGGAAGAAAGGGAAAAGAGAAAATAATTCAACAACAACAACAACAACAAAAACCTAAGCCACACATAGTGATGCATACCTGTAACCCCAGTACAGGGGAGGAAGGAATGAGGAAGATCTTGAGTGTGAGGCCAGCCTGAGCTACATAGCAAGAACCCATCTCAAAAGAAAAATTTTAAGCCTCTCAATGAACCCCACAGAGATATTCTTCGCTCCTCTTCTATAATAGTTTATACATATCTACTATTCGCATATATCTTTCTTTTGCTAGATGTGAATACCAAAAACAGGAACCAGATCTCATCTGTAATTCTAGCATCTTCAGTGCCTAACACTATGTCATGACCAATAAAGAGTTAATCATAGATGAAGGATTCACCTTGGTTCTCTTGATTGTTGCCCACCCTGAAATGTTAGGGTCCCCAATTATCATATAATGCCTCCTGTTTACTGGCCAGCTAGCTGAAAGAGCCTTTGGGAGTATTTAGGAAATGAGGGCGAGCATTTATGTCCATGCTGAATCATCTCATCCTGCCAAGACCATGCTCACTACCAATACAGAAGGAAACAGTTGCCAAGTACAGCTTTAGAAAACCCATGCCTGACAACCATCCTTAATGCAGCTGCAATATCCACAGCTCTGCTCTCTTTCACAGGATGAATTCACTAGTTCTCCTCTCACCTTGCCCCTCCCAGGGGCAGCTTATCCAGCTGAAAACCAGAGCACTTCTGTGTATGAAACCCTACTTTTTGTAGAATGGAGTGATAGAGAACCAAACAATCTGGAGGCCACCCAATCATTAATTAATATCTATATATATGAATCCTCATTAATATCTACCCCCCCATCTCTCTCTCTCTGAAACTAATTCTTGGCATTATCCTCACAAACTCCCTCCCCTAGTCACTCTATAGATTACAGCATACTCCCAGGCTTAGGCAAACAGTTCTCCAATTAAGGCAGTAAGAGGATTTCAAAGTCGGGGGGGAAAATGCAGGGATTCTATACAGCAAAGTAACAAAGGCGCTCTGACTTCCCGGTGAGACTGGTGCAGTGAGGGAAGAGGCTGGGCTGCCCCTAACAGAAAGCACACTGTACAACCCCCTCATACAGCTCAAGCTCATTTACTTCAGCCAACCATTCCTCACTCATTCCTTCCCTCCCACAAAGGATCTGTATCTGGAAGCAATCAAATTCCTATACACCTGATCAAACTCAAGAGAAAGCCAAAGTGAGTGAGACCCCTAAAAGGACAGAGGAACACCAGCAGCTTCTCTGGGAACAAGCCCTACTTCCCCTTTTTTCCCCTGGTCTCAACTGGTAGAAGTCCAACTTCCTTTCAGCTGGGGACCACCACAATCTGATTCAGAGAAGTTCTGAGATTCTTTCACCTATTTTCGTTTTAATTTTTGCTGGTTTTTAAGCTAGTCATGGCCAGGGACAGCCCCAATGCCTCCCTCTTCTTAAAGCCAGTAAAGGAAACTTAATGGAACCATTCACTGAGCAGCACTTTTTCAATGAAGTTCAACAGCACAATCTAACCTCTTTGTGCTCTGAAATGAACCACATTTCTTAAAAAGAAAGACTACAGGGGGTTGACAGAAAACTTGCTGCAGGCAGGAAAATCTGGACAGCTTACAGGAGCTGGTGCACAAGGGAACAAACCAGAAGCCCTAGCAGATCCATTTTAACATTTCATCTATTTTTTTTTTCCTGCTGCATTTCCCAAGCCACTAATGCCACAAGAAAAGAAAAGGGAAGGGGGGGAAAAAGATGTTTTACAGCTTCTTCATTAGTTTCCCTTCACTGGGTAGGTGTCGTAACCAAATAAGCTGGACTCGGTCATAGGGCTGAAGTTTGCTGTCCTTAAGAAAAGAAACGCAAGACTAGTCACAAGGGCCAGAGCTAAATAAAATAGGAGAAAAGTGCTACCTATGGAGTTTCCTGGAAAATCTCCACCCCAGTGGTAAGCACAACTAGACTGCCGCCCAGAGCAAAAATCCGGAACAGAAGGCTGAAGATCAAAGGGGGAGGGGTGTTCCCAAGACCTGTCTCTACCCTTGATTTGCACTCCAGGGCACCTACAGCAGTTTAGGGGCAGGCAGCCCGCAAGCCCTCCGGTCTGTCAAACTTTCTCTGCCTACACCCATGGATCCGATTAGGCATTAACTCGCACAACTGCTTCTCAAGACCGCCTCCAGGGGCTGAAATCCGAGCTCCGAGACCAATCACGATTTCTGAGGGACAGAAAGAAATAGACCCCGGCCCTGATGAGGCACAGACCTCCAGGATGGTGGCGCTGGGGGGGGGGGGGGGGGGAGGAGAGTGGACACGGGGTGAGGATGAAAGGGAAGGATTGCTCCACACACACACACACACACACAGACCCCTGCACACTCGACCCCCACGACTTCACGTTTTGCACGCGAGTCCTTGGAGACAAAAGCGGGCGGGTGAAGGACCCGGGGCGGGCAGGCAGGGGGGTCCTGGCCTGGACAAGACCCCAGAACGGGTGGCTGGCCCTCGCGCCCAACTCCTCCTCCGTCCCCGCAGCACTGGGGCTCTCCCCGGCCAGCCCGGCGTCTCGCCTGCTTCCAGCCGGAGCCAGTTAATAAATAGGGCGATCGGCAGGCGCCGACCGCCGTGGGAAGCCGATTTCCCAGGTCGGGTCGGTAAATAAAAGCGGCTCCGAGACGGGACGCGGGGTGGGGCGCGACCCCGCCAGCCGCCTCACCGGCCCACCTGCCGCCCGCCGAGCCGGGCTCGGGCAGCTCGAGCAGCTCAGGCCGCCGCGCCCGCCCGCGGGCCTCGGGCTCCGGCCGGTTCCTGGCCCGGCCTTACCTTTGTAGCGCTCCAGCACATCCTCGTACGCCTGCACGAACTCCTTCTCCTGGCTGCGGTTGGCCGGCTGCTGACCCGGCACGTAGCCGGCCATGGCCGCCCGCGCCGCGCTCGCCGCCCCGGGCCCCGGGGGGGCGCCGGTTCCAGGCCCGCGCGCTGAGGCTGAGGAGGCTGAGGAGGCGGCGGCGGCGGCGGCGGCGGCAGCGGCCCCAGCCTCGGCCTTTGTGAGGAGGCGGCGGCGGCGGCGCCCTGGCTCTCGCTGGCTCTGGCTCTCAGCTCCCTCCCGACCCGGCTCCGCTCCTCGCCTCAGCCCGCTCGCGCTCCGCCGGTCCCGGCCGGCGTTTCCGCCTCCCCACCCCTCGGCTCCGCTCCTCCCTCAGCCCGCCCCGGCGCGGCGGCGGCGGCTCCTCCTGTCAGGAGCGCCAGGCCCGGCCGCTTCCCCGCCCCTCGGCCCGCCGCCTCCGCCGCCTTCGCCGCCCCGCGAGCCCCTCGGCCCCCCGGCTGGGCCCCGCAGGGGTGTCCCCGCGGGCTGCCGACCACCGCCCGGCCCTGGGCCCGGGAGAACGGGAAGCCGTCCCCGGCGCGAGGCTCGCCGGTAGGAGGCCCCCCGCGCCTCGGGATGAAAGGCTGGGAGGGCCGGAGGGGCCGGGAGACGCGGCCCGGTGGGCGGCAGCCACCCCGGCTGAGCTGACCTCCACCCCGAGCCGGGACAAAGGCGGAGAGCCCCCTCTGGTTGGGGAAGAGCCGCGCAGGGCCCGGGCGGCTGCTGGAGAAGAAGCCGGAGAAACCCTAGGGAAGAGGCGAACCGGGAGAGCCCGAGGATGCCTGGCCTCCCCAGGGCCACAGCTAGAGCCGGGACAAGGACAAGGACAAGCAGGAGTTGGGTGCAAGATCCAGCCAGGGCTGCAGTATGAAGCCGAAGGGAATTCCACAAAGAATACCAGAACAAAGGGTCGTCCACCAACAGCAGAAAGTGAACCCAAAGCTGTGGGGACAGACCCCTAACCAGGAAGGAAACTGGGCCAGAGAGCAGAGCCTGGAAATGACAACTGAGAGAGAAATGAAAACAGGATTCTGACTGTCCCGTGGGGCCAATAAGTGAGACAGGAGGGCATAAATCTAGAGGGGATAGAACCAACAGGATCACTAAACTGTGACAGCCATCTGAACAGACTGACTTAGATCAAAGGAGAGAAATATGGGAACCTGAGACTGAACCAGGACTGTTAGGAAACAAAGAAAGGATTCTGGAGCTTAACTGGTCAGGGCAGAAAGAAGGAAGCCAATTATTCTCCATCGCCAGGGAAAGGAAAGAATGAAGAAAGAAAACTGGTAATATGGCCAGGGATATTTTTTTGGGGGGTGGGAGGGGAAATTCCCAGCTTCATCTGATCCTTCATTCACTTGGATGGCAATATTCACAGACTGCTGAGATCAAAAGCAGTGAATGAAGAAGTGAGACACATGTAGGTGATGTTGTTAGCCTATATTTGGCCTAGTCAGCCACTGTATTCCCATGTTAACTTGGTTTTTTTCAGGGGATGGGGAAGTGGTTGTGACTAGAAGTTAAGAGTGGCTAATTTCACTTGGGCACATGATCAAGTGGGGGAAAAAAATTTCCTGTAACACTGAGCAGCCAAAATTGGGATTTGGGCTCATTCTCAACATTTTGAAGGAGGAGCTCCTCCCCACCCCCACCCCCCCACAGCAGAGATTGTATCTTAGTACTTAGTGACTACTGCCAAATATTTGGTCAGTCAATGCTCAGCACATTAATAACAAGAAAAACAAATGAGGCTTTTCATTAATAGGCTCAGTAATAGGTTTCCACATCACACCACAATCAGAAATTGGGTGAGCAAGTCATTAATCATATCTCCGCTCATCAAGTTTTGCTGAGACTGCCCAACTTCTAGATGTAGACATCATGCAGGGTGAACCTGAAAGAGGACAGGGAAGATCCTTGGACAAATGTTCATTTCTTTCTCATTTAATCCTCTGTGGTTGGTGTGTTGGGGGAGGGGGGGGGGCGCAATTCTAGTTCCCAGTTTGGCAGCTGTAAATGAGCTCAGTCTAGGAAGAGAAAGGAAGGGCTGGGAAGGTGGCTCAGTGGGAGAGTGCTTGCCTATCATGCATGAGGCCCTGGGTTCAATTCCTCAGCACCACATAAGCAGAAAAAGCTGGAAGTGGCACTAAGGCTGAAGTGGTAGAGAGCTTGCCATGAGCTGAAGAGTTGAGGGACAGGGCCCAGGCCCAGAGTTCAGGCCCCACAACCAACCAAAAAAAAAAGAAAGATGAAAAGAAAGAAAGTAAATAGAGTGCCAGGCATGGTGGTGTACACCTTTGAAATCCCAGCTTCTTGGAGTTATAAGTAAGAAAATTGAAGTCTCAGGCCCACCTACAGGGAAACAACAACAACATGAAACCCCACTTGGAAGAAAACAACTAAAACAAAATAAGGACTGGAGGTATGACTCAAGACTCAAGTAGAAGAGAACTTCTCTAGCAAACAAGGCTCTGAATTCAAAACTCAGTACCAAAAAAAAGGGGGGGGAGAAGGGGGAGTGAGATAAGTTTGAGGTACATTTTTTAAGCAAATAAAAGGTCTTCTTTTTAGCAGAGAATTCAGGATGGGAAGTTGGTGATTGATGGCTCAAGCACATTTTTTGTAAACAGAGAACACAGAATGCTAATTCTGAGGCTCTTGATCAGTGATGAGTCACTGCATTTCCCTAGATTATTTTATACCAGTAGGACTAAGAAGGCCCAGACACAAATACACAAACGCACAACATACACACGCCTCCACCCTCATCCCCTATAGACATCTGCTGCCTCATTTTGACTGCAGCCAATAGAAAAACTCCTATTCTCCTCTTGGGGCTGCTACAAGCATTAGTATGTAAGCAGGTTCTTCAAGAACCTGCCAAAGCTGAGGAAGTAGCAGAAATAAGAAAGAATTGAGTCTACTCTGTGACTACAGCTGTGTTGAAAACCTGGAGAAGTGGAAGAAGGCAAAGGGATTGAGATTCCTATTGATAAATATAGTAAAGCCAGGAGTAATGGTGCATATCTTTAATCCCAGCACTCAAGAAGCTGAGGCAAGAGACTCGAGTTCAAAGTCAGCCCGGACTACATAGTGAGACACACTTGTCTCAATAAGTAAAGTAATAAAGTAATCAAGGAAGAAAAGTTCTGGTTTGGGTTGTGGCTAGGATGCCTCTCAGAATCTTAATAACAATTGCACTTAAATAGCCCATGAAAATTAAGAGCTAAGTATTTTTCTAATAAGTGGAAAGGGGGAAGTCTACATGTTTGGCTGACGTTCCTGTTTTATGCAGAGAAAATTTTATGAGCCTAGAGGAACAAAGCTTCTGCTTGGAGCAGGAATAGGAAGAAGTAGGAAGCCCACAAGGGTAAGTTTTGTTTTATCTTGTTTTTCAAGAAGAGTCTAAATTTATAGCCAGACCACACAACTGGGAAGCTCTGAGGCTTTCTTCTTTTGGCCTATGATTTTCCTTTGCTCCTGATGGGTGAGGCTGAAGTTGCAGTTTTGAGACAGCAATGGAAGAAACAAGAAGTGGCATGTACTCAGGAGGACATCTAGTGGTAGAGTATGGTAACACAAGGAAATAAAGCCCTTGGACTCCCCTTGCAGTTCAATGTCCCTTTCTCCTTAAAGCCTGCCACTGCTTCAGTTCCTCAACTGTGCTGTCTCATCTCAGGGCTCCTCCTGCTTTTCTCCCAGGCTATAACCCTTTGCCTCTCTCCTTCCTTGGCCTAACTCACTTTCCACTCATGGAAACTCCTGCAGGGAACCTTTCCTTGGTTCCTTGGGTCTTCCTGCATCCCTCCATAATATCCATTGTATTTGAAGTTATGGTTCAGTGTCCTTCATCCATCTTTGAGGGGTGGACAAGCTCTTGCTATGTAGCCAACGGATAGTTCTCCCATTTTAGTCTTCCAAGTGCTAGGATTATAGGTATACACCACTGACACCAGACTCGACCTTCATCATTTCTAAAACCTTAGCTCTGTAAGGCCCAGAGCTCGCTCTTATCTTTCTCGCCTTATCTTTCTCTTATCGCCTTTCTCACCAAGAGACCCTCAAGACATGGCAAAGAACCTAGCATGTACAGGGGACTCATTAAATATTTGCTTAACATGTTTAGTAAGGGCTGGGAAGGTGGCTCAGTGGTAGAGTGCTTGCCTTGCATGCATGAGGCCCTAGGTTCAATTCCTCAGCACCACATAAGAAGAAAAAGCTGGAAGTGGTGCTGTGGTTCTAGTGGTAGAGCTCTAGCCTTAAGCTGAAGAGCTGAGGGACAGCGCCCAGGCCCAGAGTTCAAGCCCCATAATCAAAAAAAAAATAGTGAACCAGATGATCCCAATGTATTTATAGTTGTCTGTGGCTTTTAACTGGACTAGAGTATTTCAAAAGATAGTATGGGTTGGGGATAATATAGTTATCGAATGAATTCTTAGTATGTACAAAGCCTAGATTTAATCCCTGTCATGCATGCATGAGAGCACACTACATGTGTGTGCGTGCGCGCGCGCACACACACACACACACACGCACGTGCGCGTGTACACACACACACACAGTAAGATTTGTAACTCACCGCACCCCTTATCTAAACCTAGCATTCAAAGTCCTCCATATTTTGATGTCTACTTTCCTTTTCAGGCTGAATCCACCATGATGCCCTCATGGAAAACATCTTTCCCTATAATTAAACCCCAAGTCTTAACTTGAAAGGTCCACCCCTTCTAACTCCATCTCTTGAAGTTCTATTCAAAAGTTCACCAAAACAACATAAAGTTATTTTTATTTCATTTTATGTGCCTGTCCTGGGTCTTGAACTCAGCATGGGTACTGTCCCTGAGATTTTTTTTTCCCCCAAGACTAGTACTCTACCACTTGAATCTATACGTCTCCACTACAAGGGTTTTTGGGGTTTTTTTCTTTTTGCTTGGGGGGGGGGTCAGTTGTGGGGATTGAACTCAGGACCTGGGCACTGTCCCTGAGCTTTTGTGCTCAAGGCTTGTGCTCTATCACTTTGAGTCACAGCTCCTTTTCCAGTTTTCTGGTAGTTAATTGGAGATAAGAGTCTCATGGACTTGGCTTCCCTGGCTGGATTCAAACCACAATCCTCAGAGCTCAGCCTCCTGAGTAGCTAGGATTAGAAGCATGAGCCACCAGCACCTGGCAACATGAAGTTATTTTTAATCAACTCAAAAAAGGTTCTCAAAATCCCAACTATACTTTCTTTCCTCTGTTTATGGGGCTCCAGCACTGTGTACTGTGGCTGTCTGCATGGCTGTCTCCTTAACCTCACTGTTCATCAGTGCTTTGAGAGCAGATTCACCTATTTCTTCATCAGAGAGCCTAACTAGATGATCAATGATCAATAAATATTTGTTTCCTTGGCACTGCAGATAGATAGATAGATAGATAGATAGATAGATAGATAGATAGATAGATAGATAGATAGATAGATAATATGCACAGGTAATGCCCCTGAAGCTTGGAGAGTGGGGGTAGGAAGCTGGATCTGTGATACAGGATAATTGAGAATCCAAGTCAATGCCATTTCCTGTGCAAATAGAAGAAAGAAGAGTGCAAAATAATTCCTCCTGCTAGTGCTCCTCCCCAACCTTCAGGAGGCTTGCTCCCAGAACTTTTCCCACTTGGCTCATGCTGTACTATTTTTCATGTGCTAATTGAGGTTTTATAAATAAACTTTTGCTAGTACGGTGTGTGTGTGTGTGTGTGTGTGCACACGCACACATACACATGTGTGTTTCCTCCATTCCTCCTTGCATGTGTAGGCTCTCTTGTGTCTTTTACATTCCCCACAGTAGCTAGTGTCAAACACTGAAAAGGCTGCTTAGCCTTATTTTTAGCCTCTACTTGGGGAACGAATAATTGCCTAATTCCAGTTTTGACAGTCCTGCCTCCAGGCCCAGCTCCTCCAGCTTCTTTTTTTGTTGTTTGTTTGTTTTCTGGTCAGTCATGGGACCTGAACTCTGAGCCTGGATGCTGTCGCTCAGATCTTCAGCTGAAGGCTAGTACTCTTACCACTTGAGCGTCAGCCCCACTTCCAGCCTTTTCTGCTTATGTGGTGCTGAGGAATCAAACCCAGGGCCTCATGCATGCAAGGCAAGCGCTCTACCACTAAGCCACCTTCCCAGTCTCTCCTCCAGCTTCTTGAACATAAGCTTTGGCTAATTCTAGCCAAAGTTCCCTTTTGCCTAGCTCCTGGAAACCCTTTCTAAACTTTGCCCCAAGTTCCCAAACCCACTCTGGGGTAGAAAACTTTGCCAGCTCTCATGCTGCCCCCTTCTGTTTGGAAAGTGTAACATCTCTAATTTAAGAAGCCTAGATGGGGTGCCAGCCACCAAGGAAGACAAAATCCCTGCCACTAGGCAGCCTGTCGCTATAGCAACCCTCAAAATGGTTACCCAGCCATCTGGGTAACCATAGTAACTGGCCAAGTCTCATCATCTCCCTTCTCTGGCATGTCAGAGCTAAAACCAGAGAATCCCCTGTCCTTTCTAGGGAAAATGAGCACAGAGTAGACTCTTGATAGGCAACTGTCCCACATGCCCCAGAGCTGGCACAGGGGAGATAATGGGTGTGAAGACTCTGTGAACCTCGAAGTACAGCACAGATCTTAGCTGTTATCATGCTAACTGTGCCTTGTAATGGAGAGGCAATTGGTTGCTCTAGGCAGAACAAAAGCCATGCCCAATTTGAGCCTTTACTGGCTAGGGATCTCAAGCAGGGTACAGAACTCTCCAGGTATCATCTGCCTCCTAAGGTTGTTTTGATAATTGGGTCTAATACAACATGTAAAAAGCTAAGCACAAAGCCTGCATTTGGAATGGAATAATCAGTAATAGTTAGAGAAAAGATAGTATTGGTCTCTCTACGTCTCACAGGCTCTTTGTATGGGAATACAATTCCTATTTTCCTTCTTGAGGAAATCAAGTTAAGCTGGTCATTGGTGGCTTGCACCTGTAATCGTAGCTGCCCAGGAGGCTGAGATCTGATGATCACAGTTGAAAGCCAGCCAGAGCATAAAAATCTATAAGGCTCTTATCTCCAATTAACTACCAGAAAACTGGAAGTGGAGCTGTGACTCAAAGTGGTAGTGTTAGCCTTGAGCAAAATAGCTCAAGGACAGTGCCCAGGCCATGAGGAGTTCAAGCCCTATGAATCACACACACACACACACACACACACACACACACACACACACACACACACACACACACACACACACACAATCAGGTTAACATGCCCATCATTTAACTACACTTAATCTCTCTTCCTACTCTGAGGCAGAAGATCTCATCCTGTATGGGACCACTGAGGTTCCCACTAAATAGTGCACAGGCAATTTATATTTTGGAGGGAATGGGTAAACTCCCTGCTATTTACCTTTGAAGATTCCCTCCACTCAAAACATCTTTCCTGCCAACATAGCCTTGGCCTCTAAAGGGACAGAGACAAGCAGACTGGAATTAGGCACAAAATCCCTGAGGCCCCAAGAACCCTAAAAGGTGGTGACTACTGTTCTCAGTGAGATCACAGTCACCAGCTTCACAGCAGGCCTGGGACATAGATCCTTCTCAGTGATTTCAATGTCTTTAACTTTGAAAAGTCTTAACTTCAGATTCTTGAGACTGAATCTTTAAAATCTACTTCCTTGAGATATTGTCCCCAGTCATATTAGCGAGTCCTAATTCAATCCCAGGGTCCATGAGCTAGAAGTGTCATAGGTGAAACAAACCAACACCATCATGAAAACTCAGCTTCCAGTCACAGAACAAGTATGCTGTAAATTTTGCTCTATGTTTCTGGGAGCAGAGCATAAGCTTCAGCTAAAAGGATCAGAGGACTGGCTGAGCTGAAGCTCAGCACTGGAGTTAGAATCCCTCAAGAAGCTTCTAGGCAATGGGTCAAGTGACACTGGCTCTAGTCTTTTTGTTTTTTGGGTTTTTTTTGTCAGTCATGGGGCTTGAACTCAGGGCCTGGGTACTGTCCTTCAGCTCTTCAGCTCAAGGCTAGCACTCTACCACTTGAGCCACAGAGCCACTTCCAGCTTTTTCTGTTTATGTGGTTCTGAGAAATCGAACCCAGGGACTCATGCATGTGAGGCAAGCACTTTACCACTGAGCCACCTTCCCAGCCCCTAGCTCCAGTCTTTAAATGAGAACTCTGAATCAGACAAACTAATATATCTGCTACTAAGGAAAGGGCAGTGTTAAAACATGAGGCAGGACTGGAGGCATGGTCAGTAGTAGAGTACCTGCTTAGAGAGCCTGCTTTGAGGCCCTGAGTTCAAACCCCAGTTCCCTTCCCCCAAAAAAAACACACATTTTTTTTAAAAAATGAGGCAGGAACTAGTTGTGATGGTACATGCCTGTAATCCCAACACCTCTGAGACAGACTGAGAGGCAGGAGGATCACAGTTCAGAGGATAACTGCATAGCAGACTGCACAGCAAACATAGGGCCAGGCATCTTACTCCCACAATCTCATTTAATCCATCTAGCAATACTACTCTATTTTAACAACAAGAAAGGCTCAATGAAGTTAGTAACTTTTCAGGGTCCCAACTAGCAAGTGATGTAACCTAGGCTACATAGTAAGACCCTCTCTTAAAACAAGAAATGAAGACGAAGAAAGAAGAAAGAAAAAGAGGAGGAGGAGGAGAAGGAGAAGGAGGAAGAGAAGGAGGAGCAGGAGGAGGAGGAGGAGGAGCAGGAGGAGGAAGAACGAAAGTACAAAAGTACCTGATTACCTGAACTTTTTTTTCTGTGTGTGCTGGTCCTGGGGCTTCAACTTATTTTTGCTCAAGGTTACATAATGCTCTATCACAACACCACTTCTGAGTTTTTTAGTAATTAATTGGAAATAAGAGTCTCACAGACTTTCATGTCTCAATCCTCAGCCTTCTGAGGAGCAAGGATTATAGGCATGAGCCAGCGAAGCCCAGATAAGCTTCTTTTTTTTTTTTTTAATGTAACAATGGAGGCAGAAGTGAAGTACGAATAAAATAAAACTGATCTATCACATCTGATAGATAACTCTTTGTTTTGGGTATTTAGAATACTGCTCTCTTAGCGGGGCACCGGTGACTCATACCTGTAATCCTAGCTCCTCAGGAGGCTAAGATCTGAGCATCATGGTTCAAATCCAACCCGAGCAGGAAAGTCCATGGGACTCTTTCTCCTTTTAACCACCAGAAAACCGGAAGTGGCATTGTGGCTCAATTGATAAGAGCGCTCACCTTGAGCTGAAGAGCTGGGGACAGTGCCCAGGCTCAGAGTTCAAGCCCTACAACCAACCGAAGGGGGAAAAAAATACAGCTCTCCCTACTTTAGTACATATCTGAAACCTGACAGACAGCTTTGTTGTCAGCTGGAACTGAAGCACAACACTGAGCAACTCTGAAAGGTGTAATGTGCATATGAGGCTCCAGGAGGCGCTATGTACACTAAGGAATGTTGAATGTTGAGTTCGTTGAATCTCAGTTCACTGTTTGCTAATTAGATAACCTAACAAGTTCCCCAACTATTTTGTTGAGAATAGCAGCCACCTCCCAGGGTTTTGGGAGGATTAGATTGTGTATATAAAATTACCAGCATGCATCTAGAACTCTACACAGTAATTCTTTTTCATTCGTTCCTTACTAGAGAATTCTGGATGACATCAACTCTCAGGAGCTCCTGAACTGAGTCTACAGAACTTCTCAACCATCCTCTGCATTCACTAATTCCTAACTCCCATCTGCTGTCTTCATTTTCCTTTCCTGAGGCCAAAGAAAGGAGAACAAGAAAAGAAAGAAGTAATAGGAAAGTGCCTTCTCTTTTTAGGAGATCCTGGCAAATTCCTGTTTCTTTTCCAAGTACAAAGTCCAATGTCATTGCTGTAGGCTCCGGAGGGTCAGAAACAGGAGGCCCTTTCCTCTCAGAACCTCCTTAAAATTCTCTTTTCTTGCATATGGCATCACTCCTTCACAGGCAGGAGCTGGGCTCTGAAGCCCAGTCAGAATCTAGAACAAAGGTGCCCTATGACTGTTTAAGTGAACAAACACTGACCACTGAATGAGCAAGGGAGTAAATCAGCACATTTATAGACCACTGAAGAGATGTGTGAGTGAATGAATGAACGAATATTCAAGAACAGCTTCCTGCATACCAGACGTAAAACCTACTATCTTACTTGCACTAATCTCATTTAATCCGCTCTGCAAGTCTCTGAGGCAGCTCTCTTGCTTTCCTACTTTAACGCTGAGAAAGTGAGGCTCAGGGGCTGGGAAGGTGGCTCAGTGGTAGAGCACTTGCCTTGCATGCATGAGGCCCTGAGTTCGATTCCTTAGCACCACATAACCAGAAAAAAAAAAAGCTGGAAGTGGTGCTATGGCTCAAGTGGTAGAGTGCTAGCCTTGAGCTGAATAGCTGAGGGACAGCACCCAGGCCCAGAGTTCAGGCCCATGACCGGACCAAAAAAAAAAAAAAGAAAGTGAGGCTCAGTGAACTTAGCAACTTTCCAGGGTCCTCAAGTGACAAGTGATAAAACAGGAACTCCAAGCTAGGCACCAATGGTTCACACCCATAATCCTAGCTACTCAGGAGGCTGAGACCTAAGGATCATGGTTCAAAGCCAGCCCAGGCCAGAAAGTCCAAGAGACAAGTCTTTAATTAACCACCAAAAAAGCTTTCGGAAGCGTAAGTGTGACTCAAGTGATAGGGCATTCATTAGCTTTGAGTGCCCAGACCCTGAATCCAAGCTCCATTATCAGCACAAGAAAAGAAACAAAAATAAATAACAAAAAAAATAATAATGACTCCAATTGACTCACAAAGAAATAATTCCCCTGGCCTGAAAGAGCAGAAGAGTGAACAATTGTGGAGAGGAACAAGGGAGGGCATGAGAAGGAGGGCATGCCCAGAGACACCTCCAGAAAGGTTGTAGGAAGAATCTTCCCCTTGACCACAAAGCAAAAGCCTAGTAACTTTCAGGACTGGGGTATGGCACAGCCTTAGTTCGATCACCTATCCATAAGCATTTTTTTTTTTTTTTTTTAAATTACAGCATTGCCAGAGCATCTCTGTAGCAGCATCCTCAGTCCAGAGAG
The DNA here is from genome assembly GCF_019054845.1 of Dipodomys spectabilis. NCBI lineage: Eukaryota > Metazoa > Chordata > Mammalia > Rodentia > Heteromyidae > Dipodomys > Dipodomys spectabilis. The sequence goes on along the minus strand of NW_024870679.1, from coordinate 46,628,754 downwards.
ATTCCAGTCAGTAGTACACTTTTTCCCACTACAGGAGAGGCAAGACAGAGCCAGGAAGATGGCCAGGTTAAACTGACAGTGTCAACCTGCAGCCACAGGGCCAGGCCTAGCTGTAGGTCCCAGCTAGAGTTAACAGGACTAGACATCAGCTGGGTTAAAGCAGTTGGTGATGGTGGATTAGTAATGCTAACATTCTGGTATGTCCACAGTCTTTCCCAGGGGAGAGACAGCTGCAATAAAGACAAGTACAACGCTAGATCCTTCTGCACCACCAGTGCCTCTATGGGCATCTAATCTCTGAGCCCATTGGACTGAGAAATGACAGCCTTCCATAGTTCCCACAGTAACCAGTCCTTCCTCGGCATTCCTGACCTCCAGATCAGACTCTGTACTACCTGGAAGTTACGAAAGCTGATAAGGCCAGCACTGCACCTCACAACACAGCAACCACCTCCCCTGACAGCTTCAGTCCCCACAGGGACCCTGAACCTCAGAGAAAGGATAGATTGGCTGTCTTTTCTGTCACCAGCATGGCAGAATTCTGCCCACGTGGTCATTTTCCATCCCTGCAGCTAATGTGACCCAGATTTACTTTCAAAGAGCTGTAGCTGAGCTGGTGGCATGTAGCTACAATTCACTCTGTCCCACTTTCCAGAGCCTCTTCTGATCTTCTTTTGCTACTGAAACCAAGCTCCAGGACTGGGCCAGGGACTGAGCACACTGCCAGGAAGAGGAAGAGATCTGGGAAGAGGACAAAGCTCAGAAAAGCCAGGACATTGCGGGGGGAGGGGGGGCTGTTCAGGAATTAAGCATTCCCTGTAGAATTGTTTTTAGAGTCCCATTTCTCTCTCCTTCCTTTCCTTCTTCCAACCCATGGCTTGGCCATGATAAACCACTTTCATCTGCTTTCTGCAAAGACCTGGAACAAACAAAGGAAAGGGACAGAACTAACAGGCTTGAGATCCTTCCTTGCTAGCCTGGGAAACTGCTGGCGTCCCCTGGTTGCTTGGGTAGCTACAAAGAATGACTGCTAAATGCAGTAACATGCATATGAACTCATGTTTGTCCAGCAGGTTCTGGTCATTCAATGGCCACTGAGAACTGGTGGTGTCACCTCCATGTTATAGACAAAGAAACAGGCTCAAGAAGTGAAGTCACTTTGTGCAAACTTTTTTACCTCAGATCTAATCGAATTCACAGTGCCTGAAATGTGGCTGAGGTTCACACCATTTTTTATTGAACAAAGGAAGGAATGGAGGAAGGGAAGAAGGGAGGGAAGGAGGGAAGAAGGGAGGGAGGGAGGGAGGGAGGAAGGAAGGAAAGACGGAAGGAAGGAAGGAAGGAAGGAAGGAAGGAAGGAAAGAAGGAAGGAAAAGACAAGTACCTGTCGATATCCTCTGCTATCTCCTAGAAAAGAAACGTGGACAAAGAGGAAGAGCAGGATTCCTCCTCTGACTGTGCACCATTCCCTCAGGGCTGTCTGCTTGGGACAGAAATGCAAGATGGGACACATAACTACAATGAGCTGCACATCTGGTAGAAAAAAACGACTCTGGCAACAAGGAACTTTGATATAAAACCAATAAGGACAAGAAAGAAATAAAACTGCTGTCTGACTAGAGACAGAGAGGGCTTCCTGGGGGAGGCTCCAACAGAGTGGCTATTGGTATGGTTATTTCACAGCAGCATCTGCTGAGGGTTCTCAAGAAAGAATCCTGTTGCTTAACTACAAGATCCATCCAGCCTGAAACTCTGTGCTCCTAGGCTTCACAATACACATGAGGGTGTAATTAATATTTGGCTTCTATCCTGAGTTCCATAAGAAAGAACCACATCTTCAGCTATCTTTTAAATATTAATGACAAGAACAGGAAGGGACTCAGCAACATTCAGGAGGCTGAGCCAGGAAGATCACAAGTTTGAGGCCAACCCAGGCTACACAGCCAGATGTTGTCTCAAAAATTCAAACAAAACAAATCAAGAAGAGCTTGGATATTATGTGATGTCAGACAATGAATTTGATTGGTGGGTAGACGGTGAATCCTTCCTATACTCATCCTTGCCCTAGCAGAAACTAGAGACTTTACTGCCATCTGCAGGAAATTTCTCATAGTAAATATACAAATCTACAATAGAACACATGCGAATGATGCCCCCTAGATTTGTGCAGTGGTAAAACCACCTGACACCTGTACTGCACTCTGTATTTCATCCATTCCCCCACACACCCCAGGAATATCACCTTTTTCTGCTCCCCTTCCTACTCTGTGTGATTGTATTCCTCACCAGGACAACCTCCCCAGCTGTCCCTTTCCTTGTTGCCTCCCCCCCCCCCCCCAAACAATGAGAAAGGATATTACTTTGATATTCACCAAAGACAGCCTGAGGAAGTAGAAACAATGTTCCTTTCATCTTTGTCACTCGCTCCCCCCATTTTTTGTTTTTTATATGCATGGCTTCTCCCAGAAGTGACCAAAGGGTCTCTCAAATGATTGTGGAGAGTAAGTTTTTAGATCACACCCTGAAGAAGTCAGACTGGCCTGGTTGCCTGAGAAATGGAAAATGCCACGTGCTTAGAGCGGTAGATCTATGTCTGCCAATCCTGTGTAACTACAGGCAACTCCCTTAAGGCCTCAGATGCTAGCAGGTATCCTGCCTAGCTCATAGCATTATTAGAAAAAATTACTACATAAGCCAGAAGCCTGGGGCTGGGAAGGTGGCTCAGTGGCAGAGCGCTTGCCTTGCATGTATGAGGCCCTGGGTTCGATTCCTCAGCACCACATAAGCAGAAAAAAACAAAATCCAAAAGTGGTGCTGTGGCTCAAGTTGTAGAGCGCTAGCCTTGAGCTGAAGAGCTGAGGGACAGCGCCCAGGCCCAGAGTTCAGGCCCCACGACCGGACCCAAAAACAAAAAAAAAAAGCCAGAAGCCTGAGGAACAGAAGCAAAGTATTGTCCTAAGTGACTCTTGGGACACTTCAGTGTGGCTGGACTTAGGGAGTCAAAAATAGGGCAGGCAACGAAGAGGGAGAAAATCATGGAAGGGAAGGGTGAAAATGGGGAGAGAGGAAGAAGGAAGGGTTGCAGCATGTGTGGATTCTTGACTTTGCAGACTGAGACCTGCAGATTTCTCAGCCTTCACTGGCCTCACTCTGACATGTGTGACCAGCAGTGTATCCCCCATCAGGCCTCTCAAACTCAGGACACTAAATGTAGCCAGGAAAAAGGAAGTCTCTGTATTTAGGGAAGCTGATCCTAACACCCTACGTGGCTTCACAACCCAGACCCAGAGGGAAGAGAAAATTGCACAGCCCACAGCTGGCTTCCAATGTGAGCCTGACTTCATTTCCTCTCAGAAGGAAAGATCTTCTACAGAGCTTCAGGGCATCCAGGGTTTTGCAGACATACCCCTTCTGCGCCTACATGAAGGAGTTCCCACAGAGGCAAGGCTGCCTTTGTCATCAGATTGGCGGAGCCCCCACAGAATCTAAAAATCACACGTAGACTTTAGCCAGACCCTAAAGTAGCAGTCCCGCCTCGTCTCAGCTGCCTCGATTCTCTCCTGTGAAAGAAACACGCCCAACTGCAGCACACAGTTATTTTTAACCGTGGCAATCTCCCCATTTTCAGCTCCACTGGCCCAGCCCCCTCCTCAAGACAGACACTCAGCAGTGTCAGGATGCAAAGACCAGCATCCATGCCAGAAACACAGCCCAACAGCCACCCAGCCCTTCTCTTGACTGACCTGGCAGGGTTCTGAGAGGCTTTGCTTCAGAACTAAGGCCCCTTGCATCCACTCCACTTTTAACCTAGATGCAGAATCTTAGTAAAGCCTCCTCCAGGAAGATTAGAGGAAATCATCACAAAGCAATCTAGAAATGAGAATGAGCAATGGAGGATTGGAGTGAATGTAGGAAGGGCCAGGCACTGGTGGCCCACACCTGTAATCCTAGCTACTCAGGAGGCTGAAAATCTGAGGATCACTTGAAGTCAGCCCTGGCAGACAAAGCTGAGAGATTCTTATCTCCAACTAGCAAAAAGCAGAAGTGGAAGCCTGACTCAAGTGGCCAAACACCAGCCTTGAGCAAATAGTCAAATGAGAGCAAATGACCCTGAGTTCAAGTCCCAGTATCAGCAGAAAGAAAGGGAAGGGAGAAGAAGGGAGGATGTTAGGGAAGGAAAGGGAATGGAAGGGAAGGGAAAGGAAGGGAAGGAAAGAGAAGGGTGAGTGTAGGAAGAGAGAAGGGAGCAACCTCTCTGCCTTCCAGAGAATGGAAGGTCTGTGACTCAGAGGGCCCTGCGTCATGGCCTCTCAAGGTTAGGGACAAGTAGACCCCTTCTAGTATCCTAGGGTCAGCTCTGAAACTGTTGCTGGTAGATGCTACATGTTCAAAGGAAAGGCCTGAGTCTTTTCTTTGAGGTAACCCTAATTGCCCACCAAAGTTAAAACTGCAGCCTGCCAGACTTTACCATGGTGGAGCTCCCCCGGAGCTCACCCCTGCCAAAATCCATTCCCAGTTCCTAAGCCCACAACAGGCCTCTCCCTGTCTAAGTTCCTCATATAGCCCACTGCCTGTTCTACAACCTGTCAAATACTGTCCTCTAAATATCCCTTGCTTTCCATCCAGTCATTCAATATTGGTTGATCACTAGCATACACAAGGCCCTATATAAGTCACTGTGGGTCAACACATAAACAAGTCACAGTCTCAAACTGCTCACAGTCCTGAGAGAGTGATGGGCTCCCTGGGGAGTAACTGCTACAGTGTGCAAAGGAACACGGAGGAGAGTATGAATACGAGAGCGGAGGAGGAAACTTCAGGCACCACCAGGGATGTCAGGGACAGAGGAAGTGGCACTTAAAAGAGGAGGAGGGGTTACAAGTGTCTGGCAGAGAAGAAAATTTAAGCCTGTAGGTTTGATCCTGCAAGCTGCATATCGCTGAAGGGTAAATTACAGTACATTGTCACAGGCCTGGGATAGAGGTGGCAGCCAGTAAAGGACAGGTAGAAATGGGACCTGATTTGGATGAGTGTTTATGCTGAAGTCCTCAGTCCACACAGGCAATGAGGAACCAAACCTGGTTTATTAACAGTCCAAGCATAGAGTCAGGTTTGCATTTTAGAATAAAACATTCTGTCAGTTCTATGGAAGAAGAGTAACGAAACTGAGAGAATGAGAACTGTTAGGTACAGGTGAGAGATGATAAAGGAGAGGAAGGGGTGCACTATCTGAAAGACACAAAAGAAGCTTCAGGACAGACCTTGGTGATGGATTGAAAGCCAGTAACATCATTGAATTAGCTCTATCTTTCTCTACGCGGTGACACTATCCATGCAGAGATGCTGAGCACACCCCAGGGGGCAGCTGTCCATGCCTTCAGAGAAAGCAGCTCCTTTATGCACATGATCTTACCTAATCCTCAAGGCATCCCTGCACAGGGACATTCACAAGACAAGGAAATTGAAACTCAGAAAGGATAAGAGCTCAGACTAGTCAGTGGCAGGGCTGCAGTCTAGCATCTCACCTCTCTGACTCCAAAGCCTGTATTCATAACCACTGTCTACCAGGTGCCAGTGGCTCACACCTATAAATAATCCTGCTACTCAGGAAGCTGAGATCTGAGTTCAAAAGTCTCTGAAACTATCTCCAGCTAACCACCAAAAAGCCAGAAGTAGAGCTGTGGTTCAAGTGGTAGAGCACCATCCTTTTTTTTTTTTTTGGTCCAGTCATGGGGCCTGAACTCTGGGCTTGGGCGCTGTCCCTCAGCTCCTCAGCTCAAGGCTAGCGCTCTACCGCTTGAGCCACAGCGCCACTTCCAGCTTTTTTCCTTTTGCTTATGTGGTGCTGAAGAATTGAACCCAGGGCCTCAGGCATGCAAGGCAAGCGCTCTACCACTGAGCCACCTTCCCAGCCCCTAGAGCACCATCCTTAAGCGAAACAGTTAAAAGACACAGCCCAGGCCCTGAGTTCAAGCACCAGTACTGGCAATAAATAAATACTGCCTATCTTGATGAAAGAGAAGTGGGTCCTCCAGGCACAGAGGGAAGCAATCCCCAATTCCACATTGAGTCACAGGAAAAGGTAAGATGAGTGGAATTAACTTCCCCAAGGATTTCCTTGTAAGGAAATAACTCAACAGAAGTCAAAAATTATTCTTAAACCTGTTGTTCACTGTAACACTGTCTACTGTGGAAGATTTAGAAAGTCATGAAATATTACATGGACTTTAAAAATAACTATAGTCTGAAATGTGATTTGAAAAACAAATCTTTCCAACATAAATGAAGCTGGTAATCCTAGCTCCTCAGGAGGGTGAGACCAGGAGAATCATAATTCAAAGCCAGACTAGGCCAAAAAAAAAAAAAAGTTTGTGAAATACCATCTCCAAAATAAATACCCCCCAAAAAAGCAGAGCTGGAGGAGTGGCTTATGGTAGAGTACCAGCAGAACAAGCATAAGTTCCTCAGTTCAGATCCCAGTATCACCAAAATGACAAAGATTAAGCAGGGCAAGGAATTTGGTCTAGTGGTACAGTGTTGACCTAGTATGCATGAGGCCCTGGGTTTGATTGCTTGGTGCCACATAAAAACAAAATAAATAAAAGTATTAAAAAAAAAGAAAACGAGTAAGTGAAGAGTCAGATCGCTATGGTAAACTGATGCCAATGAGAACAGGCTCATGACAGCATCCATGGACAAGTTTTTCTTCTTCAAGCTTTTCCTGAATCTTTCTAGAGTAATAACAACTTAGATAGCTGCAAGCATGGTCCTGAGGACCCATCAGTTCTCTACCCACCAGCATACCCCATGTACACTGGCCCATCCTCCCCTCATACCCACAGCATCCAGTTTGCTGGAGTGGGGGGGGTGTCTTTTCTTACCAGCAACTCTGACCACAGCTCGTTCTGCAGGGTCCAGCACTGAATCCTGGCTTTTCCGCTTTTTCTGCTCATGCAGTGGCAGGTTCCAGGGCAAGGTGTCCCCTGGGGGACAGGGAGATAGGCTCCCCGACCTCTCGCTCCTGTAAGACCGTTCACTCCGACATGACCTCTCACTCCGACAGGACCGCTCACTGAGCGTTTCTTCATCTGAGGAAGACATGGTCCAGGCAGGGGCTGCAGCAAGAGGACTTGGGAACCCAGGGAGAGGGATCTGGTGGAAAGAGGATAAATGTTAGCAGACCAAAGGGTTCACATGGAACACCCTGAGACTTGGGAACTGATTTTAGTCCTGGTTTTGCCACTGATTTGACCTTTACCAAATCTCAGCTTTTCATTTGCAAAATGGGATGATAATACAACCAAGACTAATTCATGGGGTTTGGGGACAGTATTAGAAAAACAGAATTAAGCTCCCACCTGTAACCCTAGGTACTGAGGAGGCTGAGACCTAGAAGATCAAAATTAGAAGCCAATCCAGGAGTCCTCAGGACTCCACCTCTAACTAATCAGGAAAAAAAAAAAACCCTCCAGAAAAAGAATTGTACTCCTTACTTGACTTACGAGACTGTAACCTCTCTGTATGTTACCTTTATAATAACAATTTAAAAAATTCCTCAAGGGCTGGGAAGGTGGCTCAGTGGTAGAGCACTTGCCTTGTATGCCTGAGGCCCTGGGTTCGATTCCTCAGTACCACATAAGCAAAAAGAAAAAAGCTGGAAATGGCGCTGTGGCTCAACTGGTAGAGCACTAGCCTTGAGCTGAAGAGCTGAGGGAAAGCGCCCAGGCCCAGAGTTCAGACCCCACGACCGGACCCAAAAATAAATAAATAAATAAATAAAATAAAAACAAAAAATTCCTCAAGAAATGCTATGGGGCTGAGAAATGTGGCTTAGTGGTAGAGTGCTTGCCTAGCATGTATGAAACCCCAGATTCGATTCCTCTGTACCACTTAAACAGAAAAAGCTGGAAGTGGCTCTGTGGTTCAAGGGGTAGAGTGCTACCTTGAGCAAAAGAAGCTCAGGGATAGTGCCCAGGTTCTGAGTTCAAGCCCCAGGATTGGCAAAAAATAAAAGCTTTTTAAAAAAAATGTTATAAAGGCTGGGAATGGGGTTTAATGGTAGAGTGTCTGCCTACCATACATGAAATTCTGGGTTCAATTCCTCAGTACCACATCAACAGAAAAAGCCAGAAGTAGCTCTTGGCTCAAGAGGTAGAGTGTGAAGCTAAGGGATAGTGCCCAGGCCCCGACTTCAAGACCCAGGACAGGCAAAAAAAACATTCTACAAGTATAGAATGAAAGTTGGGAGCCATGGCTCAGTTGGTAGAGCACTAGCCAATGAGCAAAAGCATTAGGTACCAAGTTTGAGTCCTGGTCTTGGGCGCTCCCCCCCCCCAAAAAAAGGATAAAATGAGGCAACAAGCCGGGTGTCGGTGGCTCACACCTGTAATCCTGTAATCAGGAGGCTGAGATCTGAGGATCACGGTTCAAAGCCAGACCAGGCAGAAAAAGTCTGTGAGACTCTTATCTCCAATAAACCACCAGAAAACCAGAAGTGGCGCTGTGGCTCAAGCAGTAGAGTGCTCGCCTTGAGCTGAAGAGCACAGGGACAGCGCCCAGGCCTAGAGTTCAAGTCCCATGACTGACAAAAATAAATTAACTAATTAATTAAATTTAAAAAATTTTTTTAAATGAGGCAACAGATGGAAAGCATTCTTGAAAAACTAAAACACAATCTCAATGGTAGACAGGAAACAAACTATGTGCTACATAATAGACACACATTCCTGGATTTCTCCAGCAGGTAGATCAGATAAAGTACTAAACTTAAAGTACAGTAGATGGAGCTGGGAATGTGACTTGGTGGTAGAGGCTCGCCTACCATGCATGAAACCCTAGATTCGATTCCTCTGTACCACATAAACAGAAAAAGCTGGAAGTGGCGCTGTGGCTCAAGGGGTAGAGTGCTACCTTGAGTTGAAGAACTCAGGAACAGCATCCAGGCCCAGATTTCAAGCCCTACCACCGACCAAAAAAAAAAAAAAAAGTACAGTAGATAAACTTATGCACAAATTCTGGTTTGTCCACTTACAATTGGTGTGATCAAGGGCAAATCACTCCACCTCTCAGAGACTGTGTCATCATCTGCAAGATGAGGATGATATTCTACCTTAGAGGATATTTTAAGAAAGTAGTGACATGTACATGTAAAACTATGGATGGCACATAAAAAGCATTAGATAAAATCATTGACTCATTGCAAGGTCTGTGTGGGAATCAGTTGTAAAGCATGGGGTGGAGGGGATGATACTGAAAGTCTGGTCATTTCGTGGAGGTTGTTGAGTGGAAGCACAATCATTCTGAAGCCAGCTGGACTCCACCAGCCAGACTGGGCAGCCTTCCCTCGGCCAGGCCAAGCTCACTCCCAGAACCATCTGCTACTCATGGCCCACCACCCTAAGAGCTCCATCAGAGCCAAGATGGCGCATACCTTCAGCTGTCAGCCTTCCTTCAGGCTCCAAACACAGCCCAGTAACTAGCTCTCACTTCAGCTCCAGGGTCCAGAAAAGCAGGAGCTGTTGACTTTCCCTTTAAGGAAAATACTTGCATATAAGGCTGAATGGAGACGGGGAAGTAGACTAAATGGCTGGACCCCAAGCTTCCCTGGTAGAACTTCTGGATTCTGGGAATCTCAGCCTGGAGGCATCAAGGGACAGAGTCAGCCAGTCCTGGGTCACTGGTAGAGGCCCACCATTAGCATACAACTCAGAAATAATAAAAGCCACATCACACGGGACAGGAAGGTCCAGGCAGCCAGGGCCAGACAGACCAGCCTGCCAGTGACTCCCTATGCCATGAGCTCTGTGGGTCCTCTTGCCCTGAAGCATCAAGCTGGGATCCAGCCACAGAAGGTAGAAAGGAAAGGACTCAGGGCCTAGCAAGCACAGCCTGGCCCTTTATCCTAGCACTGGCTCCCCCCCCCACTTCATCTCCTGGTGCCCACCTTCCCATTCATGCCAAGTCAGGGGCTGAAGTGTCAGCCTCAGGTTCCAGGAAACTCAGGCAGCGCTTCCATTTGACCCCCAGGCACCGGCAGGAAAACGCCCCTCCTCTCAGACCACCTGCTTTATTCCAGAGCCGCCCATTCCTCTCCTAGACGCCCATTTTACTACAAAGGCCCGCTCCAGCAAGGCCACCTCAGGGCGACACGGTCCCTCCTCATCTCTACCCTGCTCGGCCTCCGGCCCTTCACACACAGCTGTGTGGCCTCCGGCCTCCCATGTCACCCCTCGTCACCCAGGTCACTCCATCAATCTCGGGGTCACAGCAGCGCGCACCCATACCCCCAGCCCACCCGAAAGGCCCCTGGCCAGGGCCAGGTGAGGACCTCACCAGACACCTCTCGGCCGCGGCCCTCCCCACCTGGCCTCACCCCCTCCCCACGGCGGGGGAGGGGCGCCGCGAGCCGCTGGCGGCGCGGGGTGGGTCCGCGTGCCCGCCGCGCGCGCGTGGCTGACAAAGAGCGGGGACGCGTGACCGAGGGCCGCCAGGGAGCAAGGGCCAGCGGCCGAGCCCTGCGGCCGGACAGCGGGCGTCCCGCCCCGGCAGGTCCCTCGGCCGTCCCCCGGCAAGGACCGATGCCTCATTTTGCAAGGAAACACGCCTCCCTTCGGGTCCGGGCAGCGCCCGCCCGGGAAAGCCCAGCTCCGCGCCCTCCCCGCAGCCGTCCGGTCGCAGGGGGGGCTGCAGGTGCGAGGCCCGCACGGCCCCGGGGTCCACGCCTGTCACCCCGCCAGCCTCCGCCCCGGGCTGGGGCGCGGCCGCCCCGCTCGATCCGTCTCCGTCGCCGCGCCCCAGCCGCCTCCACGCACCCGCGCATCGCACCGGGCAGGGAGCCCGGATCCCATCCCGCGCCCGCGCCTTACCCTGAGAGCGGAAGGAGGAGGAGGAGGAGGAGGAGGAGGCCGGCGGCGGCACGGGGCGCGCCCCGGGCTGCGGCTCGAGAAGGGGAGCACCGCGGAGCGGAGGGGAGCGGCGCCCACAATGGCCGAGCTCGCGGCGCCGAGCCCCCCGCCCCCCGCGCCCTAGCGGCAGCGGCTGAAGCGGAGCCGGCGCAGCCGCCCAACCCGCACCCCACCCCCAGCGCCGACGCCGCCCCCCGCCCCCCACGCGCGCTCCCCGCCCGGCACCCCACCCCGGCGCCGCCGCGCGCCCCGCGGCCCCCTCCGCACTGACCCCGCGTCCTCACGCGCTCCCCGGGGTCGTCTCTCTCCGAGTCGCTACTCGCAGCTCCTTGCTGGCGGCCACCAGCGTCCCCAGGGCCAATTCACACCCCCACATTCCCCGCCCTCTGCTCAGCCGACCTCTCCGCCCCTGCCCCGCGGCCGCTCGCTGACCCTGGCCGGCCTGCCTCCTGGGAACCGTTCTCCGCCAGCCCCAGAATCGCAATCCCAGGCTGCCCGCTGCCTCTCTGCCCTGGCCTCCCCTCCCCCCCTCTCTGGAATTACCCTTGCCAGCCCCTCCCCCCCCTCGTCCCCTAACCCCATCCTGTCCCCACTCCTGGGGCCCTGCGGGAACAGAATGCATAGGGGTCTCATCGTCCCGGGAATACATGAAATAGAGGGACCTGGCCTGAGGAGGGATCTCAGACTCTGGATTAAACAGAACCAGTTCTCGGTAGAATCTCAGAAGTGTCATCCATTGACAAAGCATTTATTGAACTCCTTCTGCATGCATGAGCTGATGGTACAGAAAATAAACCAAGAGTGCCTTCTGGCCTCTCGTGGCACAGATAAACCAGTATGTCCAGGAAGGGAGGACATTTCTCCAACTTCGCTAATAATTGCATAGAAACAACTACCATGTGGGCATGTCTCCCAGTAGCCTGCAAAGTGCTTTACCTGGGACATGTCAAATTGAATCTTCAGCTGGGTGCCTGCGGCTCATGTCTGTCATTTTAGCTACTCAGGAGGCTGAGATCTGAAGATCACAGTTCAAAGCTAGCCCAGGAAGAAAACTCCTGAGACCTTTCTCTTTAACCGCCAAAAAGCCAAAAGTGACTCAAGTAATAGAATGCTAGCCTTGAGGCAAAAAACTAAGGGACAGTGCCCAGATTCTGAGATCAAGCCCCAGTACCCTTCACAAACTTATTCATTCATCCATTAATTAATCCAACAAATGAACATCTGCCATGTGTTCTATTCCATGCTAGAAAGAATAAGATGCATTGAATCCCTGCCCTTTGACTCCACTGAGCTTACAGTCCAGCAGGAGAAACCAGGAAGTATAATGCATCTCATGGAATAGCATCGTGATCTCTCATTTATAAAAGCAGACCAACATTAGATGATTTATTCAAGAACATCAAAGGTTAAAATGGATGATCCCAGGACTGGAACCCTGTTTTTAGAGTCTACACCCTGTACTCTTTTCACTGTAATGATGGGAGATTGGGTGGAAATTATATGTTCATTTGGAGTACTTTACAGAAGTCCTTGGAATTCAAGCTAAGAAATTTGATCTACATTTGCAATTTTAGTAGCCGAAGAAGGTGTCAAAGTAGAAATGTGAAGACAGACAGAGTGATGCATGTCTGTAATTCCAGCACTCCAGGAGGCTGAGGCTAGAAAACCAAGAGTTCCAGACCAACTTGCTATATAATAAGATTTTGTCTAAAAAAATAACAATGGTGAAAGTAAGTCACTGGCTGGTGTAAGATGCATATGGATGGTTGCACAGGAAAGCTACTGCAATAGTCCCAGGCAAAGGTAATGAGGTTCTGGGGCAAGAGGTCTCACTGGTAGACCATTTTCCTAATGTGTGAAAGATCTTGGGTTCTTTTTTTTTTTTTGCCAGTCATGGTGCCTGAGCTCTGGGCCTGGGTGCTGTTCCTCAGCTCTTCAGCTCAAGGCTAGTGCTCTACCACTTAAGCCACAACACCACTTCCAGCTTTTTCTGCTTATGTGGTGCTGAGGAATCGAACCCAGGGCCTCATGCATGCAAGGCAAGCACTCTACCACTGAGCCACCTTCCCAGCCCCAGATCTTGTTTTCTATACCAGCATGCACAGTAAGTAGGCAAATGTGTACAGTACAGGCATGTACACACATGCATGTGTGTGTACACACATGTGCATGCACACACACACACACACACACACACACACACACACACACATTATGAGGCTCTGAATCACCCATAGACCAACAATGGAGAAAGGAAGGAATGTTCTCTGCCTACTGGGTTTCTGAGTTTGCAGGGACTCTCTCACAATAAATATAGGAAAGAAGCACTATTTACCAAAACACAAGTGCTAGACAATATTCTGAGCATTTTGTGTATGTCATTAACCCATATCCTGAACTCTTTGTAGTAGCTATCTTTATTAGCCTCATTTTACAAATAAGAAAACAGGGCCCGCTGGGGGCTGGTGGCTCACGCCTGTAATCCTAGCTACTCAGGAGGCTGAGATCTGAGGATCGCGGTTCAAAGCCAGCCCGGGCAGGAGAAACCGTGAGACTCCTATCTCCAATAAACCACCAGAAAACCGGAAGTGGTGCTGTAGCTCAAGTGGTAGAGCGCTCGCCTTGAGCTGAAGAGCTGAGGGACAGCGCCCAGGCCCAGAGTTCAAGCCCCACGATGGACAAAAAAAAAAAAAAAAAAAGGATAGGAAAGGAAAGGAAAAAAAAAAAGAAAAGAAGGATTTTGAGAGGTTTTTATCCTAGAGGAAACTCATGTTGGAGCTGGTGTTTGAGTCCAAGCCTATCTGGTGCCAAATCTCACACTATATACATTGCTCTGCATCCTCTAAAGCTAAGAAAAGAACTCAGGTGCTTTAATTACTGAAGGCTCTTTTCTTTACACCATAGGTACCTCTGAGTCTTCTAGGAAAATGTTGGGGGTCCACAATTGTAACTGAAGCCATGTTGAGCCAATAGTGCAGGCTTCTTCTGTGATATCTTCTCCCTATAAACCTCCAGTGGCTTCAGCCCAAGAGAATTCTGCAGCCTGGTTCTTAAACTCCTGTGAGACTTTTTTTTTTTGTCAGTCATGGGGCCTGAACTCTGGGCCTGGGCACTGTCCCTCAGCTCTTCAGCTCAAAGCAGCACGCTACCACGTGAGCCACAGTGCCACTTCCAGCTTTTTCTGCTTATGTGATGCTGAGGAATCAAACCCAGGGCCTCATGCATGCAAGGCAAACACTCTACCACTGAGCCACCTATTCAGCCCCTGTGAGATTTCTTAAGTTCCTGAATCATGGAATGTTAAAAAAAAAAAAAAAAAAAAAGCAAGGTGCTGGTGGGTCACGCCCGTAATCCTAGCTACTCAGGAGGCTGAGATCTGAGGATTACTTCAAAGCCAGCCCTGGCAGGAAAGTCCATGAGATTCTTATCTCCAATTAACTACCAGGAAACCGGATGTGATGCTGTGCCTCAAAGTGGTAGAGCAGGAGACTTGAGCAAAAGAGCTCAGGGACAGCCTCCAGGCCCTGTGTTCAAGCTGACTGAAAAATTTTTTTAAAAGGTTATCGTTTCATTTTAACAGCATGGGTTAATTTGAAAAATGGATCACAGGAGCCAAGGACAGAGAGACAACTATCATCTGACTCCAAAATAATTGAACTCATGGGAGCAAAGAATAGTTATCAGGAGCTGGTAAGAAAGAAAGAGATTGGTCAAAAGATACAACATTTCAGTTAGGGGGAACAAGTTTCAGAGATCTATTGGACAACATAGTAACAACAGGTAATAAAAATAAGTATACTAATAGCTGGGTACTGGTGGCTCATTAATGTAATACTAGCTAAGCAGGAGGCTGAGATCTCAGGATGGTAGTTCTATGCTAGCTTGGGCAGGAAAGTCTATGGGACTCTTTTTTTTTTTTTTTCCTGTCCTAGGGTTTGAACTCAGGGCCTGGGCACTGTCCCTTAACTTCTTTTGCTCAAGGCTAGCACTCTACCACGTGAGTCACAGCACCACTTCCAGCTTTTCTGTGTATGTGCTACTGAGAAATCAAAAACACAGGGCTTCATGCATACTAGGTAAGCATCTTCCACTAAGCCACATTCTCAGCCTATAAGGCTCTTATCTCCAGTAAATACTCAGAAAAGGCTGGAAGTGGCACTGTGACTCAAGTGGTAGAGCACTAGCTTTAAGCAAAAGAAGCTCAGGAACACCACCCAACCCCAGGACTGGCAAAATGATGATGATATTAATAATATTAATAATGATAATAAACACAAAAATGAGCTGACCAGGAAGTAAGGGAGGTGGGCAAAGAGGGCACAGGAATGAAGGGAGGTAGAAATGCAGTCATTATATTCGATGTACGTTATGAAAAAATGAACTACATTATGTGATTTGAGGGTAGAGACAGGAGGGAGAAATGAGGGAGAATGAAGGAAGGGGTGACATTAACCAAAAAGCATTGTATCCATAACCTGACATGGAATTGTAACCTCTTTGCACAATTACTCAATAATAATAAAATAAAAATGCTAGGCTAGGGGCTGGGAAGGTGGCTCAGTGGTAGAGCGCTTGCCTTGCATGCTCGAGGCCCTGGGTTCGATTCCTCAGCACACATAAGAAGAAAGCCGGAAGTGGCCCTGTGGCTCAAGTGGTAGGTGCTAGCCTTGAGCTGAAGAGCTGAGGGACAGCGCCCAGGCCCAGAGTTCAGGCCCCACGACCGGACCCAAAAAAAAAAAGAAAAGAAAAAAAATGCTAGGCTAGAGGCTTGGCTCAAGTGGTAGAGTACATGCTTTGAGTTCAAACCCCAGTAGCATTTTAAAAACTAGTGTGTTTTTGAAAATTACTAAGAAAGTATATTTTAAGTGTTCTCACTCACACACAAAAATAAGTTATGTGAGGTGATACATGTTAAGTTGATTTAGCTATATATATATTTTTTTCAAAACATCGTGATTAGGGCTGGGAAGGTGGCTCAGTGGTAGAGTGCTTGCCTTGCATGCATGAGGTCCTGGGTTCAATTCCTCAGCACTACATAAGCAAAAAGGAAAAAGCCGGAAGTGGTGCTGTGGCTCACGTGGTAGAGTGCTAGCCTTGAGCTGAAGAGCTGAGGGACAGCGCCCAGGCCCAGAGTTCAGGCCCCACGACCGGACCCAAAAAAAAAAAAACAAAAAACCATAGTGATTAGGCTGGGAATGTGGCTTAGTGGTAGAGTGCTTGCCTAGCATGCATGAAGCTCTGGGTTTGATTCCTCAGTACCACAAAAACAGAAAAAGCTGAAAGTGGTTCTGTGGCTCAAGTGGTAGAGTGCTAGCCTTCAACACAGAGAGGCTCAGGGACAGTGCCCAGGCCCTGAGTTCAAGTCCCAAGACTGGTAAAAAAAGGGGGAGGAGCTGGCAAGGGGTCATAGAGTGCTTGCCTTGCATGCATGAGACCCTGGGTTCAATTCCTAAGCACCACATAAGCAGAAAAAGCCAGAAGTGGCTCTGTGGCTCAAGTGGTAGAGCTCTAGCCTTGAGCTGAAGAGCTGAGAGACAGTGCTCAGGCCCAGAGTTCAAGCCCCACGACCTACCAAAAAGAAAAAAAAATCATGATCAGCCTCAGAGGTAGAGCTTAATGGTATAGCACTTGCCTTGAAGGCCAGAACCCCTGGGTTTTATCTCCAGAACAAGCAACAACAACAAAAACTAGAGAGCCAGGGATAGTGTGGCATGCCTATAATTCTAGTACTCCAGATGTGGAGGCAGAAGGATCATGAGTTCAGGCTGCCATGGGCTACATCGTGACACCCTGAGATTCTATCTTAAAAAATCCAAACCAGAACCTGCTTAGCAAATACAAAGCCCTGAGCTGAAACCCCAGTAACCACCCCCCGTACATACACTTATATTGTAAATGCTGACTACATGTATTTTTCCTCAATTAAAAATAAGTTTTAGGGCTGGGCACAGGTGGCTCGTGCCTGTAATCCTAGCTACTCAGGAGGCTGAGATCTGAGGATCACAATTCAGCTGGACAGGAAAGTCCGTGAAACTCTTTTTTCTTTTTTTTGGGTCCGGTCGTGGGCCTGAACTCTGGGCCTGGGCGCTGTCCCTCAGCTCTTCAGCTCAAGGCTAGTGCTCTACCACTTGAGCCGCAGTGCCACTTCCGGCTTTTTCCTTTTTGCTTATGTGGTACTGAGGAATCGAACCCAGGGCCTCAGGCATGCAAGGCAAGCGCTCTACCACTGAGCCACCTTCCCAGCCCCTCCGTGAAACTCTTATCTCCAGTTAACCACCAGAAAACCAGAGGTGGCGCTGTGGCTCAAATGGTAGAGTGCTATCCTTGAGCTGAAGAGCTGAGGAACAGCACCCAGGCCCAGAGTTCAAGCCTGATGACCAACAAAATAAATAAATAAGTTTTAGGGACTAGGATTGTAACTCAATGACAGAATTTAGTTCAGAATGAACAAGATCACATATTTAACCCGAAGGGCTGTATTCATATATGTACACATACATACATGCACATATACATACACACATACATGTATATTTAAATAAAAAGCTAAGACATACATACACAGGAGGCAGCCATTTTTATCTTAGAAATGACGGCCAGCCAAAGCCTTTCCCTGGATAGAAAGGAGCTTGGGCACCCAGCGGAAAGCCAGCTGAAAACCTAGGCTGAATACAAGGAGCCTGGGCATGAAAGTGAACCTCTGCCCGGCTGCCAGGAGCAGTGGACAGGGTCTCAGTAGTCAGGGCCACCTTCCAGGGCTCACGAGAAGGGTTGCCAAGTCACCAAGAAGCCTGAAGATCCACCCACTGCTTGGAAGACCTTGGAAGTTTTTCCTCTTCCATCTCAATGCCCTTCCCAAATCTGACCACAGGCTTGTTCTGAATTATTCATGCTGTGAGCTGTTTAGAAGTTGGAGCTTCCGGAAGTTTCTGATTTTAGGACATTCAGCTGTGAACCCCAGAGCTGCGCCTGTAGCTACAACTGTGTTACCCTAGGATTGAGCTACTGGTGAGATTTGCCAAGAACTTTGCAGTTGGCAGCCTACCAATGACCTTGGGCTACTGGGCTTCAATTCATTTCAGCAATCTTTTACTGAGGAATACAACTATGTTCTGGGAAGATCTTGGGCTCTGTTGAAAACACGGAAATGAATCCGATCAAGTCTTTGTCCTTGAGAATTTGTGGACTGATAGAGGTGACCGGCACTTAGAAATCACTAACTTCAGCTGGGCACCAGACTCATGCCTGTAATCCTAGCTGCTCAGGAGGCTGAGATCTGAAGATTGCAGTTCAAAACCAGCCTGGGGAGGAAAGTGCGTGAGACTCTTATCTCCAATTAACCACCAGAAAACTGGAAGTGGGGCTGTGACTCAAGAGGTAGAGTGCTAGCTTTGAGCTGAAGAGCTAAGGGGCAGCACCCAGGCCTGAAGTTCAAGTCCCAGGACCGACAAAAAAAAAAAAAAAAAAAAAATCATTGATTTCTGCACATCCTCCAGGCCTACTGACTGTTTCCCTCCTCTGGTCCCATCTTACCAACCAAAGCCAGTCCCTCTAGAAGCAAGCATGCTTGTTATCTCAAATCCCAAACACCTAAGCAGGGTCCCCTTAGGGCCTTAGAAGGGCACAGAATAATTCTGTGTGTGTGTGTGTGTGTGTGTGTGTGTGTGTGTGTGTGTGTGCACATGCACCACTACTGGAGCTTGACTCAGGGCCTGGGCACTGTCCCCTAGCTTTATTGCTCAAGGCTGGCACTCTACCACTTGAACCATAGCTCCACTTCTTGGTTTTTAGTGTTTATTTGAAAATATGACTCTTATGAACTTTCTCGACTTCAAATATAGTCCTCGGATCTTGCCACCTGAAAAACTAGGATTACAAATGTGAGCCACCAGGGCCCAGCTCAAGAATAATTTCTTACCATCATGACTATTGGAGTCCTGACATGATCCTCCAGCCTGCAAAGTGGATCCCCACTTTCCAGTTTTCTCAGTAGGATGACACCCTATTCAACTAGCATTAATTAAGCCTTAACTCTGTGCAAGTACGAAATTTTATGCTAGATGTTCAAAGAGGAGCTATAATAGGTACGTAGAAACTGTTTTTGCCAGGGGCACTCACTAGACACTGTTGAAAATGAACTATACAATTTGTGGGAAGGAAAACTGAGAGAGAGAGAAAGAGATGGGGAGGAAGGGGGGAAGAGTGACCTTTTCCAAAAAGAAATGACTTATGTAATGTAATCCCTTTGTATATCACTTTTTTTTTTTTTGCCAGTCCTGGGACTTGAACTCAGGGCCTGGGCACTGTCCCTGAGCTTCTTTTGTTCAAGGCTAGCATCCTACCACTTGAGCCACAGCATCACTTCTGGCTTTTTCATTTATGTGGTACTGAGGCATCAAACCCAGGGCTTCATGTATGGTAGGCAAGCACTCTACCACTAAGCCACATTCCCAGCTTGTACATTACCTTTATAATAACAATACAAATTTTCTTTAAAAACTGCATTTGCAGTTTTTGTGGGCCCACAAGTTAAACAGAAGCAGTATAAAAGCTTGATATCCCTGCTGCCATATTGTATCTGTATTTGCTCTGAGTCTTTCTCACTTCAGTCAGTTCAGCCATTTTGGAATCCAAGGAGGACAAGACCGAATGATAACATCGTTATAACGAGGCAACAAAACTACCCCCAAGGAAAGGACCAGCAGTGTCTCACAGGATAGACCATCTCCAAATGAGCAGGCTGCACTTGGAGTGGGAGAATGCTCCAATGGATACCAGTTCCTCCCTTCAGATGATACCAGAGATAATCACTTCTCTGGAAACTCAGCAGAACCAGAACTGAGATAATGGTCAGCCAAGCCACCCTTGACCTACCCCTGTTCAATTATGTACATTTCTCTCCTCTGTCCCAATTCTTCCTCTATTTATTTGTTTATTATTTATTTATTTATTTATTTTATTGTAAAGATAATGTACAGAGTCCTCATCTACTTAAACCTAAAGCTCATGTCTATACCCTGAAGATGGGTGACATGCTCACATAAATAAATAAATAAATGTTCTTCCTAAAGTTGTTGCACGTTTAGTGTTTTTTTTAAATCATCTGAGACTCATCTGCACAATTATTTTCTCTCAGAAGCCTTTTTTTTAGCAGCCCCTTCTTTTTGCCTCATTCATAATAGATATTTCTTTATTGTCATCTTGTTTGTTTCTTCACCTATTTATTTGCAGACTCTCCCATTAGGTGGTAAACTCTTCAAGAATGAGGATCCTCTCTGTGCTGTTCCCTTCTGAATCCCTCAGTGAGATACTGTTCATGAATGAAAGCTTGAGTGAGAGAATTTATGAACACAGTGAGTAGGCACCGCTGGGAGCAGACTTACCAGCAGAGATCAATATGCTCAAAGACCTGAAGTTGAGCGATAGTACAGGATGCTCAAGAAAGTCTACAAAGCTCAGAATCAGCATGAAGAGAGATAGGGATTGTGGGGTGGCAGTCCATTCCTTAATGAACAGGGAGGCTGAGATAGGAGGATTGTGAGTTCATGGCTGGGTTATACAGTGCGTTAAAAGACTAGCTTTGGCCTTTTGTAGCTTTTTTTTCTTTCTTTCTTTTTTTTTTTTTTTTTCCAGGGCTGAAGACCGAACCCAGGGCCTTGCGCGCGCCGGGCATGCGCCCTTCCGCTGGGCTAAACCCTCAGCCCCTAGCTTTGGCTATATATCAAAACCTGTCTGAAAAATCCAAAAAGAAAGGAAAGAGAAGGAAGGAAGGAAGGAAGGAAGGAAGGAAGGAAGGAAGGAAGGAAGGAAGGAAGGAAGGAAGGAAGGAAGGAAGGAAGTCTTTATGTCATAACATTTAAATTATAATGAGCTGAGGGACGGAACTCAGTGCTAGAGCACGTGCTTAGCATGTTGAAAAGCCCTGTATTTGATCCTCAGAAGGAACCACAGAAGGAAGGAAGGAAGGGGAAAGGGGGGAGGGGGAGAAAGAAAGAAAGAAAATCCTACTAGAGGAGGCAGGCACTCAACAAATAACTCATCTGCAGTGGGATGCAATTATCAGTAAATGCTGGGAAAAAAACGCAGAAGTAGGGCTGGGAAGTTGGCTCAGTGGTAGAGCTCTTGCCTTGCATGCCTGAGGCCCTGGGTTCGATTCCTCAGCACCACATAAGCAAAAAGTAAAAAGCCGGAAGTGGTGCTGTGGCTCAAGTGGTAGAGCACTAGCCTTGAGCTGAAGAGCTGAGGGACAGCGCTCAGGCCCAGAGTTCAGGCCCCACGACCAGACCCCCCAAAAAAAACAAAGCAGAAGTAGGGAATTCATGGCAGAGAGAGCTGCAGGATGGCTTGAGAAAACATCAGTCAGGAGATATCTAAGCAGAACACTGGACAGAGGAAGGCAGGTAGAACAATGTTGCCTGGAAAAAAAATACAAGCCACATATGCAATTACATTTTTTCTATACTTAGCAAGCTGAGATGTGAGGATTATGGTTCAAAGCCAGCCTGGGTAGGAAAGTGTGAGACTTTTATCTCCAATTAACCAACCGCAAAAAGCTGTGAGTAGAGCTGTGGCTCAATGGTAGAGGGCTAGCCTTGGGCAAGGAACATTCAGGAACAGTACCTAGGCCCTAAGTTCAAGCCCCAGAACCAGTACAAACACACACAAAAACTTCTAGTAGGCATTTTTTCAAAAGTAAGAAAGTAAAAGTGAGTGGTAACCAGGAGTTGGGGGAAGAAGGGATGAACAGGCAGACAGGACTTGTGAAACGATGCTGATGACATTACAACAATGGATATGTGTTATATACTTTAAAAACCTGGAAGATGGGTCTGAGAAGGTGTCTCAGTGGTAGAGTGCTGGCCTTGAATGCATGAGGCCCTGGGTTCGATTCCTCAGCACCACATAAGCAGAAAAAGCCGGAAGTGGGACTGAGACTCAAGTGGTAGAGCGCTAGTCTTGAGCTGAAGAGCTGAGGGACAGCGCCCAGGCCCAGAGTTCAGGCCCCATGACCGGACCAAAAAAACAAAAAACCTGGAAGATGTAGGGCTGGGGATATATCGCAGTGGTAGAGTGTTTGCCTAGCAAAATCAAGCCCTGAATTCCTTCCCCAGCTCTACACACACACACACACACACAATGTTCAACACTAAGAGTAAATCTTAATATCAAGTATGGACTTTGGACAATAACAATCTCTCAGTGTAGGCTCATAAATGGTACCAAAGGTATCCCTATTGTGTGGGAAGTTAATGCTGAAGGTGGTTGTGCATTTATGGGGACAAGTATATAGAAACTCATGGAATATTCAGTCCTGGAAATAATTCTACATGTCTGCCATATTCCAAAATAATATCATTTCAATATGCTATCAGCCAGGCATGGTTAGTACATTCTTCTAGTTCCAACTACTTGGGAAGCTAAGACAAGAGACTCACTGAGCCTAAGAGTTTAAAAACTAGCCTGTACAACATAGTGGAAATTGTCTTGGGGAAAATAATATCAACATGAAAAAAGCAGTACTTTTGAGTGTGTGTGAACTTAGTCTGGTGTGCATTTCATATATATGGTGCACCTCCATTTGCAATACCTGAGTGTGGTAGTAGTTGGTATTGGGCTATGGATGATGAATGTTCCAGGCAAAGGAAACCCAAGTACGGAAGTTCCAGTTCAGGACTGGTGGGAGTATGGTTTTGTGTGTTTGAGGAGAGTCTAGTGGGGCAGGAAGGAGTGAGATGTAGGTGGGCCGAGTAGGAGCAGATGAGATGGCTGCTGTGAAGTCTTGTGCAAAGCAGCGTGGGATTTGTTCTAAGTGTGACTCAAAAACCACTAAAGGGTTCTAAACAAGGGGCATGCAAAGTCTCTTGTAACGTGAAATGCAGTGCAGGTGCTGGTTCTGTTTGTGGTGTGTTTCTAATTATGGGGGAGGCTGCTATCTCTCCCTGGATTCACATTGGTAAAGGGGGCTAGAGCCAGAACAGCGAGGTTTGCATGTGATGGGCATGAGCAGGCATTGAGGACTGGGGTAGAGGTAAGGGGTCAGACCCAGGCTGACGGGAGCTAAAGAATGAGGAAGTTCAGGGAAGGAAAAAATGCTAGGGTGGCAGCTGACAAATGGGGAGGTGAGAATATTATTTGCTCGCTGGGTTTTGTTGTTGTCGTTATTGTTTTTGTTTTTCCTTTGAGATGACTGTCTTATGTTACTAGCTGCTTTGAGGGTTTTTTTTTGTTTCTTGTTTTTTGTTTGTTTTTATATTGTACTGACTGTTGAGACTTTATATTTCTTCCCTGAGACGCTAGGGTTTTTTTGGTTGTTGTTTGTTTTTTGTTTCTTGTCTTTTTGGGTGTTGGTCCTAGTGGACAGGCTTGGGCATTGTCACAGAGCTTTTGTGCTCAAGGCTAACACTCTACCACTTGAGTCACAGCTCTACTACTGGCTTTCTTCTGGGGAGGGAGGAGGGTCCGGTCATGGGCCTGAACTCTGGGCGCTGTCCCTCAGCTCTTCAGCTCAAGGCTAGTGCTCTACCACTTGAGCCATAGCGCCACTTCCGGCTTTTTTTTTTTTTTCTTCTGCTTATGTGGTGCTGAGGAATAGAACCCAGGGCTTCATACATGCAAGGCAAGCACTCTACCATTGAGCCACCTTCCCAGCCCCTACTACTGGTTTTTTGGTGGTTAATTGGAGATAAGAATCTTATGCACTTTCCTGCTCAGGGTGGCTTCAAACTTTTATCTTTAGATCTCAGTCTCCAGATAGCTAGGATTATGAGCCAGCATTAACAACCTGAGACTCTAGAGGTTTTGTTTTTGTGTTTGATTTTTGTCCTTCCTGGGACTTAACCTCAGGGCCTGGGAAGTCCCTGAATGCTTTTTGCTCAAGGCTGGTGCTCTACCACAGCTCCACTTCCAGTTTTGGGGTGGTTAATTGGAAATCAGTCTCACGAACACATTGCCACTTCCGGCTTTTTTCTTTTTGCTTATGTGGTGCTAAGGAATCGAACCCAGGGCCTCATGCATGCAAGGCAAGCACTCTACCGCTGAGCCACCTTCCCAGCCCTATAGATTTTTTTATTCAAGTCAGATTTTGATTTTTTGGACTGAGGCTCAGACGTTTTAGATGTAGTAAAACTCTGCATCTTGTTCATACCCTGTGTTTGAGCAGGTCTCCTCCAACACAACCCTGTGGGGAAAACAGGGATGCAGCCTTGTCACTGCCAGGAGGGGTGAAAGTCCAGGTTTTCTCCTTGGCCTATACTGGCAGCTGGTGCTGGAGGGGCTCCTCATGACTGGGCAGCCAGGGTGGCAATCAGGTTCCCCATGTGGCTTTCACTGATACCACATAGGCTGGGTACCATGTCTTTCCTTTGTGGCCTTTGACCATTGATCCTATGATCTCAGCCTCCTGAGTAGCTAGGATTGTGGGTGTGAGTTGCTAGCTCCTGGCTCATAAACTCTTCTACTACTATGTTTCTATATGTGGATGCTGCATCTCCCTCCTGAGCCTTCTGCTCAAGCCTCCTGACTTTGATATACAAAACTCAACACAGCCACATTCATTGAAACCTTACTATTTAGGTTCAAGGCCACATGTTTTGTGCATACACTCAGCACCCTTCCCGGTATAAAATGTCATCATCACATTTTACAGATGAGGAAATCAGGGAAGGGAGAGGATGATATCTTGTTAAGTTCTCACTTACAGCTAGAGCACTGGAGGAAAGATTCAATGGGTCTGCTGTTCTAAGCACAGAGCTTGCTCTGCAATAGCACCCAGTCTCCCGTATGACAGCCACAGAGGCCTTGCAGATCACTTCTCACTCCGACAAAGGCCTGTGGTGTAGGCAACAAAAAAGGAGAATCAGCTGAGTGCCAGTGGCTCAAGCCTGTAATCCTAGCTACTCAGGAGGCTGAGATCTGAGGATCTGGGTTCAAAGCCAGGAAAGTCCGAGAGAGACTCTTATCTCCAATAAACCACTAGAAAACCAGAGTGGTGCTGTGGCTCAAGCAGTAGAGTGCTCACTTTGAGCTGAAGAGCCCAAGCCCAGCGTTCAAGCCCCACCACTGATAAAAATAAAAAAAATAAAATAAAAAGGAGGATCAGCTGTGGAGATGAATTTCAAGGAAAAAGTATAGAATGTAAGGTTCATGAGGGCAAGGATTTTTGTTGTTGTTGTTTTGTTGGTCATGGGGGCTGAACTCTGGGCCTGGGCACTGTCCTTCAGCTCTTCAGCTCAAAGCTAGTGCTCTACCACTCGAGCCATAGCACCACTTCTGGCCTTTTCTGCTTATGTGGTGCTAAGGAATTGAACCCAGGGCCTCATGCATACAAGGCAAGCACTCTACCACTGAGCCACCTTCCCAGCCCCAAAGTTTTTTTTAAAATTGTTTTCCTACTTCTACTCACAGTTCTGAAAATAATATAGCGTACAATACTTTAGCCACACCTCCACTTCTGGATTTTTGTTGGCAAACTGGAGATAAGTCTTAATAGATCTATCTTACCAGCCTGCTTTGAACCAAAATACTCAGATCTCAAACTAGCTAGCTAGAATTATAATTATAAGCATGAACCAGCATCAATTTCCAAGGGTGTGTGTGTGTGTGCGTGTGCGTGTGCGTGTGCGTGTGTGTGTGTGTGTGTGTGTGTGTGTGTGTGTGTGTGTGTGTGTGTAGCCGATCCTTGGGTTTGAACTCAGGGCCTGGGTTTGTCCCTGAGTTTTGGTTTGGTTTGGTTTTCCTCAACCTTAGTGCTCTATCATTTGAGCCATAGCTCTACTCCCAGCTTTTTTTTTTTTTTTTTGGGTCCGGTCGTGGGGCCTGAACTCTGGGCCTGGGCGCTGTCCCTCAGCTCTTCAGCTCAAGGCTAGCACTCTACCACTTGAGCCACAGCACCACTTTCGGCTTTTTTCTTTTTGCTTATGTGGTGCTGAGGAATCGAACCCAGGGTCTCATGCATGTAAGGCAAGTGCTCTACCACTGAGCCACCTTCCCAGCCCCTGAATGAAATATTCTACAGGGCTTGAGCCCTAGAGTCTTTTTGGCTTGTTAGTAGTTTCATCAATTTATGAATCAGGAGTGTTAAAGTTGAACTGTAATCATGAATTTGCCTATTTCTCCTTTCAGTTATTTTGCATCTGTGTTGTTTGATATGTACACATTTACATTTGCCATGTACTTTTCACTGGTTGTCTCTTCTTTCTTATTCAATGTTTTTTGTTTTTGTTTTTGTTTTGGTTGTGGGGCTTGAACTCTGGGCCTGGGCGCTGTCCCTCAGCTCTTCAGCTCAAGGCTAGCGCTCTCCCAATTAAGCCACAGTGATAATTCCGGTTTTCTGGTGGTTTATTGGAGATGAGTCTCAAGGATGTTCCTGCTCAGGCTGGCTTTGAACCTCCATCCTCAGATCTGAGCCTCTGATTGAGCCAGCAGGGCCTGGTTGCAATGTCTTTTACTTGCCCTCGTAACTTTCTTTATTCTAAAGTCTGTTTACACTTACCTCACCTTAGAGCCATTCTTATTTCTCTTTCTGTGATTAAGGTTTTCATACCTGTTCAATCTTTTTTGTTTTCAATCTTTAGTGCCAATACTGGGGCTTGAACCAGGGGCCTCTTTTCTCTGGCTCAGCTTTCTTGTTTAAGGATAATGTTCTGCCATTTGAACCACACTTCTACTTCAGGCATTTTGCTGAGTTAAATGAAAATTTGTCTCCCTGAACTGGGTTCAAACTGGGATTCTCAGATCTTCAGAGTAAGTAGGACTATATGAGTGATCCACCAGTGCCTGGCCGATTGGATCATGCTATCTATCTATCTATCTATCTATCTAACTATCTATGTATCTATCTGTGCTTGTACTGGGGCTTGAACTCAGGGCTTGGACAATGTCCCTTAGCTTTTTCCACTCAAAGCTAGCATGGAACAATTTGAACCATACCTTCACTTCCAGCTTAGGGTTGATTAGAGATAAAAGTCTCACAGACTTCCCTCCCAGAGCTGGTTTTTAAACCAAGGATTACAAATGTGAGCCATCAGTGCCAGGTGAACTTTTGCTCATTGCATTTTGATTTTCTATAACATTTTGAGTGCATCTCCTTATATAATTCAGTGATTGCTATTACATTTTATACACATATTTTTGTATAATCTACTTGCATTGATACTTTAACAACCGAAATGAAATGTAGACACCTTACTTTTTTTTTTTTTTTGGGGGGGGGGGTCTGGTCGTGGGGCCTGAACTCTGGGCCTGGGCGCTGTCCCTCAGCTCTTCAGCTCAAGGCTAGCACTCTACCACTTGAGCCACAGCACCACTTCCAGCTTTTTTCTTATGTGGTGCTGAGGAATCGAACCCAGGGCCTCATGCATGCAAGGCAAGAGCTCTACCACTGAGCCACCTTCCCAGCCCCTAGACACCTTACTTTTATCCTTTGCCCATTCTACTGATAATGTAATTGTCTGAAATATTTCATCTACAAATATTCAAAGCCACATCAGTGCTATCTCTCTCATAAAACAGCTTGAAATTCTCAAACTAGGATGATTCTCTGTTGTTCCTTTTATTCTACTTGATGCTGTAAGAATCCTTTTGTTGCCATTTCCTTCCTGTCTGGAGGACTGCCTTCAGGAATCCCTATAGGGTAAGTCTGCTGGTGACAAATTCCCTTAGTTTTCCACCTGTCAAGAAATGTCTTCGGGGCTGGGAAGGTGGCTCAGTGGTAGAGCGCTTGCCTTGCATGCCTGAGGCCCTGGGTTCCATTCCTCAGCACCACATAAGCAAAAAGAAAAAAGCTGGAAGTGGCGCCGTGGCTCAAGTGGTAGAGCGCTAGCCTTGAGCTGAAGAGCTGAGGGACAGCACCCAGGCCCACAGTTCAGGCCCCACGACCGGACCAAAAAAAAAAAAATTAAACAAAAAAAAATGTCTTCACTTCCCCTGTTTCAGCAAATACAGAATTTCAAGTTGACAGATTATTGTTCTTTTTCTTTCTTTCTTTGTGTGTGTGTGTGGGGAGGTGGGGGGTGGGGGGGGGTGGCAGTGTATGCCAGTCCTGAGGTTTGAACTGAAGGCCAGGGTATGGTTCCTTAGCTGTTTTGCTCAAAGTTGACACTACCACTTGAGCCACACCTCCTCTTCCAGGGTTTTGGTGGTTAATTGGAGATAAGAGTCTCATGGACTTTCTTGCCCAGACAGGAATTGAATTGCAATCATCAGATTTTAACCTCCTGAGTAGTTTGTTTTGTTTTGACAATTCTGGATCATGAACCCAGAATTTATGCATGCTAGGCAACCACTCAGGAGACAGAGGCAGGAGAATATAAAGTTTGAGGCCAGCTCTCTAACTTCTTTGATTTATAAACTTATAAACTTAGTTTTGAAAACTTTTTTTTTTTTTGGTCAGTCATGGGGCTTGAACTCTGGGCCTAGGCACTGTCCCTGAGCTCTTCAGCTCAAGACTAGCACTCTACACTTGAACCACAGCACCACTTCCAGCCTTTTCTGTTTATGTGGTGCTGAGGAATCGAACCCAGGTCCTCACACATGCGATGAAAGCACTCTACCACTGAGTGCCACCTTCCCAGCCCTAATTTTGAAAACTTTTTTGACTTGTATTAGCTTAAAACACAGAGTGCTAGTCTTGAACTAAAGAGCTCAGGGACAGTGCTCAGGCCCAGAGTTCAAGCCCCACAACTGACCAAAAAATAAAAAATAATAAATAAATAAATAAAAAACCATCCTGAATTGGAAAGTCTATGAGACTCTATCTCCAAAAACTTAACAAAAAGCTGGAAATTGAGCTGTGATTCAAGTGGTAGAGTGTTATCCACGAGGGAAAAAATTGCTCAGGGGCATCACCCAGGCCCAGAGCACAAAAGAAAAGGAAGGGAGTAAGTGAGGAAGGGAGGAAGGAAAGAAGGAAAGAAGGAAGGAAGGAAGGAAGGAAAGGGAAAGGAAAGGAAGAAAAGAAAGGAAGGAAGGAAGGAAGGAAGGAAGGAAGGAAGGAAGGAAGGAAGGAAGGAAGGAAGGAAGGAAGGAAGGAAGGAAGGAAGGAAGGGGGGCTGGGAAGGTAGCTCAGTGGAAAAGTGCTTGCCTTGCATGCATGAGGCCCTGGGTTTGATTCCTCAGCACCACATAAGCAGAAAAAGACAGAAGTGGTGCTGTGGCCCAAGTGGTAGAGCGCAAGTCTTGAGCTGAAGGACAGTGCCCAGGCCCAGAGTTCAAGCCCCATGACTAAGAAAGAAAGAAAGTTGTCTTAATAACTAAGACCCAAACACACACCAAGGCTGGGCTGCCAGGGCTGGGCTGAGGGTCATGCACATCACTGCTTTCCCCTCCCCATCTTTTTTTTTTTTTTTGGGTCCGGTCATGGAGTCTGAACTCTGGGCCTGGGCGCTGTCCCTCAGCTCTTCAGCTCAAGGCTAGCACTCTACCACTTGAGCCCTAGCGCCACTTCCGGCTTTTTTCTTTTTGCTTAAGTGGTGCTGAGGAATCGAACCCAGGGCCTCATGCATGCAAGGCAAGCGCTCTACCACTGAGCCAACTTCCCAGCCCCCTCCACTCCCCATCTTGCTGCAGTGGAGATGTCCAGGGCAGGAGTACACTTAGAGTTGTCTTCTCTCCCCCCATGTTGTCTCCACTGCTGTTGTGGGAGGAGAGGCCTTGTTACTGATGGCCATAGGAGTTCCCTGTGTCTGCCTTTGTTTACTGCTTGGGTTGCTCTGGTCTCCAGTATTCATTCTGACAGATGGGAAGCAAAAAGAACACTCAGATAACTCAGGGCTGAGTCATTCTTTGATCTCAAGATACCCATCATGGGCTGTCTTCTTGTTTACATCTTCCTGTTTCTTTTTTTTTTTTTTTTTTTTTGGGTCCGGTCGTGGTGCCTGAACTCTGGGCCTGGGCGCTGTCCCTCAGCTCTTCAGCTCAAGGCTAGCGCTCTACCACTTGAGCCACAGCGCCACTTCCGGCTTTTTTCTTATGTGGTGCTGAGGAATGGAACCCAGGGCCTCAGGCATGCAAGGCAAGCACTCTACCACTGAGCCACCTTCCCAGCCCCCTTCCTGTTTCTTTTAGACTGTGTCCAGGGTTTTTAGTTGTGTTTAGTGAGCAGGACTAGAGGAAAGATATCTTCTTTGTCTTGCCAGAGGCAGAAGTTGCTTCACATACTTTAAAATACTAAATTGCGTGTGATAGTTCACCCCTGCAATCCCAGTTCACAGGAGATGGTAGCAGGAAGATTGTGGGTTCCAAGCCAACCTGGGCTACATAGCAAGACCTTGTCATAAAACAGAAAAAATGACCAAACAAAAAAATAAAACCAACATTTAAAAATCAAATGTTTCAGGGCTGGGGAAGGTGGCTCAGTGGTAGAGTCTTGCCTTGCATGCATGAGGCCCTGGGTTCGATTCCTCAGAACCACATAAGCAGAAAAGTGGCACTGGAAGTGGCACTGTGGCTCAAGTGGTAGAGTGCTAGCCTTGAGCTGAAGAGCTGAGGGAGTGTGCCAGGTCCAGAGTTCAGGCCCCATGACTGACCAAAAAAAGAACATGGAGTCATTTAGAAATGATACAATGAATTGAATGGAGATCCTTTGTTTCTTGAGTCCTGTTTAGCATGGGAGATATACTTTGTACTAACTTTCAGACCTGCTTCATTTATCCTTATACAGCCAGGGGGTTTAAACTTGTCACCTCTGATCACAGCCTGTGTCATCTCCAGGAAGTTCTGGCCACAGCAAACTTGGATGGGACAAGTGAAAGCAAGTCATTGGCAGGATTCTTAAAGGATTCTGCTACATCACTGCAAAAATGTTCTCTTTCCCCGCATAAAAACTGCTTTGAAGCATGAGCAGTCACAATTTAAAAAGACAACCCAGCCAGATGCTGGTGGCTAATGCCTATAATCCTAGCTACTCCAGAGGCTGATAACTAATGACTGTAGTTTGAAGGCAGCCTAGGCAGGAAGTCTGGGAGACTCTTATCTACACTTAACCATCAAAAGCCAGAAGTAGAGCTATGGCTCAAGTGGTAGAACTCTAGCCTTGAGCAAAAGAACTCAGGGACCAGACTTAGGCCATGAGTTCAAGCCCTAGGATCATACACACACATACATACACACACACACACACACACACACACACATACATACAGACAGACAGACAGACCTTAATCCTGCTTATTTCTCTTCCTGAGAAACCCCTCATCATGACTGAGGCTGCTGGCCTCTTTCTGCAGAAACACTGCAGAGCCAGCCAGAGGCTCACAGACCCAGGGAAATAAGCAGAAGGCTTGGACTCTGCCTACATAGACGCCCCAAGGGGAGGCGCTCTGCTCTGAAACAGCCAAAGATACTGTATGGGTGGCTCTAGACAGATCCCAGTAATGTGGAAGCTTCAGTAGAGAGACCAAGATGCTAAATCCAGGCTTCTTTCTGATAGCTTTCTACCACCATGAAAAAATACCTGGAAAAAACTGTTGTGTAAGACGGGCAAGATTGGCTCACGCCTGTAATCCTAGCTACTCAGGAGGCTGAGATCTGAGGATCACAGTTCAAAGCCAGTCCTGGCAGGAAAGACTGTGAGACTCCTTTCTCCAATAAACCACTAGAAAATCGGAAGTGGTGCTATGGGTCAAGTGGTAGAGCGCTAGCCTTGAGCTGAAGGACAGCGCCCAGGCCCAGAGTTCATGCCCCATGGCTGGACCCAAAAAAAAACAAAACAAGGCAAAACAAAAAAACCAGAAGTGGCGCTGTAGCTCAAGAGGTAGAGTGGTAGCCTTGAGCTGAAGAGCTGAGGGACAGCGCGCAGGCCCAGAGTTCAAGCACCTCAACCGACAAAAAACAAAAACAAAAACAAAAAAAATCCCTGTTGTGTGCCTGTGGGTGTATGATTTTTGGGTACTGTTTTGTTTTGAGACAGGGTCTCATTATGTAGTTCAGCCCTCCTACTTCTGCCTCCTGAGTGCTGTGTTCTCAGATGTACACTACTCCTGACACTGGAATAATCAACTTACAAAGAGAGGCTCATTCTGGCTCACAATTCCAGAGGTTTCAGTCCATGGTCACTTGTCTCTGTGGCTTTGGGCCTGTGGTATGGCACAGTATTCACGTCATAGTAGCCAGGAAACAAGGGGGGCGGGGAGAGAGAGGGACAGAGACAGAAAGCTACTGAGAGACAGAGAGTGCAGGGTCCCAATACCCATTTCAAGGACATCCCTTCAGTGACCTCCTCCCGCTAGGCCCAATCTCCAAAGTGTTCTATCATCTCCCAACAGTGCCACAGTTTGACCACAAAACCTTTAACAAATGAGTTTTTAGGGGATATTCAAGATCCAGACTATAGCCGTTGTTGTTCCCCCCTCCCTCTTTCTCTCTTTCTCTCTCTCCTCATAGATTCTAACGTTTTGCTCACCTAACCAGCTCTGCCACGGCAACTCTGAAACCTGTCTGCACAGAGGAGCAGCAGAATCCATCTCAAGGCAGGTGTTTTCAAACCTCAGTTTCCTTGATCTCTTTGGGGGATATGAGACCTTGTGATCCACCTAGTCCCTCTGCTCCAGCATACTCATGGTATTTCCCAGAGACCCAATCCAAACCACTCCCTGTTCCAGCTCACCACCTCTAGTATTCTGGGCCCAGGAGCAGCACACTGCTCTTTGCTGTTTTGACAAAAAGCATAGTAGTGTATAGCAAGCTGGGCCTCTGTCCCTGCCCAGCCCATGCATCTCTGAGACATTCAGTCCCTGGAAAACCAAACACAGCATGATTTGATCTGTCAATAGGACCCTAGCTTAACGTATCTTGTAAGATGTGTTGGCCACAATGCCACAGTCCTTATCTTCTGCACCATGAGGAGACAAGGGCACTGGTCAGACAGGAGGAAACCCATTTCCAAGAGACCCTTTGAGAGGTTCTGGTTATATATAATATAGTAACAAGCAGGAGACAAGAAAATAAAGAGAAGATGGGCTGGGAAGGTGGCTCAGTGTTAGAGAGCTTGCCTTGTATACATGAGGCACTAGGTTTGATTCCTCAGCACCACATAAGCAGAAAAAGCCAGAAGTGGCGCTGTGGCTCAAGTGGTAGAGCGCTAGCCTTGAGCTGAAGAGCTCAGGGACAGAGCCCAGGCCCAGAGTTCAGGCCCCACAATCGGCAAAAATAAATAAATAACTAAAGAGAAGCAGCTGAAACTATTATTTACAAAATGCTTATTCTGTGTGTGTATGTGCACGCGCGCATGCACATGTGCATGTGTGTGTACCTGTGTTTGTTTGGTTAATTATCAGAGAAATTCTGTGATATAATCAGAATGATCTGTACTTTACAGTTGAGGACATTATAGCTCAGAGAGGGTATGTGACTTGCTGAAGATCACAGAACTATAGAGACAGAATGGCTTTGAATCCAGATCTCTCTGCCTTGTGCTGGCAGTGTTCCATTGGTTCCTCCAGTCTGGCTCCTCACTATTCTTTTTTTTTTTTTTTGGGTCCGGTCGTGGGGCCTGAACTCTGGGCCTGGGCGCTGTCCCTCAGCTCTTCAGCTCAAGGCTAGCACTCTACCACTTGAGCCACAGCGCCACTTCCGGCTTTTTTCTTATGTGGTGCTGAGGAATCGAACCCAGGGCCTCGAGCATGCAAGGCAAGTGCTCTACCACTGAGCCACCTTCCCAGCCCTCCTCACTATTCTTCACCAGATCCTGTACCCTAGGAGACTGATAAGATGATGTCAGTGGGCTCCCTGGTCCTCCATTTCTGGTTCTGTTTGGTTGATGGAGTCCAAGTAGGTGGAACACAAAGCCTGGGTACTTAACTCCCTCAGCTTCCTCTCTGCAGGCTGGTCCATGCGCAGGCCATCATCTCTCAGCTGGTCTCTTCTGTGACTGCTTCCCTGCCCCATCTCTTCAGGCCCCATGATACTGCATCCTCCTTGTGGATTCTCTACCTCACCCCTGCAAACATTCCCTTTCCTAAACTCTCTCCAAATCACCCTGAATTGAATGTACCATCTGCTCACTATTGGGACTCTTCCGGGACAGCTGATGATATTCTGCCTGGCTAGATTTTCAGGCCAGCCCATTACTCACTGAGAATGCTGACCAGGTCTTACTCTGACCGACACTAGGGAACATAATGATTAGTGTCCTTGCCACCAACCACTTCATTCTGGCAGAAGCAGCTAGGAGCTACTCCCCCTGCAGCTGCTACCACCACACTCTAATTCCTGGGCTGGCAGGGAACTTTGTTTGGGTCTTGCTTTTAGAATGGATGCTGGGCAAGGGAGATCCCATGGTGAGCCCAAACCTATCTGGGAGGCTTGATATCATGATGCAAGTGACACGTCTACTGAATTTGTGGTTCCAAATAAGGTTTGTTTTTTTTTTGTCGGCCGTGGGACTTGAACTCTGGGCCTGGGCGCGTCCCTCAGCTCTTCAGCTCAAGGCGAGCGCTCTACCACTTGAGCTACAGCGCCACTTCTGGTTTTCTGGTGGTTTATTGGAGATAGGAGTCTCACGGTCTCTCCTG
The DNA here is from genome assembly GCF_019054845.1 of Dipodomys spectabilis. Taxonomy (NCBI): domain Eukaryota; kingdom Metazoa; phylum Chordata; class Mammalia; order Rodentia; family Heteromyidae; genus Dipodomys; species Dipodomys spectabilis. The sequence goes on along the minus strand of NW_024870679.1, from coordinate 46,594,343 downwards.
CCCGGGCTGGCTTTGAACCGCAATCCTCAGATCTCAGCCTCCTGAGTAGCTAGGATTACAGGCGTGAGCCACCAGCGCCCGGCTCCAAATAAGGTTTGTAAAACTTTGTAGTTTTCTTTTTCCTTCCTTCCTTGCTTCCTTGCTTCAGTTGTGCTATCTCTGAGCTTTTGGGATCAAGGCTAGCATTCTACCACTTTGAGCCACAGCTCCATTTCCGTTTTTTGGTGGTTAATTGGAGACCAAAGTCTCATGGACCTTCCTGCCTCAGCTGGCTTCAAACTGCGGATCCTTAAATCTCAGCCTCCTGATTAGCTAGGATATAGCTGTGAGTCACCAGCATCGGGCCTTTGTGTCCCTTTCCTGTCTGGAGTTACTGTCTGGGCAGCAGAAGCCATGACAGCGGAAAGTGGCTATGGTCTTCAGCCAGAGTTGGCAGGTAAGTGCCTCCAAATGACAATGCAGATTAAAAGTCAGTAATCCTGACCTAGGTCATTTATGCTTGAATCTCTGGCTTTCAAGTGACGGATACCAACTCCAGGAATTTGAGTGGTCACTGGAATTGAAAGAGTCCTCCATGTGTCCACCTGGGTGATGGGGAAAGGACTGATTCCAGGCAGGGACCTGACACAGGCCTCCCCTAGGAATGCTGGGCCACACATCCAAAGCTGCCTCCTCCTATCACCCATGTGTGTTGCTTCACGAGTATCTCAGCTAGTATCTTTCATCGTTTTACAGTGCCAAGAATGGAAAAATCTATTTGATTTTTGCTACTTAGAAATAACTTGGCTGAGCCGGGCGCTGGTGGCTCACGCCTGTAATCCTAGCTACTCAGGAGGCTGAGATCTGAGGATCGCGGTTCAAAGCCAGCCCGGGCAGGAGAGACCGTGAGACTCCTATCTCCAATAAACCACCAGAAAACCGGAAGTGGCGCTGTAGCTCAAGTGGTAGAGCGCTCGCCTTGAGCTGAAGAGCTGAGGGACAGCGCCCAGGCCCAGAGTTCAAGCCCCACGACCACAAAAAAAAAAAAAAAAAAAAAACTTGGCTGCCCATTTATTTTGTAATTTTACAACTACAAAAATAAATTTGCAAAAGCCAGGTACCAATGGCTCATGTCTGTAATTCTAGCTACTCAGCTGAGATCTGAGGATTACAGTCTGAAACCAGCTGGGCGGAAAAATCTGTGACCTTCATTGCACAATCCCAATTACCTAGCTTCCTCCATTTCAATAGTGCCATGCTTGGGGACTTTAACCCATTGGGCTTTAACCGCATTATCTACTGAGGAGGCACATTTGCTCTCATCTCCACATACTTGGCTGCCTTGTGAATAAACTCTTTTATAAAACTTGTTTCAGTAACTTTTGGACTATTGCACAACAGGCAGATTGGCCCATTTGGTAGCATTGTTGATCGGTCTTCAAGTTCATGGACTCTTTTTGTTCATTTTCACACTGACTTTTAAATTCTGGTTACTGCATTTTTCATTTTGATTAATTTCAGACTTTTTTTTTGTCGGTCATGGGGCCTGAACTCTGGGCTTGGGTGCTGTCCCCCAGCTCTTCAGCTCAAGGCTAGCATCCTACTACTTAGCCACAGCGCCACTTCTGGCTTTTTCTGCTTATGTGGTGCTGAGCAATCGAACCCAGGCCTCATGCATGTGAGGCAAGCGCTCCACCACTGAGCCACCTTCCCAGCTCAGACTGACTTTTGTATTGCTGATAGAGAAGACTGAACCTAGGGCATTGTGCATACTGCGAAAGTGCTCTACCACTTGAGCCAAGCCCCCAGCTTGAATCTTTGTGGTCCTGGGGCTTGAACGCAGGGATAATGATCCCTAAGCTTTTTTGCTCAAGGCTGGCTATCACTTGAGCCACAATTCCACTTTCAGCTTTTTGCTGGTTAATTAGAGATAAGTCTCATAAACTTTCCTGCTTGGGCTGGCTTCAAACTGTGATCCTCAAATCTCAGCCTACTGAGTAGCTAGGATTATAGGTGTGAGCCACTGGCACTAAGCTGAATTTCCGCCCCGCCCCCCCCCCCCCCCCCTCCCCGTACTGGGGCTTGAACTCAAGAGCCTGGGCACTGTCTTTGAGCTTCTTTTGCTCAAAACTAGCACTCTACCACTTGAGCCATGGAGCCACATCTGGATTTTTCTGTTTATGTGGTACTGAGGAATCGAACCCAGGCCTTCATGTATGCTAGGCAAGTACTCTACCACTAAGCCAAATTCCCAGCCCCTAGCTGAAAAATTTTAATAGTTTCTACTTTTATATTTTCTATTTATTGATATTTTAAAAAATGAATTTGTTTCAAAAGAACTTGTAATTACTCAGTGAAACTTTTTTTTTGGGTCCGGTCATGGGGCCTGAACTCTAGGCATGGGCACTGTCCCTCAGCTCTTGAGCTCAAGGCTAGCACTCTACCACTTGAGCCACAGCACCACTTCCGGCTTTTTTCTTATGTGGTGCTGAGGAATCGAACCCAGGGCCTCGAGCATGCAAGGCAAGTGCTCTACCACTTAGCCGCCTGAACTCTGGGCCTGGGTGCTGTCCCTCAGCTCTTCAGCTCAAGGTTAGCGCTCTACCACTTGAGCCACAGCACCACTTCTGGCTTCTTTCTTTTTGCTTATGTGGTGCTGAGGAATCAAACCCAGGGCCTCAGGCATGCAAGGCAAGCGCTCTACCACTGAGCCACCTTCCCAGCCCTCAGTGAAACATTTTTTTTTTTTGGGGGGTCCGGTCTTGGGGCCTGGGCACTGTCCCTCAGCTCTTCAGCACAAGGCTAGTGCTCTACTACTTGAGCCACAGCGCCACTTCCAGCTTTTTCTGCTTATGTGGTGCTAAGGAATTGAACCCAGGGCCTCAGGCATGCAAGGCAAGCACTCTACCACTGAGACACCTTCCCAGCCAGTCAGTGAAACATTTTTATGTTTGCTTTTTCTTTTTTTTTTTGTCTGCTGGTCCTGAAGCTTGAACTCTGCCTAGCTGCTGTCCCTGAGTTTTTTTGCTCAAGACTAGTGCTCTACCACTTGAGCCACAGCTCTACTTCCATCTGTTTTGTTGCTTAATCGGAGATACGGACTTTCCTGCCCAGGCTGGCTTCAAATCTTGAGCTCTTAGCCTCTTGAATCGCTCGGATTACAGGCATGAACCACTGATGCCTTGCTTTGCTTTAATATCTTTGGCAGGCCAGGTGCTGGTGGCTCATGCTTGTAATACTAGTGACTCAAGAGGCTGAGACCTGAGGATTGTGGTTCAAAGCCAGCCTGTACAGAGAAGTCTGCAGGACTGTAATCTCCAATTAACCACCAGAAGACCAGAAGTAGTAGAAGTTAGCCTAAAGCAAAAAGAACTCAGGGACAGAGTTCAAGCCCCACAACCAACCAAAAAAAAACCCAGCTGACAGATAATCCAACACCTGAATTATCTTTGCATTGGCCTGTTGATTGTATTTCCTTTTTCTCTTTTCCTTGTTGGTCTGGGGCTTGAACTCTGGGCCTGGGCACTGTTACTCTGATCTTCAGTTCAAGGTGAGAGCTTTACCATTTGAGCCACAGTGCCACTTCCGGTTTTCTGGTGGTTAATTTGAGGTAAGAGTCTCCCGGGGGCTGGGAAGGTGGCTCAGTGGTAGAGTGCTTGCCTTGCATGCATGAGGCCTTTGGTTCGATTCCTCAGCACCACATAAGCAGAAAAAGTGGGAAGTGGGGCTGAGGCACAGGTGGTAGAGCACTGGTGTACAGCTGAAGAGCTGGGGGACAGCACCCATGCCCAGAGTTCAGGCCCCACAACCGACCAAAAAAAAAAAAAAAAAGAGTCTCCTGGACTTTCCTGCCCTGGCTGGCTTTGAATCGTGATCCTCAGATCTCAGCCTCCTGAGTAGCTAGGATTACAGGCGTAAGCCATGGGTACCCAGCTTGATTGTATTTTCTCACTCAATCATAACTTTTGTATTGAAACTTGGACATTTTGCATGGTATGAGACTTTGCATCCTACTTTCTATTTTAGCTGGCATGGTTTAGTTTAATTCCAGTCCTGGTTTAATTATGTAGGCTTGTCATTGCAAAGACAATTTCCTTTTCAAAATGCTTGCAGTGCTATTCTGGTCTGCTTCATTTATGCGCTACCAGAGATAAATCTGAAAACCTGCATGGTATTCTGCCATGTAATTCAGCTCTGTTAATTCTGCTATGTTAATTCTATTCAGTTTAACACATGAGTCAATCAAGAGTTTGCCTAATGTTTGCCTAGGACTTTATACACAGACTTAAAGAATCCCTTTCAGGGAAGGGAGGAAGGGTAAACAGTATGGCTCAAGTGGTAGAGCACTAGCCTTGAGCAAAAACAGCTCAGGGACCTTGCCCGTGACCTGAGTTCAAGCCTTAGGATCAGCATACAACACATATACAAATTCATTTTTCTGCCTGCTCTTGTCCCTTCTCCTCCCATATGATTTTTAATTTTTGGTGATATTAGAAGTTGATCAAACTTCCTGTTCACCTTTGAATTCTCTCTGGAATTCAGTTTGCCAAGGTTTTCTTGCATATACCGTTTTTGTAAGTCCTGTGAAAAAGCACAGTGGCATTGTCCAGACATCTCAAGGCCTTTACACAATCAGAATCAGAAGGTAAATCCAGACCTAGATTCACATTCTGGTTCTAGTGCTTCCACTGTTTGATACCAGGTAAGCCATGTCATCTTTTTTTTTTTTTTTGGTGTGTGTGTGTGTGGGAGGTCCAGTTGTGGGCCTCAACTCTGGGCCTGGGCGCTGTCCCTCAGCTCTTCAGCTCAAGGCTAGCGCTCTACCACTTGAGCCACAGCACCACTTCCAGCTTTTTTTCTTTTTGCTTATGTGGTGCTGAGGAATCGAACCCAGGGCCTCATGCATGCAAGGCAAGTGCTCTACCACTGAGCCACCTTCCCAGCCCCTCTTTTTTTTTTTTTTTTGTCAGTCATGGCACTGTCCCTCAGCTCTTAAGCTCAAAGCGAATGCTCTACTACTTGAGCCACTGTGCCACTTCCAGTTTTATGAGTGGTTTATTGGAGATAAGAGTCTCACAGAAAGCCGGGCACCAGTGGCTTATACCTGTAATTCTAGCTACTCAGGATGCTGAAATCTGAGGAACACAATTCAAAGCCAGCTCGGGCAGAAAAGACCGTGATACTCTTATCTCCAATAAACTACCAGAAAACCAGAAGTGGTGCTGTGGCTCAAGTAGTAGAGTGCTCACTTTGAGCTGAAGAGCTGAGGAGCAGCACCCAGGCCCAGAGTTCAAGCCCCATATGACTGACAAAAAAGAAGAGTATTATACATGAGAAAATAAAAGAAATAAAGTGGAGCAATCCTTTATTTTATACTGTGAGAAACAGATTTCCAGCAAGCCATCTTCCCAGAGGAATACAGAGAACCTGCTCAGGGCCTGATCTCCTCCTGACCCTGGTGGTAAGGTGGAGGAGTATACTTCCCTTCCTCTATTAGCTTAGCCCGCTGCTTCTGGATGAGTTTCAGGCGCTTTATCTGTCAAAAGAAAACAAACAAACAAACATTAAAATAGAAAGAAATGTATTCCAGAAAGGACAAGAGAAACAAGATTGTGGTCTCATCTTTAAACTTTGGAGGAAGGCTTTTCATTCAAGAGAGCCTCTGAAATAAAGTCTGTCTTTTTCTTCTTTTGTATGTGTGACACTTAACTATGCTCTAAGACCTGAAGTCCATCTTTAAAGAACATGAAATCACTTCCCAGGCTTCTTGTTTCTGAAGTTTAGCAATAATTATTTAGCAAACTAGGATAAAGGAGAAAGGAAAAGCCCCTTGCTGGCAATGCAGAGGTTGGGTGCTTAAGAGACTCCTCTTCCAAAGTTTTGTTTTAAACAAGTTAACTTCTGGTATATGTAATTCCTTCTTCTTCTTCTTCTTCTTTTTATGGGGGTGGGGGTGGGGCTTGAACTCTGGGCCTGGGTACTGTCCCTCAGTTCTTTAGCTCAAGGCTAGTGCTCTACCTCTTGAACCACAGCGCCACTTCCGGTTTTCTGAGTGGCTTATTGGAGATAAGAGTTTCAGGGACTTTCCTGCTCAGGCTGGCTTTGAACTGTGATCTTCAGATCTCAGCCTCCTGAGTAGCTAGGATTTCAGGTATGAGCCACCAGTGCCAGGCTATAATTCCTTCTTAAACACTAGTAATTAAAATGTTCTATAGGTTGGGCGCTGGCAACTCATGCCTATAATCCTGGCTACTCAGGAGGCTGAGATCTGAGGACTTAGGTACAAAACCAACCCAGGCAGTCTGAAACTCTAATTCCAATTAACCACAAAAAAGCTGGAAGTGGAGGATGGGAATGTGGCTTAGTGGTAGAGTGCTGAAGCCCTGGGGTTGATTCCTCAGTACCACATAAACAGAAAAAGCAGAAGGTGGTGGTTGGTAGAGCGCTAGCATTGAGCAAAAGAAGTTCAGGGACAGTACTCAGGCCCAGAGTTCAAACCCTAGGACTGGTAAACAAAAAAAAAAAAAAAACACAAAAAAACCCCACAAAAGCTGGAAGTGAAGGTGTGGTTCAAGTTGTACAGTGCCAGCCTTGGGCAAAAAAAAATCAAGCAAGAGCAAGAGGTCCGAGTTCAAGCCCCAGTACTTGCACATACACACACAAAAAATTCTATCTATATATGCATACCTGCATACTTACCTGCCTCCTACCTATATGAAGAAAAGGTATTTACAAGGCAATTAAGAGATATGTTTATGCTGACATCTTTTAGAATTAAAAAATTAAGCTTAGGGGCTGGGAAGGTGGCTCAGTGGTAGAGTGCTTGCCTTGCATGCATGAGGCCCTGGGTTCGATTCCTTAGTACCACATAAGCAGAAAAAGCTGGAAGTGGGGCTGACACTCAAGTGGTAGAGTACTAGCCTTGAGCTGAAGAGCTGAGGGACAGCACCCAGGCCGAGTTCGGGCCCCACGACCGACAAAAAAAAAAAAAAAAAAAAAAGCTTAACTTTTTGCCTGCCAGGCAGCCACACCACCACAAGCTATATAGTTACTCCCAATCCCTTTCAAAGTTCTAGTTACATAATGAAAATAATAGCAACTCATCCAACAGGTATGTTTTAAGAAATAAATACTCTGACTAGCTTCTTTTTTGCTTTGTTTTTATCAGGTGTAGGGCTTGAACTCGAGGCTAGGGTGCTGTCTCTGAGCCTCTCTGTGCTCAAGGATAGAGCTCTACCAATTAAGCCACAGTACCACTTCTAGTTTTTGAGTGGTTAATTGGAGATAAGTGTCTCACAGAGACTTTTCTGCCCAGGCTGGCTTTAAATCATGATTCTCAGATCTCAGCGTCCTATGTAGCTAGGATTATAGGCATGAGCCACTGGTGCCCTGCTAGCTTCTTCATCTATAAGAAAGAATCTAGTCCTTAGACTATCCTTTATAATTGCTTTTATTCATAAACTCACAGAATCAGGAGGTGACTTCAGAATAACTATTTAATTTCCTCAGGTAAGGAAATAAAGATGAACGAGTGGTGATATGTTCAAAGTCACAGAATTAGTGGCAGCAGAAGTGGCACGAGAATCTGCCTCTCCTGACTCCTAGCCCCAGTATTTTTCCTGCCTTTACATAGCCTCTTCTGGCTATAAATATTCCAAGATAAGGTAAAAATCTTGATTGGTGAAATAAATAATAGTTTAGCCATGATGAGAACTAAATATTTGGAAGACGGCCAACTATGACTTACCTCTTGTCCCTCAGTTAGACTAAAAGATGAATTATATAATGATAACTATCACTGCAGAGATCAATATAAAATATTACGTGACACTCCCTTATCCAATTTTAGCTTCACTTTATCTAAATGTAAATAGCAAATGTTATGAGACAAAGACTTAAAAATTTTCGATTCTGGTAACTACTATAAATTTAACTGAAAACCTAGATTGTGTCCTTGAACACCATGAAGTTAGAATAAAAACATTTCTATTTGTTATATCTGAAGCATAGGAACAGGCAAAATGGCAGATTAAACCCAAAGACTTCTTTTTTAAGGAGAATAGGGCCCTACTGAATTCTACTCAATTGTAGAAGAGATGGGTACCATGTTACTAAGATCCTTCTTTGATTAGCTTTTTCTAAAGCATTCTAATAAGCACCTTCTCTCCTTCCCTCCCTCCCTCCCTCCCTCCCTTCCTTCTTTCCTTCCTTCCTTCCCCTGGGGCCTAAACTCTGGGCCTGGGTGCTGTCTCTCAGCTGCTTAACTCAAGGCTAGTGTTTTACCACTTGAGCCACAGCACCATTTCTGGCTTTTTCTGCTTATGTGGTGCTGAGGAATCAAACTCAGGACCTCATGCATGCAAGGCAAGCACTCTACCACTGAGCCACCTTCCCAGTTCCAGCACCTTCATTTTCTTAGAATAATAAACTGAGCTGAGGGCTAGTGGCTCACACCTATAATCCTAGCTACTCAGGAGGGTGAGAATTGTGGCTCAAAGCCACTCAGCGCAGGAAAGCCCATGAGAATCCAATCTATCACCAGAAACGTGGAAGTGGAGCTGTAGCTCAAGTGGCAGTACCAGCCTTGAGTAGAAAAAGCCAAGAGAAGCCGGCACTGGTGGCTCATGTCTATAATCCTAGCTACTCAGGAGACTGAGATCTGAGGATCACGGTTCAAAGCCAGCCCAGGCAGGGCAGGAAATTCTGTGAGGCTCATATCTCCAATAAACCACCAGAAAACCAGAAGTGGTGCTGTGGCTCAATTGGTAGAGCGCTTGCCTTGAGCTGAAGAGTTGAGGGATATCGCCCAGGCCCAGAGTTCAAGCCCTACGACTGACAGGAAAAAAAAAAAAAGTCAAGAGAGCAAGAGGGCCTTAGTTCAAGCACCAGTACTAGCAAACAAACAAACAAACAAACAAAAACTAGATTGTTGTATCATATAATCACTGTAATCAGTCTATAGGGCTTAACCTCTTCTCCAAAGAATGTCTAATGAATGTAAAATATTTTCTTTTTTTTGTCGGTCCTAGGGCCTGAACTCTGGGCCTAGGCACTGTCCTTCAGCTCTTCAGCTCAAGGGTAGAGCTCTACCACTTGAGCCATAATACCACTTCCGGCTTTTTCTGCTTATGTGGTGCTGAGGAATCAAACCCTGGTCCTCATGCATGCAGGCAAGCACTCTACCACTGAGCCACCTTCCCAGCCCATGTAAAATATTTTCATCTACAGATTTTCAAGAACACACACCCAAAGCTAGTTGACTGTTTTTGCCTATGGAAAATATGGACAAACACAACATGCAATTTCGAAGCTGGTGGGTACAGGAGGGTAAAAAGTTACAAAAAAAAAAAAAAAAAAAATCTGGGAAAAGTATGAGGAAAAACACTTGAGAAAAAATAGGTCCTCGGGCTGGGAAGGTGGCTCAGTGGTAGAGCGCTTGCCTTGCATGCATGAGGCCCTGGGTTCGATTCCTCAGCACCACATAAGCAAAAAAGAAAAACCTGGAAGTGGCACTGTGGCTCAAGGGGCAGGGCGCTAGCCTTGAGCTGAAGAGCTGAGAGACAGAGCCCAGCCCAGAGTTCAGGCCCCATGACCGGACCCCCCCCAAAAAAAAAGAAAAAAAAAAAAGGTCCTACTCAGACCTAAAAACACTTAATGTCCTTGTCATGGTACCTAAGTAGCGGTGTCTGACCACAGTTTTACAAATTCACACTGGGCAAGTTACTGTCCAATAACCAACTAAGAACACTTAATAAAAGCCCATCCAAGAGCTTGCGGCTCACACCTATAATCCTAGCGACTAGAGAGCCCGAGATTAGGAGGACAATAGTTCAAAGACAGCCTGGGCAGTAAAGTTCATGAAACACCTTTTCAATGGAGAACTGAATTCAGTGGCACACACTATTGCCCTAGGCACAAGAAGAAAACATAACATAGGCAGAGCCCACTCAGGAGTATACAATGCACTCAGGCAGGAAATAAGACTTACCTCAAAAATAACCAGAACAGAGGCTGGGAATATGGCTTGGTGGTAGAGTGCTTGCTAGCATGAATGAAGCCCTGGGTTTGATTCCTCAGTACCACATAAACAGAAAAAGCTGCAAGTGGCACTGTGGCTCAAGTGATGGAGTAAAAAAAGGCTGGAGTTCAGCAGCAGAGTGAGTACCTGCCTAACAAGCACAGATCCTGAGTTCAAATCCAAGTATTCTCCTCAAAAAGAGTAAACTCAGCTGGATCCTAACTACTCAAGAGACTGAAATCTCAAGATCATGGCTCGAAGCCACCCCAGGCAGGAAAGCCCAGGAGACTCTTCTCTCCAATAGTCTACTCAGAAAAAGCCAGAAGTGGCACTGTTGCTCAAATGGTAGAGCACTAACTTTGAACAAAAGGAAGCTCAGAGATAGTGCCCAGGTCTTGAGTTCAAGCCCCAAGATCAGAAACAAACAAACAAACCACTCAGAGATAGTACCCAGATCCTGAGTTCAGGACTGGCACAAGCATGTGCATGTACGTACACACACACAGACATAGACACACATTAAAAAAAAGAGCTGAGCACCAATGGCTAAGGCCTGTAATTCTAGCTACTCAGGAGGCTGAGATCTGAGGATTGAAGTTCAAAGCCAGCCCAGGTAGGAAAGTCTGTGAGACTCTTTTTTTTTTTTAAATATATTTATTTATTTTTGCTTATGTGATGCTGAGGAATTGAACCCAGGGCCTCAAGCATGCAAGGCAAGCGCTCTACCACTGAGCCACCTTCCCAGCCCCTCTGTAAGACTCTTGTCTCCAATAAACCACCAGAAAACTGTAAACAGCGCTGTGGCTCAAGTGGAAGAACGCTCGCCTTAAGCAGAAGAGCTGAGGGACAGCGCCCAGGCCCAGAGTTCAAGCCCCACCACTGACCAAAAAAAAAAGACAAGGACTTAATTCGGTGCACATCTCCATCACTTCCTCACCGTTTTCAGTCGTAGCAAACATTCATGGAAATCATCAAGTTCTATCTTGCACTCTTTCTGTGCCCGGATATTACCAATTCCATGTGCACATTCTATCCATTCTTTTTCAAAAGCATGGCATCGAGAAGCAATCTTGAAGGGCTGCTCAGCACTCTGGACTGTCAAGTGCCTATCTAGGCTAATGCCCAGCCTTTTCTGCAGGTCAAAGAAAGGCATGTCTGTAACAAAAGATAAACATAAGAACAATGCTACAGAGTGAAATCAAATGAACCATTTCTAAGAACAAAGTAAGATATTTAATTATGATAAGCCTTCTAGAAAGTGATATTCTCTCAATTTTATCTCACCAAACTTTTCACTGATAGCTTTTCTAAGTTTATGGCAATTGAGCAATTCTGTGTTTTCATAAAACTGAAGGAGGGGCTAGGAAGGTAGCTCAGTGGTAGAGTGCTTGCCTCACATACATGAGGCCCTGGGTTCAATTCCTCAATACCACATAAACAGAAAAAGTCAGAAGTGATGCTGTGGCTCAAGTGGTAGAGCACTAGCCTTGACATGAAGAGCCGAGGGACAGCGCCCAGGCCCAGAGTTGAAGCCCCACAACTGACCAAAGAAAACAAAACACAAAACTGAAGGCAAAGAAAATCAGAACTAAAGAATACACAGAAATTCTTTGTATACTGATATGGTACTTTGTGTGTGTGTGAGTGCTAGGACTTGAACTTAGAGCCTCTTGCTCTTGCTGGCCTTTTTCACTCAAGGACGGCCCTTTACCACTTGAGCTACCCCTCTAGCTTTCTACTGGTTAATTGGAGATAATCTCCAAATTTTCCTCCCCTGGCTGGCTTCAAGCTGCCATCCTCAGATCTCAGCCTTATTAGTAGCTAGGACACTTTTGCTGGGCACCAGTGACTTAGGCCTGTAACTTAAGCTACTCAGGAAGTGGAGATCTCAGGATGAGGGTCTGAAGTCAGCTCAAGCAGGAAAGTCCATGACACTTTTAGCTCCAATAAACCCACCCCCAAAAGGCCAGATATAGAGCTGTGGCTCAAGTGGTAGAGCTCCAGCTTTGAATGAAAAAGCCAACAGACTCTTCAACCCCACTACTAGCACAAAAACAAACCCTATGTTTTAACTCAAACAACCTAATTCTTTAAAAAAAAAAAAGACAAGAAAACTGAAAAGCACAAAGAATTTCTTTATATTTTTCTACTCATTCTTTTTCTTTTTCTTTTTTTTGCCAGTCCTGGGGACTCAGGGCCTGAGCACTGTCCCTGAGCTTCTTTTTTGCTCAAGGGGAGCACTCTACCACTTGAGCTGTAGCACCACTTGTGGCTTTTTCTGTTTATGTAGTACTGAAGAATCAAACCCAGGGCTTCATGCATGATAGGCAAGCACTCTACCACTGAGCCACATTCATAGCCCTTTCTACTCATTCTTTCCTTATTAACTTCGGTGACTCTTCTCTTGAGAAGCACCTCAAATCTGAGGTCTTTCCTCTATGTTCCCACAACACTCTCAACTTGTATCATGGTATATGGCACATCACTGAAATGGACTATTTTAATTGTATGGTTCCCATATTGGGTAATGACTGCTTTGAAGCAGGGACCAAGCAGAGGCTCAGCAACTGCTAAAAAGACAAAACAACAGCAACAACAAAAAAAACTTTAAATGTTGAACAACAAAGAAATAGATAATTGATTCTGGTGCTCAGTAGAATCTGGCAGATACTGGGGGAAAAAAGAATAAGATACATGATAAATACATAGTAATGTTAAGATAAAAGGTGGGGAGTATGAGAGAAGGGAAGAAAAAAGAAGAGAGAGCAGAGACAGGCTACAAGAATCCCAAAAATGGTGGTGGTGGGGGGATTGGGAGAGAAAAAAACTGGGCGAAAATGAGGGAGGGGGGGTGACACTGTTAAAAAAAAAAAAAAAAAAGGACTCACTACCCCAGTTATGTAACTGTAGTCTCTCTGTACATCGCCTTTACAATAAAAATTTAAATTAAAAAAATTGGGAGTTGAGCCAGGCATTGGTGTCTCATGCCTGTAATCTTAGCTACTCAAGAGGCTGAGATCTGAGGATCATGGTTCAAAGCCAGCCTAGGCAAGAAAGTCCGTGAGAATATTTTCTCCAATAAACCACCAAAAAACTGGAAGTGGCACTGTGACTCAAGTAGTAGAGCGCTAGCTTTGAGCTGAAGAACTGAGGGACAGTGCCCAGGCCCAGAGTTCAAGCCCCACGACCAACAACATCAACAAAAAAGGAGTTGGAAATGGTGGCGCACAACAGGACCGCGTGGGCAGCCTCCTGGGCAGTTAGTGACACCTTCCTTCAGAAACAAAATATAAATAAATAGGGCTGGTGGCATGATTTGAAATCAAGTCCTGTGTTCAACAGAATTGTGGGGAGGGGGGGCGCCAAAAATACAACATACACAAAACAACATAATTGTGTGTGCATTGCAGATTTGCTGGTGAATTTTTTTTTTTTTTGGTCTGTCATGGGGCACTGGCTCTGAGCTTTTGCTCAACGCCACTTCTGGGTTTTTCTGTTTATGTGGTACTGAGGAATCAAACCTAGGGCTTCATGCATGCTAGGCAAGCACTCTACCACTAAGCCACATTCCCAGCCTGGTAAATTTTATTTCTAAAAATAGAGGCCTACAATAGACACATAAAGAAATGCTCAACTTCTCTAGCCATAAAAGAAATGCAAATCAAAACAACATTGAGATCCCACTTCACCCCAGTTAGAATGGCTATAATCAAGAAATTGCGGGATATGGGATGGGATGGAAAGGGGAAACAAAGGAGGAGGCAACAATGCTTGACAAGAAATGTACTCGTTATCTTTCCCATGTAATTGTAACCCCTCTTTACAGTATTTTCACACACACAAAAAAATATATATATATATTGGGGCTGGGAAGGTGGCTCAGTGGTAGAGCGCTTGCCTTGCATGCCTGAGGCCCTGGGTTCGATTCCTCAGCACCACATAAGCAAAAAGAAAAAAGCCAGAAGTGGTGCTGTGGCTCAAGTGGTAGAGCGCTAACCTTGAGCTGAAGAGCTGAGGGACAGCGCCCAGGCCCAGAGTTCAGGCCCCATGACTGGACCCAAAAACAAAACAAAACAAAACAAAAAAATATATATAAAAGAATTGTATAGGGCTGGGAAGGTGGCTCAGTGGTAGAGTGCTTGCCTTGCATGAATGAGGCCCTGGGTTCGATTCCTCAGCACCACATAAGCAGAAGAAAAAAAAAAAGCTGTTAGAAAATGTGGTATATATACAATGGAATTCTATACCTCCATCAGAAAGAATGACATTGTCCCAATTGTTAGGAAATGGAAAGACCTGGAAAAAATTATATTAAGTGAAGCAAGCCAGGCCCAAAGAAACATAGGTCCCATGGTTTCCCTTATTTGCAATAACTAGTATATATCTAGGACAAGCAGAAAAGGTCCTAGAAAAGATCAAAAGCTATGTACATTGACCATATAAGATGATGTTAAGCAAAATGAGATGTCTTGGGAGACAGAGACACAAGTGGTTTTTTCTTTCTTGCTATTTTTTTAATGTACTTATATTGTACTATGTGATTTTTTTTTGTTTCTTTGGTATGTTCCTCTCCACGGTATAACCCCTGTTTTCACTGTATTTGATTGCAGTGCTCTGCATCTTGTATATACACTTTTCTAATTGGGGGAGAGGAAGGGAAAAAACAAAATGCTTAAATAGGGATACACGTTGACCCATTTTAACAAAGAGATGTACAAGACACTATGTCGAAAACGAACTTTGTAACTTTGGAGGGGGGGGGGTCGGGAGGGAAAGGATGGTAGGGGAAAAACAAATAGGAGGTAACAATGCTCTAAGAAATGTACTCATTACCTTACTGATGTAACTGTAACCCCTCCATACAGTATTTTCACAATAACAAACGTATTTTAAAAAATAGAGGCCTAGAAGTTGGGCACTGGTGGCTCACGCCTGTAATCCTAGCTACTCAGGAGGCTGAGATCTGAGGATCACGGTTCAAAGCCAGCCCGGGAAGGAAAGGTTGAGAGACTCTTATCTCTAATAAACCATTCAGAAAACTGGAAGTGGTGCTGTGGCTCAAGTGGTAGAGCGCTATCCTTGAGCTGAAGAGCTGAGGGTCAGCGCCCAACCCCAGAGTTCAAACCCCACGGACAAAAAAGAAAAGAAAAAAGTTAAGAAAAAGAAAAAGATAGAGGCCTACTCAGAATCCACTGGAAGGAGCCGGAGCGGGTGACAGCTGTGTGGAGAAGGAAGAAGCTCCCACGAGACGAGACTCCTTTCTCCGAAAAGGGCTAATGGCATGCCAAGAGAAGCCCGGCGACGAGCTTCCCAAAATGGTGCCACCTGAGTTACGGACACCGCGGCCTCACAGGGCACGGAGCACACGGGACGAAGCTCGAGGGGAAGAGCGGACAGAAACCGCGCACGGCACGGACAGTGCGCGCCCGGATGAGAACCTCAGATCCCAGGTCAGCAAAGAGAAGCCAAAGCATCGACCCCGCAGAGGGGAGGGCGGCGCCGGGGAGCGCGGCGCCGGGGAGGGCAGCGCGGCGCCGGGGAGCGCGGCGCCGGGGAGGGCGACGCCGGGGAGCGCGGCGCCGGGGAGGGCGGCGCCGGGGAGCGCGGCGCCGGGGAGGGCGGCGCCGGGGAGCGCGGCGCCGGGGAGGGCAGCGCGGCGCCGGGGAGCGCGGCGCCGGGGAGCGCGGCGCCGGGGAGCGCGGCGCCGGGGAGCGCGGCGCCGGGGAGCGCGGCGCCGGGGAGCGCGGCGCCGGGGAGCGCGGCGCCGGGGAGCGCGGCGCCGGGGAGCGCGGCGCGGCGCCTTCTCCAGACTCGGCGTCACTCCGGGGACTCAAGGGGCCTAGGAAAGCCGAGCACGACCGAAGCTCTGTCAGGAGAAAACTTGTCAATAAATTACAAAAGCAAAGCAACCCCAACAAAAACCTAAGAACTTCACATGGAAAGGCCCTAAGAACCGCGCACCGCGAAGACACGAAACCGACCCTACCGTCCGCTGCAGTGCCCTTGTCTTCTTCCGGGACGCAGATGAAGAACGACTGGCCCGGCGACGCAGCCGCCTGCCGCAAAGCACGCCCGCAGCGCGACGTCTGCAGGGCGACACTGGGAGCCGCGCCCCTGCCGTGGAAACCAACCCCACCTCTCTGCGCCTGCGCACCTCTCTCTTTGTCCTCAGGGGATAGTCACAGGTCTTTGACCTCTAGGAAGCCTAATCTTCCACGACTGTCTTGAATCCCTTTGTATCCGATTCTCTGCTGCGTGTGCTTGAGAGTAAACATCAGTGTGAGTAATAACGATACGCTGGAATGTGGGAAGAAAATAGAATATACATGTATTTTTATCTAGAGCTTTATAAATCATATATATAGTATATGTATATATGTATATAATATACATACATGTATTTATGTATATTGGTGCTGGTTTGGGGGCTTGAACTCAGGGCCTGGGGCTGTCCCTGAGCTTTTTTGCTCAAAGCTAGCCTTGTACCACTTAAGCCACAGATCCACTTCCAGCTTTTGCATGGTTAATTGGAGATGAGAATCTTAGATTTTCTTGCCTGGGCTGGCTTTGAACTGCGATCCTCAGATCTCAGCTTCCTGAGTAGCTAGGATTAGAGGCGTGAACCACTGGCACCTGTCTCCCAAGCTCTGCTATGCATTCCGGCCTGGCCTGAATGATTCTATACACCATCACATTTCTCTCCATAAATGGGTTAATTGCCTCCAAAGCCAAGGATCACTCATTCTGGAGATCATTCCTAAGATCTACAACTCTCTCCAGGGCCCACTCAAGTAGTTTTATTAGTACTCAATGCATGTTCAGTACTGGTGGTATATGGGGTGTATGGAATTGGTAAATCACGGCTCTTGCCCAGAAAGTACTAGTGATAAAGTATTATCATCACCCTTCTCTGGTTCTCCTTCCTCCCTTATCCTTTTACCCCCTTCTTTTTCTTCTCCTCATCCTCCTTTTTGTTTTCTGCAGTGCTGGGGATGGAACCCTGGGTCTCATATACAAGGCAAATACTCCTATCACCACGCGATACCCCTGGCATCCCCTGATACCTTGGATTTTAGTGCTACATATTCCAGATCACTTAACACAACCTTGGCATTGTGTATCAAATATTCTTTCGACGTTTCCAGCTCTTCAATTTTTATTGCATGACAAGTCACCCTTAAATGCAAACTTCATTGTATTACTCCTCAGAAGTACCATACATGCTCATGTGACTAATTCTTTTTTTTTGGGGGGGTGGTCCATTCGTGGGGCCTGAACTCTGGGCCTGGGCGCTGTCCCTCAGCTCTTCAGCTCAATGCTAGCACTCTACCACTTGAGCCACAGCACCACTTCCATTTTTTTTCTTTTTTGCTTATGTGGTGTTGAGGAATCGAACCCAGGACCTCATGCATACAAGGCAAGCACTCTACAACTGAGCCACCTTCCCAGCCCCGTGTGACTAATTCTTTAAACCTAATGTTCACGTCTTTACCCCAAAGATGACTGAATGTGAACTAAAGATCTTCCTGTGGTATCATGCCTGGTAATAAGTTTCAAAAAGTAAAAGAAGCCGGGCACCGGTGGCTCACGCCTGTAATCCTAGCTACTCAGGGGGCTGAGATCTGAGGATCTCGTTCAAAGCCAGCCCTGCAGGAAAGTCCATGAGACCTTTTTTTTTTTTTTTGGGTCCGGTCATGGGGCCTGAACTCTGGGCCTGGGCGTTGTCCCTCAGCTCTTCAGCTCAAGTCTAGCGCTCTACCACTTGAGCCATAGCGCCACTTCTGGCTTTTTTTCTTTTTGCTTATGTGGTGCTAAGGAATTGAACCCAGGGCCTCAGGCATGTGCTCTACCACTGAGCCACCTTCCCAGGCCCTCCATGAGACTTTTATCTCCAATAAAGCACTAGAAAACTGGAAGTGGCGCTGTGGGCTCAAGTGATAGAGCACTCTTCTTGAGCTGAAGAGCGCAGGAACAACGCCCAGGCTCAGAGTTCAAGCCCCAGGACAACACACACACACACACACACACACACACACACACACACACACACACACACACACACACACACACACACACACACACACACACACACACACACACACACACACACACACACACACACACACACAAAGTAAAAGGAGGGGCTGGGAAGATGGCTCAGTGGTAGAGCGCTTGCCTTGCATGCCTGAGGCCCTGGGTTCGATTCCTCAGCACCACGTAAGCAAAAAGAAAAAAAGCCGGAAGTGGCGCTGTGGCTCAAGTGGTAGAGCGCTAGCCTTGAGCTGAAGAGCTGAGGGACAGCGCCCAGGCCCAGAGTTCAGGCCCCACGACCGGACTCAAAAAAAAAAAAAAGTAAAAGGAATATCCAGCATGCCTTAGGGTACCTGTCTAGCATGCATGAAGTGCTGGGTTCAATTCCTCAGTACCACATAAATAGAAAAAGCCGGAAGTGGTGCTGTGGCTCAAGTAGTAGAGCGCCTTGAGCACAGAGAGGCTCAAGGATAGTGTCCAGGCCATGAGTTCAAGCCCCAGGACTGACAAACAAACAAAGAAAAAAAGAAATATTATGCATGAAGAGCACAAAGTTGTTGGGTGTCAGTGGCTTATGCCTTAACCCTAGCTCCTCAGGAGGCCGAGGAGTGGATCTGAGGATAGTGGTTTGAAGTCACATTGGGTAGGAAAGCCAGAAGTGGATCTGTGACTTAAGTGATAAGAGTGCTAAACACTGAGCAAAAACAAAGCTCAGAGGCTAGGCTCCAGTGGCTTGGCCGGGCACTGGTGGCTCACACCTGTATTCTTAGCTACTCAGGAAGATGAGATCTGAGGATCATGTTCAAAGCCAGCCCAGGCAGGAAAGTCCAGAAAAACGGAAGTTACTCTGTGGCTCAAGTGGTAGAACACTAGCCTTGAGCTGAAGAGCTCAGGGACAGTGCCCAAGCCCTGTTCAAGTTCCAGAACCCAGCAAAAAAAAAAAAGAGTACAAAGTTGTGCAATTCAACTGCTAAGAGAGCTCACTAAAAGGAAATATCAAATAAAACACATGACAAATGACAACTGATAATTGGCCTGTTTGAGAAACAGAACTACTACTAGAAAATGGACAAACTGAAAACTCTGTATGCTTTATCCAAAGGACTCAGGAGCTACTCAGCTCCAGCTCCCAATTGTTTTTTTATTTTTTATTTTTTGGGTCCGGTCATGAGGCCTGAACTCTGGGCCTGGGCGCTATCCCTCAGCTCTTCAGCTCAAGGCTAGCGCTCTACCACTTGAGTCACAGCGCCACTCCGGCTTTTTTCTTTTTGCTTATGTGGTGCTGAGGAATCGAACCCAGGGCCTTTGGCATGCAAGGCATGGGGTCAGCGCGGTCCTCCATAGGACAGCAGGAGGTCACGTCTCTTTTTTTACACCAAGGTTGAAAAACTACAACTCCCAGAACCCCATGCGGAAAGCTGGCCGACACCGTTGCTATGGTACCCGAGGACTTCTGAGACTCTCACACTCCGGGTGGCCGTGGCGGTAGCGAGAATGTAACCCTAGCCGAGAAGGCCTGGGCTGTCTCCCCCACGTGCCCTCCTTAGCTGCTTCGCTCCCTTGCTCTGCGTGTCCTCAGCTGGAAATCAAAGAGAATGAGAGGAACAAGCCTGAGCCTTCATCGCCTCCCATGTTGCCGTGGAACCTCGGAACACAGCGAGGAGTTCGTTCGTGGCTGCTCCCCACGTGGCCTTGCTCAGTCTCCAGTGGGACTTGATGGGGCTCCACGTGCGGGCCAAGGACCCCTCGTTCCACCCCCTGAACAAAGCCCAGCTGTTGAGTGATCACCCGCGGCTGTTTGCAGGCAGAGCCGTCCCTGCAGGGTTTCCCCAAGTTCATATACCTCGCAGTCAACACAGATAACCCGTCTATAACTGGACACAATGGGAACTTTATTTAGGTCTGTATCTGATGCCGCTGTGCCAGATTTGAATAACTGGGTAGCCTGTGGACCGCCCCTCCCTCACCAGGCAGCCATGCAGGCCAGTCCTGGGGCTTGACCTCAGGACCTGGGCACTGTCCCTGAGCTTCTTTTGCTCAAGGCTAGCACCCTACCACTTGAGCCACAGCGCCACTTCCGGCTATTTTTCTGTTTATGTGGTACTGAGGAGTCAAACCCAGGACTTCATGCATGCTAGGCAAGCACTCTACCACTAAGCCACATTCCCTGCCCAAGCAATGAAAATTTAAAGTATATGTGTTTCACTGGAATAGAATGGAAACAAGTGCCCATCTAAGCTTAAGAAGAACGTGCTATTTCGGGGATGGAGGAAACATTGAATTGAATAAATAAAACATCACTGAACAGGGAAAACTGCCAAGCTCATAACAAGGGATAAGGAAGTCAAACATTCTGTCACTAGCACTTCATGGAGGTGCCTTGACTTTAATTAGGCTTCCCAAATGGTATGATTACATGACAAAACACACTGGGACAAGGTCAAAGGGGCAATTCCCTACACCTTACATACTCATCATGGTAAGTTAATATACCGTGGAGCATTTTATAAACCAATATAGCTTTATTAGTGAGTCAGCATTCCTGAGATCAGAGTGATTAAATGATAAAGGAGGGGCTGGGAAGGTGGCTCAGTGGTAGAGCGCTTGTCTTGCATGCATGAGGCTCTGGGTTCGATTCCTCAGCCCCACATAAGGAAAAAAATCCGGAAGTAGCCCACGACCGGACTAAAAAAAAAAAAATGATAAAGGAAACCTACTAGGGAAGTGGAGCAGCCTAAGAAATACCAGCTGCCACAAGCACAGAATACATCAGAGAGGTTTTACTACACTTATGTCCACTAAACTGAGCTTCTCTAGGGCAATGACCAACATGCTTAGCTTGGTCTGCCAAGAGTAGACCTCTCTAAAGAGCGTTTAAAATGATCTGAAAAGCCTGATGCCAGTGACTCACGCCTGTAATCCTAGCTACTCAGGAGACTGAGATCTGAGGATCATGGTTCAAAGCTAGCCTGGGCAGGAAAGTCCATGAGACTCTTATCTCCAATTAACTACCAGAAAACCAGAAGTGGCACTGTGGCTCAAGTGGTAGAACACTTACCTTGAGCTGAAGAGCTGAGGGACAGCACCCAAGCCCAAAGTTTAAGACCCTTGACAGACGACAAAAAAAAAAAAAAAAAAATCCCAAAGTAGTTTTTAAGGTAGTACAATGAACAAAGACCAGCCACATTTTTTTTTTGGGGGGGGGGGGGGGGTCCAGTCATGGGGCCTGAACTCTGGGCCTGGAGGCTGTCCCTCAGCTCTTCAGCTCAAGGCTAGCGCTCTACCACTTGAGCCACAGCGCCACTTCCGGCTTTTTTTCTTTTTGCTTATGTGGTGCTAAGGAATAGAACCCAGGGCCTCAGGCATGCAAGGCAAGCGCTCTACCACTGAGCCACCTTCCCAGCCCCGGCCCCATATTTTTTGCGTGCCAGCACTGGGGTTTGAATGAACTCAGGACCTCATGCTCTTGGTCACAGCTAACACTTGAGCCAGCCTCCAGTGTTATAATCTAATTCAGGCACCTAGCTACTATTCAGCATTGCCATTTTATTCTCACATTCAAATCTTGGATGTTACAAATTGTTTACTAGTTTTCCCATCTTGTCTCACAAGAATTTTAAGCACACAAAGCAGGGACCTCATCTGCTTTGTTCAGTGATTTCTTTTTATGTTGTGGCTTGAACTCAGAGCCTGGGTGTTGTCCCTTACTGATTTCACTCAAGGCAGGCACTCATCCATTTAAGCCACAGCTCTACTTCTGGATTTTTGGTGGCTAATTGGAGAGGAGTCTCAAGCACTTTCCTGTCCAGGCTGGCTTTGAACTATGATCCCCAGATTTCAGCCTCCTTAGTAGCTAGGATTATAGGCGTGAGCCACCAGCACCAGGAAGTTACGTTATACATGTTCAAGTAGGAGTTCCCACAGAACTTTAATTCATTGACTTTTGTACGTAGACAGCATATAACATGTAATAAAGAGATCCACTGAAAGTGAACAGTGAATTGATTCATCTACTGTTTCCTTATTAAGACTTAACTGGTGGGGCTGGGAAGGTGGCTCAGTGATAAGAGTGTTTGCCTTGCATGCATGAGGCCCTGGGTTCGATTCCTCAGCACCACATAAGCAGAAAAAGCCAGAAGTGGCACTATGGCTCAAGGGGCAGAGTCCTAGCCTTGAGCTGAAGAGCTCAGGGACAGTGCCCAAGCCCTGTTCAAGTTCCAGAACCCAGCAAAAAAAAAAAAAAAAAGACTTAACTGGTGATACACCTGCCTCAGCTATCACACCTAACTTGAGTTTTTGAGATTTGATGTTGACGGGCAGGGGGAGGGGAATACTGTAAAGTTGAAAATAACTATCTTCAGATCTAATGAAGTCCATTATAAAGAAATCTGCTAGCAGGGTGCCAGTGGCCCACACTTGTAATCCTAGCTACTTAGGAGGCTGAATAGTTCAAAGCTAGTCCGGGCAGGAAAGTGAGACTCACATTTCCAATTAACCACCATAAACCCAGAAATGACACTGAAGCTCAAAGTGGTAGAGAGTTAGTTTTGAGCAAAAGAGTTTAGGACAGCGTCCAGGCCACAAATTGGAGCCCCATGATCAACAAAAGGCCCCATTTTACAGGTTCACAGTAACAAATTATCAACATAGCTGCGATAAAAACTTCAAAGCTACACACATCTAAAGACCATTCCTTTAACAGTAATACTAGTCCACCAACCCTTCATATTAGGCAGATAAAATCACATACCACGTAAGATTTGCCCAACTTCTTTTTCTTGCTGGTCCTGGGGCTTGAACTCAAGGTCTGGGTAACTGTCACAGAGCTTTTTCTCAAGGCTATCTCCACTTCTGACTTTTTCTGGTAGTTTATTGGAGATGAGTCTCATAGACTTTACTGCCTGGGCTGGCTTCGACCAGCAATCCTTAGATTTCAGCCTCCTGAGTAGCTAAGATTACAAGAGTAAGCTAGCAACAAGTTCTTTTATTTACCTGTTCGTTTTTTTTTTTTCCTGGTTGGTCATGGGGCTTGAACTCTGGGCCTAGGCACTGTCCCTGAGCAGCTAGGATTGCAGACATGAAGCACCAGCTCCTAGCCTACTTACCTGTTTTTGTGGGGAGGTAGGTTATCAGAAAACATAGGCACTTTCACTGTAGGTATCAACTACTTAGCTATACCCCGTAATCTAATTCTTGAAATCATTACTGCCTCAGGAGCTTTGAACTTCCCTTTTGTCCTCTGACCCAGGCATAAACAACTTTATTCCTTTTATACTTAAGATAGTTGAGTGTCAGTGGCTGACACTTGTAATCCTAGCTACTCAGGAGGCCAAGATCTGAAGTTCCTGGTTCAAAGCCAACCCAGGCAGCAAACTACATGAGACTCTAATCTCCAATAAACTACCCAAAAAAGCTGGAAGTGGAACTGTGGCTTAAATGGTAGAGTACTCACCTTGAGCAAAGCAGCTTGGGGACAGTGCCCAGGCCAAGAGTTCAAAGTTCAAGCCCCAGAATTGGCAAAAAAAAAAAAAAAAAAAAAAAAAGGGTGCCGGTGGCTCAAGCCTGTAATCCTAGCTACTCACAAGGATCGCAGTTCAACGCCAGCCCGGGCAGGAAAAGTCCGTGAAATTCTTATCTCCAATAAACCACCAGAAAACCGGAGTGGCGCTGTGACTCAAGTGGTAAAACGCTTGCCTTGAGCTGAAGAGCTTGAGGGACAGTGCCCAGGGTCTAGAGTTCAAGCTCCAAGACTGACAAAAAGAAAAGAAAAATACTGAAAAAAGGTTAGCAACTCGAACTTAAATAGTTTTTTTTTTTTGGTCAGTTGTAGGTTTTGAACTCTGGACCTGATTCCTGAGCTCTTCAGCTCAAGGCTAGTGCCCTATCACTTGAACCACAGCACCACTTCCGGTTTTCTGGTGGTTTATTGGAGATAAGAGTCTCACAGACTTTCGTGCTTGGCTGGCTTTGAACTGCAATCTTCAGATCTCAGCCTCCTGAATAGCTAGGATTACAGGCATGAGCCACCAGTGTCAGCCAGAGAAGCTTTTTAACTATCTCACTAGGCAAAACTATCTCAAGGCTAGGCCCAGTCCATCATTATAGGGTTTTTGTTGTTGTTTCTAACAGGTTTTCTTCTTCCTTCTGCAGAATTCTCCACAGGACAAAAGACTTCCTTACCTGAGAAGTGCCCTTATCATAAAAGCCTAGAAATTAAGATTGAGGAAAATAATTATTTTGCTAGTCTGATACCTACTACGTACCAGGTCTCCCATTTTCCAGCTTTTCTCTGGATTGTAAATAGTAAATAAATGTATAGTTTATACGTGATGTCCAAATCTAGCCAGTGTTATTTTACCCTGTGGCCTCAGGAGGCAACCTTTTCATAGTGCAACAAACCAACAATATTTCATATATAAAGCAAGAGGGTGGCATGACAGAAGGTTTAATTTTTTCTTAAAAGAAACCCACTATAGCCAAGTATAGAGGTTATGTAGCTATAAATCCCAGCTATGATAGGCATAACTAGGAGGATCACCATCTGAGGCTAGTCCCAAATAAAACTCTAGACCCTATCTGAAAGCTCACTAAAGCAAAGTAAAAAGAAAAAAAGGGCTGGAGGCATGGCTCAAACAGTAAAATACCTGTCAAGCAAGCATGAAGTCCTGAGTTCAAACTCTAGTACCACTAAAAAGACAAAAAAAGTTTGAGCCAGAGGCTCATGCCTATAATTCTAGTTACTCAAGACCTGAACAGGGTTCAAAGATACCCTACCAACAAAGTTTGGGAAACTCCATCTCCACAATAATCATCAAAAAACCTGGGCTGGAGACATGACTCAAATGGCAGCACACCAGCCAATCAATCTGAATCCCTGACTTAAAACACTGGTTATCAGAAAAAAGTGCAATAAATAAATAATAAATGAACAACCCAAAGAAACCAGAGTTTACTTCTCAACAGTAATGGGGGTTGATACCTACAATAGAAAGTAATGTATAGCCAAGTCTTCAATGAAGACTTTTTTTTTCTTGCCAGTCCTGGGGCTTGAACTCAGGGCCTGAGCACTGTCCTTGAGCTTTTTTTTCCCCTTAAGGCTAGCGATCTACTACTTAAGCCACAGTGCCACTTCTGGCTATTTCTGTTTATGTAGTATGGAGGAACTGAACCCAGGGCTTCATGCATGCTGGCAAGCACTCCACCACTAAGCCACATTCCCAACCCTGCTTCAAGACTCTTTTTTTGGCCATGGGGCTTGAACTCTAGGCCTGGGCCCTGTCCCTGAGCTCTTCAACTCAAGGTAGCACTCTACCACTTGAGCCACAGTACCACTTCAGGTTTTCTGCTGGTTAATTGGAGAAGAGTCTCATGGATTTTCCTGCCCTGGTTGGCTTTAAACTGAGATTCTCAGATCTCAGCTTCCTGAGTAGCTAGGATTACAGGCATGAGCCTTCAAGACTTTTAAAGGGCCCATGAGATGCCCATCTTGAATCCTCTCCTGTCATTGTTCTGGCGTGACTATTTCTACTAGAGCCTATAGTGTTATAGCTACTGCTATATACCTCTTCCAGGAACAAGTAACTACCCTAGGGGGAAAAATGCTCTTCAAACATGAAGTAAAATCATTGCTTTAATTATTAAAAATTAATGTTGGCGCCAGGTGCTGGTGGCTCACGCCTGTAATCATAACTACTCAGAAGGCTGAGATCTGAGTATCACAGTTCAAAGCCAGCCCAGGCAAGAAAGTCTATGAGACTCTTATCTCCAATAAGCCACCAGAAAACCGGAAGGGGCTCTGTGGCTCAAGCGGTAGAGTGCTCACCTTGAGCTGAAGAGCTCAAGACCCACAACTGACAAAAAAAAAAAATTAATGTTGGCCTTTTGAAAAAAACCTAAATTTTCAATGCAATGTTGAACTGGTTGAATGCAATAAAGAAAATAGTTATAGCAGCTTCACTTAAGTTATCTGAATAAACATTATCACAGTATTAAGAAAGCAAGGTAAACAAATAGCTTAAGTATTTTATTTGTTTGCAACTAAGCTTGTTAACACTATATAATGAAAATGTACAAAGAATAATGTTGCAGTTTTTGGTTAGATTTAAGTCAAAGACATTCATCAATAAGGAATCTTTGAATGTGAACATCCCAGAAATTTCTCTAAGCCATCTGATCAGAACAACTGTCTCTGAATATTACCTTACTTTGGAAGGTATTGGCATACATTTGAATTAAAACTCAAGAATTTTTTTTCAAAATAAGCCGTAATTTTAAAAAAACTATTCTATATTCAAACTAAAACAATTTTAATAGAACTTTCCTTTCCAGAAACAATAGCAAAGGAAACAAGGCATTTTGTAAAATGTGGTCCTGAACAAGTCACAGTAAAAAATAAATGCATACTTAACTTCCACCTCCTCAAAACAGAGGCTACTTTCTGTTCCATAGCCTTGGAAACAAGGTGAAGAACAGTCTATAAGCAACTTCAGGCAGGGGGTTGCCAAAACAAAGCTCAAGCAGTTGAATATGGACACCTCAGAAGTTTGGAAGAACCTGACGCAAGGATCCAAATTCTATTTTTAATAACTGAAAGGTGAAGTGGCTTGTCCCAAGTAGCAGTGTTGCCAAGGGCCTGGCCCAGCCCAGTGCTCACCTATGTTATGTTCCCGAGTAAACTCTGATGCTCCTGCTCCAGGGGAGACCTTATCTCTGTAGAGGTTCAGTGTCCAGGGAGCTCTTTTGTGAATGAGGTGAGCACAGACTCCACAGGGTATTTTAAGGCTTGGAGTCAAAGTATTTTTCTAACAAGGCTAGCCAGAGTCCATGTGTCCATGGCCTGTCTCCAGTTTGTTCTAATTTCTCACCACGAACTTGTAGATCTAGGACCGAAGACCTTCGCTATATCATCATAATCACATCTAATGTCCACACTAACTTAGGATTCATATTCTGTGCCTGGAAACAGTCCCTGTTTTTAACAATAATACCTACACATAAAACAATCCACTGTTACAACTTATATGGTCACAAAACATTAATGCTCTTTTGTAGACCAAGCAAATGTTTTTAACCATAATTGTCGTGCATCAAATTCACAGCCAGAATCCCCAAGATCAAAAAAAAAAAAAAAAATCTGCACAATACAAATAATAACTTAAAGCACACATACACACATACACACACTCTCACACACACTCCTTACAGAACTGTGCTTGGGGAAACTCCATTTGTTGACTGCCACTGAAGGCATATTTTGCTAAACTGCTGCTCCAGGTATTTTTGTTTGTAAAATCTATCACAGTAGGGCACAGCTGTTTATTGGATGAGCAGAAAAGAAAGATATGCTTGTGGCAACCAGAAAGTTTTAAGGTCTTTCAAGTTGTATAAAATGGACCTGCAGAAACATTGAAGTGTTCTCAGGATGCAAAGTTGGAGCTGAAATGTGATATCAAACCAGTTGCAAAAAGTGTACAGCAGCCATCTCTTGAGGTCAAACCTGGTACCCAGATATGCAAAAGAGCTTCAGGATACATCTGCAAACAAGAGGACAAGACCACTGAAATATGAAGTGTCATGACTCTCTTTATATTCACTAATAGTAAATGTGATAAACAGCATGAGTCACCAACTAAAAGGCACTAAACTTCAAGAATTTAAGAAACTTGGCTCAAGGTTAGACTAAAACTATTTATAATTGACATTTTGAGTAACTTATAGTTTCAGAATGATTAGAATTAAGGAATTCTGCCAACATACTTAACAAGCTAGTTTAAGGAATCAGCTTCACAGAACTGAACAGTAACTGGAACCATCTTTCTGGAGAAGAGGGTTCAAATACTGGCAGAACCACTGATGATAACACTTTCTGCAAATAACTTATCTAAGCACTAGCCTTACATACAAAATGGGAGTAGTTCCTTTCTCACATGGTTACACTATAAGAAAATAGATTTGGTGAAGACTTAAAAAGGCTTACTAGGGCTGTGAATATAGCTTAGTGGTAGAGTGCTTGCCTCGAAAGCATGAGGCCCTGGGTTTGATTCCTCAGAACCACATAAGCAGAAAAAGCTGGAAGTGGCGCTGTGGCTCAAGTGGTACAGTGCTAGCCTTGAGCTGAAGAGCTGAGGGACAGTGCCCAGGCCCACGACCAACAAAAGACAAAACAAAACAAAAAAACCAAATAGTAGTGCTTGTGGACACTTAAGTACTCTTAGGTATTATTTTACCTCATAGGGGATTTTTGCTACCAGGAGACAAGATATTCCATGTGAAAATCTTATTCTTAGAACTTAAAACATTTCAAAGAAAAACAGCATACTCACAGCTTGTTGGCCTTGTCCCATATCGCCGCATAATCTGATCATGTGTGAATTTCACAAATGACTCATATTGTTCTGTGATAGGAAAAAGGGGGGAAAAAATCAAAGCAAATATATACTAAGTTGGGCACTCCTAGCTACTCAGGAGGCTGAGATCTGAGGATCAAGGTTTGAATCCAAATCAGGCAGATAGATCCCAGGGAATCTTTTTTTTTTTGGTCAGTCACAGGGCTTGAACTCTGGGCCTGGGCACTGTCCCTCAGCTCTTCAGCTCAAGGATAGCACTCTACCACTTGATCCACAGCGCCACTTCCAGTTTTCTGGAGATCAGTTTCATGGACTTTCCTGCCCAGGCTAGCTTTGAACTGTGATCCTCAGATCTCAGCCTCCCGAGTAGCTAGGATTACAGGACTAAGTCACTAGCACTCAGACCAGAGAATCTTTAACCAGCAAAAAGCTGGAATGGGGCTGTGGCTCAAATGATAGAACACCAGCCTTGAAGGAAGAAAGCTAAGCGACAACACCCAGGCCTTGAGTTCAAGCCCCAGTATTGGCTGCACACACACAAAAGTATGTACTTATCTCCAAGCCTCATTCTTCTAGCAGTTTTCCAAGAATCAAAGTGTCAAGGATGACATCTATCTTCCTACTTTTTCTCTATCCTACCCTCTCAAATATTCCTCAGACATGCCACTGAGATTTGCTGCTTTTAGATCCAAATCTCTGACTCCTAGATTTGTTGTTCACTGATTATCTATATCCTAGCTACTCAGGAGGCTGAGATCTGAGGATTGAGGTTCAAAGCCAACACAGGCAGAAAAGTCAGTGAGACTCTTATCTTCACTTAACCAGCAAAAAGCTGGAAGTTCAGCCACGTGCAGATGGCTCATGCCTGTAATCCTAGCTACTCAGGAGATCTGAGGATCATGGTTCAAAGCCAGCCCAAGCAGGAAAGTCTGTGAGACTCTTATCTCCAATAAACCACCAGAAAACTGGAAGTGGTGCTGTGGCTCAAGTAGAGAGCTGGCCTTGAGCTGAAGAGCTGCAGACTTCAACTGCCATGACTGACAAAAAAGAATAATAAAAAAAAAAAGCTGGCCGGGCGCTGGTGGCTCACGCCTGTAATCCTAGCTACTCAGGAGGCTGAGATCTAAGGATCGCGGTTCAAAGCCAGCCCGGGCAGGAGACATCGTGAGACTCCTATCTCCAATAAACCGCCAGAAAACCAGAAGTGGCGCTGTAGCTCAAGTGGTAGAGCGCTCGCCTTGAGCTGAAGAGCTGAGGGACAGCACCCAGGCCCAGAGTTCAAGCCCCACGACTGACAAAAAAAAAAAAAAAGCTGGAAGTTGGAGTGGTAGCTTTGAGCAATAAAGCTGGAGGGAAGTGCCCAGGCCTTCAGTTCAAGCCCTAGGATGGAGCATGCAAGCACAAGCACGCAACATCGAATTCCCACAATGACCTTTCTCATGCTGTAACTCTTACAAACTAATGGTCTCAACACAGATTGGTGCTTATGACGATAAGCCAGCAAACTTCACAAATCTCCTAAAGATGATGAAGTTTGAAATGTTTCTTTGCTAAAAATTTCAGTGCATACACTGTGAAATATGAATGGATGGGCTGTGAATGTTGTCATATAGTAGAGCACTTTCCTAATATTCACAAGGCCCTGAATTTAATCCCTAGCACAGAGGGACAGACAGAAATAAACAGAAAAGGATGAGTGTAAGCAGTAAGATGGCCATAAAACTAAGAGAAAATTTGATATGTGTATGTAACTGTGTAGTAACTAGGTTACTGCAGACAGTTCCACAGAAATATACCTTTTTTCCCCCCTCTTTGGGTGTGGGACTTAAGTTCAGGGCCTGGGTACTGTGCCTGAGTTCTTTTGCTCAAGGATAGTGTTCTACCACTTTGAGCCATAGCTCCATTTACATTTGAGTAGTTAATTGGAGGCAAGAGTCTCACACAAGGACTTTTTTTTTGTCGGTTGTGGGGCTTGAACTCTGGGCCTGGGCGCTGTCCCTCAGCATTTCAGCTCAAGGCGAGCGCTCTACCACTTGAGCCACAGCACCACTTTCGGTTTTCTGGTGGTTAACTGGAGATCAGAGTTTCATGGACTTTCCTGCCTGGGTTGGCTTTGAACCATGATTCTCAGATCTCAGCCTTCTCAGAAGCTAGGATTACGGGTGTGAGGCACCAACATCTGGAAGAAATATACCTTCTAAGGAAAGAAACTATTAGAAAGACAGAAGGTATCCTGATTTCTGTGAACAAGGAAGTGACTTAAGAGTCAGCTGAGCTGGGCGCTGGTGGCTCACACCTAGCTACTCAGGAGACAGATCTGATGATCCCGGTTCAAAGCCAGCCCCGGGCAGGAAAGAAAGTCCTGAGTCTCTTATCTCCAATAAACCACTCAAAAACGGGAAGTGGCGCTGTGGTTCCAGTGGTAGAGCCCTAGCCTTGAGCTGAAGAGCCCAGGGACAGTGCCCAGGCCCAGAGTTCAAGCCCCACTACCGACCAAAAAATAAAAATATAAAGTGTCAGCGGATAGGAAGAAGCCAGATGCCAGTGGCTCTCGCCTGTAATCCTTGCTACTCAGGAGGCTGAGATCTGAGGATCGTGGTTCAAAGCCAGCCTGGGCAGGAAAGTCTGTGAGACACTTATCTCCAATAAACCACTCAGAATACCAGAAGTGGTGCTGTGGCTCAAGTGGTAGAGTACTAGCCTTGAGGTGAAGAGCTGAGGGGCAGCATTCAGGCCCAGAGTTCAAGTCCTATTACTGACCAGCACTCCCCCCCACCCCCCAAAAAAAAGTCAGCTGATAGGAACATACTGGGTTAGGAGTAGGAGAGGGAATAATTATAGTGTCTTCTATTTTATTAGTATAATAAAGGATCTAGTTAGTCCTATAAGTAAATCTATTTAAACTGTGCTTAACCCAACAGGTCCCAGTTTAAAGCAGATCTATGAATAGGTTCTGATAAACCATGTTTCGTGGGTCACCAGATAAGTATAAAATATGTTCCCTAAAATCTCTATAATCCCAACACTATCCTCTTTCACTAAACCTGTATTACTTTTGTAGTTTTCTCTTGGTGGTAATGTGGTTTAAACTTAGGGCACTGTGCTTGTTAGGAAGACACTCTACTGCTGAGTCAGACCTTCAGCCCTCTTTAGCACGGGTTATTTTTGAGACATGGTCTCACTTCCTACCTAGGTATATGCCTAGGAATAAAATCGGCCTAATTTATTAGGTTCTTATCATTGCTGGGATGACAGGCACATGACACCATGCCCAGCTTCTCCCAATGGGGTGGGAGTCTCAAGAAATTTTCTGCCAAGTTGGCCTGGAATCTCAGCCTCCCAGGCAGCTGAGATAACAGGCGCCACAGCCACACCGAGGCTAGCCTCCAAACACGATCACCTCAGCCTCCCAAGTAGCTAGGATTGCAAGTTGAGGCTGCCAGCACCTGGCTGGCACCTGCCTGCACATTTTGTGCATTACTTGCTATTCATTATTCAGATCCTTCCTTTCACATAAAGCTCTTCTTGCCATCACTAATCACCATCTTTGTTCTAGTCTTAGCTACAGTCTCCTTGCTTTAGTCTATTTTATAACTTCCTAATCACAGAATGCCCAACTTCCCACATCTACAGACTCCCACCAGAAGTTTTAGAGTATGTTGGCAATTCTGCACTCTTTCCAAACACCTGTTGAGTAGTTAGTACCATATCCCACCATTTTTTTACCAGCTGGCTAACTCAAATGGCTTACTCAATGCCTGGGTTTATTCATATGGAAGATTATATGGAGAGTTTCATTTACTTATCAGAAATGCAAATCAGAGGGCTGGGAAGGTGGCTCAGTGGTAGAGCGCTTGCCTTGCATGCTCGAGGCCCTGGGTTCGATTCCTCAGCACCACATAAGCAAAAAGAAAAAAAAAAGCCAGAAGTGGCACTGTGGCTCAAGTGGTAGAGCACTAGCCTTGAGCTGAAGAGCTGAGGGACAGCGCCCAGACCCAGAGTTCAGGCCCCACGACCGGACCCCAAAAAAAAAAAAAAAAAAGAAATGCAAATCAGAAATCTTTCCATATAATATGTAACCTCAATATAAATAACCTCAATACTCATAATTCAGTAACCTCTCTTTATAGGATAGCTATCCCTTTCTAAGTGCTTGTTTTCTTTATTTAACTGAGGGTTCATTCATAGTGGATCCTATTAAAAACAACAGCACAGTCCTTGCTCTCAGCTCACCTGCTAATTTAGTATTGAGGATTTGTTCATACTCCTCCCGAATTTTTTCTTCATAGTCTTTTAAGAGTCGCTCACATATTATTCCAACTTGTCGAAGGGTAAAAGTAGGCTGGTCCTTCTTCATCCAGGAAGAACCTGACCAGAAGACAAAATTTAGCTTACATAATATATTTCAGTTCTATGATTCAAAATAGAAACTTTTTAAAAAACAGTTCTCAAGCTGGTGGCTCATGCCTGTCTGTAATCTGAGCTACTCAGGAGGCTGAGGTCTGAGGATCGCAGTTCAAAGCCAGCCGAGGAAGGAAAGTCCATGAGACTCTTACCTCCAATTAATCACCAGAAAACTGGAAGTGGTGCTGTGGCTCAAGTGGTAAGAGCGCTAGCCTTGAGCTAGAGTTCAGGGACAGTGCCCAGGCCTAGAGTTTAAGCCCCATGACAGACCAAAAAAAAAAAAAAAAAAAAAAGTTCTCAAAATATATAAAAACTGTTCAGGAGTTGGGCACTGGTAGTTTATGCTCTAATCCTAAAATGAGGCTGAGATCTGAGGATCACAATTCAAAGCCAGACTGGGAAGGAAAGTCTATGAGCCTCATCTCCAATTAACCACCAAAAAGCCAGAAGCGGAGTTATGGCTCAAGTGGTAGAGTGCCAGCCTTGGGCAAAAATAGATCAGGAATAGCACTCAGGCCCTGAGAGTTCAAGTCTCAGGACCCAGCACAAAAATAGAAAATCAGAACAAAAACACCTGTTCAGGAAAAAAAAAAAAAAGTCACTATCTTACCTGGAATACTTTCCCAAAAGTTTAGGACTTTGTTTTTTTGAGACCAGGTCTTACTTAACATAACCTAGGCTAGCCTCACTTATGATTCTCCTATCTTGGCCTCCTGAGTGCCACCATGAAATTGCAGGTGTGAATCACCTCACTCACCTCTCCATTCTTGTTTTATAAAGCAAAGCCAGAGGCAAAAGAACAACAGGTATGTCAACTGACCTGCTGCTACCAAAGAACAGTTTTGATGCCATAGTAATCTGAGCCCATACTTAATGCTTATTTCATAAAGAAGAACAAAAAATTTAAAGAGGATATAAAACCTCCAGTCTGAATTAGGAAAAGTAGACTCAAGAGCATGAGGAAGATCAGCTCTTTGGAAATAATTTAGGCCTGCTTTTTTAGGTTTTATGGGGACACATTATCTGTAAAATGACCAACAAAAAGATACATTAGCTAAGCCGGGCACTGGTGATATACACTTATAATCCTAGCTACTCAGGAGGCTGAGATCTATCTGAGGATCGGAGTTCAAAGTTCAAAGTTCAGCCTGGGCAGAAAAGTCACAGTGAGATTCTTCCCACTCCCACTCCCACCCCCCATGGTCAGTCGTGTGGCTTGAACTCTCAGCCTGGGTGCTGTCTCTCAGCTCTTCAGCTCAAGGCAAGTGATCTACCTCTTAAGCCACAGTGCCACTTCCAGTTTTCTGGTGGATAACTGGAGGTAAGAGTCTCATGGGCTAGCCTGCCCAGACTGGCCTTGAACCACAATCCTCAGATCTCAGCCTCCTGAATAGTCAGGATTACAGGTGTGAGCCACCGGAGATCAGTCACAGTGAGACTCTTATCTCCAATTAACTACTCAAAAATTGGAAGTGGCACTGTGGCTCAACTGGTAGAGCTCTAGCCTTGAGCACAAAGAGGTTCAAGGACAACGCCCAGGTCCTGAGTTCAAGCCCCATGACCAACAACAACAACAACAACAACAAAAAGATATACTTATGACTTAATTCTGCAGCAGAGCTTGGGCATCTTTTATTTTAAGCTTCATAGGTTATTCCGGGAAGATTCTAGGAAGCTTAAGGCCCTGGGAATTCTCAATGTATTTGCTGAGCACAAATGGCTTCAAACCCATAATCGTAGCTACTCAGGAGGCTGAGATCTGACTTGAAGCCAGACTGCAGGTAAGTTCACAAGTCTCTCATCTCCAATTAAAAACAATAAAACAGGACGTGGCGCTGTGGCTCAAATGGTAGAACACCACTCTTCAACAAAGAGAGCTAAAGGACAGTGTCCAGGCCCCGAGTTTAAGCTTTAAGCTTTAGTATAGGCATATATAAGTCCACAATTAACAGTCATTAATGTTTAAGTCAAAACATGTTAATAGCCAGGCCTAGTAGCTCACGCCTGTAATCCTAGGTACTCAGGAGGCCGAGATATGAGGATTGCAGTTCAAAGTCTGGGAGACAGATCTCCAATTAACCACCACAAAACTGGAAGTAGTGCAGAGGCTCAAAGTGGTAGTGCACTAGCCTTGAGCCGAAGAGCTCAAGGACAGCACCCAGGCCCAGAGTTCAAGCAACAAGCTCAAACAAGGATTCCTTTTTTACTTGTGAGTAGACAATTAAGCACTATATCTCATTCTTCATCTCCTTTGAATCTAGGGTGAAAGAATTAAAGGTTCAGGGTTGGAAATTTGGAATACTGGTAGAGTGCTTGCCTAGCATGCATGTAGCCCGGGGTTCTATTCTTCAGTATCACATAAACAGAAAAAGCCAGAAGTGCTGCTGTAGCTCAAGTGGTAGAGTAGCCTTGAGCAAAAGAAGCTCAAGGATGGTGCCAAGGCCTTGAATTCAAGCCCCAGGACTGGTTAAAAAATAAATTAATTAGTTAAACCAGAACTTCTTTCTATGGTAACACTATGAAATCCATTGCTTCCATATTTAGTATAACCTCTTTCTAATGTCTCTCCTGTCCCTTTATCGTAGAATATATGAAATTCAGAACTACATTTTCACCTCCCTGATGGCTAATATTTCAGATGTAAGGGCTATGGCTATACCTGAAAGTATGACCTCTCAGAAAAAAAGTCTTTAAGTATTGGCTCATTCAAAATAAATAATAATACTAATGATACTTAGTATAGCACCTACTTAGCTTGTACAAGGTTCTGGGTTGCTATCCCCAGGTCTGAAAATAACAATTTTTTAAGCTGAAATACATATAACATAGAATCAGCCATTTCGTTGTTTTTTGTTGTTTTTTTTTTTTGGGGGGTCCAGTCGTGGGGCCTGAACTCTGGGCCTGGGTGCTGTCCCTCAGCTCTTCAGCTCAAGGCTAGCGCTCTACCACTTGAGCCACATGACCACTTCTGGCTTTTTTCTTTTTGCTTATGTGGTGCTGAGGAATCGAACCCAGGGCCTCAGGCATGCAAGGCAAGCGCTCTACCACTGAGCCATCTTCCCAGCCCCAGAATCAGCCATTTCAAAACAATTCAATGGCACTTAGTATAGTCACAATGTTGTGCAACAATCCCTTACATCTAGCTTCAAAACATTTCTAGCGCTCTAAAAAATAAACCTATCCATTAAGTAGTTTCTCCCCAGCCTCCAGCTACTGACAACCACCAGTCTGTGTCTGGAAGACAGAATTTTTGCTGCTGTTATTTGTTTTGTTTTGTTATTTTGGTCCAGTCGTGGGGCCTGGGCGCTGTCCCTCAGCTCTTCAGCTCAAGGCTAGCGCTCTACCACTTGAGTCACAGTGCCACTTCCAGCTTTTTTCTTTTTTGCTTATGTGGTGCTGAGGAATTGAACCCAGGGCCTCAAGCATGCAAGGCAAGTGCTCTACCACTGAGCCACCTTCCCAGCCCTTGTTTTATTTTATACTCCAGGTTGTTTTTAAATTGAACTTGAGAACCTTCTGCTTCTGTGTCCCAAATGCTAAAAGACTGCTGGGATTAGAGGTGTATATCACCATGTCCCTTGAGACAATTTTTAAAATTTTGGTTGGTTATTGGGACTTGAACTCAGGGCCTGGGCGCTGTCCCTCAGCTCTTCAGCACAAGGCTAGTGCTCTACCACTTGAGCCACAGCTCCACTTTCAGTATTTGAATGGTTATTGGAGATAGTCTCATGGGACTTTTCTGCCCAGGCTGGCTTCAAACTGAAATCCTCAGATCTCTGCCTCCTGAGTAGCTAGGATTACAAGTATGAGCCACCAGCGCCTGGCAACTTTCCCTAAGCTTTTTTGCAAGGTTAGTGCTCTACCACTTGAGCCACGGCTCTACTTCCAGCTTTCTGGTGGTAGCCTCACAGACTTTCCTCCCTAGGCTAGCTTTAAACTGTGATCCTCAGATCTCCTGACCAGCAAAGATTATAGGTTTGAGCCATTAGCAGCCTGCTTAGAGACAATTTTTTTTATTAGATTTTTCTCATTTCTATGATTAGTCTGTACAGGGGAGGTTTCCTTGTGACATTTCTATACACACATATAACGTACTATAGTCAAGCTCACCTTGGAGTCAATTCTTTTTTTTTTTATTTTAATTTTATTTGTGAACATACTGTACAGAGGGGTTACAATTACATGGGCAGGATAATGCGTACATTTCTTACCAAGCATTGTTGGAGTCAATTCTTAACAAGGTTTTGTTTGTTTGTTTTTGTCGGTCGTGGGGCTTGAACTCTGGGCCTGGGCACTGTCCCTGTGCTCTTCAGCTCAAGGCTAGCACTCTACTACTTGAGCCATAGTGCTTCTTCCAACCTTCTCTGTTTATGTGGTGCTGAGGAATCGAACCCAGGGCCTCATGCATGAAGGCAAAGCACTCTTCATTGAACCACTTTCCCAGCCCCTTAACAAGATTATTTTTAACCTTTAGGGTTGGCTGTTTAGAAGTGGCGCGCGCACACACACACACACACACACACACACACACACACACACACACACACTCACACACACACAGAGGTGGGGCTTGAACTCTGGGCTTGAGCACTGTCCCATAGCTCTTAAGCTCAAGGATAGTGCTCTACCATTTGAGCCACTGCGCCACTTCCCGTTTTCTGGTGGTTAATTGGAAATAAGAGTTTTACAGACTTTCCTGCCCGGCTGGCTTTGAACTGTGATCTCAGCCTCCTGAGTTGCTAGGATTACAGGCGTGAGCCACCAGCCCACCATTGAAGTGGAATAATTTTTGAGGGAACAAATTCCTCTCCTGATAAAGGAGACAGAGTCCATTACCACTACATAAGTTCAAAACACTTGACCTATTTAATATTTGTATGGAAGGCAAGGCTGGTTCACTAAGTAGCCACAAAAACTCCTTCCAATTTGGAAATGTGTGTATGTATGTGAGTGCATGCACATGTGCCTGTATTGGGGCTTGAACTCTGAGCCTTGGTACTGTCCCTGAGCTTTTTTGCTTAAGGCCGGTACTCTTCCATTTGAGCCACAGTTCTCTTTTGGCTTTTTTTGGTAGCTAACTGGAGATACCTCTCACTTATTACTTTTTTTTCCTGGGCTGGCTTCAAACCATCATCCTCAGATCTCAGCCTCTTGCCTAGGTAGGATTATAGGCATGAGCCACCAGCACCCTGCTGAAATTTTATTTTTTGAGCACATATCCTCCACATCCAGCATCTCAATGATGTAACATAGCAAGAATGTCTAATAGAACTTTCTGCAATGTGGAAATGTCTTACAGTTTTGCATGCTCAATACAACAGTCATGCATGCCTGTAATCCTAGCTACTTAGGAGACTAAAATTTGACCACTACTGTTCGAAACCAGCCCTAGCAGTAAAATCTGTGCAACTCATCTCCAATTACCACCAAAAATACAGAAGTGGAGCTGTGGCTCCAGTGGTAGAGAACTAGCCTTGATGGGCTGGGAAGGTGGCTCAGTGGTAGAGCACTTGCCTTGCAGGCCTGAGGCCCTGGTTTGGATTCCTTAGCGCCACATAAGCAAAAAAAAGAAAAAAGCCGTTAAGTGGCGCTGTGGCTCAAGTGGTAGAGAACTAGCCTTGAGCTGAAGAGCTGAGGGACAGCACCCAGGCCCAGAGTTCAGGATCCACGACTGGACCCCCCCCCCAAAAAAAGAGAACTAGCCTTGAGCTAAAAGCAGAAAAGCCCAGGGCTTGAGTTCAAGCCCCAAGACTGGCATACAATAAAACCAAACCAAACATCATCCTCATTGGTAATTATGCATCTAAGAAATGAATTTTTATACTTCACTTTACTTAACTTTCACTTAATAGCTAATGGACACATTACAGCTGTATAGTTATAAACACACTTAAGCACACTTACCTGGAGAACTAGGTGCTGTGAGTGTGGAAGAGACAGGTTGGCTTTCTGAAGTACAAGCTTCACTTTGATTGAGAACAACTTCTAAATGTCTCCACTTCTGAAAACGACTATATTCTTGCTTTATGTTCTGAAAAATTTGCTCTAATAATAAATTTAAAAAAATCAGGCAGTTATTTTATGTTATTTCTTCAGCCTTTCTTCAGAAGGTGGAATAAACCACTTTCTTCTTCATGATGCTGGGGACAGGGCTTCTCTGCATGTCCTCTACCATTGAGCTTATCATCAATGAAGGAGGGTATGTTTACTAGACTTTAATCCCTTTATATACAGGTCTCAATCTCCCCCTACATGTTATTAATACTAACAAGTAAATGTTTATACTGTATGCAACATTCCTTGTATAGCCACTGAGACGGTGTGTTCTTATTGCCACTACTTCAAAAATGGATAAAATAGCAGGTATGTAGGTATAAGCTACTCGGACAGTTCTCTTCACTTGTCTTCCTATAAGATGACAGATTTGCTGTATGCAGGAAGATTTGTCAATTTACAGTATAAGAAACCACTCTAGGGGCTGGGAATGTGGCTCAGTGGTAGAGTTCTTGCCTAGCATGAAGCCCTGGGTTCAATTCCTCAGTACCACATAAACAGAGAAGGCCAGAAGTGGCACTGTGGCTCAAGCGGTGGAGTGCTAGCCTTAAGCAAAAGAAGCTCAAGGACAGTGCCCAAACCCTGAGTTCAAGCTCAGGACTGGCAAAAAAAAAAAAAAAAAAAAAAAAGACACTCTATTGATCTGTAAGGTTTGTTTATAAAGTCTTTTTTTTTTTTTTTGCTGGTCGTGGGACCTGAACTCTGGGCCTAAGCACTGTCCCTCAACTCTTCAGCTCAAGGCCAGCGCCCTACCACTTGAGCCACAGCACCACTTCCAGCCTTTTCTGCTTATGTGGTGCTAAGGAATTGAACCCAGGGCCTCATGCATGCAAGGCAAGCACTCTACCACTGAGCCACCTTCCCAGCCCTGTACAGCATTCTTAATGGAAAGCATTGCTAACCTTATATTCTAGCATGGAGGATTGAGATGGAAGAAAAGTTACCTAGGTATGGAGGTACTTTGAGAATTCATGTTAGGTTCCTGAGCCACACAACTACTTGTTAATATTACTAGCAATATTATTAATATTTTTATTTTGATTCTTGCAACCTAATAAGTTAGGTATTTGATGTTTTTACTGAAGATTCTGAATGACTTCCCAGATTTAGTTACATAAAGGTTAGGGATTTAACTCAGTGGAAGAACATTTGCCTGGCAAGTGCAAGGCCTTAAGTTCAGTCCTCAGCCCTAGGAGTAGAAGGTGGGGGCGAGGGAGAGGCAGAGGCCACCCAGCCCCCTTTTTTTTTTTTAAAGATGCCAATACTGGTGGCTTAAACTCAGGCACTCTCACTTGACTTTTTTGCTCAAGACTGGTACTCTACCACATGAGCTGTACCTCAACTTCTGGCTTTTTGCTGGTTTATTAGATAGTCGCATAGACTTCTCTGCCCAACCTGGCTTAGAACCCCAATCCTTGATCTCAGGCTTATAGCTAGGATTATGCTCAGCACTGATCTGTAAGTTTTATATTTTCATAAACTACAGTATTAAGAGGTAAGTTTCTTATTAACCTAAGCTCTCTAAAATGAAGCTTTTACTTCTCATAAGACTCTTAACCGAACAACAAAAACCATTATGTTCACAGTCTGGACACTGAGCAGAAGAAGAACTGAGATTTAGTGTTTGGAATTGATGGTCAAGTCTTAGAAAATAATTTTCTGGGGGCTGGGAAGGTGGCTCAGTGGTAGAGTGCTTGTCTTGCATGAGTTAACCTCTGTGTTTGATTCCTCAACACCACATAAGCAGAAAAAGCCAGAAGTGGTGCTGTGGCTCAAATGGTAAAGCGCTAGCCTAGAGCTGAAGAGCTCAGGGACCAGGCCCAGAGTTCAGGCCCAACAACAACAACAACAACAACAAAAAGAAAATAATTTTCAGATCCCATTAGAGTTAATATTTGTTAGGATTCAGATTTTTCTGAGTCAAGGTAATCAACCAAATTTGGTAATGCTATTAAACAAAGTCCAGGAAACACCAATTACTAACCACCTTGAAGTATACTCCTAGCAAAAACAAAAAATCTGGAAGGATTTTTT
Organism: Dipodomys spectabilis; assembly: GCF_019054845.1. Taxonomy (NCBI): domain Eukaryota; kingdom Metazoa; phylum Chordata; class Mammalia; order Rodentia; family Heteromyidae; genus Dipodomys; species Dipodomys spectabilis. Next base: position 46,553,477 of record NW_024870679.1, on the reverse strand, counting down.
TAAGTCATTTACTTTTGTAGTATAAATATTATATTTTCTTAATAAAAACAAGCAAACACATGAAAATAAACCCAGAAAATTTTATCCTCTACTCAAATTATTCTAGTATACATTGTATATTTAATGGCAGGAAATATTTATTTTATTTTATTTTTTTTGGGTCCGGTCGTGGGGCCTGAACTCTGGGCTTGGGTGCTGTCTCTCAGCTCTTCAGCTCAAGGCTAGCACTCTACCACTTGAGCCACAGCGCCACTGCCAGCTTTTTTCTTTTTGCTTATGTGGTGCTAAGGAATCAAACCCAGGGCCTCAGGCATACAAGGCAAGCGCTAACCACGGAGCCACCTTCCCAGCCCCTAATGGTAGGAATTAATAATATCATTTCCTACTAGTTATGTAACTACGCCTCTGCCTCTCCCTTGCCCCCACCCCCCACTCCTAGGGCTGAGGACTGAACTTAAGGCCTTGCACTTGCCAGGCAAATGTTCTTCCACTGAGTTAAATCCCTAACCTTTATGTAACTAAATCTGGGAAGTCATTCAGAATCTTCAGTAAAAACATCAAATACCTAACTTATTAGGTTGCAAGAATCAAAATAAAAATATTAATAATATTGCTAGTAATATTAACAAGTGGTTGTGTGGCTCAGGAACCTAACATGAATTCTCAAAGTACCTCCATACCTAGGTAACTTTTCTTCCATCTCAATCCTCCATGCTAGAATATAAGGTTAGCAATGCTTTCCATTAAGAATGCTGTACAGGGCTGGGAAGGTGGCTCAGTGGTAGAGCGCTTGCCTTGCATGCCTGAGGCCCTGGGTTCGATTCCTCAGCACCACATAAGCAAAAAGAAAAAAGCCGGAAGTGGCACTGTGGCTCAAGTGTAGAGCGCTAGCCTTGAGCTGAAGAGCTGAGGGACAGCGCCCAGGCCCAGAGTTCAGGCCCCACGACCAGACCCAAAAAAAAAAAAAAGAATGCTGTACAGAGTTCATGTTTTATATCCTTGTAGTTGTAAGGCTTTTTAAAAACTAATATTCTTCAAGTAAATGTACTTGGCAGACTCAATACAAGGATGTAAGGAACTGTAATGATTTGAAACAAGAAAGGACAAGTATGCAGACAATGCTCCTAAGAACAGAAGGCCATTGATAAACTCCTAAATGCCTCAGGTATTCCATGAACAAATGGGAAGAAACAACCAGGAGACTAGTAGAAGGACTACCAACTTGTATCCAAGGAATTAAGGAAGAGGTGTAATTTTCCTCTGAAAAAGGTCACACAGTGGGTGCCAATGGCTCATGCCTATATTCCTAGCTACTCAGGAGGCTGAGATATGAGGACATGGTTTGAAGCCAGCCCAGAGTCCATTAGACTCTTATCTCCAATTAACCACCAGAAGTGGCATTGCCGCTCAAAGTGGTAAAGCCTCTAGCAGAAAAAGCTCAGGGACAGTACCCAGTCCTGAGTTCAAGCCCCACGACCACCACCACCCACCACCACCAACAAAAGCCACACAAGACAGCAAACAGCACTTTAAAATTTTCCTTTTTTAGCAGTGGACGATGTTTTTTCTTTTACAATCATTAAGTGCAATGACATAAAGGAGTCCAAAGAGAAGGAACAGTTTTATTCACAACAAACTCCTTCACCCTTGATGTACCTACAAGGTCGAGTATTTGTTGCTTCAAAGATCTTAAAAGACTCTTATCTGGCCAGGCGCTGGTGGCTCACGCCTGTAATCCTAGCTACTCAGGTGGCTGAGATCTGAGGATCGTGGTTCAAAGCCAGCCTGGGCAGGAAAGACTGTGAGACTCCTATCTCCAATAAACCACCAGAAAACCGGAAGTGGCGCTGTAGCTCAAGTGGTAGAGCGCTCGCCTTGAGCTGAAGAGCTGAGGGACAGCGCCCAGGCCCAGAGTCTAAGCCCCACGACCGACCAAAAAAAAAAAAAAAGACTCTTATCTGGTACTAGTCCCTCCTTCCCCCCCCCCCCCAAAAAAAACTATTCTCCAACTCTAAAGCCATAATCAATTAACTTTAAAATCTAGGCTCACCCCATATTCACAAAACCATTTCTGGAGATGGCAAGCTCCTCCATGATGGGTATCCACTTACTAAAAATCTAAGTGCAAGTTGGAATGCAGTGACCAAGTGTTTGCCTAGTGAAGTGCTACATCCTGGGTTTGATCCCCACTACCAAAAAAGAAAGAAAGGAAGGGAAGGAAGAAGGGAGGGAGAACTCTGTCAGGAGCCTGTGGCTCACACCTGTAATCCTAGCTACTAGGAGGCTGAAATCTAAGGATTGCCTTTCAAAGGCAGCCCAGACAGAAAAGTCCCTCTAAGATTCTTATCTCTCATTAACCACTCAAAAACGAAGTGGAGCTGTGGCTCAAGTGGTCAAGCACTAGCCTTGAGTACAAAGACACTCAGGGACAGCACCCAGGCCCCAAGTTCAAGCCCCACAACCGACCAAAAAAAAAAGTCTAGGGCTGAAAATGGGGCATGAAGCCCTGGGTTCAATTCCTCAGTACCACATGAACAGAAAAAGCCAGAAGTGGTGCTGTGGCTCAAGTGATACAAAGATAGCCTTGAGCAAAAAGAAACTCAGAAGCCAAGCACTGGTGGCTCACAAGGCTCACTGGTAGCCTATAATCCTAGCTACTCAGGAGGCTGAGATCTGAGGATCACAGTTCAAAGCCAGCCCAGGGAGGGCAGCAAAGTCCATGAGATTCTTTTTTTTTTTTGGTCCGGTAGTGGGGCCTGAACTCTGGGCCTGGGCGCTATCCCTCAGCTCTTCAGCTCAAGGCTAGCGCTCTACCACTTGAGCCACAGCGCCACTTCCGGTATTTTTCTTTTTGCTTATGTGGTGCTGTGGAATCGAACCCAGGGCCTCAGGCTTGCAAGGCATGCGCTCTACCACTGAGCTACCTTCCCAGCCCGTCCATGAGATTCTTATCTCCAATAAACCACTCAGAAAACCAGAAGTGGCACAGTGGCTAATTGGTAGAACACTAGCCTTGAGGTGAAGAGCTGAGGGACAGCATTCAGACCCAGAGTTTAAGCCCCATGACAGACAAAAAAAAAAAAAAGAAAGAAAAGAAAAGAAACTCAGGGACAGTGCTCAGGCCCTGAGTTAAAGCCCCAGGACTGGCAAAACAAAAACAAAACAACAACAACAAAAAAAACCCCTAAGTAATAAATGGCTAATTTCATAGGCTGTTTCCCAAAAGCTGTTCTTATTATGTATCTTTTGGGGGGGGGGGGGGCAGTGATGGTTCTGGTATTTGAATCCAGGGCTTTGCACTTCTAGGCAATCATTTTACCACTTGAGTCACATCTCCCAGACCACAGATACTTTCTGTAAAGTGAAGTAAAAAAATGTCTTGACTATTTCTGAAAGAAGTTTACAATCCTCAAGGTAACACTGGGATGTTACAATTAAATGAAGCCAGATGGTTAAACTCATTTTTCTGACTTTATTCTTAACTGTATAGCAACTGATGTGTCCCCTCCCCACCCCTGCATTGTTCAAATAATGAACTATTTATTGCATTATATTTCTTTCATGACAGAACCAAATTCCAGTAAGCATTAAGAAACATAGGCCTGGAGGTATAGTTCAGTGGTAAAGTGAATGCAAGCTTGAGGCCTGGGGTATTATCCCAAGCACTACAAAGAAATAAAAATTAAGAAATGTAACTAAGAGGGCTTGGGGTTAGCTCCTCCAACACATACTTGAGGCCTTAGGTTCAATGTCCAACATTCCCTCCTCCCCCAATGTCTTCATTATAGCATTGCCATATTTAGGCTTCCAAATAATTTCTCATGTAAACTACAAAGAAACTAGTGTAGGAAGAAAGTACTGAAGAAACAAAGACACAAAACCTGTATCATCACTGCAAGTGGACACCTGTGCCCCTGACCCTCCCCCTTTCTTATGAGATGGAATGGGCTCTCTGTTGCCCAGGCATGTGTGGAACTCCTGGGCTCAAGCAATTGCAACGCTCAGTCTTCCCAGTAAGCAGAACTACAGCCCAGCTTCCTTTCTCCCACGCCTCCGTTGATTACAAAAACACTTTTCCAAATGTTACCTCATTATGTGCAGTACAACATTAAATAATCATGGAATTTAAAGAAGAGTTCCTATGTGATAGATTAGGTAATGAGTCAATGACTCTTTGGATTAGCAAACAGAAAGAAAAAAAAAAGTAGGTCTGGGGTAAAGAGCAGTCATGGTTTAAAGAAAATATGTAAGTCTGGGAGAGCTAAATTGGCTGCAAGATGTAAGAAGGCCTGAAATGTGCGCAGTTAATACACAGTAAAAAGGAAATAAAATATAAAGACACCAGTAAATAAAGAGGTGATTAAAAAATAATTTTAAAAGAAGACTTCAAGGTTTTGCTTAGTTTAAGAATAGGAAAAAAACAACCAACAACAAAGAAATGACTTGCCAACATTCACTTTTGGGAACCCTTCATTTTGGAAGCCCTTTTAAAGTGCGGAATATTAATGCTAATGCACCCCCTCCCTCTACTCTTGCAATATGATAGGTACGTTCACCGTCACATGAATCCTTCCCTTTCCTTGGCTGAAGTGGAATGCCTTACTGAAGAAGAGTCCCTGGGCTACAGTTGAATTCCTGCTACCAGGCCAATGTATGTTAAAGGATTCTCAAGTTCTGGCCAACGGCATAACCCATAACCCATTTCAAGCCATATATGGTACAAGACAATAGACATACAGTAAAACAGGGCCAGTCTTTTAGAAATGGTCAGGTGGAAATCGAATCCCATGGTTCCTGAGGCCTGGGGTCCTAAAGACCTCTGCAAACGAAGCTGTGTGGTGGGTGCCGTACCAGCCACAGCACGGGCTTGGGGTGGCACACTCTCACTCTTCCCCTCGACCCGTCCCCCCACCCCCCTCAAGGCCGAGTTCGTGAGCAGAATCCAATTTCCCACGGCCCACTGGGTCTACAGGGCGGATCTGTGCAGCAGACGCCGGAGGGGGTTCGAGACCCGGAGGCCCCTTCCAGAAGGGTTTCCCACCCCTCCAGATCTCTACCTCCAAGAAAACCGAACGTCGACATGGTGGGGCCACTACCCTCCCGGATGTCTCGCGTCCCCGGAAGCAACCAGGCCCATCGGCACCCCAGTTCCCTTTTCTCAAAGCAAAGAAGGGGTCCGTGCGGGAATTCACCCGGCGTCCATGACCCCCTCCGCCCGCCACCCCCAGCCTGGGCCTGGCTCCCTGCCAAGCCCGCAGCGGTGCAGGTTACCCGGAGTTGGAAGGCGCCGCTCGCTGCCGGGCGAGGCTGGCTGCTGGAGAGTCGGCGACAGGGTCTGAGTCGGAAACGGCGGCGGCTCGGCGTCCGGGGGCCTCAGGCCCGGTGTGGGGCCGGGCAGAGGGGCGCAGCGCCGCCGCTTTGGGGAACCGGGGCTCAGCAGCGCCGCCTCGAACTCCATAGGCCGTTTCAGTGTCGCCCCGCACGCCATTCCGCTGAGGGGGCAGGGACCAGGAGCGGACGCGGCAGCAACTGTGGCCCGAGCTCCGGCTGCTCACCGGGCTCACAAGCCAAGCCGGCTCCAATGGCGCCTCCAGCACCCGGCAGCGGCGCTGGCCCCGCCTCCTGTGACGTCACGGGAACTCGCCACCGCCCGACGGGTGGGGGGGGGAGAGAAGACGGAAGAGGGACGCTCCGGGAGGAATGTCGGCTAGCGCCCGGCCTGCGGCGCCCCCGCCGAGGAAGTGGAACGATCTGGGAGGAGAGCGCGGTCGCCAGGCAACGCCGAAGAGGCCCCTACTCTCGCCTCTGCCCAGCCCAGGGTCCCATTTCCCCCGTCAGCTTCCCCCAACCCCCACTCCAGGGCGGCCGCGCCGGGGTGGCCCCTGAGGTTTTCGCACCTGCGCGGCCCGGGTGTGGGGGGAGGGGAGAGTTTGGAGTGGTTGGGTGAGAGATCACGGGGCTAGGCGGGGCGGAGAGGGGAGGGGGGCTGGGAATTCCGGGTGGCCTGGTGACCTCCTTCTGGGAGGTTCCCGGTTACCTCGATCTTGTGATCAGGGAGGAGGTGATTCTGAAAGGTCTGCTGAGTCCGGAGAAATCTGCGCTCAAACCTTACTGTTTTTATATGTCAGTATATAAATCAGGATAGGTATTTTTAAATTCCATTTTATTGTGAAGATGCTGTACAGAGCGGTTACAGTTACACGAGGAAGGTAATGAGTACATTTCTTGTCGAGCAAAATCAGGCTCGATTTTTAAGAAGTCCACAAACCCATTGAAAATAATTTGTAGAGGTTGTGGATGTGTTTCGGGGCCAGATGACACACATGAAGCAATACATCAAATGGCCCTATGGACCAAAAGTTATTTTTAAAAGGCTGAGAATGTGGTTCAGGGGTAGAAGTGCTTGCCTAGCATGCACGAAGCCCTGGGTTCAATTCCTCAGTACCACATACACAGAAAAAGCCGGGGGTGGCGCTGTAGCTCAAGTAGTAGAGTGGTAGAGTGCTCGCCTTGAGCAAAAGAAGCTCAGGGACAGTGCCCAAGTCCTGCCTGAGTTCAAGCCCAGGACTGGCAAAAAAAGAAAAAGAAACCGGGAGTGAGGGAAGGGGTGATATTGTACAAAAAGAAATGTACTCAGAAGGGTGAGATCTGAGGACCGACCCTGGTTCCAAGCCAGCCCGGGCAGGAAAGTCCATCAGAATTCATCTCCGATAAATTATCAAAAACGAAGTGGTGCTGTGGCTCAAAGTGGTAGAGCAGCTTAAGAGTCAGTTCCCCAGCCCCTGAGCTCAAGCCCCACAACCGACCAAAGAAAAAGAAAAAGGATCTGGCCCGGACACCGGTGGCTCATGCCTGTAATCCTAGCTACTCAGGAGGCTGAGATCTGAGGATCTCCGTTCAAAGCCAGCCCAGGCAGGAAAGTCTGTGAAACTCTTATCTCTAATAAACTACCAGAAAACTGGAAGTGGTGCTGCAGCTTAAGTGGTAGAGCGCTAGCCTTGAGCTGAAGAGCTGAGGACAGAGCCCAGGCCCAGAGTTCAAGCCCCACAACCGACAAGAAAAAGAAAAAAGGATTTGTCTTCAATAAATCTCTATGATTGGCTTTCCAGGACAGTCCAGATTATAGATACTCTCCACTAGGCAGGATGACAGTAAATGTGCCCCAACATTTTACTTGGAAATAGAGGCACATTATCTCCATTTTTTTTTACTTGGTTTCCTCACTGTTAATTTGTTCTGGGCCTTTAGATTCTTCCTTTTTTTAAAAAAAATTATTTTTGGTGGTGGTGTGCTTTGAACTCAGATATTGAACTTGCTGGACAGGAGCTTTAAGGCTTAAGCCATGTCTCCAACCCTCCTGACATAGGTTATGTACTTTTGCTTTTTTTTTTTTACTTCTTTCTCTCTCTCTCTCTCTCTCTCTGTATATATATATATATATATATTGGTGTATATATATATATATATTTTTTTTTTTTTTTTTTTTTTTGGTGGGTCATGGAGCTTGAACTCTGGGCCTGGGCACTGTCCCTGAGCCTCTTCATATCAAGGCTAGCACTCTACCACTTGAGCCACAGTGTCACTTCCGGCTTTTTTCTGTTTATGTGGTGCTAAGGAATCGAACCCAGGGACTCATGCATGCAAGATAAGCACTCTACTACTGAGCTATTCTCCCAGCCTTTTGTATTTTTTTTTTACAATAGCAGAAATAATTCTAGGATGACTGAATATACTAAATGTTCAATTTATTTATTTCGTGGTGCTTGGGTGTGAATCCAGGGTCTTGGATATGCTAGGCATAAACTATAACTGAGCGACATCTCAAACCCAGGTTATGGCTATTCTAGCCCATTGGTTGTTAATAAGAAAGTAAAGGAGGCTGACAATAGGATAAATTAAAAACACATACACAAAAGGAATGCAACATTAGAGCCAGAGAAAACAGATTTATCTACTCATACTGGAGTTAAGTATATGTGTAACAGAATATGGAATTTAGTTCTACCTTCTTGAATAGTAGGGTATTCATCTGAAGGTAAACAGCAGAGGAAACAGAACCTAGTTTTGTTTTCTGTATTTATTAGGAAAAAGTGAATGCAGTATAACAAATACTAAAATAAAACTCATATGGATTTTTTGGTTTTTTTTTGTCAGTCCTGGGGCTTGAACTCTGGGCTTGGGCACTATCCCTCAGCTCTTCAGCTCAAGGCTAGTGCGCTACCGCTTGAGCCACAGCATCACTTCCAGTTTTCTAGTGGTTTATTGGAGATAAGAGTCTCACAGACTTTCCTGCCAGGCTGGCTTTGAACCGTGATCCTCAGATCTCAGCCTCCTGAGTAGCTAGGATTACAGGTGTGAGCCACCAGCACCCGGCCCATATGGATTTTTTTTTTTTTTAAATCTGTTATGGGCTTGAACTCTGGGCCTGGGTGCTCTCCCTCAGTTTTTCAGCTCAAGTCAAATGCTCTACCACTTAAGCCACAGTGCCACTTCCAGTTTTCTGGTCATTTATTGGAGATAAGAGTTTCACAGCTTTTCCTTCCCTCACTGCCTTTGTACCGGGATCCTCAGATCTCAACCTCCTAAGTAGCTAGGATTACAGGCATGAGTCACTGACACCCAGCTTCATATGGAGTTTTTTGGTCTAATAAAAGCCCAGGACATCAAAATCAATGTAGTGATGGTCTTTTTCTGTCCCTTAGCTTTTTCTTTGGTGCTCTACCACTTCAACCACACCTCTACTTCAGGCTTTTGGGGGTGTTAATTGGAGATAAGAGTCTCAGACTTTTCTGCTTGGACTGACTTTGAACCAATGCTCAGGTTTCAGCTTCCTGAGTAGCTAGGATTATAAGTATGAGCCACAGTGCCCAGCCTAAATAGTACTTCTTTTAGCTAGTTTTGCTAAATGCTTTGATAAGTCACTGTGATTCTTTAAAACTTTGAGCATGCCTTGTGATATTAGTCTTTTAAAAGAGGAAGGTATAATTTGCTTATAAGTCTGGGCTTCAAAACATACATCCCGTGAGAATAATAACCAGGTCTTATTCATGTGAGTTTCCCCATCCCCAACACAGTGTTTGAATACAGCTGGGATAGGCACAGAATAAATATTGGTCAAATGAATAAATGGCAATTATTGTTCTCTCCATCGCTGAAAGCTGACAGACCACATTGCCAAGTGAGGGTGGATTTAGATGATTCAGAAACTAAACAAGTAGGTAGTATAACCTATTATATGCTAGAGATGACAGTGTCTTAACCAGAGAGCGTTTTGAGGGAGGCAAATGGGCTGTCCTGAAAGGACTACTCTGTGTAATGTCACTTTATGAGGTCACTACAGGCTGGATTTACTTTGCTGATACATATATGTACACACCCACACATGCATTAACTTGAGGATCCCCTTATAAGCTAGGCCCTATATTATTATCATAGTATTGTAGTTAAAGATACTTCAGTAGAAAAGAAGTCTTGCGGGCTGGGAAGGTGGCTCAGTGGTAGAGCACTTGCCTTGCATGCTCAAGGCCCTGGGTTCAATTCCTCAGCACCACATAAGCAAAAAGAAAAAAGCTGGAAGTGGCGCTGTGGCTCAAGTGGTAGAGCACTAACCTTGAGCTGAAGAGCTGAGGGACAGTGCCCAGGCCCAGAGTTCAGGCTCCACGACCGGACCAAAAAAAAAAAAAAGAAAAGAAAAGAAGTCTTGCTTTCTGCCTTCCCAGGACATCTAGTATGTTAGAAATGGCTGACATGAATCAATCACAACCATAAATATTTTATTAGGAACAAATGCTAGGAAGGTCAGGATCTGATGAGAGCATAGAACTGAAAATATGTATGTATATCACAATGAAAAGGCACTCATAGATTCTTTGTGTGATTAATTTGTCTAATAATACAAAGTTCAGTGTCCATAGCTCATGGCTATAATCCTAGCTACTATGGAGGCTGAGTTCTGTAGATCTCAGTCAAAGCCAGCCTGAGAAGAAAAGTCCATGAGATTTTTTTGGGGGGGTCCAGTTGTGGGGCCTGAACTCTGGGCTTGGGTGCTGTCCCTCAGCTCTTCAGCTCAAGGCTAGCGCTCTACCACTTGAGCCACAGCGCCGCTTCCAGCTTTTTTTTTGCTTATGTGGGGCTGAGGTATCGAACCCAGGACCTCATCTATGCAAGGCAAGCACTCTACCACTGAGCCACCTTTCCAGCCCCAAGTCCATGAGATTCTTATCTACACTTAACCACCAAAAAGCTGGAAGAATATTGGCTAAAGTGGCAGAGTACTAACCTTGAGCAAAACAGCTCAGGGATAGCACCCAGGCCCTGCGTTCAAGCCCCAGAACTAACTGGCATGAAAGAGGAAAAGAGAAAGCGGGGGTGGGTGGGGGGGCCCGGGGGGGGGGGGGGGGGGGGAGAGGACTATACTATCCAAACCTAGATACTATAGGGAAAAAAAAAGAAAAGAGAAGGGAGAAGGGAAGGGAAGGAAAAGTGACAAATAGAAAAAGAAAAAAAAAAGAACATTAAAGCTTTCATGTAAGTTTATAAACAAGCAACAAATGTAAGGGGAAAATGCAATAAAAGAAAAAGCAAATATTTGTCATAGAAGGAATTCTTCCAAAGTGACAACATATTGGCCTAGCAACTAAATAGAAAAATGGACAAAGGGCATGAGGAAGTAAGTTAGGAAGTACCAATCCCATGTTACTTTCACCTGTCAGGTTGTAAAAGCTTAAAAACATATTACTGAAAAAGAGAAGTTGTTACATATTTCTGTGATTTCTAACAGCCTTTTGGAAAGTTATGTTAAAAATATAGAGCTGGGGACATGACTCAGGTGGTAGAGCACCTGACTAGCAAGCATAAAGTCTTGATTTCCAACTGTAGCACTTGCAAAAATAAATAACTAAATAATATATATCCTTTCATCTAAAAATAAAATCCCACTTCACTGTAGGCATATTATAAAAGCACAGAAGAGCTGGGCACTAGTGGCTCATGCCTGTAATCCTAGCAACTCAGGAGGCTTAGATGTGAGGATCATGGTTTAAAGCCAGCCCAGTTAGGAAAGGCCATGAGGCTCTTCTCTCCAGTTAACTTCCAGAAAACCAGAAGTAGTGCTGTGGCTCAAAGTGGTAGAGTGTTAGCCTTGAGCAAAAGAGCTGAGGTACAGCCCCCAAGCCCTGAGTTCAAGCTCTACAATGGCAGAAATAAATAAAAGTACAGAAGTATAGCTGCAAGAATATTTGTTGTGGCATTGTTCATAGTGGTTGAACACTGAAACTAAAGAGAATATTTACAATTCAAGCAGTAATCCAATACATTGTGTTACTTTTTTGTTTTTGGGTCCGGTCATGGGGCCTGAACTCTATGCCTGACTGCTGTCCCTCAGATCTTCTGAGCTCAAGGCTAGCGCTCTACCACTTGAGCCACAGTGCTACTTCCAGCTTTTTTCTTTTTGCTTATGTGGTGCTGAGGAATCAAACCCAGGGCCTCAGGCATGAAAGGCAAGCGCTCTACCACTGAGCCATCTTCCCAGCCCCTATATATATATTTGTTTTTTGGGGGGGTCCGGTCATGGGGCCTGAACTCTGGGCCTGGGCGCTGTCCCTCAGCTCTTCACTTCAAGGCTAGCATTCTACCACTTAAGCCACAGCACTACTTCCGGCTTTTTTCTTTTTGCTTATGTGCTGCTGAGGAATCGAACCCATGGCCTCATGCATGCAAGGCAAGTGCTCTACCACTGAGCCACCTTCCCAGCCCTGTGTTAGATTTTTTTTTTTTTTTGGGGGGGGAGATCTGGTCGTGGGGCCTGAACTCTGGGCCTGAGTACTGTCCCTCAGCTCTTCAGCTCAAGGCTAGCGCTCTACCACTTGAGCCACAGTGCCACTTCTGGCTTTTTTCTTTTTGCTTATGTGGCGCTGAGGAATCGAACTCAGGGCCTCGTGCATGCAAGGCAAGCACTCTGCCATTGAGCCACTTTCCCAGCCTCTGTGTTACATTTAATGCAACTATTTTTTAATATTCATCAAAAAGCTTCTTCATACAAAGGAGATGACAGATTGAGAGGAAAATCTTTGCTAGCTATTCAATGGGTAAAAGATTAATATCTACGATGTAGAAGGAATTTTAAAAATTAAACTGCGGGGCTGGGAAGGTGGCTCAGTGGTAGAGTTTTTATCTTGCATGCATGAGGCCTTGGGTTCGATTCCTCAGCACCATATAACACAAAAAGCCAGAAGGGGCTCTGTGGCTCAAGTGGTAGAGCGCTAGCCTTGAGCACAGAGAGGCTCAGTGCCCAAGCCCTGAGTTCAGGCCCCAGGACTGGAGAAAAAAAAATTAAACTGCAAAGGCAGGTACTGGTGGCTCATGCCTCTAATCCTAGCTACTCAGGAGGCTGAGATCTGAGGATCATGGTTCAAAGCCAGCCCAGGCAGGAAAGTCCAGGCGACTCTTCTCTCCAATTAACCACCAGAAAACCGGAAGTGGTGCTGTGGCTTAAGTGATAGAACACTTGCCTTGAGCTAAAGAGCTGAGGGACAGCACCCAGGTCCAGAATTCAAGTTGCCTGACTGACCAAAAAAAAAAAAAATAGAAAAAAAGAAAATAAACTGCAAAAGAACAAACAATCCAATTACTAGGGCTGGGAAGGTGGCTCAGTGGTAAGAGCGCTTGCCTTGCATGCATGAGGCCCTGGGTTCGATTCCTCAGCACCACATAAGCAAAAAAGAAAAAAACCAGAGCTGAAGAGCTAAAGGACAGCACCCAAGCCCAGAGTTCAGGCCCCACGACCGGACCAAAAAAAAAAAAAAATCCAGTTACTAAAGGAAAAATAAACAGAAAACTCCCAGAATTACAAATATCTAATAAATGAGCCAGGCACCAGTGGCTTACACCGATAATCCTAGCTACTCAGGACGCTGAGATCTGAGGATCGCCGTCCAAAGCTGGCACAGGCAGGAAAGTCCGTGAGACTCTCACCTCCAATTAACCACAGAAAACTGGAAGTGGCACAGTGGCTCAAGTGGTAGAGCACTGGCCTTGAGCTGAAGAGTTCAGGGACAGCACCCAGGCCCAGAGCTCAAGCCCCATGACCAACAACAACAACAAAAATATCTAATTAATGCATGAAGAAATGTTCAACATCCTTAGCAAACATTGAATCTACACTATACTGAGATTCCATCATGCCCCAGTCAGAATGGCAATTACCAAGAAAACAACAAATGCTGGCAAGGATGTGGGAGGCTAAAGAATTCTCATACAGTGGGGAGGGAGGGGTTGGGGAGGTGGTAAGGGAAGGGATGGTAGGGGAAAAACAAAGGAGGATATAACAATGCTCTATAGGAAATGTACTCATTAACCTATTCATGTAATTGTAAACCCTCTGTACAGTATTTTTACAATAAAAAACAAAAAGAATTCTCATATACTGTTGGTAGGAATGGAAACTAGTGCAACTCCTAAGGAAATAAGTATGGAGGTTCCTCAAAAAACTAAAAACAGGGGCTGGGAATGTCGCTTAGTGGTAGAGTGTTTGCCTAACATACATGGAAGCCCTGGGTTTGATTCTTCAGTACCACATAAACAGAAAAAAACAGAAGTAACACTGTAGCTTGAGTGGTAAAGCACTAGCCTAGAGCACAGAGAGGTGCAGGGGCAGAACTTAGGCCCTGACTTCAAGCCCCAGGAAGGTGGGGAAAAAAAGAAAGAAAAAAGGAAAACCTAAAAACTGATCTACTTTATGATCCTATTGCAGATAGGTTCCTATAGTTGGACACTGGTGGCTCATGCCTGTAATTCTAGCTACTGAGAAGGCTGAGATTTGCAGATCACAGTTTGAAGCCAGCCCTGGCAGTAAAGTCTCCTTTAACCACCAAAAAGCCAAAAGTAGAGCTGTGGCTATGTGGTAGAGTGCTAGCCTTAAGCAAAAGAAGCTCAAGGATAGCGCCTAGGCTATCCCCAGGATTGGCAGGGAAAGAAAGAAAGAAAGAAAGAAGGAAAGGAAGGAAGAAAGAAAGAAGGAAAGGAAGGAAGAAAGAAAGAAGGAAAGAAAGGAAGGAAGGAAGGAAGGAAGGAAGGAAGGAAGGAAGGAAGGAAGGGAGGAAGGAAGGAAGGAAGGAAAGAAAGAAAAAGAAAGAGAGAAAGAGAGAGAGGGAGGGAGGGAGGAAGAAAGGAAAGAAAGAAACGAGAGAGGGAGGGAGAAAGGGAAGGAGGGAGGGAGCGAGGAAAGGAAGGAAGGAAGGAAGGAAGGAAGGAAGGAAGGAAGGAAGGAAAGTTTGTTCCTGCATACCCATTTTTATTGCTGTAGTGTTTTCAACACCCAAGCTATGGGTTAACCTGATGCTAAGCAACTAATGAATGGATAAAGAAAATGTGATCTATATCTATATCTATCTATCTATCTATCTATCTATCTATCTATCTATCTATCTATCTATCTATCTATCTATCTACTCAATGGAGAAGCCACGGAGAAGAAATTCTGTCATTTGCAAGAAAATGGATGGAAATAGAGATCATCATGTTGACTGAGGTAAGTCAGTCAAAAGACCAAATCTGGAATAATTTTGATCATATATAAAATCTAGACCTAGAGGCTGGGAAGGTGGCTCAGTGGTAGAGCGCTTGCCTTGCATGCATGAGGCCATGGGTTCAATTCCTCAGCACCACATAAGCAAAAAGAAAAAAGTCAGAAGTGGCGCTGTGGCTCAAGTGGTAGAGTGCTAGCCTTGAACTGAAGAGCTGAAGGACAGCGCCCAGGCCCAGAGTTCAGGCCCCACAACTTGACTCAAAAAAAAAAAAAATCTGGACCTAAAATGATGATGGTGATGATAATGCTGGGAAATAAATTTAAAACGAGACTGTCTAATGCCAGGCATTGGTGGCTCATACCTGTAATCCTAGCTACTTGGGAGATTGAGATCTGAGGATTGCAGTTCAAAGCCTGCCCCAGCAGGAAACTCTATGACACTCTTATCCTTGATTAACCATCACAAAACCAGAAGTGGTGCTGTGGCTCAAGTGGTAGAGCGCTAGCCTTGAACTGAAGAGCTAAGGGACAGACAGCACCCAGACCCAGAGTTCAGGCCTCACGACCAACAACAACAAAAGAAGAGACTGCCTAGGGGAATCAGGAAAGGATACTGAAGGATGAAGAAGATTAAAATATGCTATATGTAACTGGGTACTTGTGGCTCACACCTAAAATCTTAGCTATACCACCAACAAAAAATAAAAACCCACATGTTATTATATTTAGCTCTCACCTGAGTAGAAAAGAGTAAATATCTCATCTCAACATCTTTAACTTACAGCCAGGTGTGGTATACATACTAGTAATTGCAGTACTCAGGAGGCTGAGGCAGGATGATTTTGAGTTTCAGACTAGTCTTGGCCACATAGTTGAGACTCTGTCTCAAAAACACAAGAACAAGCCGGGCGCTGGTGGCTCACGCCTGTAATCCTAGCTACTCAGGAGGCTAAGATCTGAGGATCACAATTCAAAGCCAGCCCAGGCAGGAAAATCTGAGAGACTCTTATCTCCAATAAAACCACTAGAAAACCAGAAGTGGTACAAAACAAGAACAGTCAGATGTCAGTGGCTCATGCCTATAATCCTAGCCACTCAGGAGGCTGAAACCTGAGGATCCCATTTTGACACCATTGCTGGCAGAAAAGTATGAGAGATACAGGTTTAATTAACCAGCAAAAAAAGCCAAAAGTGGAGCTATGTCCCCAAGATAGAGTGCTAGCCTTGAGAAAAAAAAGCTCAAGGATGGTGCCTAGCCTCTGAGTTAAAGCCTCAAGACTGGTGTGTGTGTGTGTGTGTGTGTGTGTGTGTGTGTGTGTGTGTGTGTGTGTGTGTGTGTGTGTGTGTGTGTGTGTGTGTATGCAAGTGCATGCGTGCCCACACACACACACTCCTCCCCCAAAGAAACCCATCCTTAATTTAATTACATCTTTTGATCCTGACACCAACTGGTATACTGTAATAAAAATTCTAGCACCAGCCTCCTGGTTAACACAAAGTTAACACAAAGTCCACAAATTATAGGGCCTGGTTCCAACTAGATTGTTCTTACTCAGGTTCCAGTCACACTCAGGCATCCCGGGGCCATCTATTAGTTATCAATTTGGGGGTTCCAAAACTTCCTCAGGTTGGTAATTCACTAGAATAACTAACAAAAGTAAGTAAAATGATGTGCTTACAGTTAATCTTATTATGAAGGACACAAGACCAGTTAAATAAGAGCCAGAGACAAGCTGGGTGTGGTGGTTCATGCCTATAATCCTAGCTACTCAAGAGGCTGAGATCTGAGGACTGTGGTTCAAAGCCAGCCCGGGCAGGAAAGGACTTGACACTCTTTTTTTTTGGGGGGGGGGGTCCGGTTGTGGGGCCTGGACTCTGGGCCTGGGCACTGTCCCTCAGCTCTTCAGCTCAAGGCTAGCGCTCTACCACTTGAGCCACAGCGCCACTTCCGGCTTTTTTCTTTTTGCTTATGTGGTGCTGAGGAATTGAACCCAGGGCATCAGGCATGCAAGGCAAGCACTCTACCACTGAGCCACCTTCCCAGCCCAGGACTTGACACTCTTATCTCCAATATACCACTCAGAAAACTGGAAGTGGTGGCTGTGGCTCAAGTGGTAGAGTGCTAGCCTTAAGCTGAAGAGCTGAGAGACAGCGCCCAGGCCCAGAGTTCAAGCCCCACAACGGACCAAAAAAAAAAAGAAGAAGCCAGACACAAATAGAGTGAGAGAGATCTCAAATGCAGATCTTCTAGAAGTACCTCCAGCCTATGGAATAAGAGCAGGCATCCTAGATTTTTCTACTAGGCTTCAAGGTCTCAACCACATGAGTACCTAGGATTATAGGTAGAAGCTTCTGGTGTCCAGCCATAGTTACACTTGAGAAATGGATTTGAGGTAGGATTTCATATGTTATTTTCAATATGTTTGTACTATTTAAACAACAAAAGAAAAATAAAAAGGTTTTCTGAAACCGAAGACTGATTTCTCTTTATTATCCAACTGCACTATGTTCTCTAACTTTATTTATTTATTTTCATTGGTCATGGGTCTTGACTCTGGGCCTGGGTACTGTCCCTCAGCTCTTCAGCCCGAGGTTAGTACTCTACCTCCTAAGCCACAGCACCACTTCTGGCCTTCTAATGGTTTATTGGAGATAAGAGTCTCACAGACTTCCTGCCCAGGCTGGCTTTGAACCGTGATCCTCAGATCTCAGCCTCTTGAGTAGCTAGGATTATAGGTGTGAGTCAACTGTGCCTGGCTTCTAGTATTCTAAATTGGTTCAGGTGCCAGTGACTCATGCCTATAATCCTAACTATTCAGAAGGTTGAGATCTGAGGATCCTGGTTTGAGGCTAGCCTATACAGACAAGTCCAAGAGACTCTTATTTTCAATTGACCAGCAAAGAATCAGAAGTGGAAATATGGCTCAAGTGGTAGAGAGCCAGACTTGAGTGAAAAAGCCAAGTGCCAAGTGTGATTATCAGATCTCAGGAGTAGCTAGGATCATAGGCATAAGCCACTGGGGCCTGATGGCTTTTGTCTTTTTGACTAAACCTCTTTGTAATATATTCAATAAAAAGTGTGACTGATATACTGGGAATGTGGCTCAGTAGGTAGAGTGCTTTCCTTGCATGCATGAAGTCCATTCCTCAGTACCACAAACACGAAAAAGCTGGAAGTGGTGTTATGGCTCAAGTGGTAGAGCCCTAGCCTTGAGCAAAAAGAAGCTCAGGGACAGTGCATAAGCCCTGAGTTCTAGTCCCAGGACTGGCAAAAAAAAAAAAAAAGTGTGACTGTATGTGTGTGAAATAGAATTTAGTAGCTCAACTGTGATATTATATGTCTGTAATCTCAGCTACTCAAGCATGGAAGTAGAATAATCATGTTTTCTTTTCTTTTTTCCAGTCCTGGGGCTTGAACTCAGAGCCTGAGCACTGTCCCTGAGCCTCTTTTGCTCAAGGCTAGCTCTCTACCACTTGAGCCACAGTGTCACTTCCTGCCCTTTCTGTTTATCTGGTACTGAGGAATCGAACCTAGGGCTTCATGCATGCGAGGCAAGTATTCTACCACTGAGCCACCTTCCCAGCCCTCCAGATGTTTTAAATAAGAAGCATTGGAGGGCTGGGAAGGTGGCTCAGTGGTAGAGTGCTTGCCTTGCATGCATGAGGCCCTGGGTTCGATTCCTCAGCACCACATAAGCAGAAAAAGCTGGAAGTAGCGCTGTGGCTCAAGTAGTAGAGTGCTAGACTTGAGCTGAAGAGCTGAGGGACAGTGCCCAGGCCCAGAGTTCAGGCCCATGACCAACAAAAACAAAGAACAAAACAAATAAAACAAAAAAGACCTTTCTAAAAAAAAAAAATCTCGAAAACCTAGACCAACACTTGCCAAGGAAAGGCTGAAATCTGGTGTCTGAATACTTGGGTTCACAGCCAAGTTCTGCCATACATGGGCAAAAGTACTGCCTAAGGGGCTGGGAATGTGCCTAGTGGTTGAGTGCTTGCCTGGCATGCATGAAGCCCTGGGTTTGATTCCTCAGTACCACATAAACAGAAAAAGCTGGAAGGGGCGCTTTGGCTCAAATGGTACAGTGAGTGCTAGCCTTGAGCAAAAGAAGCTCAGGGACAGCGCCCAGGCCCTGAGTTCCAGCCCTAGGACTGGCAAAAAAAAAAAAAAAGTACTGCCTAAGTGATCTGCCTGAATTTCTACCTACCTGAATCCTGTTTATCTTTGAGGGTAGAAGCACTTCTTCAGATGGGCTGGCCAAAATGAGTTGGATCTAGGAAGGCTGTTAGACAGCTAGCCAAACCTTATTTTATAGTGCCTCAGGCATGCTAAATGACACGCGCTTCAGTGTCAGACAGTTGACAATTGTGGTGGTGCCAATTTGAAAGATCAATTAAAGAAACAAAAATAGGTGGAATGTGAATTCCTGGAAAATTCCCACTCTTTCCCAGAAAAACTTGACATTCTTTCCCTCCCCCCACCACCATTAGCTTTTCTCCCCACTCCACCCCCAGTTGATTTTACTTTTTTTTAGGTCTTAACTCTAGGCACTGGGTGAAGTTCTTGAGCTTTTTTGCTCAAAGCTACTGCTCTATCAATTGAGCTACAGCTCTACTTCTGGCTTTTTGGTATTGTTCATTGGTAGTAAGAGTCTCCAGAACTTTCTTGCCTGGGCTGGCTTCAACCACAATCCTCAGATCTCAACCTCCTGAGTAAACTAAAAGCTATGCATACTTTTTAATTTTAATGTGCTATTGGGTTAACTTTTCATTTCTCTTTCCTTCCTTCCTTTCTTCCTTCCTTCCTTCCTTCTTTTTTCTTTCTTTCTTTCCTTCTCTCTCTTTCTTTCTCTCTCTCTTTCTTTCTCTCTCTCTTTCTTTCTTTCTTTCTTTTTTTTTTTTTTTTTTTGCCATTGTGGGGCCTGAACTCTGGGCCTGGGCGCTGTCCCTCAGCTCTTCAGCTCAAGGCTAGTGTTCTACCACTTGAGCCACAGCGCCACTTCAGCCTTTTCTGCTTATGTGCTGAGGAATTGAAAATAGGGCCTCATGCATGCAAGGCAAACACTCTACCACCAAGCCACCTTCCCAGCCCTATGGCAACTAATTTAAAACATTACAAAGGCCACTGGAGTGGCTTATACAAGTAATCCTAGATACTCTAGAGGCTGAGATTCAGAGTACTGAGATTCAGATTCTGCCTCCAAAATAACCAACAAAAATTTGGGCTAGAGGTGTGGTTCTAGTGATAAGTGTTAGGTTTTTAAAAAGAGATCACTAGCTGAGCAAACACAAGGCTCTGAATTCAAACCCTGGTACTAGCAAAATAAATAGCAACAAGAATCTCAAGAGTACTGGGTGACCAGAAAGACATGATCTTTTTTTTTTTTTTTTTGGTTGGTTGGTCATGAGGCTTGAAGTCTGGGGCTTGGGCATTGTCCCTGAGCTCTTAAGTTCAAGGCAAGTGCTCTACCTCTTGAACCACAGCACCACATCCAGTTTTCTAGTGGTTTATTGGGGATAAGAGTCTCATGGGCTTTCCTTCCTTGGGCTTTGAACTACAATCCTCAGATTTCAGTTCCTGAGTAGACAAGATTACAGGCATATGCCACCAGTTAAGATATGATCATCTTAATCAATGTTGAATTAGAAGCTGGAGGGCTGATACAACAACTCATCTATATAGAACCTTTGTGGGAGTAAAAGGGGCAAGCAGGACACTCAGAGAAAACTGTTTTTTTTGTTTTTTTTTTTTTGTTTTGTCTGTTATGGGACCTGAACTCTGAGCCTGGGTGCTGTCTCTCAGCTCTTCAGGTCAAGGCTAGTGCTCTACCACTTGAGCCACAGCACCACTTCCAGCTTTTTCTGCTTATGTGGTGCTGAGGAATCGAACCCCGGGCCTCATGCCTGCAAGGCAAGCGCTCTACCACTGAGCCACCTTCCTAGCTCCCAGAGGAACTGTTATATGGGAATTCAATCATGAGACCCAGAAGCCAGTTTTTTGTTTTTGTTTTTGTCGGTCATGGGGGTTGAACCCTGGGCCTGGGTGCTGTCCCTCAGCTCTTCAGCTCAAGGCTAGCACTCTACCACTTGAGCCACAACACCACTTCCAGCTTTTTTCTGCTTATGTGGTGCTGAGGAATTGAACCCAGGGCCTCATGGACGCAAGACAAGCACTCTGCCACTAAGCCAACTTCCCAGCCTGGGAAGCCACATTTTGAAATAGGCCAGCAACTGCAGGCGGACACATGTCCTCCCAAAACTTGCAGCCTCAAATACACTTAATACTGGTAGAAAATTGAGCCATGAGGATAGGAAAGTAAAGAAGAGTAGGAAAAAATAAAAAAAAGAGTAGAAAAGCAATCTCAACAAACCAGATCAACTCTAATGGAGAGTTGAAGAGGGACACCATTGAGATCTGAAGAGTGTTTAAGTGTTAGAATTTCCTAACCACCCCTTTTCTGCGATCTGAACTGCCTTGAGACATCACATGAGACTTTTCACCAATACCATTGCTGGCCTTCACATCCATATCCACACCACTCCTCTGCTCTGGTGAGTGAAACTACTCTCTATGGTTCTCTGTTGCTCAGTCTCTGTCCAGATGTGGCGCCATGCCAGAGAGCTCCTACGGCCTTTAGCAGAAAGGCTGGTCACCTACAGAGCTGAGGCCGCTTGGTTTTAGGGGCTTGGCCATTTCTCTCTAGAGTGCTGTGGGGGAAGTTGGGACGCTGCTTCTGCTGGTCAGCTCTCCTTCACTCACCAGACTGATTCTCTTACACATTTAATGGGGTGCTGCGAGTCATGCCCAAGCCCACCCCTTTGAAATGCCTTCTGCACTCCCTGGAAAGCCAGAGTGCCTAATTTTTATGTCATTCTCAGATTTAGACAGTTTTTGCCATTGCAATGGTAAATGGGCAGAAGTCTGAGAAGTCTGTTTACTTTCAGGCTCTCTTTGCTCTCTCTCTCTGCCAATCATGCTTAACTTTCCCTACCTCTCCCTTTCTCTTTTCTACAACATTTCAACATTTCAGCTTGTGCCCTGAAGAGTGTGACGCAGGCTGGGTCCCGGAGGACCCCCCCCCCCCCCCCCCCCCCACCGTGTAGATTCCCTCTCAAAGGCTAGCCACTCTAGGTTTAAACATTGTTCAAACATTGTCCATTTGTTCAGGCTTTCTTTGCAGTTCGCCATCTTGGCCACATGGTGGGTTAAGGGTTTGGTCTTATCAGACCCATAACTTTCCATCAAGCTTACTACTCCACCCATTTATTCTAATGTGACTTGCTAGCAAGTTGTTGCCTCTTCACAGCCCCTGGAAACTGAGGCCCGACCACCTGATGTGCTTTGTTAGTAAAGATGTCTAAACATTGTTGTCAAAAATTTCAGGTTTTGAGTTTTGCCTTTTTTTTTTTTTTTGGTGTTGTGTATTCTACCACTGACCACGTGGTTCTAAATATTGGGCAAAATAGTGTCATCTTATTGCTGGAATTCTAAGAGTCTATAGCCTTTATTCATTTTTGGATGCTGTAATACTTAATGTGCACAGTGTGTATGTGTGTGTATGTGTCTGTGTAAACTTGTTATCTGGCATTGTGATCAAGTTATTTGGCTTAAATGGTCTAAGATTCCTGAAGTTTGTTCAGTTTAGATTTATAGTTCAGTGCCAGCCAGTCTACATGCAGTCCAGATCCACTCCATCTCTTCCAACCTGGAAGACAGGCCTCACTCCTGCCTAGACTATCCTGACTATCTCCACAAGGTAAAGTAGACTGGAGTCTCGCTTGGCTCTACCACACGCTGCTGATTTCCTGGTGAAAGATTGCTTTGGATTTGCCAAAGCTAAGGCTCTTTCTGTAACCTTGGTTAACTTAAGCACTGTTAGGGTTACTAGAAAGAAATCAATACTATATCTGTGCTAAAATTCTCATCACATCTAATGAGTTTTGTCATTGCAGAATATTTGTTGGTCAATTCTTGATAAGGACCAGGTAAGCTCTACTTATTCTATTTGACCTCATTGTCTGGGATTACACAGGAGGCGTGTGACCCGAGGTGCCCAGGATGTGACCTAGCAGGAGAGGAAGGTGACTGCTTCCAGGTATGCCAGTTACCTAGGTAACAGATACTGGGCAGAAATTTAGCCAAGAGGGAGGGAGGTCTCCCTGTGCAGAACTTACAATAAGGTATGGTGTAAATGAAAGGATCCTTCACATCCATCCCAGGGGACCACACTGAGGCAAGCAGACACAGGAGAAAGGTAACTACAAGGTTTATTAGAGGAGCCATATTTCCCCAAAGAAGAGAGAGTCACATGGCATCTGTCCCTATCCAGATAGCAGGAGAGCCTGGGGGGCCAGAAGCAAGGTAGGTGCCTGCTCAGGTGGGTCTGGACAGAGAGAGAGGCCAGTAGTATGGTGGGAACTCCAAGGCAGGAGGAGCTCAAGTACAGGTGGAGCTGAGGACCAAACATGGGCATAATCCTAACAGTAAAATGGTGGCTGAACTGGTCCTGGCCTAAATAGGGTCATGGTCAGGGGGCAAGATGACAGGGAGCCTAAGAGGCTTGCAAGTTCAAGGCACAGGACTAGCAGGTCCAATTCCCCACCACCGCCTCTAGGAATTCATCACCTGGTGATGGAATTTCACCTTCATCCACCAAATCAAGATAGCACTGGATAGACTCTATTTCTGATCATCCACCTTGTGGCCAAAATGACACCAGTTAGTCCCAATGTCCTTGTTTCAGGACAGGAGACAATGGAGACTTTGAAATAGGAAGGCTGGGTCTAGCCTGCGTCAACTTGGCCACGTGGTGGATAGGGAATTGGGCTTAACTTGCACCCTGTTTTGTCTTTGAGCTGGAGGAAGGTGAAGTCCCACCTCCCAGGAGAGGGGTGTTTCTGAATTCCAAGAAACAGGGGCAGGGACTTGGATGATGGGTTACTGGACCTGTCAGTTCTATGCCTTGAACTTGGGAGATTCTTGAGTTTCCTGTGACCCTGCCCCCGGATTGTGACACTTGTACAAGGCCACCTCCCTCCCTTTTGGCTAAGTTTCTACCCACTATCTGTTACCTAGGTAACTGGCTGACCTGGAAGCAGTCAACTTCCCCTCTTGCTAGGTCACATCCTGGGCCACCTCAGGTCACATGCCTCTCATGTCACCTTAGGAGGGTCCCAGACCCTGAGGTCACATCCAGATCCAGTGTGGCCACACCTTTTCCCCCACCTGGCCACACCTCTTCCTGACCGTAGCCTGGATAAGTCCTGGCCCAGAGGTGGGTCGCCCCACCCCTACCCCCTTTCCTTTTTAGCCAGGCTTCTCTATCACGCATGGCGGCGGCAGCAGTTTGGTAAATAAACTTCTTTTCCTGCCTGAATAGGGCATGGTGTTCTCTTCATCGAGTGCCTAATGAAACCTACCTATTTAATATACCTTACAACACTATTTAGGCGCAGACCAGCTTAGGCGTCATTATGCCTCTTGTCTCCTGTGTCTCCTGGCTTTCTTTCGGTCATCATGGCATCCCACTTCAGCTTTAGGAGTTGATCTGGTTTGTTGGTATTGTTTTTCTGCTCTTTCTGTTCTCTCATGGCTCAGTTTTCTAATGGTGTTAAATGTGTTTGAAAGACTCCAGGTCTTTGTGACAATAGTCTACCTGCATTTGTTGTCTTTCCAATAAAAACTCCCAATTCTGTTAGGTCTGCCCTGATGTAAGGCTCAAGTGCAACTAATTTGTATCAACCATGTTATGTTAAAACGGGAACATGTAGAGCAGGCTGGGACTGATGGAAATCAGTGTTGACTTATGACCAGTCAAGGCTAGTTAATAAATCCACCTCAGCTTAAACAGGGAGAATTAGGGGCTGGAGGTGAAAAGGTCTGTTCAGTTCAAAAAGCCTGGAGTCACAGCTGTGGCCAGGCTGGCTATTATCTCAGTCTTTGTCCTTGGGGTTGTTAGTGGCTACTGTGGAGGAATGGGAACTAGTTGTGTGCTGGGTGGTCTCCTGAATTTTTGGGTGTTCTCTTCAGGATGATAAGTAAGCTTTGCCAGATGATGGGCAATTTGCCTTTTACCCAACATACTTAGCTTATCTGTGAATCCCATCTCTTCTAGACCTCAAGGTGATTGTAAAGTGACTGCAGCTGGTAACAGTTGCGTTCAAAGAGCCCAGAGGTAAAGTGAGAGGCCTGAGTTCCCAGCTTTGATTGAATTCACAGACCCAGCACAAGTATCTTTTAAGTTGTCTCCTAGATAGGACCTTGACTGAAGTCACTAGTACTAATAGAAAGGACTCCCCAGCTAGAACTGTAACAGTTTAAAAACCATATGTCAGGAGCTGGGGATGTGGCTTACTGTTAGTGTGTTTGCCTAACATACATGAAGCCCTGGGTTTGATTCCTCAGTACCACATAAACAGAAAAAACTGGAAGTGGTGCTGTGGCTCCAGTGGTTGAGTGCTAGCCTTAAGCAAAAGAAGCTCATGAACAGTGCCCAGGTCCTGAGTTCAAGCCCCAGGGCTGGCAAAAACAAAACAAACAAACAAAAACCACATATGTTAGAATTCCTAAGTACTTGAGGGGGTAAACTGTGCCTTTATGTAGTCTGGAAAGAATTAGATTAAAAAGCCAGTGTGGTTATACACATCTGTGGTTTAGCTACATTGGAGGCTGAGACACGAGGTTTACCTGAGCCTGGAAATTTGAGGCTAGACTGAACACCATAGCAAGATCTTGTCTTTTTTTTTTTAATTAAAAGAACTGGTATGTTGGCTTAAACATGTAAGAGGCAGCGGTCGGGGGGGTGGGGGTCTTGGTTCAAGGCTAGTCCAGGCATGAAAGTTTGCAAGAATCCATCTCACTCAATGGCTGAGCATGGTTATCCCTGTTACAGGGGATACAATGGGTGGATGCAATGGCATGTGTCTGTCACCCCAGAGACAAGTAGGAGGCTCATAGCCTATTGATCTGGGTATAAAGTGTGAACTCACTTCAAAAATAACCATAATTGTAACCCCTCTGTATATCACCTTTATAATAACAATTAAAATCTTTTTTAAAAGAATAAAAGTGGGAGCTGGGTGTTGGATGCTCATGACTGTAATCCTCACTACTCAGGAGGCCCAGATCTGAACATCACGGTTCAAAGCCAGCCTGGACAGGAAAGTCCCTAAGACTCTTATCTCCAATTAACCACTAGAAAACTGGAAGTGGCACTGTGGCTCAAGTGGTAGAGTGCTAGCCTTGAGCTGAAGAGCTCAGGGACAGTGCCCAGGCCCAGAGGTCAAGCCCCATGACCGACCAAAAAAAAAAAAAAAAAAAGAATAAAAGGGGCTAGGGATGTGGCTTAGTGTGGAGTGTTTGCCTAGCATGCATGAAGTCCTGGGTTCGATTCCTCAGTACCACATAAACAGAAAAGCCAGAAGTTGCTCTGTGGCTCAGGTGGTAGAGTGCTAGCCTTGAGCAAAAGAAGCTTGGCAAAAATAAAAATAAAAGTGATCATATGCTTGGGAAAAAAAAGAAGAAGCTGGAGACATTCTTTAAGTGATGTAGCACCTTTATTGCAAGCTCAAGGCTAATATCCATAACATATACTATATATATGTTATATGTCGTGTGTGTGTGTGTGTGTGTGTGTGTGTGTGTGTGCATGCTGGTCCTGGTACTTGAACTCAGATCTTCAAGATCTTGCTTAGCTTTTTTTGTTCAAAGCTGGCTGTCTCCCACCACTTGGTGGTTAATTGGAAATAAAAGTCTTATGGTCTTTTCTGCCCAGGCTGGTTTTG
The DNA here is from genome assembly GCF_019054845.1 of Dipodomys spectabilis. NCBI lineage: Eukaryota > Metazoa > Chordata > Mammalia > Rodentia > Heteromyidae > Dipodomys > Dipodomys spectabilis. The sequence goes on along the minus strand of NW_024870679.1, from coordinate 46,527,169 downwards.
AAGTGTGATTCTCAGCCTCCTGAGTAGCTAGAATTATAGGCATAAGCCACTGATGACCAGCTATAACTATATTTTATTTTATTTTATTTCTGCCAGTATTGGGGCTTGAACTCAGAGCCTGATCACTGTCCCTGAGCTTGTTTTGCTCAAGGCTAGCAGTCTACCACTGGAGCCATTGTGCTTTTTCTGTTTATGTGGTACTGAGGAATCAGACCTAGGGCTTCATGCTTGCTAGGCAAGCACTCTACCACTAAGCCACATTCCCAGTCCCTGGTAATTTATTTTTTAAGCTATATTCTCTCTCTATAACCCAGTCTGGCCTCAAAATCACAATCCTCCAGGCTTAATCTCCAAAGTGCTGGGATTTCAGGTATGTGCTAACATGCCCAGGAATCAAACCCTGGGCTTCATGCATGCTAGGCAAACACTCTAACACTAAGCCACATTCCATCCCTAGGTTATATTTTATTATAATATATATATATATATATATATATATATATATATAGAGAGAGAGAGAGAGAGAGAGAGAGAGAGAGTCAGTTTTGGGGCTTGAACGCAAGGCCTGGACACTATCCCTGAGCTTCTTTTGCTCAAGGCTAGCTCTCTACCACTTGAGCCACAGCACTACTTCTGGCTTTTTCTGTGTATGTAGTTGAGGAATCAAACCCAGGGCTTCATGCATGCTAGACAATCACTCTACCACTAAGCCACATTCCTAGCCATCTATATTTTAAAGAATAGCCCATGCCAGTATCTCACACCTTTAATCCTAGCTACTCAGTATGCTGAGATCTGAGGATTGTGGTTCAAAGCTAGCCTAGGTAGGAAAGTCCCAGACTCTTATCTCCAATTAACCACCAGAAAACTGGACGTGGGACAGTGCCCAGGCCCAGAGTTCAACCCCCACAATTGACAAAAAACAAAAACAAAGAAGAATAACAAGCAAGGAAAAATAAACTATAATATAGCCTGTATTTGGCTGGCAATATGTCTGAATAGTCTTCTCCAAATTTATCTGGTATGGTTTTATTAAGCAACATATTTATTTATCTATTTATTTTTGGCTGGTCCTGGGCCTTGAACTCAGTGCCTGGGTGCTGTCCCTCAGCTCTTCAGCTCAAGGCTAGCACTCTACCACTTGAGCCACAGAGCCACTTCCATTTTTTTTTTCTTTTTGCTTATGTGGTGCTGAGGAATCGAACCTAAGGCCTCAGGCATGCAAGGCAAGCGCTCTACCACTGAGCCACCTTCCCAGCCCGCTATTTTTTTTTTTTAAACTGAAGGATAGTGCTCTACCACTGAGCCACAGCTTCACTTCCAGCTTTTTGGTGATTAATTGCAGATAAGAGTCTCACAAACCTATCTGGCCTAATCTGACTTGGAATAGTGATCCTCAGATCTCAGCCTCCTGAATAGCTAGGATAGGATTACAGGCATGAGCCTGTACATTTATTTTATAAGTAAATTGAGCAAGAATTATTCTATTTAGTGCATAAACTATTTCCAGGGGGCATTCATTGCCAGTATTTTAGGATAAGCATGTGGATTGGCATGGCAGCAAGAATTACAGGGAAGAGGTCAGACAAGTTTGAGAAGTGCTAGGTGAAGCAAAGTTGAGCTGACTTGTTTGTGGCAGGACTTCATAGAGCCATCAGGGTGCATTGGCATCTGTAGTGACTTTAAAAGAGGGCTGTGATATGAAGCCTTTCTCAAACTTACTCAAGCAAGAAATCCTATGTCAGAAATAATCTTGTGAGACAGACAGAAGTTTGTGAATATACTTGGGATACTTGACCAGAGAGCAGTGACTCACAGAGCACAATATTCTCAGCAATCTTATTCAGAGATAATAATCTTTGCAAGATCATGAAAACCTTGTAAGAAAAGAAAACAACAGATAATCACTGGGCTTCTTGGCACATACCTGAAATCCCAGCACTTTGGAGATTAAGCCTGGAAGACTGTGATTTTTAGTCCAGACTGGGTTATAGAGAGACAACATAGCTTAAAAAATAAATTACCAGGGACTGGGAATGTGGTTTAGTGGTAGAGTGCTTGCCTAGCATGCATGAAACCCTGGGTCTGATTCCTCAGTACCATGTACACAGGGAAAGCTGGAAGTAGTGCTGTGGCTCAAGTGGTAGAGTGTTAGCCTTGAGCAAAAGAAGCTTAGGGACAGTACCCAGGCCTTGAGTTCAAGTCCCAGGACTGGCAAAAACCAACCAACCAAAAAAATAAATAAATCACCAGGCTCTGATGACTCATACCTGTAATCCTAGTTACTCAGGAGGCTGAGATCTGAGGATTACAGTTAAGAGACAGCTGTGACAGGGAAGTCAGAGATGTTTATTTTCAATTAACCACTCAAAAAGCTAGAAGTGGGGGCTGGGAAGGTGGCTCAGTGGTAGAGTGCTTGCCTTGCATGCATGAAGCCCTGGGTTCAATTCCCCAGCACCACATAAGCAAAAAGAAAAAAAGCTGGAAGTGGCCCTGTGGCTCAAGTGGTAGAGCGCTAGCCTTGAGCTGAAGAGCTAAGGGACAGCGCCCAGGCCCAGAGTTCAGGCCCCACAACCGGACCCCCCCCCAAAAAAAGCTAGAAGTGGAACTGTGTGGCTCAAGTGGTAGAGCACTAGCCTTGAGCAAAAAAGCTAAGGAACAGTGCCCACGTCCTTAGTTCAAACCTCTTAGTACTGTCACAAAAAACAAGACAAAACCAAAAAGCAGACAGCAGTCCCTCACGCCTGTAATCCTAGCTACCTACTCAGGAGGCTGAGATCTGATGATTGCAGCTCAAAGCCAGTCAGGGCAGGAAAGTCTATGAGACTCTTACCTGTAATTAAGCACCAAAAAGCTAAAAGTGGAGCAATGGCTCAAATGGTAAAGCACCAGCCTTGAGGAAAAAGCTCAGGGGCAATGCCATGGCCCTAGTTCACAATCCCCCTGCCGCCCACCCCCCCCTTAATTTTTTTTTTTTTTAAAGGAGTCAGGGCTAGGTGCTAGTGTCTCACACCTGTAATCCTAGCTACTCAGAAGGCTGAGATCTGAGGATCACGGTTCAAAGCCAGCCCGGCCCCAGCAGGAACATCCTTGAAACTCTTAATCTCCAATTAACCGCCAGAAAACCGGAAGTGGTGCTGTGGCTCAAGTGTCAGAGTGCTAGACTTGAGCTGAAGAGCTGAGGGACAGTGCCCAGCCTCAGAGTTCAAGCCCCACAACCAACAACAACAACAAAAAGTCTCATGGACTTTTCTGCCCAGGCTGGTTTTGAACCACAATCATCAGATCATAGCCTTGTCAGTAGCTAGGATTATAGGTGTGAGCACCGGGCTCTCCTCCTCTTCTAAGGTTGGCAGTCCTAGGGCCCCACCTTTGGGGCTTCATTGACCTTTAATTTTGGGGGCAAGTATTAGGGCTTGAACTCAGGGCCTCGTGCTCTTGTTTAGCTTTTTCCCTCACTTTTGTTTAGCTTTTTCTCTGTCACTTGAGCTGTCAGGGTTTTTGCTGGTTAATTGGGGATAGTCTCAAGAATCTGTTTGTCCAGGCTGGCTTTAAACCGGGATCCTCAGATCTCAGCCTTCTGAATTGCCAGGATTATAGGTGGGAGCCACTAGCTCTTGATTTCATTTCCTTTTTTTTTTTTTTTTTTGTCGGTCGTGGGGCTTGAACTCTGGGCCTGGGCGCTGTCCCTCAGCTCTTCAGCTCAAAGCGAGTGCTCTACCACTTGAGCTACAGCGCCACTTCCGGTTTTCTGGTGGTTTATTGGAGATAGGAGTCTCACGGTCTCTCCTGCCAGGGCTGGCTTTGAACCGCGATCCTCAGATCTCAGCCTCCTGAGTAGCTAGGATCACAGGCGTGAGCCACCAGCGCCCGGCTCATTTCCCTTTAATAATCTCCTTTTTGTGTTTTTGTTTTTGTGTTGATTCGGAGACTTGAACTCCAAGCCTGGATGCTGTCTCTGAGCTTCTTTTGCTCAAGTCTAGCACTCTATAACTTTAGCCACAGCTCCACTTCTGGTTTTTGCTAGCGACTTAGAGATAAGAATCTCACAGACAAAAAAAAAAAAAAGAATCTCACAGACTTTCCTTCCTGGGCTGGCCTTTGTACTGTGATCCTCGGATCCCAGCCTCTTGAGTAACTAGGATTACAAGTGGGAGCCACTAGCACCCAGCCTTTAATTACCTCTTTACAAACCTTATCTCCAAATTCACTCACACTGGAGTTAGGGTTTCAACTTGTGATTTGGGAGAGAATGAAATCTGGAGAAATATTTACTATAAACCTTTCTGTAATGGTAAAATATTAGCAATAAAACAGTCATTAAGCATGTGACTAATATTTAATGATCACTTTGTAGCTGCTCTTACCTCACCCCAGATGATTACTGTCATTGTGATTTTTTTTTGTGTAACCATTCCCTTTATGACTATAGGTACATATGTTATATGTGTATGTATTATGTATATATATATGTGCAGATATGTATATGTTTGTACAGTATTTAAAATCCCTGAGCAGTGGTTTTGGTTGTTGTTTTTTTTTCTCCCTGGTCGTGGGGCTCGAACTCTGGGCTTGGATGCTGTCCCTGTGCTCTTTAGCTCAAGTCCAGTGCTCTACCGCTTGAGCCACAGCACCACTTCCCAGTGTATTTTTTTGTTTTGTTTTGTTGTGTTTTATTTTGTTTTGTCAGTCCTAGAGCTTGAAATCAGGGCCTGGCACTGTCCCTGAGCTTCTTTTGTTCAAGGCTTGTATTCTACCACTTGAGCCACAGTGTCACTTCCAGCTTTTTCTGTTTATGTGCTAATTAAGAATCGAACCCAGGGCTTTATGCAAGCACTCTACCACTAAGCTACTTTCCCGGCTCCAACCTGAGCGGTATATTGTATAGCATTTCATGACTATGAATTTCATACTGTATGTATTCATTTGTCACATTGTTTTGTCCAGTGGTATATTTTGGAGATTATTCTTGTTGTAGAGTTCAATTAATTTCATTGTTGTTTAGAATCCCATTATATGAATATATGACAATTTATTCATTTTTAGTCATAACATTTCAATTATGAAGAATGTTGTCATATAATACTAACATTATTATTATTATTATTGAACTCAGGTCCTTGGTGCTGTCCCTCAGCTTTTTTGATCAAGGCTAGTACTCTACCACTTGAGCCACAGCTCTACTTCCAGCTTTTTGGTGGTTAGATGGAGATAAGAAACACACACTTGGCTGGGAATGTGGTTAAGTGGTAGAGTGCTTGCTTAGCATGCATGAAGCCCTGGGTTTGATTCCTCAGTACCACATAAACAGAAAAAGATGCAAGTGGTGCTGTGGCTCAATTGGTAAAGTGGTAGCCTTGAGCAAAAGGAGCTCAGGGACAGTGCATAAGCCCTGAGTTCAAGTCCCACGACTGGAAAAAAAAATATCACAGACTTTTCTGCTCAGGTTGGCTTCAAACCATGATCTTCAGATCTCAGCTTCCTGAATAGCTAGGACTACAGGTGTGATCCACCAATGCCTGGCAGATATTATCATATAATTCTTGAGCCTGTCCTGGCTTATACATAGATACAGGTGATGAGCTTCTTTAGGGCATTCTGGAGTTAAATGGTTGAGATCTAAGGTATAATCTGTTTAACTTTATGAGATGAATTCCGTTGTTTCTCAAAGTGTTTCACTAGTTTACACTCTCCCCACAGTACAAATGTTGTAAATATTCTGCACTCTTCTCAACCCCTAATATGCTCAGACTTTTAATGTTTTCAATATAGAGAATGGAGTATGCACTGGTGTGTATATATGCATTTGTGTGCACGCGCACGCACGCGTGCAAGTGTGTGTGTATCTGACACCTTGTACCTCCTAGATCTATAAAATATGTATATAATTTGGGAAAATGTACTAGGGAGGCTGAGCTGAGACAATTGCTTGAGCTCCGGAGTTTGAGCTCAGCCTGGGCAAAATAAGAAGACTCCATCTCAAAACTAAATAAATAAAATTAAACAATAGTATCTCTTCAGAGCTTTAGGTTCTTTCTTAAGAATGATGAAGTTAGACATCTTTTTATGTGTACTTATTGGTCATTGAGGTTTTCTTAGAATATGTTTGCTCATTTCTCTATTTGACTGTCTTTTTATTCCCTTTGATATGTTTTGATAAAAATATATTACTTAATATTTATCCTTAGCTGAGGATTGAATGCAGGGCCTGACAAATGGTCTAGGCAATCACTCTACTAGGCCAGACATTTTTCTCTCTCTCTCTAATACTGGAGCTTGATTTCAGGGCCTGTGCACTGTTCCTGAGCCTCTCTGTGCTCAAGGCTAGTACTCTACCACTTGAGCCACAGTGCCATTTCTGGCTTTTTCTGTTTATGTAGTACTGAGGAATTGAACCCAGGGCTTCATGCATGCTAGGCAAGCACTCTACCACTAAGCCACATTCCCAGCCCATGAGACCTCACTCTCTTGCCCAAGATAGTCTCAGTCTTCTGAGCTCTTCTCTTGCCTCTGCCTCTTGAGTGCTGATTATCCCTGGGCCTTCTAAGCCCAGACCAAAGACTGGAAGATGTTAATGTTAATTTTGATATGGTTTAATGTCTTCCTTCCTTCCTTATCTTCCTTCCCTCCCTCCCTTCTCTCCCACCCACCCTCCCTCCCTCCCTCCTTTCTTTCTTTCTTGTTGGTCATGGGACTTGAACTCTGGGCCAAGGTACTGTCCCTGAGATCTTCAGCTCAAGGATAGTGCTCTACCACTTGAGCTACAAAGCCATTTCCAGTGTCCTAGTGGTTAATTAAAGATAGGAGTCTCACAGACTTTCCTACTTAGGCTGGCTTTGAACTGTGATCCTCAGATTTCAATCTTCTGAGTAGCTAGGATTACAGGCGTGAGCCACTGGTGCCCAGCATTTTTTCTTTTTCTTTTCTTTCTTTCTTTTTTTTTTTTTAATTGTGCAAATACCATACAGAGGAGTTACAATTACATGGGCAAGATAATGAGTACATTTCTTATCAAGCATTGTTGCCTTCTCCTTTGTTTCCCCTTCCTATCCCTTCCCATCCTCCCCCCCACCCCCCATTGTCCCCCTCTCCTTTGATTCCCCCCCCCCCCCCCCCGCTGCCAAATTTGTAAAGTTCATTTTTCAACATAATGACTTGTACATCTCGTTGTTGCAATGGGTCCACCTGTATCCCTATTTAAACGATTTGTTTTTTTCCCTTCCCCTCCACAAATTATACCAACATCAAATACAGTGAAAGCAGGGGTTATATCTTGGGGGAGGGACATACAAAGCAACAAAGAAATCATCTTATAAATATGTCAGAAACAATCACATGAAAGAAAAAAACATTTGAGTATTTATCTTGGGGTTCATTTCGCCTAAGATCAACTTATCTGACCTTTTCTGCTTGTCTCAGACATATACTAGTTATTGCAAATAAGGGAAACCATGGGGCCTATGTTTCTTAGGGCCTCGCTTACTTCACTTAATATAATTTTTTCCAAGTCTTTCCATTTCCTAACAAATGGGGCAATGTCATTCTTTTCTTAATAGTATGAGAAAGCTGAAGTTCTTGTAGAAGCCACATCTATATTAAGGACCTTGGCTTTCTGGAACAACGTGACTCTGGAGAAATGTAATGCTGTGGGTTAAGAAGCAAAATCATTTGGTCTACGTTAGTCTCTTTAATAGCCATTTACTTTCAACCTCTATATCTGACCTAACATCTCATGACTACTAAGTAAAATGCTTGGAATGTATGCTTAAGCCTAGCTGGCTGACCTTAAAACTTTATTTTTAAAAATAATTATGATAATAATGATTATTATCATTATTATTTTGCTGGTCGTGGGACCTGAACTCTGGGCCTTGGGTGCTGTCCCTCAGCTCTTCAGCTCAAGGCTACTCTATCACTTAAGCCATAGTGCCACTTCTGGCTTTTTCTGCTTAGTGGTACTGAGGAATAGAACCCCTGGCCTCATGCATACAAGGCAAGCACTCTACCACTGAGCCACCTTCCCAGCACAACCTTAAAACTTTAGAAGGCTTTAACAGAGCCTCTGATGTCTAGAGGAAAGATTCTCCAAGTTGCTGTAACTCTGCTACCTAATGCCTTCTTTCATCAATGTATTTATCAAAGCCATTGATTTGTGACTTTCTTTTTTTTGTAACTACAAAAGTTTAGGGTTGGGGGTATTGCTTAGTGGGAGAATATTGTCTAGCATTCCTGAGACCCAAGATTTAATTCCTACCATGGAGGGGCTGGGAAGGTGGCTCAGTGGTAGAGCACTTGCCTTGCATGCCTGAGGCCTTGGGTTCGATTCCTCAGCACCACATAAGCAAAAAGAAAAAAGCTGGAAATGGCGCTGTGGCTCAAGTGGTAGAGCACTAGCCTTGAGCTGAAGAGCTGAGGGACAGTGCCCAGGCCCAGAGTTCAGGCCCCACGCCCGGACCCCCCCCCCAAAAAAAAAAAAAAAATTCCTACGATGGAATAAGAAAGGAAGGAAGGAAGGAAGGAAGGAAGGAAGGAAGGAAGGAAGGAAGGAAGGATCCTTGAGTGGAAAACGCAAAGGAGAGCTTGAGACCCTGAGTTCAAGCCCCAATATGGGCACACGCGTGCGCATGCACACACACACACATACAGAGATGCTGAATCTGACAGATTTGAGTGAAAGAAAAAAAAAGCCCTCCATCTTCATCTTATTCATTACCAACTTCCATCTCCTGGTTCTGTGGCTATGGTTAATTCTACCAAACACGGCCTGTCATAGACACTAGATATGATGGCTTGCAGTCCTTGCACTTATTAGGCTGTGGCAGGAAGATCAAGAGTTTAAAGTCAACTTGACATTGTTTGAAACCAACCTAAAGCCAACCTTAGACATCCCTTAATGCGCTCTCTCTCTCTCTCTCTCTCAAAAGTCTTGTGTATCTCAGGCTGGTATGAAATTTATAATCCTCCTGACTCCACTGCTGGAGTACTGTGATTACAGGGATATACCACCACTCCTGGCTTAATTACTATAACTTAATGTGTTAATAAAAGTAACTACTTACAGTAATGCCTTGCATAATGTAAACACCATTAATACAGATGCACATACTTATCACATTTATGTTTCTACATATGTCAGAATTTATTTATTTATTTACTTTTTGGGTCCGGTTGTGGGGCCTGAACTCTGGGCCTGCACTCTGTCCCTCAGCTCTTCAGCTCAAGGCTAGCGCTCTACCACTTGAGCCATACCTCCACTTCCGGCTTTTTTCTTTTTGCTTATGTGGTGCTGGGGCCTCAGGCATGCAAGGCAAGCGCTCTACCCCTGAGCCACCTTCCCAGTCCCATATGTCAGAATTGATTGAATAATGATGAATTCACCAGATACATCTATTTGCTAGGTTTAAGTAACTAAGTTCTCTCTCTTTTTTTCTTTAGTTTTCTTGATTTTGCTGAAAACTATTTAGACAGTCAGAGTCTTTTATTCCATCCCAGTCTCATTTGCTCCTATTAATTACTCTCAGATTATATATTACAGTTTAAATAATATTTTAAGTTTATAGAATGGCTAAGAAAGGATTCCACTGGCTGTAGGGCTCTGTGAGTCATTACTAAGGGAGAAGGCAGAGAGAGCCGACACCAATACAGAGTCATTGCAGGGAGTTAGATACTAATTTAAACTCAGTCACAGAGCTGTTCAGACCAATGCAGGGCTATTAGAAGCAGATCATCCGGAAATACTGTTTAACATGTTAGTTCATGTGTTGACTTTGTTTAGCTTAGTTGGTTGGTGCACAACCCTTTTATCTTCTTTTGTGCCAATACTAGAGCTTGAACTCAGGGCCTATGTGCTATCCCTTAGCTTTTTTGCCCAAGATTGGTTCTCTACTACTTGAGCCACAGTTCCACTTCTGGGTTTTGGGTGGTTAACTGGAGATAAGAGTTTCATGGACTTTCATGAAACTTTGATCCTCAGACCTCAGCCTCCTGAGTACCTAAAATTACAGGGGTGAGTCCTTGGTGCCTGACTGGTGTTCTACCCTTTGAGCATGCCTCTAGCCTGAGTTTTTGCTGATTATCTTGGAGATGAAGTCTCATAGATCTTTCTGCTCTAGCTGGCTTCAAACCATGATCCTCCAGGTCTCAACCTTCTGAATAGCTAAGGTTATAGGCATGAGCCACTGATATCCAGTTGCTCTTGCTTTTCTGAGGCACCCAGACCTGTTAGTCTAACCATCCTGTCTGTGGTCTAGCTGCAAGAGAAAGAAAAATAATTTGTAGAAATTTCAATGGGGAAAGACCCTCAGTCCATGTTAGTTAGATGGACAAGGAAGCAAAGGAAAAGACTGATCTATAGAACCTCTCCCCCGCCAAGAGAAATTATAACATTGAATTCAGCGTTGTGCATGATCATTCTCTAATTTTATGGTACAAGAATTTGAACTGTGGCTCAAGCTTGCTAAGCAAGCACCCTACCCCTTGACCACTTGGGCTATGCCTCCAGCCCTATTTTGAATTTTTTTTTTCAGATATTGTCTATTATTTTGGGGGGGAGTACCTGTGCTGGGCTTGAACTCAGGGCCTCATTCTCTTGTTTGGCTTTTTTTACTCAAAGCTGGTGCTCTAACACTTAAGTCACACCTCTGCTTTCAGCATTTTGGTGGTTAACTGGAGATAAGAGTTTAGAAGATTTGTCTGCCTAGGTTGATTTCCAACTTCAGTTCTCAGATCTTAGCCTTCTGAGTAGCTAGGATTACACACCTGAGCCATCAGCTCCAGGGGAAGTGTCTTCAACTTCTGTTTGTCTGACCTTAAATAAAGATCCTCCTACCTCAGCCTCTTGAGTAGCTAGGATTACAAGTGTATACCACCATACTCATATACATTTTTCATCTTATATAATAGCCCAGCAGCCAGATGGCATTTCCTTGGCCCTCACCCACGTGTATTGATCTTGGGGACACAGAAACTCAGGGCAGGACATGATTTCCCAAGTTCCTCACTGCTGAGCCCCTCATTGCTGTCTCTTTGTTCTGTGTGATGCTGCTCACATTCCCAGAATCTCTCAGTGAGCTTCTTTGTTGTATTGCTCACTCTTTTCTCCACTCAGCAATTTCCCTCTAATCTTCACCCAGTCTCTTTAACTCCAGCAAGTGACCAGGACATCTATATAAATCCCTGTTGGCCATCTCTATTTGCTCCATGGAATTCTTTGGGTTTCCCTGCAGCTGCCTAGTCTTCCTCCCTCAGTTCTTACTTATTTTTGTTTGTTTGATTTGATGCAGGGTCTTGCTGTGAAGTGGAGCCTGTCCTGGGACTCATGTATACTCTTCCTGCCTCAGTCCCCTAAGGATATTCCTTTGTGTTTAGCTCTCCACCAGTTCTCATCTGCTCTGGCATTTGGCCTTTCTTTTTGCTTTTGCTTGCACCTTCCTGCTTTGAACTGCGATCCTCAGATCTCAGTCTCTTGAGTAGCTGGGATTATAGGTATGAGCCACTGGTGCCTGGTTAAAATTTTTTCTTTAGCAAGTCACACTCAAGGCCTTCCTGGCCCAATGTGCTAAACTTCAAGTTGTTCATCTTGTATGTCATCTCTTCTAAGAGTTTTTCTAGAACCCTCTCACACAAGGAAGTCCTCCCTGGCCTGTGTTGCCTGCTTGGGCAAGTTGTACTAGATGCTTCACTCTTTGTTATGCCAGTGGAACCGGAGGAGAGGCACATGTCAAACCACCTCTGCATTCTCAGGACCTGGCTCAGGCAAGGTCATTCCCCAGATCCATTGAATAAAGAATCCCAAACTGGCAACCATATTGAAACAAGGACCAAAGTACAACCAATGTGGTGGACAGAGCCCAGGGGGCTTGTGACTAAGCCTCTGCCCAGAGCTATTAAGTCATCCGTGCCTGGTGCCCAGCACTAGGTTGGCTTCAGACCAGAGCACCATGCAGAGTGACAGAGACCATTCTGTTGAGGCCTTTCCCAGAGTGCTGAGGAGGAGGGGGGAGGCAGAGGCCCAACCAGGAAGCAGGACTGGGTGTAGAGGAGTCATAGAGAGCTGTGCCCAGGAGAAAGTGCAAGGGAGGCTGTCACAGGCTCCTTGGCACAGACCCAAGCAAGGCAGAGAGGGAGGACTCATTCATCCAGGGCCAGCCCAGGAGTGAGACTGCAGAGCAGGCTGGCCCAGCTCAGCCCAGCCCAGGCCTGGCCACAAGGCAAGGAGGGGATTTCCTCAGGCTCTCTCCTCCTAAGCCCTGTCCACTTTAGGAACCTGTCTGGAAGATTTTAGTTCAGGGAGGGACAGAGGGGCACCTAGCAGGGCGGGATCTTGGAGCAGCAGGGAGATCCATTGGCCCAGGACACCTGGAAGACGGGGACCAGTCTGTGCAGCCCGGGCGGTCCCTGCCTCGGCCTCCCGAGGTGAGATGCCCAGCAAGGGTGGGGGGGGGGGGGGGGAGTTGTAAGGGGAGGCTGGGATCAGGGGGAGGAGGTGATGTCCGGAAGAGCCACAGTGTAAAAGCTGGCTGCCGCCGGGTAACCTCCCTCCCTTCCGGAGTAACCTGGAGCGGATGCTTTGTCTTATGCAACTTTCGTTTTAAAAGTTGCCAGTGTGCGGGGCCTGGAGTCGGGGACTATCTTCCCCAGGGAAACGGGGATGGGGGAGATGACTGGGTAATTCCGTTCCCCTTCACTGGTTTTCTGCTTCTCGATCATGTTTTGGATCCCTTTAACTCCCAGTCTTTGGGGGGCAGGAAATGCAAGGGTTGGAATGTAGGATTTAGTCTTCTGGGTACATCCCCAGCTGTACTCCCAATTTTTTCTTCGTGCCATTGTGTCAGCTTTTATAGCCCTTGTGTTCTGCCAACCTCTGTCCCCCGCTGGGCACTGCCAGGAGGCAGCATGCTGTCTTCCAGTTTTACTTCTCTGCTTCCTTCTTCCTGGTGCAGTCAGTCCAGCCATTTATTAATTTTTTTTCTTTATTTGAGCATATACTTGGATTGTCTGGGGAACTGAGGGAAGGAGGGGGATCTATAAATTGGTGGGCAACAAGCTTGGCATGGTGGAAATTACTTTGGAATCGAGTCAGATTCCTACATACACATCTCCTGTGTACTTACTAGGGGCTCGGATTGCTGAACTAATAAATGGTACTTTTATGGAGATGATGAGAAATAAAATGTGCAGAGCACCCAAGTCGGGTGCCAGGCACAGATGCTAAACATCTGTACTCTCTCCTTCTTTGATTGCCTCCCTGCCCCCCACCCCCTCCCCACTGCCAAGCCCTTTTCTAATTGGCCCCTCCCTTGCCTTACAACTTGGGTGTGTGTGCGCCTGTGTATATGTGTTTGTGTGTGTATGCAGGTGTGTGCGAACACTAGAGCTTGAACTCAAGGCCTAAGCGCTGGCTCAAGGCTGGCACTCTACCACCTGAGCCACAGTTTTACTTCCCACTCTTGGTGATTCATTGGAGACAAGAGATTAATTGGAGATAAGAATCTCATCGATTTTCCTGCTCTGGCTTTGAAATTGAACTTTAGTCCTCAGATTTCAGCCTCCTGAGTAACCTAGGGGGTATAGGCAACATTACTGGGCAACTCCTGATCTTTTTCAGGCATCTTTTTAAGTTTACCTAGGTGGGATTTATAAACATAGAACTAAACTATGGGAGCTGGGGGAAATGGAGGAAATGATAAACATAGAGGGAGATGGAAGGGAAAAGCACTAGACCAGCATGGATCTAAAACCTTCGGTTGTTTCTCAGTTTACACACTCAAACTAAGCAAGTGCTAAGAACTATGAAAGGCTTTGAAACACATTATCTTGGGCCAGGTAATCCAGCCTGGAGAGATATAATCATAGCATTTGAGAGGCTGAGGACAGAAAACTGTGAGTGCAAGGAATAATTCACATTTGTATTCTGCTTGCAAAATCCCATGTGCTTTGTAAGAGAGAAAGAGATGGAGTTGAGGATAGGCTGCCAGGGATCAGAGCCACTTTCGTAGGTGCCCAGGCAGGGTTTGTGTGTTATGCCTGTGGTCCTAAAAGTGAAGCTTTGGAGAAACCTGTTTCTAGGTAGTTTCCTAAAAGCAGTCAGCTTGTCAAGATCCTTGCAAATTCTCCTTTGAGCTCAATTTTCATTGTCTGTCTTTGGCTTTACGAAAGAAGGCATACCTCTCTCCATCCTTAGTCTTTTTTTTTTTTTTGGCCTGTCCTGGGGCTTGAATTCAGGGCCTGTCCCTGAGCTTCTTTTGCTCAAGGCTAGCACCCTTCCACTTAAGCCACAGCACCATTTCCGGCTTTTTCTGTTTATGTGGTACTGAGGTATCAAACCGAGGGCTTCATGCATGTTAGGCAAGCACTTAGACACATTCCGGGCCCCTCCTTAGTCTTTCTGTGGCACACTGTACAAAAGGAAAATGGGAGATGCTTTGTTCAAAGAAAAAACAAATGAGATTAGGTAAGCTAAAACAGAGGAGGCCATGGCTTACTATAGACTTATAGCATTTATTTAAAAATATTTATTTGAACCTGGTGCCAGTGACTCACACCTATAATCCTAGCTAACTCAAAAGATTGACTTCTGAGGATCACTTTGAATTAAGCCCAGGCATGAAAATCCATGAGACTCTTATCTTCAATTAATCACAAAAAGCCAGAAGTGGAGCTGTGGCTCAAGTGGTAGAGCACTAGCCTTGAGCAAAAGGGCTCAGGAACAGTGAACAGGCCCTGAGTTCAAGCCCCAGGACCAGCAAAATAAAATAAAATAAAAATATATATTTGATACTAATTATGTTCTAGACACTGTTGTAAGGGTTTTACTGAAAAATAAATTTATTTATTTCTAGTACCAAATTTGCAAAGTAGATTCTCACTATTTCCTATGGGACCAAATGAGTTTAGTATAGATACTTTGAATTCCTTTAGAATTGTGTTTTTGTTTGTTTGTTTTTGTGCCAGTACTATGGCTTGAACTCCGTGCTTAGGCTCGGTCCCTTAGCTTTTGCCACTCAAAGCTGGTGCTCTGCCAAGTGAGCCATAGCTCCACTTCTGACTTTTTGCTAGTTAGTTGGAGATATGAGTCTCTTGGATTTATCTACTTGAGCTTTTTTTGAACGGTGATCCTCAGATCTTAGCCGCCTGAGTAGCTAAGATTACAGATGTGAGCCTTGGAAGCTTTCAAGTAGAGGTAGAGACTACTTTGGGAGACTGCTTCAGGCGAGACTTAGCAGTCTATTCTGTCTTATAGAGGGACACAAGGATGACCGAGGTTAATGTCAAGGCAAGATGTGAGATGACATTCTGTCCTGATGAGGTGTATTGGTAGCTATTGCTATATAACAAATCACTCCGAAATCTAGTGACCTAAAACATCCACCATGTAATGTTGCCATGACCCAGTTTGTAAAGAATTTGAGAAGGGTTCAGCTGAGCTCTTCTGCTCCATGTGCTCTTAGCTGGGGTCAATCACTTGGCTGTGCTCTTGGTTGGGAGGTCCAAGAAGTTTCATTCGTGGGTCAGGCATCTTGGTGCTCTTCTGCATAGCCTCTGTCTCCCTGTGGGTGGGTTGGGCTTCCTCAAAGCATGGTGGTCCCAGGTAGTCAAATTTTTATCTAAGGTCAAGCTTCAAAGAGGGAGCATTTCTAAAGAACCTAACCCTGGAAGGTACTCAGCACTTCTTCTGCCATGTTATGTTGGTTAGACCCAGTCACAGGGCTAGTCCTATAATTTAAGGGGAGAAGAAACCAACCCCATGTCTCAGTGGGAGGAATCGAAAATAATGTACACCATCTGTAGTCTACCACATGGCTTCTGGCAACTGAAGAGCTATAACCGCTGTGATGGTGTTGACCTACTTTTTAATCTAAATCATAGTATACTATGTTGGAACAACTTATAGGTCATTATTCTTTGCTGAGGAGGCGCCCAGAATAGGATTGTGTATAGCCTTTTTCCACGCTTCCATCTCTTTCCAGAAGCCTAAGACATACAACACATTCAGTGAAGCACATCCAATGCATGTGCATCACATAAGAATTTGGTGGTTTATCAAAATGTGGTGTATGTAAGACTTTCCTGGGAGAGTTCTTAAAAAACGTGAGCTAATTGCTAGGCAAGATGGGAGCCCTGGTCCTCTGAATCCAAATCTTTAGGGCAAAAGTGTTTAGTCTCTGCTAGCTATTAAACAGCCCCAGCATTCAGGCCCTCACTAGCGAGGCTGAGCCCAGTGATCTGGGGTGAACCAAGACAAGCAGGATCATTAGATGAATCTCTTGTGAGGTCTACCCCAGGGTAGGGGGTAGACCCATCCACCTTCATCTCAGATGGTCCAGGACAGGGTGACCAAGCATTCTTAATTTTTCCAGGATGGTCCTGAGCACTGGAAATTACATATCCTAAGAAACTTCTAGTCTTAGGCAAACCGTGAAAGTTGGTTATTAGTAAAGGACTACTATTTTAGAAGCATTGTAGATGAGGCAATGAAAGCTTTTTTGGAAAAAATGAAAGTTTCTAATACAAGCAATGATTTTATCTCCTTACTTCAAGGACTGAAGTAGGACCATAGATTGATATTAATCAGAAGTAATTCCTTTGAATCATGGAGGAAAAACATTTTTGGGGTTTTCTTAGCTCCATTCTTTGCTGTGTTAGATAGATCTGCTCATTTATTTTTTAAATATATTTTTATTGTGAAAATACTGTACAGAGGGGTTACAATTACGTGGGTAAGATAATGAGCACATTTCTTATCAAGCATTGTAGCCTCCTGCTTTGTTTCCCCTAGATCTGCTCATTTAAATAGTCTGCTTTTGGGTGATTCTTCTAGAATATATTTCTTTTCTTTTTCTGTTTTTTTTTTTTTTTTTTTTTTTTTTATGCAGGAAAAATAACCTTTGCCAGGTACCCGTGGCTCACACCTCCTACCTACTCAGGAGGCTGAGGTCTGAGGATTGCAGTTCAAAGCCAGTTGGGGCAGGAAAGTCTGTGAGAGTGTTATCTCCAATTAACCATCAGAAAACTAGAAGTGTGCTGGCCTTGAGTGCAAAAGCTCAGAAATGTTGCCCATGCTCTGAGTTCAATCCCCATGACCACCCCCCCAAAAAAAGCACAAACCTTTATTATTTTTTTATATTGGTATCAGACCTCCATTCATAGCTGATGCTCTACTTCTTGAGCCATACCTCTAGCCCTGCTTTTTGTTGATTATTTAGAAATGGAGTCAGGCTTTTCTGTCCAGGCTGGTTTTGAACTGTGGTCCTTCAGGTCTCAGGCCCCTGAGTAATGCATAAATCTATGGAATGTGTTAATAGCTCCATGTGGAGTGACCTAGAATATTGTCTCCCTCCCCTGACTTCTCTCTTTCTGGCAGTACTAAGGTTTGAACTCAGAGCCTTGTACTTGTTAGGCACATGTTTTACTACAGAGCTACATCTCCAGCCCCAGAATCTGGTCTTAGGTAACTGGACTTGTGCTCCTGCTTTGTAACCATCGTGGTCTTTTTGCCTTCGTTGTTTATTTGGAAAATGGGGAATAACCATGATGTCTTCACAGGGTGAATACCATACATGAAAGAGGTTCTGTACTGGGAGAGGTAGAATTATGATGGTCTTTGAATAGGAGAGACATGAAAGAAACTATTCTGCACACCACTTGAACCTTGGGTCTTTCCACTCTGAATCACAGCAGAACAGTGGAAATTCAAGGAAGGAGCTTTAATTTTTATCTTTTTATGCTGGTACTAGGGCTTGAACTCAGGACCTGGGTGCTGTCCCTTAGCTTCTCTCTCTCCCTCTCCCTCTCCCTCTCCCTCTCCCTCTCTCTCTCTCTCTCTCTCTCTCTCTCTGTCTCTCTGTCTGTCTGTCTGTCTCTCTCTCTTTCTGTTGGTTGTGGGGCTTGAACTCTGGGCCTGGGCACTGTCCCTGAGCTCTTCCAAGGTGAGTGCTCTACTGCTTGAGCCACTGTACCACTTATGGTTTTCTGGTGGTTAATTGCAGATAAGAGTCTCACAGGGGCTGGGAAGGTGGCTCAGTGGTAGAACACTTGCCTTGCATGCCTGAGGCTCTGGGTTCGATTCCTCAGCACCACATAAGCAAAAAGAAAAAAGCTGGAAGTGGTGCTGTGCCTCAAGTGGTAGAGCGCTAGCTTTGAGCTGAAGAGCTGATGGACAGCGCCCAGGCCCAGAGGTCAGGCCCCAAGACCGGACCCCCCCAAAAAAAAAAAAATAAAAAGAGTCTCACAAACTTTGCTGCCCAGGCTGGCTTTGAACCCTGATTCTCAGATCTCAGTCTCCTGAGTAGCTAGGATTACAGGCATGAGCCACTGGCACCTGGCTTTAGTTTTGTCTCTTAAGGCTTGAACTACAATTCCACTTCTGGCTTCTTGGTGGTTAATTGGAGATAAGAATCTCATGGAGTCTCCTGCTCAGGCCAACTTTGATCCTCAGATCTCAGCTTTTTGAGTAGCTGGGATTACAGGTATCAGCTACCAGTGCTTGGTTAGAAAGGAGCTTTTAACTCCCAGTAAGCCTAGAAAACAGTCAGAAAGGAGAGTGAGTGTCTCTACCTGAGTTGCCCTCAATATGGAAGGCAAGTGGGTTTTGCTTCAGAAGAAAAGAAAACTTTTGGGAACTGGGGTTTGTGAAGGCATTAAGAAAAAAAATTCTCCTGCCTATTTATTCCAAATGTGTCTTCAGAAATGGAGCAAAAAGAAAAACAACCCAAACCACAAGCCTATAATATTGAAAAGCTAGTTCTTAAATTTCTGTAGCTAAAAAAGCATCCTTTCAGGCTATGACCACAGAGAGATTGCTGTGGGCTCTGAACCAAGGCATAATGACAGTCTGCAGTGTGATGAAGGAGGCCCAGTAGCCTAATCTGTTGCCTTGCCAATTACCCAGGTTGCCTAGCAACAACCACCCAAAAGCCTCCAGCCATGCTCAGCTGGACCGCAGTGGGGTACACCCAGCCCAATCTATAGTCCAGTCTCCTGAGTTCCCTGGCCACATCAAGGCTGAATTTAGTCCTGGCAGGGACCTGCCTGGTACCAATGAGTGGGTGGGCCAGCTGTTTAAAAAACAAAACAAAACAAAGCACAGGGAGAGAGAGAGAGAGAGAGAGAGAGGGAGGGAGGGAGGGAGGGAGGGAGGGAGGGAGAAAAGGAAGGAAGGAAGGAAGGAAGGAAGGAAGGAAGGAAGGAAGGAAGGAGAGAGAGAGAGCGAGCGCATGTGCGTGAGAGCAATGTAGACATTTAAAACCTGCTTGCTTAAGGGCAACTAGGAAATAGCACAAGCAAATGACCAAAAGTGTTTGCCACCAAAAAAGAGTTGGCCTGAAGGTGTCAGTCTTACCACTTCCCTCCAGAGCCGGTGAAGAAGGGAAGCTGAGCTTGATTTGGACTTTTGGGTTCTGGGAGAGGCAATCCTTTTCTATTCTGGGTCCTTGTCTCCGTCTGTATTCCACTTGGTAGGTCTGGGGATTCCCGACCTCACTCTCCCCAGGAGTAGTGACCTGCCAGTTCTCCTCTATCCCTTCCATCTGGGGGTTCCCAGGGTTTGGTCTGGATCCCTTTGGGCAGCCAGAAGAAGAGGGAGATAAGAGCTGAGCACTAGTGGTGCATATCTGTAATAATCCTAGCTACTCAGGTAGCTGGGATCTGAGAATTTCAGTTCAAAGCCATCTCAGGCAGATAAATCAATGAGAATCTTACCTCCATTGAACCAGCAAAAAGCCAAAACTGGAAGTGTGACTTAAATAGTAGAGTGGTTAGCCTTGAGTGAAAATGCCAAGCAAGGAGCGGGCTTGAGTGTAAGCCCTAGGACTAGGACCAGAATAATAGAGAGACGAGAGAGAGAGAGAGAGAGAGAGAGAGAGAGAGAGAGAGAGAGAGAGAGAAGGGGTAGGTAAGGGTAGAGGAAAAGGATGGGATTTTAAAAAATCAAATTGAAGGTATATATTTGTGTAATACTTGTGCTGAGAAATCACTGGGGCAGTAGAATGCGCAGGGCCTTTGGAGTCAGATAGGCCAGGCTCCTCCCCCAGCACCCACTTGCCTGAAGTTCCATTTGCAAACCAATGGCATAAGGCACCCTGATTGTATTGGTTACAACATTTACTTTTTAATTTTTTTTTTTTTTGGCTGGTCCTGGGGCTTGAACTCAGGGCCTGGGCTCTGTCCCTGAGCCTCTCTGTGCTTAAGGGTAGTGCTCTACCACTTGAATCACAGTGCCACTTCTGGCCTTTTCTGTTTATGTGGTACTAAGGAATTGAACCCAGGGCTTCATGCATGCTAGGCAAGCACTCTACCACCAAGCCACATTCCCAGCCTACAACACTTATATCCATTGATACCTTGGAAGTACAGCTGAATTTTAGAATGTTACTTCTTTGTATACAAAAGTTGCTTCCTGTTAAAGCTTCATGCTGTTTTTGTCTCATAAGCTGTGCTTCATCTCCATATTTCATGCCACTCTCAATGTCTGCTAGAGCAACCAGCACTGGAAGTGTCCCAAGGCCTCCAACACAATGCACAGCAAGGATAGTAACCAGGTGCTTCATAAAACTTAAATTTTACAAGATTTGAAACAGTCACCAGGAGGCTGGGAAGGTAGCTCAGTGGTAGAGTGCTTGTATATTGATATGCTTGTATATAGTGCTCCATGCTTTGGGTGAACATTTAGGAGTAATGGGAAAGGAAATGAACCTTCTCACAAGAGGGAACAGCTCTTCACCCAGTCATACTGCAAAGCAAATACACTAGGCTTTTAGCTGTATAGGTCAGAACTCAGAAAATGCTGCCTCAAACTGCAGTTCAACACTTCCGTGTGCAGGTCTCTTCCAGTTGGGCAGTAATGAGTTCCTCACAGTTCCCATGGAGGTCATGCTGTGCCAGGCAGTGATCTATCGCCACTGTCCTTCAGAAGCTCCATAACTGCGTGACGAAGAACACTATAGAACTAAAGAATATATTACTCATTGAAGATTGTGGCCTAAGGGTAGTTAAGGCAAAGGTGCTTGTGCCAGGGCAGTAGTGAATAGAAACTAGACTCCAGTTTGTTTGTTTATTTTCCTTTTCTTTTTTTTCTCCTCAACCCCTGCACAGTGTTGTTTGACTCAGTGCTTTGAATTTGCTTGGCTGTTGTTCTACCATTTAGGCAGGCCTCCAGCCTTTTTTGGGTCTTAAACTCTGGGTCTGGACGTTATCCCTCAGTTCTTCAGCTCAAGGTTAGCGCTCTACCACTTGAGGCCACAGCGCCACTTCTGGCTTTTTCTGCTTATGTGGTGCTAAGGAATCGAACCCAGGGCCTTATGCATGCAAGGCAAGCACTCTAGCACTGAGCCACCTTCCAGCCCCCAGCCTGACTTTTTGATGGTTAATTGGAAATGTTGTCTCTTGGACTTTTCTGCCCAGGCTGTCTTCAAACCTCACTTCTGACCTTAGTCTCCTGAGTACCTAGGATTATAGGCATGAGCTATTAGTGCCTGAATAAAACTATTTATTTATTTATTTTTGGTGCCAGTCCTGGGGCCTGAGCTTTTTTGCTCAAGGCTAGTGTTGTACTACTTGAGCCACAGCTGTAGTTTCAGCTTTTTGGTGGTTAATTGGAGATAAGAGTCCCTTAGACTTTCCTTTCCCGGGATCCTCTGGTCTCAGCCTCCTGAGTAAGTAGGATTACAAGTGTGAGCCACTGGCACCTGGCTTCTATCTGAGATTTTAACTTTCTGTGAAACAGTTGTCTAACCTTCCTGGGCTGGGAAGGTGGCTCAGTGGTAGAGTGCTTGTCTTGCATGCATGAGGCCCTGGGGTTCGATTCCTCAGCAACACATAAGCAGAAAAAGCTGGAAGTGGCACTGTGGCTCAAGTGGTAGAGCACTAGCCTTGAGCTGAAGAGCTGAGAGATAGTGCCTAGGCCCAGAGTTCAGGCCCCACGACCAACAACAACAACAACAAAAAAGGTAGTCCTGGTTGGGAATGTGGCTCAGTGGTAGAGTGTTTGCCTAGCATGCATGCATGAAATTCAGGGTTCGATTCCTCAGTACCACATACACAGAAAAATCCAGAAGTGGCGCTGTGGCTCAAGTAGTAGAGTACTAGTCTTGAGCAAAAGAAGCTCAGGGACAGTGCCCAGGCCCTGAGTTTAAGCCCAGGACTGGCAAAAAAAAAAAGAAAAAGAAGAAAAAGTCCCTGCTGCCCAACCAGATAAGGTGAGAAATTACCTAAGAATTTACCATTAACTACTTCATACATGTTATTGATAGGATATTCTAGAACACCTTGACATTTGCAGGTTGAACACATGCAGGTTTTTTTGCTTGTTTTTGTCTGTTGTGGGGCTAGAACTCTGGGCCTGGCACTGTCCCTGAGCTCTTCAGCTTAAACCTGCCACTCTACCACTGGAGCCACAGCGCCACTTCCTGTTTTCTGGTAATTTATTGGAGATAAGAGTTTCATGGACTTTCCTGCCCAGGCTGCCTTTGAACTTCGATCCTCAGATCTCAGCCTCCTGAGTAGCTACGATTACAAGTGTGAACCACCAGCTTCTTGGCCTGGCTTCAGTCTTTTAAAAAATATATTTTGTTGTTATTATAAAGGTGATGTACAAAGGGATTGCAGTTACCTAAGTCAGGTAATAAGTATATTTCTTTTTGAACCATGTCATGAGAGAACCTTGCTCTCTCTCAGCATTTTCTTGGCTGCCCGTGAGGGCCAGGGGGTGTGGGGAGTGGGGGGCTGGGAATGAATGAGTTGAACAACTGGCTTTTCCTGAGCCAGCTCTTACTCTACCTAGATGTTTCTCCACTTTATGATTCTTTATGTAATATGCATTTTATGCAATAGCAGAGATGAAAGTGTTTCTTGTTTGGGGAGTTGGAAAGATTTATAAAACAAATCACTTGATAGTTAAGTGGTACCTGGGCTTTCTGGAATCAGTGGGTCCACCCTATGTTGTTTCTTGGTTTGCTGAGAAACAGCTCCATTTTTTGTTGTTGTTTCTGGTGGTCATAAGGCTTGAACTCAGGGCCTGGGAACTGTCCCTGCTAGAATTCTCCCACTTTGAGCTACAGCTCAGATTTCAGCCTCCTGAGTAGCTAGGATTGCAGACATGAGCTATCAGTACCCAGCTGAAAAAACGCAATTTTAAACTAGAACAACCTATCTCAGTTGTTTCTACAGGTAGAGCAAGTACATTGAGAGCAGTGCCACCCAGCTTTGATCTTGCATGTTTGTGGCTCTAGGTAGTAGCAACTTACTCACTGGCTCATTGCTCAGCAAGCCATGCATTATACCAGCATTACAGAAAGCTCAAGGAACCTGCATGGTCTTTGCTTAATGAGTAAGAAAGCACAGTCGGGGCCATGAATATCCATCCAGAGAGTGACCCTGCGACCAAGAACAGTGTGGGTGCATTTATATCTCATGAGACTCTCCTGTGCTGGAATCATAGCCACTAGTCTTGTCTGGGCAACCAGGTTTTGTTCAGCTGGGATTCTGAAAATGCACGTAATCTATAATGTTTCCAGAAACAGTATCCCAGCCTTGACCTATGGAATCTATGGAGTTTATGTGCAGGCCACACCTGAGCAAGGACAAAATTAATGACTTGCTTTGTGAGGCCCTAGGAAGCACACTTTGGACCCAGGGGCAGGCACATTGGTGAGAAAATGTCAATACAATATAAGAATTGGAGGGGTTGGGAAGGTGGCTCAGTGGTAGAGTGCTTGCCTTGCATGCATGAGGCCCTGGGTTCGATTCCTCAGCACCACATAAGCAGAAAAAGCTGGAAGTGGCGCTGTGGCTCCAGTGGTAGAGTGCTAGACTTAAGCTGAAGAGCTGAGGGACAGCGCCCAGGCCCAGAGTTCAGGCCCCATGCCTGGCGAAAAAAAAAATTGGAACTATCAGAAAATACAACATCTTCACTAAAGCATATTTAGGTTATTTACTTTTTTTCACTAATAAGATCTTCAGTTTACACCACTAGAACGCAGCATTTTCTTCTCCTCCTTTCCTTTTTCTTTTTGCCAGTCCTGGGTCTTGAACTCAGGGCCTAGGAACTGTCTCTAAGCTTCTTTTGCTCAAGGCTAGCACTCTACCACTTGAGCCAAGTGCCCCTGCTGGCTTTTTCTGTTTATGTGGTACTGAAGAACCGAACCCAAGGCTTCATGTATGCTAGGCAAGTACTACCACTAAGCCACATTCTCAGCCCCAGCATTTTCTTTTCTCCCTCTCTCCCTTCCTTTCCCTTCCTTTCTCTTGCCTTCCTTGTCCTTATCTCCCCTTTTGTGCTGGTACTGAACTCTGAACTCATGGCTTTACACTCTTGGTTGGGTTTTTTTAGCTAAAGACTTATGCTCTTCCACTTGGAGCCAAAGTTCCACTTCTGGCTTTATTATTATTTTTTGTTGTTTTTGTTGTTTTTTGGGTCCGGTCGTGGGGCCTGAACTCTGGGCCTGGGCGCTGTCCCTCAGCTCTTCAGCTCAAGGCTAGCACTCTACCACTTGAGCCACAGCGTCACTTCCAGCTTTTTTCTTATGTGGTACTGAGGAATTGAACCCAGGGCCTCGAGCATGCAAGGCAAGTGCTCTACCACTGAGCCACCTTCCCAGCCCCTTCTGGCTTTATTTTTATTTTTACTTATTATTATTATTATTATTTTTCCAGTCCTGGGGCTTGAACTCTGGGCCTGGGCACTGTCCCTGAGCTTTTGTACTCAAGGCTAGCATGCTACCCACTTGATCCACAGTTCCACTTCTGGCCTGTGTGGTTAATTGGAAATAAGAGTCTCATAGACGTTCCTGCCCGGGCTGGCTTTGAACTGTGATCCTCATATCTCAGCCTCCCGAGTAACTAGGATTATAGGCGTGCCACTACCACTCGGCTATTTCCAGTTTTTTGGTGGCTAATTGGAGCAAAGAGTCTCTCAGCCTTGTCTGCCTGGGTTGACTTCAAATCTCAGCCTCCGGAGTACCTAAAGGCATGAGCCTCTGGAGCAGCACCTGCTGCTGCTGCTGCTGCTGCTGCTGCTGCTGCTGTTCCTCCTCCTCCTCCTCCTTCTTCTTCTCTCTTATCACTAAGTCACATTCCCAGTCCCCCATTTTTAATTTTTTTTATTATTTAATTTATTTACTTATTGTTGGTCATAGGGCTTGAACTCTGTGCCTGGGCACTGTCCCTGAGCTCTTCAGCTCAAGTCTAGCACTCTACCACTAGAGCCACAGCGCCACTTGTTTTCCTGAGTGGTTTATTGGAGATAAGTATCTCAGGGACTTTCCTGTCCAGGCTGGCTTTGAAATGTGACCCTCAAATCTCAGCTTCCTGAGTAGCTAGGATTACAGGTATGAGGCACCACTGCTCAGTTATTTTTTTCTTTGAGACAAGATCTCACTGTATAGCCTGAAACTTGAGATTTTTATGCCTCTGACCGGTGAGTGTTGTAATTATAGGCATGCACTACCATTCCTGGCTGGAACATAGCTTTGTGTCCTTGCTCAAATACATTTGCTGGATAGAATTTAAGAAGCAGGTTATTCTCCTAAAAGGTAGATCCGTGTGTGTGTGTGTGTGTGTGTGTGTGTGTGTGTGTTGTGCGTACGTGCGTGCGTGCACGTGCGTGTCTGTCTTTTCTTTTTGTTCTGGGGATTGAACCCAAGGGCTGGCGCTCATGAAGCTAAGTTGTAGCCCGGCCCAGTTGCCTTCCAAAAGGCTGCATCACTAAGTACCTCATATTCTGCAGCCCATTTCCACACAACCTAATAAATAGGGGAGATTATCAATCTTCTCCACTATTTCCAATCTGATTGGTAAATTCCCAAGTTAATTGAGCTCAGAAATTCAGGTGTGGGACACGAGATAAACAAGGTGTGGGAGGGGTGGGGAGTGTGAGGTTGGAAGGAACACCCGCCTAGGCAGCTGTTGATGTGTTAAAAGGAGGCCTTTGTGCTCAGGGAATAGGGGAAACAGGTATGGAAGTTGTCCTGCAGTCACTGAAGAGAAATCAAAATACAGGAAATTGCCAGGCACCAGTGGCTCACCCCTGTAATCCTAGCTACTCCGGAGGCTAAAATCTGAGGATTAAAATTCAAAACCAGCCTAGGCATGAAAGTCTTTGAGACTCTGATCTCCAATTAACCACCAAAAAGCCAGAAGTGGAGCTGCAGCTCAAGTGGTAGAACAGTAGCCTTAAACAAGGGACAGTGCTCAGGCCCTGAGCCCAGGACCGGCACAAAAAACAAAACAAAACAAAATGCAGAAAATCACTAGTACCCAGGTCTGGGATGTAGCTACAGCTACATAGAAGACCTCTTTACAGCAATATGAAGGAGGAAGCAGGCATACAGAATGTTGTGGCTATATGGAACCGGATAGCTTTTCAGCACAAAGAATATGTTTAAGCACTTACCTAAAATGCTGAGCTTAAAGTTGGAAAAATTCAGGAAAAATTTGAAATCTGAAAGAAGAGAAATTCTTAGGAGAACATACAATTCTTATTTCTTTATTTTTAGCTCCTGTTAGAAATGTAAGCTCGCGTTGCTAACAATATGGAACTCTATTTCTTTTAAGCATGAGGCATATTCATACAGTGTTAGTCATTCCTGATTAATTTTTTTTTTGGGGGGGCTGGTCCTGTGGCTTGAACTCAGGGTCTGGGTACTGTTTCTGAGCTTCTTTGTGCTCAAGGTTAGAGCTCTACCACTTGAGCCACAGCACCACTTTTGGCTTTTTTGAGTAGTTTATTCGAGTTAAGAGTCTCGTGGGGACTTTTCTGCCTGGACTGGCTTTGAACTGCTAACCTCAGATCTCAGTCTCCTGAGTAGCTAGGATTACAGGTGTGAGCCACCAGCAACTGCCTGAACTATTTTTTTTTTTTTTTTGTCAGTTGTGGGGCCTGAACTCTGGGCCTGGGCACTGCCCTCAGCTCTTCAGCTCAAGGCTAGTGCTCTACCTCTTGAGCCACAATGCCACTTCCGGCTTTTTCTGTTTATGTGGTGCTGAGGAATCGAACCCAAGGCCTCATGCATGCAAGGCAAGCACTCTACTACTGAGCCAACCTCCCAGCCCTGCCTGAACTATTTTTAATTTACTTTTTTTTTTTTGGTCAGCCCTGGGGGCCTGAACTCTGGGCCTGGGCACTGTCCCTCAGCTCCTCAGCTCAAGACTAGTGCTCTACCACTTGAGCCACAGCGCCACTTCTGCTTATGTGATGCTGAGGAATTGAACACAGGGCCTCATGCATGCAAGGCAAGCACTCTACCATTGAGCCACCTTCCCAGCCCTTAATTTTTTTTTTTTTGGCAGTGCTGGATATTGAACTGTAGCCTCCCATGTGCTAGTACTGTAGCACTGAGCTACGTTCCAAGCCTGTATGCATGCAGCATGTATGCATGCATGGATGTATTTACTGCACAGTACTGAACTGGTGAACTCAGGACCTCACACTCTACCTCACATTTGGCTTTTTCTGCTCAAGTCTGGCACTCTACTACTTGAGGCACACCTCCACTTCTGGCTTTTTGTGGTTCATTGTTAGTGATAAGAAGAGGGATTATAGGATGGGGGGGGGGAGAAATGGGAAGGGATGTGAAGGGGAAACAAAGGAGGAGGCTACAATGCTTGATAAGAAATGTACTCATATAGGGCTGGGAAGATGGCTCAGTGGTAGAGCGCTTGCCTTACATGTAGGAGGCCCTGGGTTCGATTCCTCAGCACCACATAAGCAAAAAGAAAAAAGCCGCAAGTTGAGCTGTGGCTCAAGTGATAGAGCACTAGCCTTGAGCTGAAGAGCTGAGGGAGAGCGCCCAGGCCCAGAGTTAATGCCCCACTACGGGACCCCCCCCACCAAAAAAAAAAAAATGAAAAAAAATGTAGTCTGTTTTGGGGCTGGGAAGATGGCTCAGTGGTAGAGTGCTTGCCTTGCATTCATGAGGTCCTGGGTTCGATTCCTCAGCACCACATAAGCAGAAAAAGCTGGAAGTGGTGCTGTGGCTCAAGTGGTAGAGCACTAGCCTTGAGCTGAAGAGCTGAGGGACAGTGCCCAGGCCCAGAGTTCAGGCACCATGACTGGCAAAAAAAAAAAAAAAAAAAAAAGAAATGTACTCATTATCTTGCCCATGTAATTGTAACCCCTCTGTACAGTATTTTCACAATAAAAAAAAAAAAAAGAAGAAGGATTATAAATAGGGGGGTTGTGAGTTCACGGCCAGCCCAGAAAACATGGCACCATTGCATAGCCCTGCCTTAAAAAAAAAAAAAAAAAAAAAGGTGGCAAAAGTGAGAGAAACAATTGTTAATATTCAAAGAATTTATAAAAATAGGGGCTGGGAAGGTGGCTCAGTGGTAGAGCGCTTGCCTCGCATGCATGAGGCCCTGGGTTCGATTCCTCAGCACCACATCAGCAAAAAGGAAAAAAGCCGGAAGTGGCGCTGTGGCTCAAGTGGTAGAGCGCTAACCTTGAGCTGAAGAGCTGAGGGACAGTGCCCAGGCCCAGAGTTCAGGCCCCACGACTGGACCAAAAAAAAAAAAAAAAAGAATTTATAAAAATAGCTTGTATGTGAACTGGTTTAATGTCTGCCTGTGGTGCATGGTTGAGTGGGAGGGTGGAGAAAAAGAGTTTGGTTTTTGAAAATTTTTCTGTAGAAAAGAAAAATAAAAGGATTCTTTTTCCTGAATGCATTGAATATAACTTATGACAATGTGGAACTTTGCCTAATAAGCTTTAATTGGAAATTAATTCGATTTGATCCGACTCCCCATACCTTGCCTGTGAAAATGAGCTGTGGGCTCAGCTCTATCCTTCCATCGCCCCATGCAGCCATCTACACACCCACCCGTCTGTCCATTGCCAATGATGACTAATAATTACAGTGTTTACTGTGAGCCAGATGTTCTTCCAAGTGCTTTACATACATTATCTCAAACAATCTTCCCATCAATGCCACGAGGTGACTACTATCATCATCTTCTCCTTCAAATGGAATCTGAGGGTTTCCCAATAAGCATAGGATTTCCATGTGATCCAACCATGCCACTTAGGGGGATGTGCCATGAAGAACTGAAAGCAGGTTGTTCAGACAAAAACTTGCATGGCAGCCAGGTGCTGGTGGCTCATACCTGCAATCCTAACTACTAGGAGGCTGAGATCTGAGAATCACAGTTTGAAGCCAGCCCAGGCAGAAAAGTCTGTGCGACCCTTGTCTCCAATTAGTCACCAGAAAACCAGAAGTGGCACTGTAGCTCAAAGTGGTAGAATGTTAGCCTAGAGCAAAAAAGCCCAGGTGCAGTGCCCAGGCCCTGAGTTCAAGCCCCACAATGGACAAACAAACAAACAAAAACAAAAACAACTTGCACAGTGATGTTCATAGCTGCTTATTTACATTAGCAAAAGGTAGAAACAACCTAATATTCCTGAATAAACAAAATATGTGGTGTGTTGATATAGTACAGTATTGTTCATCTGCAATAGGAAAGAAATTCTAATTTATGCTACCACACAAATGAACCTGGAAAATATTATGCTTTTTTTTCTTTTTTGTGCTACCAGGGTTTGAACTCAGAGCTGTCTTGCTTGTTAGTCTAGCACTCTTACCACTTGAGCCATATCTCCAGCCCTATATCACTAGCTACTTTTTTTTTTGCCCATTCTGGGGCTTGAACTCAGGGCCGGGGCACTGCCTCTGAGCTTCCTTTGCTCAAGGCTAGCACTCTTATCATTTGAGCCACAGCACCACTTCTGGCTTTTTCTGTTTATGTGGAACTGAGGAATCAAACCCAGGGCTTCATGTATGCTAGGCAAGCACTCTACCACTAAGCCACATTCCCAGCCCTATCAGTAGCTACTTTTAAAAATATTTAAAAATTGTTATTATAAAGGTGTATACAGAGGGGTTACTGTTTCATGTCAGGTAATGAGTACATTTTATTTGGATATCACCCTTTCCCTCCCTCTCTCCCAGTTTTTCCCTCTCATCCTCATGCACAAATTGTATAGTTCATTTTCCACAAAGTGGCTCTTTTGAAATAGGCTTTTCTTCCCTGGATGTGTGCCTGAGCTATGACCCACCCCTTCTTTAGGCTTTCTGTTATTGCTGGGATTAGACACAAATATTACTGTGTCCAGCTTCTTTTCCATGGAGACAGAGTATTGGAGATTGGGCTTTTCTGATCTGGCACTGTGATCCTCCAATCTCAGCCTTGCATGTTGCTTGGGACCTGTTGGCACTTGCCACTGTGCCCAGCTGCAGAATGAGAAAAGGAACTGGACTTTTTGCCCAGGCTGGCCTCCAAATGTAATCTCCTGATTTCTACCTCTGACATAGTTAGAATTATAGACATGAGCTATCAGTGCCTGAAAATACTACGTTAACTGAGAGATGTCAGACACAAAAGCCACGTGTCATATAATTCCATTGATATGTAATGTCCAGAATAGATAAATCCACAGAGACAGGAAGCAGATTAGTGAGTGCCAAGGCAAGATGAAGAGGGTTTGGGGAATGACTATTTTATATGTCTGGGGGATGTGGAGGGTGATGATAAAAGTTTGGAACTAGATGGTAGTAGCGGTTGCACAACACAATAAATATACGCAATGCCACTGTTAAATGGTTAAAGTGGTCAATTTCATGTTCTTTGTATTTTACTATAGTGTGTGTGTGTGTGTGTGTGTGTGTGTGTGTGTGTGTTTCTGGGGCTTGAACTCAGGGCCTGAGTGCTGTCCCTGAGAATTTTTGGTCAAGGCTAGCACTCTACTACTTGAACAATAACCCCACTTCTGGCTTTCTGATTAACCTCAATCTTCAAATCCTAGCCTTCTAACTAGTTAGGATTTGTACAGACATGAGTCACCAGCACCTGGTTTTTACCATATTTTTTTTTTATCAGTCATGGGGCTTGAACTCTGGGCCTGCCACTGTTAAATGGTTAAAGTGGTCAATTTCATGTTCTTTGTATTTTACTATAGTGTGTGTGTGTGTGTGTGTGTGTGTGTGTGTGTGTGTGTGTGTGTGTGTGTGTGTGTGTGTGTGTGTTTCTGGGGCTTGAACTCAGGGCCTGAGTGCTGTCCCTGAGAATTTTTGGTCAAGGCTAGCACTCTACTACTTGAACAATAACCCCACTTCTGGCTTTCTGATTAACCTCAATCTTCAAATCCTAGCCTTCTAACTAGTTAGGATTTGTACAGACATGAGTCACCAGCACCTGGTTTTTACCATATTTTTTTTTTATCAGTCATGGGGCTTGAACTCTGGGCCTGGGTGCTGTCACTGAGCTCTTTAGCTCAAGGCGAGTGCTATACCACTTGAGCCACAGTGCCACTTCTGGTTTTCTGGTGGTTAATTGGAGATAAGAGTCTCACTGACTTTCCTTCCTGGGCTGGCTTTGAACTGCTATCCTCAGATCTCAGTCTCCTGAATAGCTAGGATTATAGGCGTGAGCCACTGGCATTGGCTGCTAACTGTAATTTTTAAGAAAAGTAATTTGAAACTGAGTATGATGGCTCAAATCTACTCAATCATAGCTACTTGGGATGTAGGGATTGGGGGATTGAGGTTTGAGGGCAGCAATGAATAAAAGTTTGAGAGAATCCATTTCCACCAATGGTTGGGCACTGTGGTATATGTGTCTGGCATCCCCAGCCACCTGGAGAAGAGGTAGGAAAGTTAAAGCCTGTGAAAAAAGGGGCTGTAGGCATGGTCATATGGTAATATACCTACCTAGCAAGTGCAAAGCCCTAGTTTAATGCTTAATATAAAGGGGGTAATTTGAGACTCAGACAGTCTGAATGTCTTGTTGTTGTTTTCAGATGGGCAGGTTTTTGAATGCTTCCTAAACTAGAGGAAGGGCCTTTATGCTGGTTAGTACTGTGTTTTAACTTTAGTCACCTGGCTTCATACCACATGCTTTTTACTTTTTAGTTTTACATTAAAAGTTTTGTTTATTATTATTTATTTGAGACAGGGTCTCATTATGTATGTAACCCAGACTAGCCTTAAAGTCTCAATCCTTCTACTTCTTCTGCCAAGTTCTGGGATTACAGTGTGTACCACTATGCCTAACACTTCCTTTTTAAATTTACTTCTTAGGGAAAAGAATACACAAAATTTATTACATGCCTAAGACATAGGAGTACTAGATTCCATGCTTTTAAAAACAATTACAAGAGGGAGGGTGATTGGAGAGAGTGTTAGAGGGTGACTATGATTCAAGTACTTATATGCATGTATAACAATAGAACAATGAGTGCTGGGAATGAGGCTTAGTGGTAGAGTGCTTGCGTAGCATGCATGAAGCTCTGGGTTTGATTCCTCAGTACCACATACACAGAAAAAGCCAGTAGTGGTGCTGTGGCTCAAGTTGTAGAGTGCTAGCATGAGCAAAACAATCTCAGGGACAGTGCCCAGGCCCTGAGTTCAAGCCTCAGGACTTGAAAAAAATAAACAAAAAGAAAGAGAAAAAAGAAAAATAGAACAATGAAGCCTATTGTGTTGGGAAGGAGGAGGGCAAAAGAGACGGAGGGAATGAGGGTGAGGGGATATACTGCGCACATGCACAGAGATGCCACAATGAAACCACTTTGTACGTGTCAATAACATAATTATTATCTTTTTGATCAGTCCTGTGCTTGAGCTCAGGGCCTGGGCACTGTCCCTGAGCTTCTTTTGCTCAGGGCTAGCACTCTATCATTTGAACCACAGCACCACTTCAAGCTTTTTCTGTTTACCCGAGGAATTGAACCGAGGGCTTCATGCATGCTAGGCAAGCACTGTACCACTAAGCCACATTCCCCAGCTTCTAAAATTTATTTTTAAAAATTGAAACAGTCCAAGTTGGATGCTGGTGGCTTATGCCTGCAATCCTAGCTACTCAGGAAGCTGAGATCTGGGGATTGTGGTTCAAAGCCAGTCAGGACAGGAAAGTCCGTGAGACTCTTATCTCCAATTAACTACCTGAAAACCAGAAGCTGTGGCTCAAAGAGGTAGGGTACTAGCCTAAAGCTCAGGGACAATGCCTTTCCTCTGAATTCAAGCCCCATGATTGAAAAAAAAAATTAACTAGTCCAGACTCTGCTATAAAATGTAAAACAATACAGGGAAAACTCAAATTGAGGCCAATTAGGAGTTTTATATGATTTTTTTCCATCTTCATCTGCCTTCTATCTACACCCAGGAAAGACCTGGACTCCCAGCAGTGGCCTCTCCGTGCTAGAGAACTCAAGAAAGAACCATTGCCTGCAGATCAAAGTGCCAACCCTTTTTGCTTTTTAGGTGGAGGAAGAACCCAGCACCATGGCTGCTACTCAGGATTTGGAGATGGAGAGTGTGACTCTGAATATGGAGAGGGAAAGGAAAGAAGAGCCGGAGGAAGAGAAAATGAGAGAGGGTCTGGGGGGTAAAGATCTCCCCAAGAGCAGAAAGGTCCATAGGATTGTTTCCAAGTGGATGCTTCCTGAACATGTCCGAAGAACCTACCTGGAGAGGGCCAACTGCCTCCCACCTCCACTGTTCATCATCTCCATCAGCTTGGCTGAGGTAAACACTGGCAGTAGGCACTAGCCTACATTCCAACAGGAAGCAGTGGGCGCAGAAGGACGAGAGGGGCCAAGGCAGAGAAGAGACTGGGTATGTGAGAGAGCTCCCAGCAGGGGCTGCTGGCTCATGCCTGTCATCCTAGCTGCTCCAGAGGCTGAGATTTGAGCATTCCAGTTTGAAGCCAGCCCAAGCAGAAAAGTTCCTGAGGCTCTTATCTCCAATTAACCAGCAAAACCAGCAAAAAGCCAGAAGTAGAGCTGTGGCTCAGGTGGTGGAGTACCAGCCGTGAGCAGAAAAAGCCAAGCAAGAGTTCAAGACCCTGAGTTAAAGCTCTAGTATTGGGGTTGGGAATGTGGCTTAGGAGTAGAGTGCTTGCCTAGCGTGCATGAGGTCCTGGGTTCGATTCTTCAGTACCACATAAACAGAAAAGTCCAGAAGTGGCACTGTGGTTCAAGTGGTAGAGTGTTAGCCTTGAGCAAAAGAAGCCCAGGCCCTGAGTTCAAGCCCCAGGACTAACAACAACAACAAAACGCTCTAGTATAGGCAACAAACAAAGTTCTACACCATCTACCCTCCTCCCCACCCCTTCCAGGGGATCCTTTCCCAGCTGCCTTTTCTCTGGTCATTGTCAACCAAGCCTTAGGCTTCATTCTTTATACAAAGCTCCTACTCAGCAGTGATTATTTCAGTGGCCTTGATTCATTTCAGCGGATAGGGTCCTTAGTGTCCTTAGACACCAAAGAACCTGCCAGCACCTGTGGCTTGTGCTTGTAATCCTAGCCACTCAGGAGGTATAGATCTAAGGATCACAGTTGGAATCTAGCCAGGGCAGGAAAGTCCATGAAACTTTAATATTCAATTAATCACCAAAAGAAGCTGGAAATGGAGCTGTGGCTTAAGTGGTAGAGCACTGGCCTTGAGCAAAGAAGCTTAGAGCCAACCCAGGCCCTGAGTTCAAACCCCAGAAAACACAACAGAAAGAAAAAGAAAGAGTAGGCTGGGAGGTTGGCTCAGTGGTAGAGTGCTTGCCTTGTATGCATGCGGTCCTGGGTTCAATTCCTCAATACCACATAAGCAGAAAAAAAGCCAGAAGTGGTGCTGTGGCTCAAGTGGTCGGGCTTTAGCCTTGAGCTGGAAAGCTGAGGGACAGTGCCCAGGCCTAGAGTTCAGCCACCACGACTGACAAGAAAAAAAGAAAAAGAAAGAAAGAAAGGGAGAGAGAGGGAGGGAGAGAAAGAGAGAAAAAGAAAGAAAAAGAAAGAAAGGAAGGAAGGAAGGAGAGAGAGAAAGAGAAAAAAAATAAATCATGGAACCCTGGAGTTGCAAATTGGCTTTATCTTGTGAACCAACTTAGACTGACTGGTAAAGTTACTGTCGGTTTATGTTTAGAACAGTCACAGCTATCTTGAATTCAGAGGGGAAAAAGTAGGATTCTCCAAAGATGTCCACTTTGGGCAATGTTAGATTCAAAAGGCACAGAGACTAGACGAGGAGATGCCTCAATACCAGCACAGGTTTCTTTGGGAGAAAGTCTGTGGAGGGGAGTGACCACCTAGAGCTAGAGCCTCATCACCCTGTACTGGCTATGACATTTTATAGTGGGATTGTGGGAATGCTGGAGTTCTCTGGTAGGGCTTGGTACAAAAGTAACTAATGGTGAGACATAGAAACCTCTGAAACGGGTTGCTGCTGGAGGAAGGGAGGGAACAATGGTGGAACATAGATAACAGGAAAATGGATCACAACCAAAGAGACAGAGGGAGGAAGACAGGGGTGTCTGTCAAAGCCCTGGTCTGTTGCAAGCCAAATGGGTTACAGCCAGGCTAGGAGAGAGGGTAAGGCGGGAGTGATCTTAAGTCAAGGCACTGGCCTAGGGTCTTAAGCTCAGGACACCTGGCTATTTGGACCTAACAGGAAACATGGGGATTTGTTTTTTGTTTTTTTTTTGGGTCCGGTTGTGGGGCTTGAACTCGGCCTGGGCACTGTCCCTCAGCTCTTCAGCTCAAGGCTAGCACTCTACCACGTGAGCCACAGCACCACTTCCGGCTCTTTTCTTTTTGCTTATGTGGTGCTGAGGAATTGAACCCAGGGCCTCAGGCATGCAAGGCAAGCACTCTACCACTGAGCCAACTTCCCAGCTCCTGGGGATTTGTTTAACTCAGGGCCTTAACATTCTTCTTTGGCTCTTTGCTTTTCACCACTTGAGCCATATCTCCTCTTCTGGCTTTTTGCTGATTGTTTGAAAATAAGACTCTCAAGCTGGGCGCTGGTGGCTCACACCTGTAATCCTAGCTACTCAGGAGGCTGAGATCTGAGGATCAAGGTTCAAAGCCAGCCCAGGCAAGAAAGTCCATGAGGGCTGGGAAAGTGGCTCAGTGGTAGAGCACTTGCCTTGCATGCATGAGGCCCTGGGTTTAATTCCTTAGCACCACATAAGCAGGAAAAAAAAAAAGCCGGAAGTGGCTCGGTGGCTTAAGTGGTAGAGCGCTAGTCTTGAGCTGAAGAGCTGAGGGACAGCACCCAGGCTCAGAGTTCAGGCCCATGACCGGACCCCCCCCCCCAAAAAAAAAAAAAGAAAAGAAAAGAAAAGAAAAAGAAAGTCTATGAGACTCTTCTCTCCAATAAACCAATAGAAAACCAGAGGTGGCATTGTGGCTCAAGCGGTAGAGTGCTCACCTTGAGCTGACGTGCTCAGGGATAGCGCCTAGGCCCAGAGTTCAAGCCCTATGATGGACAAAAAAAAAAAAAAAGTCACTTTCTTAATTGGCTCTGAACAATCATTGTCAGATCTCATCTCAGCCTCTTGAGTAGCTAAGATTACAAGCATGATTCTCCAGCACCTGGCTTCTGCTCAGTTCTCTTGAGCTCCAGAAAAGAATGCAAGGTTCAGGGAGATTAAAGGACTCCCCAGGGGTACTCCTTAAGGAGTGTGCTAGCATTCATCAAGCTTCCTCAGATACCAAGCTCATCCTCTGATGTGGTGAGGTCTTAGGGAGGAATTGGCAGTGTGTGCCTACCTGTGAGGTATGGCTTTAGGAGCTTCCTTATTAGGGATGATATTAGCATAGTTCTCTAGAAACTCAGAAACAATAGGGTGTGAATGAAGGAGCTCCAATGATTTATATAGGTGTCTAAGTCAAAAATCTATAAGGCAAGTTGGTAGAAAGAGTGGCAGATCTACACTAAGATTATCTGCTGGTAAAATTCTCTTTTCCTAATGGAAACATTTCTTTTTTCCCCCCTTTTCTCTCTCTCTGTCTGTCTCTGAAGGTCATGGGTTTGAATTCAGAACTTCAAGCTTGTTAGGTAGGTCCTTTACCATTTGAACCATGCCTCCAGCTCTAATCTGGGTTATTAACTAAATAGTGCCCAGACTACTTGGATTTTACCACTTTTCCCATTAGTGTCCCCTTTCTCTTCCTCTGGTTCCCTCAAATCCAGAGTTTCATGCTACATTTAGTTGTCCTGTCTCCCCAACCTCCTCTGACTAATGACCACTTCTCAGTGGATTTTCCCAGCCTTGGAGGTTATGAGGCCCAGGTATCTAGAGAATGTCTCCCAGTCTGAGTTTATCCCATGTCTTTTTCTCATAATTAGATTGGAGTTAAGGGTTCAGGGCAAGGCCAGCACTGGTGAGGTGCACATCTTACTGTATCACCGAGTGAAGGGCGTCTGATGTTGTCTTTGGGACATTGGCCATCATTTGGTTATGGGAGTGTTGCCACTTTTCTGTGTGAGTGTGAGTGCAGGAGGAGGGTGATGGAGAACCCAGTGCTAGACAACAAGGTATCAAAGAGCAGGAGAGGTGATTCATTCAAGGCTTTTATTTTTATTTATTTATTTTGGTGCTAGTATTGGGATTTGTACTCAGGGAGCCATAACTCCTACTTCTGGCTTTTCAGTGGTTAATTGGAGATGAGTCTCAGAGATTTTCTTGCCAAGAGACATTCTCGCTAAGGCTGCTCAACCTTCTGAGTAGCTAAGATTATAGGTGTAAGCCACCTGTGCCTGATTCAGGTTGGTTTTTTGTTTTGTTTTGTTTTGTTTTTTTGCCAGTCCTGAGGCTTGAACTCAGGGCCCAGGCACTGTCCCTGAGCTTCTTTTGCTCAAGGCTAGCTAGCACTCTGCTACTTAAGTCACAGCACCACTTCCTGCTTTTTCTATTTATGTGGTACTGAGGAATTGAAACCAGGGCTTCATGCATGCGAGGCAAGCACTCTACCAGCAAGCCACATTTCCACCCCCCCCTTTTTTTTTTTTTTACATTATGATCTATTGATGCTCCCAATCAGGGAGAAAGGAGGCTGTGGTCACAGTGGGTGGAAAAATCTAGTTGTGTTCATCTTGTAAGCCCAGTCTGTGTTGTGGCTAATCACTTCAATACCCCACTGCTGTGTGCTTTAATGGGCAAGGTGTGGTTAACATTCATGCCTGCTCCTCCCTCACAGCTGGCAGTGTTTATTTACTATGCGGTGTGGAAGCCTCAGAAACAGTGGATCACCTTGGACACTGGCATACTGGAAAGTCCCTTTACCTACCGTCCTGAGAAGAGGGAGGAAGCCTGGAGGTTTCTCTCATACATGCTGGTTCATGCTGGGTAAGGAGGGGTAGCTCAGTCACTGATGTCACAGGTGATTATCAGTCATTGTCACCCTCACATGTTCTAGCACTTTCATGTCATTTATTGTTTAGTGCCAGTGCTGGGCCCATCCTGGCCTCAAATCATAGTCTTCAAGATCTCATCTCCTGAGCTAGGATTATGGGCTTGACATTGGTGCTAGGCTAGATTATCTTTCTAATCTTCTTTATGTTTTAGGTCTCCATCAAACTAGTATATCTTTCCATGATAGACATACATGTTGTTTCTGTTTTTGTGTGTGATTTTTGTAGTATTGGGATTTAAACTCAGGGCCTTCCACTTGATGGGCAGGTGTTCTACTGCCAAGTCATGCTTCTCGCCTTTTTTTTTGTTTTAATATTTATTTTGGGTCCGGTCGTGGGGCCTGAACTCTAGGCCTGGGTGCTGTCCCTTAGCTCTTCAGCTCAAGGCTAGTGCTCTACCACTTGAGCCACAGCGCCGCTTCCGGCTTTTTTCTTTTTGCTTATGTGGTGCTGAGGAATCCAACCCAGGTCCTCATGCATGCAAGGCAAGCGCTCTACCACTGAGCCACCTTCCCAGCCCTTCTAGCCCTTTTTTGTGTTGAGTATTATGATTTTTTTGTGCTGGGGATTGAACTAGGGCCTCATGCTTGCTAAGACAGCGTGTTGGTTATTTTTGAGATAGAATCTCACCTTCTGCCGGGCTTGCACCTAAACCTCAGTTCTTCTGTTTTAGGATTCCCATCATAGTTGTAACGAGAGGTACGTGCAACCTCACCCAGCATCTTTCTGTGGGGGTAGGAGTCTGTTAGAATTTTCTATCTAGACTGGCTAGGCACCAAGATCCTCCCAATCTCAGCCTCCCATATAACAGTATGACAGGTACAGGCCACGTTGCCCAACTATTAACTGAAAAAGAGTCTTAAGGACTTTTCTGTCCTGCCTGGTCTCAAATGATGATCTTCCCGTTCTCAGCCTCCAAGTTGCTAGGGTTACAGGTGTGAGTTCCACTCCACATCCTCTTCAGTGTCTTGGACACTGATATTGTGGTTGGGTGCACACAAGGCCACAGGGGATGAGTGACCCATTCTGCAGGGTGTGCCTTGAGAACTCTGCAGTGACCTGCTAGATACTTATTATGCTCTAAAGCTAAGGTGAAAGCTTCTAGAGTGTGGACAATTCTCTGACATCTATTTTGACTTTGAGCTTTTGTGTGTGTGTGTGTGCCAATCCTGGTGCTTGAACTCAAGGCCTGAGCACTGTTCCAGAGCTGCTGCTGCTTCTTCTTTTTTTGTCAGTTGTGGGGCTGGAACTCTGGGCCTGGGCTCTGTCCCTGAGATCTTCAGCTCAAGGTGAGAGCTCTACCACTTGAGCCACAGCACCACTTCTGATTTTCTGGTGATTAATTGGAGATCAGAGTTTCATGGATTTTCCTGCCTGGGCTGACTTTGAACCGCGATCCTCATATCAGCTGGAAGTGGAGCTGTAGTGCAAGTGGCAGAGCTCTAATCTTGAGCATAAAAGCCAGGTCTTGAGTTCAAGCTCCAGGACAGACACCACAAAGAAGAAATAAAAAAAAGAACTTTATTATATAATATTTTTATTGGAAGCTTGGTGCTGGTGGCTCATTCCTGTAATCCTAGCTACTCAGGAGGCTGATAATTATGGTTTGAAGCCAGCCTAGATAGATCAGATTCTTTTTTTGTCAGTCATGGGGCTTGAACTCTGGGCCTGGGTGCTATCCCTCTGCTCTTCAGCTCAAGACCAGTGCTCTACTATTTGAGCCACAGCTCCACTTCTGGTTTTCTGAGATTGGAGATAAGAATCTCACAGACTTTTTTGTCCAAGCTGGCTTTGAACTGCACTCCTCAGATCTCAGCCTCCTGAGTAGCTAGGATTACAGGCGTGAACCACTGACATTAGGCCCAAATCTAAGAGATTCTTTTTTTTTTTTTTTTTTGGGTCCGGTCATGGGGCCTGAACTCTGGGCCTCGGCGCTGTCCCTCAGCTCTTCAGCTCAAGGCTAGCGCTCTACCACTGAGCCACAGCACCACTTCCAGCTTTTTTCTTTTTGCTTATGTGGTACTGAGGAATCAAACCCAGGGCCTCTGGCATGCAAGGCATGCGGCTCTACCACTGAGCCACCTTCCCAGCCCCTCTAAGAGATTCTTATCTCTAATTAACCAGAAAAAAAAAGAACTGGAGGTACAGCTCAAGTGCTAAAGTATCAGCCTTGAGTAAAAAAAAAACCAAGTAAAAGTACTATGTCAAGGCCCTGTACCTGCAAAATTATGTATGTATGTATGTATGTATTTTACTGGACTGGAGATATAACGCAGTGGTAGATCATCTGCCAAGCATGCCATACAGCCAGGATTCCATCCCCACCACCACAGAAACACACAACACACACACATTTGTATGTGTACACGCATACATATATATTTACATATATAAAAAGTGTAATTAAAAATCCATACACAGGCTGGGAAGGTAGCTTAGTGGTAGAGCGCTTGCCTAGCATTCATGAAGGCCTGGATTCAATTCCTTAGCACCACATAAACAGAAAAGGCTGGAAGTGGTGCCATGGCTCAAGTGATAGAGTGCTAGCCTTTAGCAAAAGAAGCTCAGGGACAGTGCCCAGGTCCTTAGTTCAAGACCAAGGATTGGCAAAAAAAAAAAAAAATCCTCACACATTCAAATATATGACATGCTAAACTATAGTATATGAGAGGAGAAAAGATACCAATTACAGCTGCTGTGAAAAGTAACTTTAAAAAAATTTTTTTTTGTGCTGCTGGGGAATCAAATCCATGGACTTCTGCATGATAGACAAGCACTCTAGTTACATTTTTATTTTTCATTTTTATTTATTTATGTGTTTGTTTTAGTTATTTTTGTGCTTGGTTCTGGGGCTTGAACTCCTAAGTCCTAAGTACTGTCCTTGAGCCTTTTTGCCCAAGGCTATTACTCTAGTACTTGAGACCTGGGCTCCACTTCTGACTTCTTGCTGTTTAATTGGAGATAAGCGTCTCCTGGACTTTTCTGCTCTTACTAGCTTTGAATCATGATCCTCAGATCTCAGCCTCCTGAGTAGCTTATTTATATTTCTAAAATTCTCTTTTCTTTTTTTTTTTAAGGTAGCTCACACCTGTAATCCTAGCTACTCAGGAAGCTGAGATCTGCCGGTTGTGGTTCAAAGCCAGGCTGGGCAGGAAAGCCATGAGACTCTTATCTCCAATTAACCACCAGAAAACCAGAAGTGTTGCTGTGGCTCAAGTGGTAGAACTCTCACTTTGAGCTGAAGACTAAGGGACAGCACCCAGGTCCAGAGTTCAAGCCCCACAACTGACAAAAAAAATTATTAAAACATAGAAAATGGGCCGGGTGCAAAAAACTGGAAGTAGTGCTGTGGCTCAGGAGGTAGAGCACTTGTCTTGAGCTGAAGAGCTCAGGGACAGCACCCAAGCCCAGAGTTCAAGCTCCAATACCTACCAAAAAAAAAAAGTTAAAATTTTGGGCTGGAGGCTGTGAAAGTGGTCCAGTGGTAGAGTGCTTGCCTCACATGCATGAGGCCCTGGGTTCAATTGCCTCGCATGCATGAGGCCCTGGGTTTGATTCCTCAGCACCACATAAGCAGAAAAAGCCAGAAGTGGTGCTGTGGCTCAAGTGGTAGAGCGCTAGCCTTGAGCGGAAGAGCTGAGGGACAGCGCCCAGGCCCAGAGTTCAGGCCTCATGACCCACAAAAAAATGAGAAAGGGCTGGGAATGTGGCTTAGTGGTAGAGTGCTTGCCTAGCATGCATGAAGCCCTGTGTTTGATTCCTTAGTACCACATTCACAGAAAAAGCTGGAGTGGCACAGTGGCTCAAATGGTAGAGAGCTAGCTTTGAGTAATAAAGAGGCTCAAGAATAATGCCCAACTGGGAAGGTGGCTCAGTGGTAGAGTGCTTGCCTTCCATGCATGAGGCCCTGGGTTCGATTCCTCAGCACCACATAAGCAAAAAGAAAAAAGCCCGAAGTGACACTGTGGCTCAAGTGGTAGAGTGCTAGCCTTGAGCTGAAGAGCTGAGGGACAGCACCCAGGCCCAGAGTTCAGGCCCCACAACCGGACCCCCTCCCAAAAAAAGAATAATGCCCAAGCTTTGAGTTCCAAGACCAGGGAAAAAAAGAAAAAGAAAAAGAAAATAGCATTGTAGCTAGTTCTTACATAA
This sequence comes from Dipodomys spectabilis, assembly GCF_019054845.1. NCBI lineage: Eukaryota > Metazoa > Chordata > Mammalia > Rodentia > Heteromyidae > Dipodomys > Dipodomys spectabilis. Next base: position 46,484,849 of record NW_024870679.1, on the reverse strand, counting down.
AAACAATCATCAGTATTTCCCAGGAAATAATTCAGAGATTTGATAACTGTGTTTGTTTCTGCAGAGTGCAGCACATCGTGGGGAATCTTTTCATGCAGCTTGTGTTGGGGATCCCCTTGGAAATGGTCCACAAAGGTCTCCGGGTGGGGCTGGTGTACCTGGCTGGAGTGCTTGCAGGTCAGTGTCCTGGAGGTACACTGTGGGCTCTTAGGATTAAAAGCAAAGGTAAGCCTGGCACCGCTGGCTCACGCTTGTAATCCTAGCTACTCAAGAGGCTGAGATCTGGGGCAGGGAAGGTGGCTCAGTGGTAGAGCACTTGCCTTGCATGCATGAGGCCCTGGGTTCGATTCCTCAGCACCACATAAGCAAAAAGAAAAAAGCTGGAAGTGGCGCTGTGGCTCAAGTGGTAAAGCGCTAGCCTTGAGCTGAAGAGCTGAGGGACAGCGCCCAGGCCCAGAGTTCAGGCCCCATGACTGGACCCCCCCAAAAAAAAAAAAAAAGAGGCTAAGATCTGAGGATGACGGTTCAAAGCCAGCCAGGACAGGAAAGTCTGTGAGACTCTTATCTCCAATAAACCACTGGAAAACCGGAAGTGGTGCTGTGGCTCAAGTGGTAGAATGCTAACCTTGAGCTGAAGAGCTGAGGGACAGCGCCCAGGCCCAGAGTTCAGGCCCCACAACTGACCAAAAAAAAAAAAAAAAAAAAGAGCAAAGGTAGTAGGTGCTTTTTGTGGACTTTTTATTTAAATCAACAGTTTTTGCACTTTCTTGTGTGTGTGTGTATGTGTGTGTGTGAGAGAGAGAGAGAGAGAGAGAGAGAGAGAGGGAGAGGGAGAGAGAGAGAGAGAATGTGTGTGTGTCCTCGGCCTTGAACTCAGCTCCTGAGGTGCTGTTCCTGAGATCTTTTTTTCCTTCTTTTTCTTTAATTCAAGGTTAGTATCTTACCATTTGACTCACAGTTCCACTTCCTGCTTTTTAGTGGTTAATTGGAAATAAGTCTCAAGAAGGATAGGAATGTGACTTAGTGGTAGAGTGCTTACCTAGGAAGTTCGATGAAGCCCTGGGTTCGATTCCTCAGTACCACATAAACAGAAAAAGCAGCAAGTGATACTGTGGCTCACATGGTAGAGAGCTAGCTTTAGCAAAAGCAGCCCAGGTCCTGAGTGAGTTCAAGCCCCAGGACTGGCAAAAAGAAAAGAAAAGAAAAACAAGAGTCTCAAGCTGGGCACTGGTAGCTCGTGCCTGTAATCCTAGCTACTCAGGAGGCTGAGATCTGAGGATCACGGTTCAAAGACAGTCTGGGCAGGAAAATCCGTGAGATTCTTTTGGGGTCCAGTCGTGGGGCCTGAACTCTGGGCCTGGGTGCTGTCCCTCAGCTCTTCAGCTCAAGGCTAGCACTCTACCACTTGAGCCACAGCGCCACTTCCGACTTTTTTCTTTTTGCTTATGTGGTGCTGAGGAATCGAACCCAGGGCCTCAGTCAAGCAAGGCAAGCGCTTTAACCACTGAGCCACCTTCTCAGCCCAATCCGTGAGATTCTTATCTCCAATTAACCACCAGAAAACTGGAAATGGCTCTGTGGCTCAAGTGTTAGAGCGCTAGCCTTGAGCGAAAGAGCTGAGGGACAGTGGCCAGGCCCAGAGTTCAAGCCCCACAACAGACCAAAAAAAACAAAAAACAAAAAAACCTTTCCTGCCTGTGTTGGCTTTGAACCTCCATCCTCAGAGAGCATCCTAAGTGGCTAGGATTACAGACAGGACTCACAGTTCCCTGTCAATGACAGCAATTTCTTTCTTTCTTTTTTGTTTTTTTTTTTTTGTGGGGGGGTCCGGTCGTGGGGCCTGAACTCTGGGCCTGGGCGCTGTCCCTCAGCTCTTCAGCTCAAGGCTAGCGCTCTACCACTTGAGCCACAGCTCCTCTTCTGGCTTTTTCTGCTTATGTGGTGCTGAGGAATCAAACCCAGGGCCTTATGCATACAAGGCAAGCACTCCACCACTGAACCACCTTCCCAGCCCGATGACAGCAATTTCTTTTTCTTTCTTTTTTTTTCCCCCAAAGGAATGCTTTATTGACAAATTTCCCATTATTCACTGTAGGAAGACACATCAGTGACCTGCACTTGCACTGCCTACTCACACTAGTAAGTGTTTAGCTCTGGAAAGTGGATACCAAATAGTACTCTTCTCCAGCCCCAAGTGTTCTAATCATGGTGTAGTGTAGTCCCCCAAGGGTGTCCAAAGTAGCCAGAGCACTTGGTTGCCAGAAAACATCGTACAGTCCCATTGCAGTGTCCCATTAAGGACACTGTGAGCTAAACAGCCATTTTTCCCCAGGAAGAGTACACAGACACGCACACAGCACTGTCCTAGTGCCCTGCTAAGAGCCATTTAGGCCTTTGCTCCAAACCACACCTCTTAACTCAAAGGGTCCTGGTGTGAGAAACTTCGATGACAGCAATTTCTATAGACATAAAAGTAAAGTTAGGATTACGCCTCTTGCATTTCTAGATGCTGAAGTTTGTTTGTTTGTTTTTAAGGTGGAACTGGGATTTAAACTCAGGGTCTCATGCTTGCTAAACTGGAATGATACAGCTGAGTTTTGCCTCTTGCCCTGTTTTCACTGGTTATTTTTAGGCTAATATCTCATTTCCTGCCCAGGCATGCACTTGAGCAGTGATCCACCTATGTTAGGTTTCCAGTCCCTGCTGGGATCCCAGACATGGGCCCCCAAGTCCAGCTTCCCTTCCATGGAAGCAGAGTCTTATGGATTTTGCTGTCTGTGCTGGTTTGGAACTGTCATATTCCCTTTTTCAGCCTTCCAAGTAGCTAGGATTATAGGTGTGAACCACCAGAGCCCAGCTTCTGGGTCATGATTGGTTTTGTATGTTTTTTATTTGTAAAAATTACTGCAAGGTAATGAGTACACAGGTTTCCTATTGAGCATTGTTGCCTCCTCCTCCTGGGTCATGATTTTTTTTTTTTTGGGGTCCAGTTGTGGGGCCTGAACTCTGGGCCTGGGCACTGTCCCTCAGCTCTTCAGCTCAAGGCTAGCACTCTACCACTTGAGCCACAGCGCCACTTCCGGCTTTTTTCTTTTTGCTTATGTGGTACTGAGGAATTGAACCCAGGGCTTCAAGCATGCAAGGCAAGCGTTCTACCACTGAGCCACCTTTCCAGTCCCTGGGCTATGATTTTTTAACCAAGATATTCAAAACAAATAAAGCTTAACACTGCTCATGGAAAGGTTTTGGATACCATTAATGAAGTAAAAAATAGTTAAAAATGTTTACTTATAGTCAAGTGTGGTGGTGCATGCTTGTACTCCAGCATTAGGAAAGATTACAAGTTCTTGGGCAATCTAGGGTACATAGTAAGATCCTGTCTCAAATATATATATGAACAAGTTTGCTTGTTCATGGTTGGTGCTCTACCACTTGACCCATACCTCCAGCCTCTTATCTCCCAGATTGTTTTTGTCCATCCTGGGGCTTGAACTCAAGGCCTGGGCTCTTTGCTCAAGGCTAGTGTTCTACCACTCTGAGCCACAGCTCTACTTCTGGTTTTCTGGTGATTAATTGGAGATAAGAATCTCACTGGAGCCAGTGCCAGTGGCTTATACCTATAATCCTAGCTACTCAGGAGGCTGAGATCTGAGATCATGGTTCAAAGCCAGTCTGGGCAGGAAAGTCTGTGAGACTCTTATCTGCAATTAACCACCAGAAAACCAGAAGTGGTACTGTGGCTCAACTGGTAGAGTACTCACCTTGAGCTGAAGAGCTAAGGGACAGCGCCCAGGACCAGAGTTTAAGCCCTAAGCCCAACAAAAACAAAACAAAACAAAGAGTCTCATGGTCTTTCCTTCCTAGGCTGGCTTTGAACCCCAATCTTCAGATTTCGGCCTTCTTAGTAGCTGGGATTACACCCACGAACCACCAACACCCAGTTCTTAATTTTTCTTTTAAAATTTCATTTCTTAGCTGGGTGCCAGTGGCTCATGCCTGTAATCCTAGTTACTCAAGAGGCTGAGATCTGAGGATCTGGGTTCAAAGCCAGCCAGGGCTGGAAAGTCTGTGAGACTCTTATCTCCAATAAACCACTCAGAAAACCAGAAGTGGCCTGTGGCTTAAGTGTTAGGGCATTCAAATTGAGCTGAAGAGCTGAGAGACAGTGCCTAGGCCCAGAGTTCAAGCCCCATGACTGATGCCCCCTCAGCCCCCCCCCCCACCAAATCCATTTCTTTTCTTTTTTGTCAGGCTTGAACTCTGGGCCTGGGCATTGTCCCTCGGCTCTTCAGCTCAAGGCTAGTACTCTACCACTTGAGCCACAGTGCACTTCCAGCTTTTCTATTTATGTGATGCTGAGGAATTGAACCCAGGGCCTTTTGTATGCAAGGCAAGCACTCTACCACTAAGCCATCTTCCTGGCCCCTCCATTTCTTATGTTACATAAAACCTTAGTGTTTTTTAATTTATAAATATGTAGTAGCCCTGTACTTCATTGAGTAGTGTATTAGTTTCTTCCCTGTCCCAATAAAGTACTATAAACTGGGTGCTTACAAAAAGATAGTTATTATTATTTTTTGCCAGTCCTGGGGCTTGAACTCAGGGCCTGGACACTTTTCCTGAGCTTCTTTTGCTCAAGGCTAGCACTCTACTACTTGAATCACAGCTCCACTTCCAGCTTTTTCTGTTTATTTGGTATTGAAGAATCGAACCCAAGGCCTCATGCATGCTAGGCAAGCACTCTACCACTAAGCCACATTCCCAGTCCCCCTGCCCCCCGCCCTTTTTTTTTTTTTGCCGGTTCTGGGGCTTGAACTAAGGGCCTGGGCACTGTCCCTGAACTTCTTGGGGCTCAAGGCTAGCATTCTACCACATGAGCCACAGTGCCCCTTCCAGATTTTTCTGCTTATGTGGTACTGAGGAATTGAAGCCAAGGCTTCATGCATGCTAGGCAAGCACTCCGTCACTAAGCCATATCCCAGCTCCAAGAGAAATGTTTCATCTCACAGTTCTGGAGACTGGAAGTGTGAAATCAAGGTGTCAGAAGGGCTGTGCCCCTTTTGAAGGCTGTGGAGAAAAATCTTTCTTCCCCCTTCCCCAGCTTTTGCTAGTTATCTATCCATGGTATCCCTTGCCTGGCAGCTGCAGGGTATGAATCTTTTCCTCTGGTTGTTTCTTCTCCCTTCCTTTGCGTGTGGGGAGTGCTGGGGACTGAACCCAGGACCTGGGCATGCTAAATGTCCAATATACCTCTTTTCTTCTTCTTATAAGTACACTGGTCTTGCTGGGTGTTGATGGCTTATATCTGTAATTCTAGCAATTCAGGAAATTGAGATATGAGGATTTTGGTTCAAAGCCATCCCAGGCAAACAAATCTAGAGGCTCTTATCGCCAAATTAATCAGCAAAAAGCTATAAATAGTAAAGATGTGGCTCAAATGGTAGAGTATCAGCTTTGAGCAAATAAGCTGAGCTTGAGGTCCTAAGTTCAAACACAGGTACTAGGACCAAAAAAAGAAAAAAGAGAGAAAGAGAAAGAGAAAGAGAAAAGCACAACAGTTTTATTGGTTGAAAGTTCCATCGATTCCAGTAAGACCCATGTAGTCAATTACCTGTACTCAACCAAATTTTCAAGTAAGATCACCTGTTTCCTAATAAAGTAGCAGAGACAGACTTCACCCTTGTTTTGGGAGATACAATTCAGCCATGTAGTGTTTATAATGTTTTTCACTAATGGAAAGTGTGCCAGCTCTCTGAGGGCCTTGGATCTTGCAGGGTTCACAGGCAGTGGGTAGTCAGTAGGGAACAATCATGAGCTAGAGGAGTGAGGTTGAATTGAGGCACTCTCCAGCCTACTTCCCCTCTCCTTTTTTGGCTCCTGTTTTCCTTCCTCGCCCTTCTGTTTTTGCATGCACCTCTCTTTTCCTGCCCTTAAAGGCCGTTTGCAATGGCTAGGACTTGCCTGGCTCTACTATTGACAGCCTTGTTTTGCCTACAACTTGATTTGAACCCCCATTACAGAACACGTGGCCCAAGGAGAATGGAAATCACTTGTCACAGCCTCCATCTTTTTTTTTTTTTTAAGGGCTAGCCCTCTACCACCTTAGCCACAATTCCATTTCTGGCTTTTTGCTGGTTAGAGATAAGAATCCCACAGACTTTTCTGCCCAGGCTGGCTTTGAATTGGGATCCTTAGATCTCAGCCTTTTTTGTTTGTTTTTTTTTGGGGGGGGGGTCCGGTTGTAGGCCTGAACTCTGGGCCTGGGCACTGTCTCTCAGCTCTTCAGCTCAAGGCTAGTGCTCTACCACTTGAGCCACAGCGCCACTTCCAGCTTTTTTTCTGTTTATGTGGTGCTGAGGAATCGAACTGGGCCTCATGCATGCAAGGCAAGTGCTCTACCACTGAGCCACCTTCCCAGCCCCGATCTCAGCCTTTTGAGCAGCTAGAATTATAGATGTGAGCCACCAGTGCCTGAATCACTTTTCCTGGGACAAAGTAGATATTATATTGTATCCCAAGGGATGAAAGAGGACCTTGAAAAGAAGGTACCAAAGTATATGAATTAACAGTACAAAAGACCATCTTAGAGTTGGCAAGCCTAGTATGGGAACAGGTCTCATTTTGCTGGGGAGTCTGACTGAATGTTATGGGGAGAAGGATTCCTGGCCTCACGAGAAAGGTGGCTATTATATAATGAGTTGTCAGAGTGTCTTAGGCATTTGGATAGTTTTTCTAAATGTGCAGGATATTTTAAAATAGCTGGTCAGGATATAATACATGTGTCAGTGTTTTGGTATGACATATGTGTATATATATATATATATGGCAGTTTTATTAATATTTCTAGCTTGTAGACAGGAAAATGGAGGTACAGACAGGTTAATAATATCCTCAAGTCATACACTGGGTAATTCTGGCTCCAATGTCTGTGCTCTTGGCTCTGTGGTGTTGCTTTCTTAAGGAACATCTTACGTTGCAGAATAATATATTTTTTTCTATAGTACACAAAGGACAGAGTGGATTTGTTTGTGAAAATGAAAGTGATCTGACTTCCCAAATTTGTGCCCTACATTGGAACCATTTCTTGCTCATATAGTCCTGGCTGACTCTTTTGTATTTTATTTCTTAGGTTCCCTTGCAAGCTCCATTTTTGATCCCCTTAAGTCTCTTGTGGGTGCTTCAGGAGGAGTCTATGCCCTGATGGGGGGATATTTCATGAATGTTCTAGTGGTAAGAACTCTTAACCTATCAATATTTATTGACCATCCTTCCTTTTTTCCTCCCTCCCTCCCTCCCTCCCCTCCTTTTGTTGTTGGTTCTTTGGAATTCTGGGCCTCATATTCTTGCTTAATTTTTCTTTTTTTCATTTTTTCCTGCAAGACTAGCTCTCTACTATTTGACCCACTTCCAGTTTTTTGGTGGTCAATTGGAGATGAGTCTTTTAAAGTTGTCTGCTGGCCTCACTTCAAACTGTGATCCTTAGATCTGAGCTTCCTGAGCAGCTAAGATTAATTATAGGTGTGGGTCACTAGCACCTGGCACCATTCACCTTCTGAGAAATGTATAACCAGAGCTTACCATTCATATTTTATCTTTTTTTTTTTTTTTGCCAGTCTTGGGGCTTGAACTCAGAGCCTAGGCACTGTGCCTGAGCTTCTTTTGCTCAAGGCTAGCACTCTACCACTTGAACCACAGCACGACTTTCAGTTTTTTCTGCTTATGTGGTACTGAGGAGTCAAAGCCAGGGCTTCATGCAGAGGCAAGCAGTCTACCACTGAGGCACATTCCCAGCCCACAGCTCCACTTTTTTTGATAGTTAATTGGAGATAAGAGTCTCAGGAGCGGGGCTGGGAAGGTGGCTCAGTGGTAGAGTGCTTGCCTCGCATGCTTGAGGCCCTGGGTTCAATTCCTCAGCACAACACAAGCAGAAAAAGCCAGAAGTGGTGCTATGGCTCAAGTGATAGAGTGCAAGCCTTGAGCTGAAGGGACAGTGCCCAGGCCCAGAGTTCAGGCCCACAACCGACAAAAAAAAAAAAAAAGTCTCAGGAGCTTTCCTGCATAGGCTGGATTTGAACTGTGATTCTCAAGTTTCAGTTTCCTGAGTAGGATTATAGGCACCAGTAACTGTGCGTGGCATTGGGTCATTCATACTACAGACCTAAATGTCAGGTTTTACTTGTTGTCTAAGTGCACCATCACTCACTTTACATACTTCCTACCTACCTTTGAAGCTGTTTAAACCCAACTGTTTTTAAATAGTTGACATTGAAAAAATTGTGCTAAATAAAAAAAAGCAGGTGAGGAAGGAGTTAGGGTTTCATTTGCTAATGGGTAGCTTATATTCTCATTTATCTCTTTGCAAGAATTTTCGAGAAATGATTCCTGCCTTTGGGATTGTCAGACTCATCATCATCATCCTTATAAGTAAGTGAGTTTTTTTTAATCCTTTACATCTTTGATTTTATCCATTCAACCCAAACATTACCATGGCAGCTTCTCTTAGGCAGGAAGGAGTAGGTAGAAGAGTTTCATGGACCCTCAGGTGAGGTTTTTACATGTACCTCTGTGATTCCTTTCCTCCCTCCTCCCTCCTCCCTCCTCCCCCTCCTCTTCCTCCTCCTCCTCCTCCTCCCCCTCCTCCTCCTCCCCTTCCTCCTCTTCCCCCTCCTCTTCCTCCTCCTCTTCCTCCTCCTCCTCTTCTTCTTCTTTCTTCTTCTTCTTTCTTTCTCCTTTCTTTCCTTCCTTCCTTCCTTCTTTCCCTTTCCTTTCCTTTTCTTTTTTGTCAGTCATGGGGCCTGAACTCTGGGCCTGGGCACTGTCCCTGAGCTCTTCAGCTCAAGGCTAGTGCTCTACCACTTGAGCTACAGCACCACTTCCGGCTTTTTCTGCTTATGTGGTACTGAAGAATTGAATCCAGGGCCTCATGCATGCAAGGCAGGCACTCTACCACTGAGCCACCTTCCCAGCCCTGATTTCTTTCTTTTCTTTTTCTTTCTTTTTTTTTTTGGTCAGTCCTGGGGCTTGAACTTGGCCTGGGTGCTATCCTTGAGCTCTTCAGCTCAAAGCAAGCACTCAACTACTTGAGCCACAGAACCACTTCTGGTTTTCTGGTGATTAATTGGAGAGAGGAGTCCTATCTGGGCTGGCTTTGAACCGTGATCCTCAGATCTCAGCATCCTGAGGAGCTAGGATTACAGGTGTGAGCTACTAGTGCCTGGCTTCTCTGATTTATTTCTTTTCTTTCTTTCTTTCTTTCTCTCTTTTTTTTTTGTTGCCAGTCATGGGGCCTGAACTCTGGGCCTGGGCGCTGTCCCTCAGCTCTTCAGCTCTACCACTTGAGCCACAGTGCCACTTCTGGCCTTTTCTGTTTATGTGGTGCTGAGGAATTAAAACCAGGGCCTCATGCAAGCACTGAGGCAAGCACTCTATCACTGAGCCAGCCCCTTGTCTCTTTTGTTTCTGTAATGGAAAAGGCCAAGACTGCAGAGCTCCCCACTTCAACCTTAGCTTCATATATGTTTTATGCACCAGACTTGCTCTTTCAGATATTAGGAACTGAATATGATTTTATCTGCAAAGGGAAAGCTTAGCAACTGCTGAGATAATCTCTCCATTTCTAAATTTTTAGATGAAAAAGAACTGATACAGATATGGGTAGCTACAGATTGGAGAAGCAAGTCAAAGAACACAAAGGCCCCAAAGGAAGTGTGGGGCTAACGTGGTGTGTGTGTGTGTGTGTGTGTGTGTGTGTGTGTGTGTAACGTGGTGTGTGTGTGTGTGTGTGTGTGTGTGTGTGTGTGTGTATGAGAGGGAGAGGGGTGGGAGAGAATACCAGTGCTGTGCTTGAACTCAAAATCTTATGCTTTTGCTTAGCTTTTTGCTCAAGACTGGCATTCTACCATGTGAGCCACACCTCTATTTCTTAGCTTTTTGCTGGTTAGAGAGAAAGAGTCTCATGGGGGGTTGGAGGCATGGCTCAGCTGGTAGAACACCAGCCAATGATAGAAAGCATCAGATACTATGTGTTCAAGTCTTGGTTTCAGACAAAAAAAAAAGTCTTATGGGCTTTTATGACTGGGTTGGCTTTGAACCGTGATTCTTAGATCTCATGTTCCTGAGTAGCCAAAATTTCAGATAGGAGTCAGCAGTACCTGGTCCTAACATGGCTTTTGTCGGCCAAGGACTTAACTTGGACTGGGTGCTATCCTTGAGCTCTTCAGCTCAAGACAAGTGCTCTACCACTTGAGCCACAGTGCCATTCCTGCTTTTTTGGTGGTTAATTGGAACTAATAGTCTCACAGACTTTCCTGCCCAGGCTGGTGTTGAACCACGATCCTCAGATCTCAACCTTCTGAGTAGTTAGGATTATAGGCATGAGCCACCAGTACCTGGCCTAACATGGGTTTTAAAATCTCCAAGAATTCAAGAATTATCTGCTTTGGGTGTTCAGGAAGAATGTTCCATCTGGAGAGGAGCTAGAAATGTGGCCAAGTCTGAAAGGAAACAGAAGTGATAGCAGGCCATATGATGTGGAAAAAAACAAGGGCAAAGACTTGGGTGGTAACTTGGGTTTAGGGACCAGCTTCAGGTGGAGCTATATCTGTTTCTTGGGTTCCAGATGTTCTTTGGTTCCTGGATACCAAATTTAGCTAAGATGGTGAGTTACATGACTGTATGGAAGCTGTCAGGGTTGGGAATTTTATTCAATAGGGTGAATTACTAGATGGTGCAAACCTGAGATTTCCACAAATGGTTTGATGTCTAAGCAGTGGCTGGCCCTTTCTGGGTTTTTGGTGTATGCTTCATGGGATCTAAGGCCATCTGTCAATGGTTGGTCCTGGGTGTGGGCTCTCTGGGGCTTTAGAATGTAATTTTGTAGCTTGGGAAGTTTGGAGAGGACGACAGATCCTGGATCAGACTTGAAAGTCAAGGTAGCCATCACACTTGGTAAAACCTAAGATTCTTGGTTTAATTACAGAGTTTAATTATCCAACATTACTGAAACAGAGCCAAGTGGGAAGAGCCAATTAATGGTAAAGGCACTAAATTTATTCTGAGATAAAATAACTCATTTGTTTATAGTTTATAACATACTGTGGATCATTCACACCCCTTCCCCCAAAGAAATCAAGAAGGCAAAGGAAAATTGTCAGCAGAGAAAGGAGAGCATGAGTTATTGAGAGTCACAACCAGTGCTGGAGATTGGGTCAGTCATTGCTCAGTAGTAGAACTTGTCCAACATGTGACAGGACCTGGGAAAGATCCTCAGCACTTCCACAACCAGAACCAAGGACCACAAAAAATATGGTCATGTTACCTGAGACTGGTCTTAGCCTGGTAGGATAAGTGTTGCATCTCTCCTCTCTCTCTCTCTATTTTTCACCAGTCCTGGGGCCTGAACTCAGGGCTTGGGCACTGTCCTTGAGCTTCTTTTACTCAAGGCTAACACTCAAACACTTGAGTTACAGTGCCCCTTCCGGCTTTTCCTGTGTTATGTGGTACTGAGGAATCGAACCCAGGGCTTCATGCATGCTAGGCAAGCACTCTACCACTAAACCATATTCCCAGTCCCTCCCTTTCTATTTTATAGGTCATAGAGCTTGAACTCAGGGCCTGGGCACTGTCTGAGCTTTTGGGCTTGAGGCTAGTGCTCTACCACTTTGAGCCACAGCTCTACTTCTGGTTTTCTGGTAGTTAACTGGAGATGAGAGTCTCATGGACTTTCCTGCCCAGGCTGGTATCTAACCCTGATCCTCAGTTCTCAGCCTCCTGAGTAGCTAGGATTACAGGTATGAGCCACCAGTGCCTGGAATGCATTGCATCTTTAGTGGGAAAATGATTGGAGTAAAAACCCTTTCCTCATGCACAAGGTATTGACAAAATGTTTATATATTATTACGTCATTAAGACAAGTACTAAAATCACTGAATGATGCTCTTTATTACTTTTTTTTTTGGGGGGGGGGTCCGGTTGTGGGCCTGGGCGCTGTCCCTCAGCTCTTCAGCTCAAGGCTAGCATTCTACCACTTGAGCCACAGCATCACTTCTGGCTTTTTTTTTCTGCTTATGTGGTGCTGAGAAATTGAACCCAGGGCCTTAAGCATGCAAGGCAAGCGCTCTACCACTGAGCCACCTTCCCAGCCCTATGATGCTCTTTATTATGCCCTACAAAAACCTCATGGAGTTCATAGGCTATGCTAAGGCTAACCTTCTTCAATTCCTGGCATATGTCATTTCTACATTCCTTGACCCAAGAAGGAGAACAGTTAAATATATACCAGGGGTGAGTTGGGGGTATGGCCCAAGTGATAGAACCCCTTCCTGCCAAGCAATGATGAAACCCTGAGTTCAAACTCCAATGTCCCCTGTGCCCCCAACTCCCCACCAAATTAATAAAATACTAATTAATATAAATACATTTCCATATATATGTACTATTTATTTATTTATTTACTCATTTAGACAGGGTCTTGCTATGTAGCCCAAGCAAAAGCCTCAGTCTCTAGAGTGCTGAGATTTAAGTGCTAAACATTATTCTTAATTGTGAAGGGTAACTGGTCTTAAGGACCTTTCTTCATCAAACATTATTTGTGGGATGTGTTTTCTAACTAAGCAACTGAGCTTCCCTTTGGGAAAACGAGCAAATCTCACATGTTCATCCTTTTAGATAATCCACACAAATGCAACTCTTTCACTGCAGGTCCAGATTTTCACAAGTACAAGGACTTAGCTTATTGATATATGAGATTGTCTTTCAGGTGGGAAGACATGTCTTAGTGTAAAGGCTACAGTAACTCAGAAGGAAACTCCTCTAGGAAGCAGAAAAAGCAGACAGATGTGGGGAGGGAGTAAAAAAAATGGTAAATGGGATGGAGAAATCAAATGCTAATGTTTACAAGACTTTCTGAGAGAAGGCCTCCTACATGGAATACTGGACCACTTAAATCTTCCAGTTGCTGCCCGGTCTTTGATAGCTGTTTCCTTAGTTTTTTCACAGTTCTATCTGTGTTGTTCACACTGGATCAGGAAGTGCAATGATGAGTGAAAGTCTGAGTCTGTCCTATTTAATAGCACTTTGTAGAATAGTCATTGGCAATTAAATTCCCATTGGCTATTTTCTCAACTTCAATTTTCTGTTCGGTGACTTCAGCATCGATATAGTATTGAATACATGGTCCTGATGCTATTTTCCCAAAGGCAAGGACTTTTTTTTTCTGCATCACCTAGGACACAGTGGCTCACTAAACAGAGCACAGGGAATTGAAGGGTAGGTATGGAACCTGGCTGTTGGGAGAGATGTTTTCAAGTTTCTAAGCATGGCACACACAGCAGGGTCCACCCCCCCACCCCCCAGCCACTGGAAAATGAATCTAAAACCTGGAGGTTGGTAGGCACACTACCACTTGAGCTTGAGCTATGGCCCAGCCCAATAGGCAGGGTTCTTTATTATTATTATTAATTTTTTTGTCAGTCGTGGGGCTTGAACTCTAGGCCTGGGTGCTGTCCCTGAGCTCTTCAGCTCAAGGCTAGTGCTCTACCACTTGAGCCAGAGCCACAGAGCTACTTCCATTTTTCTAGTGATTTATTGGAGATAAGTCTCATGGACTTTCCTGCCTGGGCTGGCTTTGAACCTCAATCCTCACATCTCAGCATCCTGAGTAGCTAGGATTATAGGTGTGAGCCACCGGCGCCTGGCTTTTTTAGTTTGTTTTTTGTTCAGTCATGGGGCTTGAACTCAGGGCCTAGGCACTGTCCTTCAGAAATTTAGTTCAAGGCTATCACTCTACCACTTGAGCCACAGTGCCACTTCTTTTATTATTTTTAAAGAAGTTGATAAGCTATTGTAATATGTTTCCTTATTCTTTTCCTTTATTATTATTATTGTTATTGTTATTCCAGTCATGGGACTTGAACTCTGGGCCTGGGCCCTGTCCCTGAGATCTTCAGCTCAAGGCTAGTGCTCTACCACCTAAGCCACACCATTACTTCCAGTTTTCTAGTGGTAAAATGGAGATAAGAGTCTCATGGACTTTCAGGCCCCGGCTGTCTTTGAACTGTGATTCTCAGAACTCAGCCTCCTGAGTAGTTAGGATTATAGGTGTGAGTCAACAGCGCATGGCTTATATTATTTTTTATTTAAGTACTTGCACAAAGGGGTTTCAATTCAACATGTCCAGTATGTGAGTACATGCATTGTGCATCTTGATCAATGTTACTCCTTTTGATTGTTCTTCCTTATCTTCCCCCAGCTCTAGTTCTATTTTACATATGTATATTGAATATTACTAGTGCATTCTGGGAAGGTTTCCCTTGAGGCCAAGTAGCCCAAAGTTCCTTTGGCAGCACATATCTGGAACAAGCCTAGCTTCTCTAAATTCTGGCTCACATTGTATTGCAGAATGTGGACTTGTTTCATTTCATGGCTGTTTTCAATGCACCTGATGGTAGACAGAGGCAGTTAGTGGGGGATGAGGGCAGAGCCTTGGTGTCCTGGCTTCTTGCTGTGTATAATGCCACCAGCATCCCTCATTTCAGTTGCTACGAGCCACCCACTAGCTGGCTTCTCTGCTTTTGTTCTTGCTCCCTGATAGTCTATTTCCTATAGAGTTGACAGAATTTTTTATTTTTTTCTGGTCCTAGGGCTTGAACTCTGGGTCTGGGCTCTGTCCCTCAGCTCTTCAGCTCAAGGCAGGCACTCTACCACTTGAACCACAGCGCCACTTCCAGTTTTCTGGTGGTTAATTGGAGATAAGAGTCCCACAGACTTTCCTGCCCAGGCTGGCTTTGAACCATGATCCTCAGATCTCAGCCTCCTGAGTAGCTAGGATTATAGGTGTGAGCCATTGGTTCCTGGCTTGACTTTTTTTTTTGGTAGGTCATGGGGCTTGAACTCGGGGCCTGTGCCTGAGCTCTTTTGCTCAAGGATAGTGCTCTACCACTCTGAGCCATAGCTCCACTTCTGTTTTTCTAGTGGTTAATTGGAGATAAAGAGTTTTATGGACTTTCCTGCCCAAGCTGGCTTTGAACTGTGATTCTCACCTCTCAGCCTTCTGAGTAGCTAGGATTATCGTGTGAGCTACCAGCATCCAGGTGCCAGAATGACCTTTTAAAAACATAAATCAAAGCCAGCACTATAAAACCAGCCAAGGGGCTGGGTAAGTGGCTCAGTGGTAGAGTGCTTGCCTTGCATGCCTGAAGCCCTGGGTTCGATTCCTCAACACCACATAAGCAAAAAGAAAAAAGCTGGAAGTGGCGCTGTGGCTCAAGTGGTAGAGCGCTAGCCTTGAGCTGAAGAGCTGAGGGACAGCGCCCAGGCCCAGAGTTCAGGCCCCATGACTGGACCAAAAAAACAAAACAACAACAACAACAACAAAAACAGCCAACCAAGCAAGCAAGTAAGAACAAGCAAGCACAAGCCAGATGAGGTCACTCTTTTGTGCTCTAAGGTTTTCAGAGGCTTGTGACATTGAGTTAATGTTATTCGGTATGGGGCCTCAGAAGGCCATTATGTAATTTATCCCCTGCTACCTGTCAGATCTTATTGCCTACAACTTTATCATTACTTCTAGTGTGAAACCACCTGGAGATCTTGTTAAAATACAGAATGTTGAGCTTCATCTCTAACTTCTGGTTCCTAGTTCTGGGCTATAGGAAGTACCCAGGTAATGTTGTTTCTGGTGTTGCAGAGAACCACACTTTGAAAATCACTGAGCCAGCCAAATCAACTGATTGGCACACTTTTCAAACATTCCAGCCCCACTCCTGTCTAAGTGGATTCTTCCTCTGCCTGGAAGACCCATATATCAGCATGCCTTGCTCCTCTCATTTCTATCTACTGTCAGATTCTCAAAGACAGATCTTTCTGGACTCTCCCATTAAAAATACACTCTACTCCCAGCATTCTCAGTTCTCCTTCCTCTCTCTGCACTTCCTCCATAGTACTATTTGACATACTGGGTTTTACTTGTTTGCTCCTTGCTAACCTTTACCTCATCAGCACAGGAGGTGGGGATTATGTGGGCAGCTGATTGTTTTATATCAACTATTCCATTGCTGTCTACTCATCATTAAACAATTGTTGGATAAATAAATCCATAAAACTGCATGCTGATACTATCTACCACATACAGTTGGATTACACGTTAACGTACGAAGCGCTCTAAGCATAGTACCAGGCACCCAGTAAGACTGGATATGATTTTTACTAGGGGAATCAAAAGTATTTGGTACACTGGTGTAGACATTCTGGGGCCTCATCAGGGTGTTTTTCCTTCTAGTTGGGTCGGACATGGGATTTGCTCTCTACAGAAGATTCTTTGTCCCTGCAAATGGGTCTCCGGTGAGTTTACTTTCTTCCTTTTTTCTTTTTCTTCTTTTTTTGTGCTGGCACTGGGGCTTGAACTCAGGGGCCTGGGTGCTGGTCTCTTAGCTTTTTTTTTTTTTTGTTGGTTGTGGGGCTTGAACTCTGGGCCTGGGCACCGTCCCTGAGCTCTTGAGCTCAAGGCAAGTACTCTACCACTTGAGCCAAAGCACTACTTACAGCTTTTTGCTGGTTAATTGGAAATAAAAGTCTCATGGATTTTCTGCCTGGGCTGGCTTCAAACCATGATCCACAGATCTCAGCCTCCTAAGTAGCTAAGATTACAGGTGTAAGCCAACTGTGCTCAGCCTTTTTTTTTTTTAAATAAACATTTGTTTATTCATCAAAAAGGATAATCTAGTAGGGGTTACAACTCTCTGATGTAAGGCAGTCAAATATCCACTTGAAGGGAAAAAAAAAGAAATAGCCAACCCTTAAGGGCTGGAGGCAAAGCTCAAACGATAGAGCATCAGCCAATGAGCAAAGCAAGCATCAGGCAGGAGTTTGAGCACTGCTCTTGGACACACATACACAAAAAGAAATAGCAAGTTGGAAGAAAATACCTAAGGAAATCAGACCAGATTGTTCTCCTCACTCAGCAATCTCATTGTTGCACCTGCCATGTTGGTAGCCATTCCCAAACAGGGGAGATTTAAAAGTGGACTTGAATAAAGCAATGAAAATTCGGGCCTTCTAAGTGTATAATACAAAGAAAACCAATAAAAACACATTTTCAGTTGTGCTGGGATTAATCTTTGAATTTGGTAGTTTGAGTGTTACTTTTTTTTTTTTTTTGCTGGTTCTAAGCCTTGAACTCTGGGCCTGGACCCTGTTCCTAAGCTCCTTTTGCTCAAGGCTAGCACCACTTGAGCCAAAGTACCACTTCTGGCTTTTTCTGTGATTAAGTAATCTCATGGACTTTCCTGCCCCAGCTGATCACAATACTCAGCTCTCAGCCTTCTGAGTAGCTAGGATTACAGGTGTGAGCCACTGGCACCTGGATGAGTATTACAATTTGTGTCTTAGTTCATTTCTATGAGGTTTCCCTAGTAGGGGTCTCCCATTGTCACTGAATTCCTGTTCTCTTGTTGACATTCTATAGATACATTCTCAATGCAAAGGTGATGGAGGAGAATGAGAAACAATGGTTTCAGAGTATATGTAAATGACACTTTTAGCTTTGAATGTTTTTGGAACTTCTCTGCACATGGAATTTGTGTCTCCTTTTAGCCTCTACTTCTTCAGACTTTGAGGACTCTTAGTTATTTGTATTTATGTGAGAGGGATGCAAATGAAATATGAAATTAGTGCTTGGTTAACTAATTTCTATCTTCCTCCCTTTTCTGCACAGGTGTCCTTTGCAGCTCACTTTGCAGGAGGATTGGCTGGAATGTCCATAGGTTACACTGTGTTTAGTTGCTTTGATAAAGCACTGCTGAAAGATCCCAGATTTTGGATAGCAATTGCTGCTTATTTAGCTTGTGTCTTATTTGCTGTCCTTTTCAATATTTTCCTATCCCCAGCAAACTGATCTGACTCTAGTATGAGTCAGATGTGGGGAGTGGAGGGGTGTTGGGGAGGAATAGAAAACTCTGATGAAACAGAGATGTCCCAGCAAACACTAATGTTTTATAAAGATGGCAATACTGCACTCATCAGCCTAAGGGCTGTTTACAGAAGGACCTTAGGATTTGAGAAGGGGGCTTCTGAATGAGAGGGAAGGTCACTCCCTGGCATATATATATGTGTGTGTTTATATCCTATCAAAGACTTCTTCTCCTTGGAGAACAAGGGTTTACATTGGAGGTTGCTTGATAGAATTCCACGAATACTGTATTATGTTGATAATAAACCTTTTATATGCCTGTCAGAATCTTGATAATCACTTTTGTGCTAGTACTGTGGCTTGAAGTCAGGGCCTGGGTGTTGTTACTTAGTTTTTTTGCTCAAGGCTAGTGTAGTGTTCTACCACTTAAGCCATAGACCAACCTTTAGCTTTTTGTTGGTTAATTGGAGATGAATTTCATGGACTTTCCTGCTCAGGCTGGCTTTGAATTATGACCCTCAGATTTCAGCCTCCTGAATAGGTAGGATTACAAGAGAGAGCCATCAGTGCCTGGCAATAATAACTTTCAAGTAGATTATATAGGTTATTTATATACAATTTATTATAGTGCACAAAAGATCAAACTTTTCCAAAAGAAGATATTATAAATTTTGAAACTTTTACATTTTGGCAGTTAAAATTCACTTAAATGAAGTTTCTAAAAACTTAAGGGTATTTTTAAAATTTATTAGCAATTACTATATTACACACAATGTGCAGTCTTCATAATAAACATGAACATGTACACATATTTTTCTCTAATGAGATTTTTGTGTTTAATTTTAAAAGTGGCTATTAATTAGAAAAGGAGACAAGGGAAGAAATATTCATCTGACATGGCCAGATCACCAGTTATGAAGAGAACGTTAATGGCCTGAAGTACAATGTAATTGTTAAAAATAGAAAACTACATAGGGGTTAAAATTTGTCTAACTGTGAAATCGGGCATGACCTATTGATTTGAAAGGCTGATGACTACAATGTTATTTAATATAAAATATTTTTTAAGTAGTAGTACAGGCCTGTAATTCCAGCATTCATGGAGTTGGAGGCAGGATGATGAGATTGAGGTCCATCCTGAACTCAAACCAGGATTATTTTAAAAAATGAGTAAAATCGAAATAAAGAAACATGGGCTAGGGATGGTGGCTCACGCCTGTAATCCTAGCAACTCAGGAGGCTGAGATCTGAGGATTGTGGTTGGAAGCCAGCTGGGCAAGAAACTCTGTGAGGCTCTTATCTCTAATAAACTACTCAAAAAAACTAGAAGTGGTGCTGTGGCTCAAGTAGTAGAGAGCTTGCCTTGAGCAAAAGCAGCTCAGGGAGAGTGCCCAGGCCCAGAGTTCAAGCCCCAGGGTTGGCAAAGAAAGAAAGAAAGTAAAAAACAAAAACAAAACAAAAAAACAGAAAAAAAAAGAAATATGTGTCACCCTAAACAGTAATTTTTTTTTTTTTTGGTCAGTCATGGGGCCTGAACTCTGGGCCTGGGTGCTGTCCCTCAGCTCTTCAGCTCAAGGCTAGTGCTCTACCACTTGAACACAGTGCCACTTCCAGCTTTTTCTGCTTATGTGGTGCCGAGGGCCTCATGCATACAGGGCAAGCACTCTACCACTGAGCCACCTTCCCAGCCCCTAAACAGTAATATTTTACTGGCAAAAATTGTAATAAAAAGCATGTATCTTCTGATGTCTTAAATTGGGCATCTTGAGTTAGAGGGGTCATTTACTAGTGTGATCTGGGGCTCACTGCTTTTTTCTTTTAGTCTGCATGTGTTCTTAAGAGTACTGGAAGCATTCTGTGTGCTTTCCAATAACACAGCCATGGGCACAAGAAGCTTTTTAGATGCCTGTTAAATAATTCAGCTGCACTCACACACAGCTAGATTGCAAGTGTTCAATTGCTGCATGTAGCAGCTTACTACCTTATTGGACCAAGCACAGAGACTCTTTCCAGTGTTGCAGAAGCAGTTCTATTGGACAGTGCTATAGAAGAAAATGAGCTGAAGGGAGGTGATTTAGTTGATGGCTAACTATCCATTGTGCTGAACTGCACTGGACCTACTCAACATCTCAAAGAAACAAATCTAAAGAAGTTGAAGATGGCCATGGTGTAACTTCTAAGCATGATTTGCCTCAGGTTCACCTAACCTAAAACAGGTATGAGCTAATTTTTAGCTAGCTAAGAAAGTATTGTTATAAATGATTTTATCTTTTGCTTTTGTATCCATGTATCTTTTGCTTCTAAAAAATCTTATGTATACTAGTTTTCATGCCATTTGCTAAAGAGGATTTAATTTGTAAAGAATATATTGCTCCTTCTTTTAGGAAATGCTTTAACATTCTTGTCTTGTAGGAGAAAATCCTTTCTTTTTGTGATTACAAGAGTGATGATGGGAAAATAAAACTCATATAGTTATTTAAAAATTAGGTTAATTATAATGCTACTACCTAGAGATTGAATTTTGATGAATATCCTTCCAGAAGTTTTGCATGCATTTCTATATATAAATTTACAGAGGGACTCTGCTATTTTACAACCTAAATCACATTGTTTTACATTAGTATAAATTTAACATTTCTACTGGTGTACAGAATCACACTGGAGGATGTAGAATTAACTAGTCTTTCTAGTGTTGCTAGTTATTATGGATGCTTTCAATTTATGACTATTATAAATCACAACATGAGTAATCCTTGCTTACATTTTAAAGTGCCTGGTTTCTTGGGTCAAAGTATGCAATTATTAATATGATAAAGCCAATAGAATTTTTTCTATCAGGAATACAATTAAATCTTAGACGGGAGATGCTTTGCAAGTCTTATTAATTGTATAAAACAAAACAAAGATCCAATAACTTAAGGGCACTGGTGGCTCATGCCTAAATTCCTAGCTACTCAAGAGACAGATCTGAGGATCACAGTTTGAAGCCAGTCTGGGCTGGAGAAGTCTAGGACACTCTCCTCTCCAATTAACTACTTTCTGAAAACAGGAAGTGGAGCTGTGGCCCAAAATATCAGAGCACTAGCCTTAAGTAAAAGAATTAAGGACAGCCCCGGGCTCTGAGTTCAAGCCCCACAACCAACCAACCAACACCCAAAACACACACACACACACACACACACACACACACACACGTTCACACACACACGTTCACACACACACACACACACACACACACACACACACACACACACACACACACGTTCAAGAACTTTAAAAAAACCAAGGACTCTAAAACCAGTTATTAAAAAAGCCCAAACTATCACTATTGGTCATTCCTAATTTTTTTCCCCTGGTCCTTGGGCTTGAACTCTGGGACTGGGCACTACCCCTGAGCTGCTTTTGCTCTAGGCAAGTGCTCTACCACTTGAGCCACAGTGCCACTTCTGATTTTTTTGAGTAATTTATTGAAGATAAAAGTCTCACAGGTTTTGTGCCTAGGTTGTCTTGGAACCGTGATCCTTAGATCTTAGCCTCCTGAGTAGTTCGGATTACAGGTGTGAGCCACTGGCACCCAGCCATTCCTAAGTTTAAATAAAAAAAAAAAAATTTTTTTTTTTTTTTGGGTCCGGTCCTGGGGTCTGAACTCTGGGCCTGGGCACTGTCCCTCAGCTCTTCAGCTCAAGGCTAGCGCTCTACTAATTGGACCACAGCGCCACTTCCGGCTTTTTTTCTTTTTGCTTATGTGGTACTGGGGAATTGAACCCAGGGCCTCATGCATGCAAGGCAAGCGCTCTACCACTGAGCCACCTTCCCAGCCCTAAATAAATTTTTAAGAGAAAATAAATGAGCTCTTGATGTTTCTTTTATGGCTATTTCATTTGTTTAGAGAGGAAAAAGGGATATAGTTAATACAGTTAAGAGCTGACTGTGGAGCCACAGTATTGAGTCTGAACACTAGCTTCAACTCTGTGTTATTGTGAGCCCATAAGTTGTACTTCAGTTTCAGCATCAGTGAAATTGGGTGAACAACAAATGAAGATATTCTGTAATTACAGTATGCTAGTAGTTCTTTCCCTTGTGTAACATTTCCCATAGGCAAATGATATAGGATATACATTTTAAATGAAATGAATGAAAATATTATTTTCCTTTTGGAGTATTTTTCCTCTGAGATAGCCTAGGATGTCTACTGTATGTGGTGTGTGTATGCGTTTGTGTGGTGCTGGTACAGGACTTGAACTCAGGGCAACACCCTCTTCCTAGTGCTCTACCACTTGAGCCATATCTCCAGTCTAGTTTTTTTTGGGGGGGGGTCTGGTCATGGGGTCTGAACTCTGGGCGTGGGCGCTGTCCCTCAGCTCTTCAGCTCAAGGCTAGCACTCTACCACTTGAGCCACAGTGCCACTTCCGGCTTCTTTTCTTTTTGCTTATATGGTGCTGGGGAATCAAACCCAGGGCCTCATGCATGCAAGGCAAGCGCTCTACCACTGAGCCACCTTCCCAGCCCCTCTAGCCTAGTTTTTTGCTTGTTAATTGGAGTCTCTAAGGCTTTTCTGTTTGGACTGGCTTCGAACCTCAGATCTCAGATTCCTGAGTAGCTAGGATTGTAGGCATGAGACACTATCAACAGACAGTTAGTAAACTTAATATGAGATTTCCTGGGTAATGATCTAAGCAGACAAATTATGATTTGCCCCAGAGTTCCATTCTACAAAGCAGACTGAGTATCTTAAATAGGTGAAGTATTGCTATAAGGAAAATTTCTAAAATCCTCCCACTACATCAATGATTGATTTGCTTAAAATTATATCTAATGACATTCTAGTCCCATAAAATAATTAAGAATTTCTGGAGATTTTTTTTTTTTTTTGTTACTGTTGGTCATGGGGCTTGAACTCATGGCCTGGGTACTATCCCTGAGCTTTTTTGCTCAGGGACAGTGGTAAGCTAGAGCTCTACCACTTTGAGCCACGGTGCCACTTCCAGTTTTTCAGTGGTTAATTGTAGATAAGAGTCTCATGTATTTTACTGCTTAAGCTGGCTTCAAATCACAATAATCAGATCTTAGCCTTCTGAGTAGCTAGGATTACAGGTGTCAGCCACTGGTGTCCAGCTGGAGTTCATTTTAACAGGATAAAAATTTACAACTTGCCGGGCACCGGTGGCTCACGCCTGTAATCCTAGCTACTCAGGAGGCTGAGATCTGAGGATCATGGTTCAAAGCCAGCCTGGGCAGTAAAGTCCATGACACTTTTTTTTTTTTTTTTTTGAGTCCGGTCTTGGGGCCTGAACTCTGGGCTTGGGTGCTGTACCTCAGCTCTTCAGCTCAAGGCTAGCACTCTACCACTCGAACCATAGCGCCACTTCTGGCTTTTTTTTCTGCTTATGTGGTGTTGAGGAATCGAACCCAGGGCCTCTGGCATGCAAGGCAAGCGCTCTACCACTGAGCCACCTTCCTAGCCCAGTCCATGAGACTCTTATCTCCAATAAACCACTGGAAACCAGAAGTGGCGCTTGTGGCTCAAGCGGTAGAGTGCTTGCCTTGAGCTGAAGAGCGCAAGGACAGCGCCCAAGCCCAGAGTTCAAGCCCCATGACACACACACACACACACACACACACACACACACACATACACACACAAAATTTACAACTGCCAGAAAGAAACCAGAATATGCTTAATGTGGAATCTATATTTGAAAACCATGCTGAGGGCTCACACCTGTAACTCTAGCTACTCAGGAAGCTGAGATCTGAGGATCCTGGTTCAAAGCCAGCCTGCACAGGAAAGTCCATGAGGCTTATTTTTGTCAGTTGTAGGACTTGAACTGAGGACCTGGGTGCTGTCCTTGAGCTCTTTTTGCCCAAGGCTAACGCTCTACCACTTTGAGCTGTAGCTCTACTTCCAGTTTTCTGGCGATTAACCAGAATTAAGAGTCTCACAGACTTTCCTGCTCAGGCTGGCTTTGAACCATGATACTCAAATCCCAGCCTCTTGAGTAGCTAGGATTATAGTGTCACCAATGCCTGGCTCTGTGAGACTCTTATCCCCAATTAACTAGCAGAAAACTTAAGTAGTGCTGTGATTCACAGTGATAGAGTGCTAACCTTGAGTAAAAAGAGCTCAGAGACAGTGACCAGGCCCTGAGTTTAAGTACCATCACTGACAAAAAAACAAGCTATCTATATTTCTTTATTAAGAGTCGCATCTAATTCCTCTGGTTTAATTAAATGCTACATTTTTAAAACTTTTTTTTGTGGTACTAGGGTTTGAACTCAGAGTCCTGTGCATGTTAGATACCCTACTACTTAGGCTATACTGTAGCTTTTTTGCTTTCAAAGGGTCTTACATTTATGATCAGGTTAGATTGAACCATAATCCTCCTATTTATACTTCCAGAATGAGATGATAAATGTGTACCACCTTGCTCAGTTTTTATTGGCTGTAATAGGGTCATGTGAAGTTTTTGCCAAGAATGGACTCAAACTGCAACCATTCTAGATCTTTGTTTTCTGAGTAGTTAGGATTATAGGCATAAGCCACCTTGCATCTCCCTCTTGTGATGAAAGGAGGCTGAGACCTAGAGAATCAAGGTTTAAAGCCCTAGCAGAAAAGTCCAAAAACCCAACAAAATGCCAGATAGTGGGCTGGGAAGGTGGCTCAGTGGTAGGGTGCTTGCTCACATGCATGAGGCCCTGGGTTTCAATTCCTCAGCATCACATAGACAGTAAAAATGCTGGAAGTGGGCTCTGTGGCTCAAGTGGTAGACCGCTAGCCTTGAGCTAAAGAGCTGAGGGACAGCACACAGGCCCAGAGTTCAAGCCCCATGACTGACCAAAAAAAAAAAAAAAAGGAAATGTGCTCTTTATCTGACTTACATAACTATAACCCCTTTGTATATCACCTTTATAATAACAATAGAAAATAAATTTTAAAAGATTGCAATCTGTTTTAAAAAAATGCCAGGTAGTGTGGGACTCAAGTGGTAGAATGCTAAAAAAACTAAGAGCACAAGAGGTGAAGTTCAAGCCCAAGTACTAGAACAACAACAACAAAACCCCATTGACTTTGGCTATATTTTTTAATGGTTTGTGGACAGATTTATTAGTATAAATTATTACATATTACTTGACAAATTTATGTGTCTCATGTCTCTAGCAGGAGGACACTAATAACAGCATGACATCTTTTCTTCTGATGAACAACAAACTATTATCAAAATGAAGCTTTAACAATATAAACATAAAGTAAAACTTGCATAAGGAAAAAAACATTATTAGCTGTTAGCACACAGTATAATAATCATTATCAACATGAAAGGAAATGTTTGGCAAACTTGACCTAATTTATAAACATGGTAGGGAATATTTGCAGATACTTTCTCACTAAATGAAAAAGACAACATTGGTTAAAACACTTCAGAAACTTCCTAAAAATATGTACAAAAATCCTCAAGAAAATATACATAAAAAAGTAAATGGTACAAAATCCACATAATAAACATCAGTTGATCTGAAAAAAAGGACTATGATGATTTTCATTGTAAACTTGACTGGACTTAAAGATACCTAAGTCTGGTAAAGCACACTTCATGGTGTCTGTATTACCATTTCCAGAGATGATTAGAACAAGAGGGCTCTGGATCCAATGAATTGACTCATGCCTTGAGTTTATAATACGGTGTCATCACTAGGAGGTAGGAGCCTATGTTGAAGGAGTAGGGAAGGGATGCCCTAAGGGGCTTTGTCTTGCCCTGGCCTCTTCCTACATAGGCACTCCTTTGCTCCTATTTGCCATGTAAACTGCTTGCTTCACCATGATGAACAGACACCTCTGAAATCATGAGCAAAATAATTGTTCCCCAAGTTGTTTCTCTCATGTATTCAGTCACAGTGATGAAAAAAGAATGGTAACAAAGAAGCTATATAAATATATAAGAATCTTCCACAAATGTCTAGTAGGAAAATACTAGCAACTAACAAATTAATTTTTAGTGGCACATTAACCACATTACTTTAAAGATATTTAAAATTAAGTCTCCTGGCTTATTAGAACTACAGCTTGCTTTATGCAAGGAACCAAAATAGTTAAAAATAAAAAAAGATAAAAGTTACTACCCATGACTAAAAAGGACACTACCTCATGTCCTATTACTTGAACCTTAGAGGTTACTTTAACACTTCTTTTAGAAGGTGAAAATTGGAAATATAGTCTAAGTTCAAATCCTAATGAAATAAAACAATCCATAGTCCAGAGGTCTATTTTAAGAATGACTTACTAGTAAACACAATATACTTGTAACTTTCAGAACATCTTTTTCAGTTTGAGCAATTTCTAGAGCAGTCTATAGAAATTACTTTGCATCAAGCTCTTCATAAAACTTTTTTGTAGGATTCCATCACAGGAGGAATTTGCCAAATGTTGTTTTTAATGCTCACAAGATTTTTTTTTTTTGTCCTAGGTAAGCTCTTAGTTATGGGATGACAAAAGACTTTTGCACATTTCTTCTTACCACAGTAGGCCATTTTTCTTTTTAATTTTAATTTTTTGTGAACATACTGTGCAGAGGGGCACAGTAGGCCATTTTTCACTTGTGAATTCTGTGAGATGATTAGAGACATCCTTAACACTTTACACTGATTCTAATTCTCTTTCCTCTGTACTGTCATGTTTGTTAGAAAGGTCATGTAACAATGAGGCATTCTCACATTCTATTTTAGAATTCTCTACCTTGTGAGTCCTTTCATGTTTCTGAAGGGAACCAGAGCAAGTGAAGGCTTTCCCACATTGCTTACACACATAGGGTTTCTCACCAGTGTGAATTTGTTCATGTCTTCTAAAATTACTCAGAGAAGAAAAAGCTTTTCCACATTGCTTACATTTGTAAGGTTTCTCTCCACTATGGATTTTTTCATGGCAACGAAGGGAACTGTGACCAGTGAAGGCCTTACCACACTCCTTGCATTTATAAGGTTTTTCTCCAGTGTGAGTTCGTTCATGTATTCTAAAGGAACTGGAAGAGCTGAAACCTTTCCCACATTGCTTACACAGAAAGGGTTTCTCTCCAGTGTGAGTCCTTTCATGTCTTCGAATGGAACTTGTACAAGGGAATGCTTTCCCACATTGCTCACACACATAGGGTTTCTCTCCACTGTGAATGCTCTCATGATATCGAAGGGAAGTGCGACTAGTGAAGGCTTTATCACACAGTTTACATAAATAGGGTTTCTCTCCGGTGTGATTTCTTTTATGTGTTTGAAAGGAATTGTAATAGGTGAAGGCTTTCCCACATTGCTTACACACATAAGGTTTCTCTCCTGTGTGAGTTCGTTCATGTTGCTGAAAATTAGTCAAGTGACTGAAAGCTTTCCCACATTGCTTACACACATAGGGTTTCTCTCCTGTGTGTGCTCGCTCATGCCTTCGAATACTACTCAAAAAAGAAAAGGCTTTCCCACACTGCTTACACACATAGGGTTTTTCTCCAGCGTGAATTCCTTCCTGGTATTGAGGGACACTGGAACAAGACAAGGCTTCACCACTTTGGTTATACACATTTGTTTTCTCTTTGTCATTTTTTTCATGTATTTGACTATAATTATGACTCCTGAGGGCTTTCTCACATTCCGTATGTTCAAAGGGTTTCTCTTCAGTATGAGTTGGTTCATGCTTCACAAAGCATTCAGGATAACTAACAGCTTTCCCATATTCCCTGCATTTATACAGATTCTCTCCACAGTCCTGATATTCATAAGGCTCATGTCCAGTTTGAACAGTGATAGGCACACTTAGGAGTGAAGGACCAATGAAGACATCACCACACACCTGGCTTTCACACCACTTTACTCCAGGAGGAGTATCATTCACAACAGGATCTGGAATCTGGCTAAAGACTTCTTCACCTTCTTCACTATGTTCACAGAGTCTCTTGAGCACTTGACTTCTTATACTTCTCCTGAAATTTCTGTAGTCATCTTCAGTGTTCTGGTCTTCCTGTGTTTTTCCTAAAGAAGTCAGGTTCCTGAGGATTTCCCACATCACATCTCTATAGAGTTTCTTCTGGGAAGGATCCAGTAAAGCCCACTCCTCTGAGGTGAAGTTCACAGCTACATCCTCAAAGCTCACAGACTCCATTTTTGGCCTCTGTGGTACTTAGTATCTTCTTCTTGGACCCAGGGGTCAGTGAAGTTCACAAGAGCAATGGAGGATAGGCCAGTTGGGACACCTCTCAGTAGTCAAAAGAGGAAAGTGAGTAGGGTAGTGTCAGAAAGGAAGACTCAGAAAGTTATGGAGCAGTTACAACTTTTTCTATAAAACAAACTTAATAGGTTTGTAAGATCAAATCAATAATTTTAGGAACCTGTTTGTAGATTAAGGAAATCAACCATAATTTCAGCTAAATAAAATTATTTCTGATAGGGAATCCTGTAACTTTCATTTTTGCTGCTGAGGAGCACAATACGCGTATACTCCACCATTGAACCATACCCCAGCACAACAATTCTATTCTTATTTTTTTGTATTGGACCTGCATCTTGAACTCCTTGAGCTGTTTCGCTCAATGCTAGTACTCTACCATGTTAGCCACGGCTCCACTTCAGTTTTTTTGGTGGTTAATTGGGGATAACAATCTCACAGACTTTCCTGCCTGGGTTGGCTTGAAACCATGATTTTTTAGATCTCAGCTTCCTGGGTAGTTAGGATTATAGATATGTATGAGCCACCAGCACCCAATTAATAATTCTATTCTTAATAGACAAGATATACTATGTATCATTTTTTTTGCACTCGTACATGTGATTTTAAATCTCTAAACATGAAATATGTTCTGCTATAGATTACTACTGCTATTTGTAGTAAATGTGAAACAATTAACACATAAAAAAAGATTATTTGTGCATATTTTGGCTATAGGTTTAAGAACTATTGCTCTCTTCATAATGGAAGATTTTATCTGCCTCCTATTTGCTAGGATTCAGAGCTACGATGGCTGAATAAACAAATATGGGGGATTGGAACCTTCTTGGAGGTGTTCTGGAGGAAGTCCATATTCACTCTACCATGATTGGAAAGATCTGGCTCACCATCTTGTTCATATTTCGCATGCTTGTTCTGGGGATAGCAGCTGAAGATGTCTGGAATGATGAACAGTCTGATTTCATCTGCAATACAGAACAACCAGGTTGCAGAAATGTGTGCTATGACCAGGCTTTTCCTATCTCCCTCATTAGATACTGGGTTCTACAAGTAATATTTGTGTCTTCACCATCTCTGGTCTACATGGGCCATGCTTTATATCGACTGAGAGCTCTACAGAAAGAGAGGCATCGGTTAAAAGCTCAATTGAAAAAAGAACTGGAGGAAGTAGAGTTTAAAATGCCTGAGGATCAAAGAAGACTGGAACAAGAGCTTTGCCAGCTGGAGGGGAAAAGGAAACCAAATAAAGCTCCACTCAGAGGAAGCTTGCTTTGCACTTATGTGATACACATTTTCACTCGCTCTGTGTTTGAAGTTGGGTTCATGACTGGACAGTACTTCCTATATGGATTTCACTTAGATCCTCTATTTAAATGCCATGGCCACCCATGTCCAAATATAATTGATTGTTTTATCTCAAGACCAACAGAAAAGACAATATTCCTATTATTTATGCAGTTCATAGCCACAGTTTCACTTTTCTTAAACATTCTAGAAATTTTCCACCTTGGTTTTAAAAAAATTAAAAGAGGGCTTTGGGGACAATATAAATCAAAGGATAAACATAATCAATACCATGCAAACAAGTCAAAGTTAAACCTAGCCAAATATCAGGGCACACCAACAAATTCACTGAAGAGATTCTGTTCTGTATCTGATGACAACTTGTTGGTGGAAAAACCAACACACACAGCAGTACACCAGAGTTTAAATTCATTTTCTGTGTTTCAGGCAGCTCCTAACAGTCACATTTTGGATGAAGAGGAAAATAATGGGATGTGTACACTTAGTACCAGCTGTAGTGTCCTTCATCCTATAGACTTAGGTAACAACAAAGGCACTCATAAAGTATCTGGAAAAGAGGTTAGTGGTAAGAATTTAAGGAAACAAGGAGGAGATTCCCAACCAGTTGACACTCCTGATTCTTTAGGACAGTTGTCCTTTGAGCCAAAGTCTGTTAGAACCTACAATAATCCTCCCAGTAAGTCAGTGTCCCTGAGGAACAACTTCATTGGTAGGCGGGTTTCCACAGACCTTCAGATCTGAACACATGCTGTCTTTTGGACATTCTATATATTATTCCTACCACAGAAGTTGCCTAGTGGTGGAGGAGGAGGAAGTAGATAGCTGTTAGACAGACAACTGCTAGTTTCCTTCAGAAACTAAAACAGTTCTAATTTTGAATTTTGATAATTCCAAATTAAAAAACATAGGATAACTAAACCAAGATTTCTTTATCCTCTCTTCAAAATATGTGAAAAACTTATTTAGAGAAAAAAAAAACAAACACATGCTCCAAACAGGGGCTAAATGGTTTGGGACCAGGTTTTCTTGTGGCTTTGGAAATTTTTTCTTGATCTGTATAGTTTTTCCTTTTAGTTATTAATTTTTTTCCTTTGGACACGAAATTGATTTTGTTTGCTCTTTTATTAGATAACTTAAGAGACTTGCTGTTGAACTAACACTTGCAAACTGACGGGTGTTAAGTACAATCACAATGCTATCTGGCAAATAAAAATGTTAAAAGGGGCCCAGGCTGGCTTTCACAGGTTTTGCAGCCTGGGGATTTACTTCCGGGATTGGAGTCTGTTTCGGCTCTACTTCTGCTCCGGCAACCTCGCCCATTTACTACTTGTCCTACGTGGGTGGTGTGAGGATTAAAACGAAAACTCTGTTTAGAACGCGGACCGACACACAATTCTAGCTCAAAAGCGTAGCTTGTTAGCACACGGCTTACTTCCAGAGGCCCCTGGGAGTCAGCCACAAAAACAGCTTTTCACAGGAAAAGCCGGGCTTCAAACTCGATCTAACCAAACACTCCCTGCTCCAGCCATGAGCGCCCGAGCCCCTGCGTGCGTCCAGCGCGTTTTGTTCCCCCTCCTCTTTTTTCGGACGAAAGCCAAGAAGCCCGGCACAAACAGATAGGCCGCCACGACTCCCAAGGCCCAGGTCAAGAAGGGGCGTCCTCCACCTCCCCACCTCCCAGGGCCAACCCTCCCCAAGCCGCGGGCCCGCGCTCCGGCCCCGCCCCGGCACCACGCCCACCTGGGGCCCCACCTGGACACTTGCGAGGAGCTCCCGAGCCCAGGCCTCTCCGCTCAGCAACCGCCGCGCCGGGGGACCGGAAGAGGAAGGCTAGGGGGAAGGAAAGGGCAGCCGCAGGGGCGGGCGTACGCAGCCTCCCTGGGCTCGGACTGCCATGGCAGAGGCACGGCGTCCTGGTCGCCATGAAAACAGGCCCCGCCCCGGCCACCCGGGCCCGAATCTGGTCACAGCGCAGGCGCACAGCCCCCGGCGCGCATGAGCAGTGCTCCTCTGAGCCCGCCAGCCCGAGTCTCGGCGCCAGCGACGCCGCTGTCACTATGGCCCATTACAAAGTGAGGGGGGCGCGGCGTGGCTGGGGGCGTGCGGGCGGTTGCCAGCCGCTGGTCGGCTCCGGGTGGGAGCTGGGGCGCGCGTGCAGGTTTTAGGGGCTCGAGGTGGCGAGGCGAGGCGAGGCGGGGTGGCCGGACTCCCAGCGCCTTCTTCCTGCTCCGGCCCCCGGGCTCGGGTCACTACCCCGCGGTGTCTCCTCAGGCCGCCGACTCGAAGCGTGAGCAGTTCCGGAGATACTTGGAGAAGTCGGGGGTGCTGGACACACTGACCAAGGGTGAGCGTGGGCCAGGACAGGGCTCCTTGGTGCTCTTCAGTGCGGCTCCCGAGGGGCTGGGGCGTGGGGACCCGAGGGGAACAGGTGGGGCCCGTGCAGCCGGGGATCCGGAGAGGTGAGCCCGGGGGCGCGGCGGCCCAGCGAGCCCGGCGCACACCGCCGCCGGATGCCGCCCAGTCCGGCCCGGCCCTCGAGCCTCGCTCCTGCCACCGCTCGCCGCGAGGAGTGAAACTCTTGCAGCTGTTGCAAAGTCTCTCCAACTTCCGTTGCTTTGCCTCGAGCAGTTACAGTGGACATGTTTGCTAAAGACCTTGAAACCCCAATCCCTCCCGCCCTCGCACACTTGGCGGAGTCTTAAGAATCTTAACATTTTTCCTCGAACCAGGAGCTCCTGGATAAACGACCAGATTTGAAAGTAGGCTATAAAGTGACTCAGTGGGGTTAAATTCCCTAAATGGGCAACTCGTAGACAACTTGGCTATCCACAGGCTTTTCAACTTCCATTCCTTAAGACTGATACAGCAATTCTTTTGTGTAGATTTCATAACTAAAGTAGAATTGACAGTTTAAGGAGCTTGAGAGCACTCTGAAGATGATTTTGTTGACTGTGTGCGCGTGCACGTGTGCATGCGCGCTGGTCCTGGGCTTGAACTCCGCTGTTACCGGAGGTTTTTAAATTTTTTTTTTCTCCAGGCTAGCACTCTACCACTTGAGCCACAGTTCCACTTCCAGGTTTTGTTTTTTTTTTTGGTGTTAACTGGAATAAGAATCTGATGGACTTTCCTGCCTGGGCTGGCTTCGAAGCGCTTCTAAGATCTCAGCCTCCTTTGTAGCTAGGATTTCAGGCATGAGCCACAGTGGGTGCCCAGCTATTGCTGACATTTTTTTTAAATGGAAGCATACTGTTATTCCGTATCTCTTTTGTCTTGAGTTTGAGTAGGTAAGGTGCTTGAAACCTGAGGATTCCAAGATTGTGTAATATTGCTTTCTTTATTAGCTGAGCATTAAGTAATTTGAAGGCCTTGTAACATCTCAGTGCACTGGGTAGGATTTTTCTAGAGTTAAGTGAATTGCTTGGTGGATGAGGACCATGGTCCATATGAGAATAGGAAGATTAGAAAGCAAAATAATTTGGTTATCTTATGGGGGAAACAAAGGTTAGGGGAAAATTGGGAGAATGGACAAGTTTTAGCAAGAAGCAGGGCTTTTAGTTCTCATACCTGGATGGGTTAGCAATTTTGAATAGCTACCAACTTTGGTGAAGGTAGATTTCGCTGTCTTTACAAATAAACTAGCAAATACTAAGAAACTACTTCATAAAAACACTGTGCTATGTTGTCTCTGGTAGTGTCACAGATGCTTGGAGTGACATTCTCTCAAGAAATATGTTCCTTCCTTTCAGTGGATACAGTGGTGAAGTAAGGCCTAGTTCTTATGAGTTTGTATGGGAATTAGGGAGACAGATGATCTGCAAAGAAACGTATAGTGCTATGTCAGATAGCGGTAAATGTTCAGACTAAAGTCTTGGTACACAGTTAAGGGAATAAAGTTACATAGAGTACTGGGGACAGCCTTGCTTATGAGATAACTGAGCAGAGATTTAAATGAAACAATGTGGACAGCCTTGCTTATAAGATAACTGAGCAGAGATTTAAATGAAACAATGTATGATGTCAAGAACTCTTGGAAATAACAGGTCAGGCATCCCTAAACTGATCTGAAATCCAAAATGCCTCCCCCCCCCTTTTTTTTGTGTGTGTGTATGTAGTAGAGCCACACATTCTTGCTTGCCTTTTTTGCTCAAAGATGGTGTTCTTCCTCTAGAGCTATAGCTCTACTTTTGCTAGTGAATTAGAAATAGTCTTTGTCTGATTGTGCTGGTTTCAAATGTCAATCTTCAGGTCTTAGCCTCTGGAATAGCTAGTATTAAAGGTGTGAGGCACTGTTGACATGTAACTGTATGTGACATGTCAGTTGAAATACAACAGCCTAAAAGTATTGTATAAAATTACCTTTAGGCTTTGTATATAAAGTGTATTTGAAACAAAAGATCTCATGTTTACTCTTTGATTCTATCCCCAAGATATCTCATTTTATGTATGTGCAAGCATTCCAAAATCTGAAAAAAAGCTGGAAATATTTTTGGTTCCAAGCATTTTGGATAAGGGATACTGAGCCAAGATAAGAAGGCCAAGGTGAGCCGGGCGCTGATGGCTCACGCCTGTAATCCTAGCTACTCAGGAGGCTGAGATCTGAGGATCGCTGTTCAAAGCCAGCCCGGGCAGGAGAGACCAGGAGAGACCGTGAGACTCCTATCTCCAATAAACCACCAGAAAACCGGAAGTGGCGCTGTAGCTCAAGTGGTAGAGCGCTCGCCTTGAGCTGAAGAGCTGAGGGACAGCGCCCAGGCCCAGAGTTCAAGCCCGACGGCCGACCAAAAAAAAAAAAAAAAAAAAAAAGGCCAAGGTGGCTAGATGGAGTTAATAAAAACAGTATAGTAAAAGGCAGAAAAGTGACAGTTTGGAAAAACTGAATGCACAGAATATGCACAGGTTATAGCTATTCAAGGATTTTCCTTCATTAGTGATGGAAACCTGGAGATTTCTTTTCCTTTGCACACTTGTACACAAGAATCTAAGCCCTCAGTCTCTTAAATTTCCAGTCTCCTGAGTAGCACCAGATAACAGAATCTATTGGTTTTGAGCTTTAAACATATATGCTTTGTTTTTTTTTTTTTTTGGTCCAGTTGTGGGGCCTGAACTCTGGGCCTGGCCGCTGTCCCTCAGCTCTTCAGCTCAAGGTTAGCGCTCTACCACTTGAGCCACAGCGCCACTTCCGGCTTTTTTCTTTTTGCTTATGTGGTGCTGAGGAATCGAACCCAGGGCCTCATGCATGCAAGGCAAGCGCTCTACCACTGAGCCATACTTCCCAGCCCAACATATATGCTTTGTACAGATTTAATTTACATTATTTTTACCAGCTATTTAAGGAGGATTTGAATTTGCTTCTAACATTAGAACACTGTAAGAGAAAGGGTAAAGATGGGTCAGCTCAACATTGGTAGCTCATGCTTGTAATCCTTGGTACTCTGGAAGCTGAGACCTGATGATTGTGATTCAAAGCCAGCTCCCACAGGAAAGCCCTTGAGACTATGATCTCCAATTAACTACGAGAAAACTGGACGTGGCACTGTGGCTCAAGTGGTAGAGTGCTGCCTTGAGCTGAAGAGCTGAGGGACAATGCTCAGGTCCAGAGTTCAAGCCCCATGACCCCCCCCCCCCCAAAAAAAAAAAATACAGTATTATCATCTCTATCACTGTCTTTTTAAACTGGGTTTCTCTATTAGCTTCTTATATCAGACTTGAACACAAAAGCTTCAGGACATCCTCTAGGCCCTGAGTTCAAGCCCCAGGACCAGCATACACAAAACAAATCGTTTGGAAGAGGAGACATTTTAGTTTTTTTTTTTTTTTGCCAGTCATGGTGCCTGAACTCTGGGCCTGGGCACTGTCCCTCAGCTCTTCAGCTCAAGGCTAGCACTCTACCACTTGAGCCATAGCACCACTTCTAGCTTTTTCTGCTTATGTGGTGCTGAGGAATCGAACCCAGGGCCTCATGCATGCAAGGCAAGCACTCTACCACTGAGCCACCTTCCCAGCCCCATTTTAGTTATTTTTATATGGGTACTAAAAATTTGAGTTTATTCAATGAATGTACAAAGTAGTACTCATGTGAATTATTAGATATGAAAATATGACAGTATATTTTATTGCTGATCTGAGTGTACTAATAGTTTTTAGTTGGTGCTTATTTAGCATGCTGTATATGAAACTTCATGCTTAGAATACTTTGAATAGAAAACTTATAGGGACAGTGCCAACCTCTAAGAATCCTGGCTTCTGGGCTGGGAAGATGGCTCAGTGGTAAAGCGCTTGCCTTGCATGCAGGAGGCCCTGGGTTTGATTCCTCAGCACCAC
Source organism: Dipodomys spectabilis (assembly GCF_019054845.1). Taxonomy (NCBI): domain Eukaryota; kingdom Metazoa; phylum Chordata; class Mammalia; order Rodentia; family Heteromyidae; genus Dipodomys; species Dipodomys spectabilis. The sequence continues at coordinate 46,449,119 of NW_024870679.1, read as the reverse complement.
ATAAGCAAAAAGAAAACAGCCGGAAGTGGCACTTTGTCTCAAGTGGTAGAGCCTTGAGCTGAAGAGCTGAGGGACAGCACCCAAGCCCAGAGTTGAGGCCCCACGACCGGACTCCCCCCCCCCCCCAAAAAAAAATCCTGGCTGCTAAAGCAAAAAGGGGAACATGATTTGGTACGAAGCTTTCTTTATCTGATTAAAGGAAGTGTATTCATCCATAGACAAGCACAGGAATCTTAATATTTACATTCTGCAGTTATCAACCTCATAAGTTCCACTGACCGATTTAGTAGCTGAAGGTAAAAGTAGTTGCCAGTTCGATTTTCCATATTGTCTTTATTATTTTAAGTTATTAAAAGATAAAAGGGACACATGAATTGGTTTAGCACAGGACTTCTTGAGCTGTACATATGCATTTTTTGTAGAAGTATGTATTTTTTGCTTTTTGTCAGACTTCAGAGTTTCATGCTCTAAACTGTTAGCTACTGCTTTAAGACATTAATAAATTCTAGGAGGCATTTGCTTATCAATAGATAAGCTAGTGCTCACAGGAGCTGTTATATATATTACTGCATATTATATATATATATGTGTGTGTATATTTATATATATATATATTTTTTTTTTTTTTTGTCGGTCATGGGGCTTGAACTCTGGGCCTCGGCATTGTCCCTTAGCTCTTCAGCTCAAGGCTAGTGTTCTATCACTTGAGCCACTGTACCACTCCTGGTTTTTTGGCTGTTAGTTGGAGATAAGAGTCTCATGGACTTCTGGTTTTTTGGTGGTTAGTTGGAGATAAGAATCTCATGGACTTTCCTGTGGGAGCTGGCTTTGAACCACAATCCTCAGATCTCAGCCTGCTGAGTAGCTAGGATTACAGGCGTGAGCCACTGGTGCCTGGCTCTAATATATATTTTAAAGCTGATCTGAGAACATTGATAAATGGTCTTTGGCTGGTGATTATTTAGTATGCTGTCTCAAAACTTCAATCTTAGCCTGGTACCTATAGCTCATGCCTGTAATCCTAACTACTCATGATGAGATCTGAGGATCATGGTTCAATGTCAGTCCAGTCAGGAAAGCCCCTGAGATTGTTTTTAAAAATTTAATCTCCAATTAACCACCAAAAAGCCATAAGTAGAGCTATGGCTCAAGTAGTAGATTACTAGCTTTGAGTTTTTAAAAAAGCTCTAGGGCAGTGCTCAGTCTTGAGTTCAAGGCCAACTACTGATACAAAAAAATCCCCTTCAGTCTGGACATTTTGAATTGAAAGATTCTTCTCAGCCCTATTGCTTTTCTCCTAAAATCTCTGTCATTGTCTTTTTTTTTTTTTTTTAGGTGAAAGCATTTATATTACATTTTTATTTTGCAAGAAAACAAATTATGCAACTTGTAAAAATTAAACAGTTCATCAAAATCTTTTGGTCTACTGCATAGAAACTGCTGCCATTAAAATCAGCTGGGCACCAGTGGCTCACTCCTCTAGTCCTAGCTACTTAGGAGGCTGAGATCTGAGGATCTGGTTCAAAGCCAGCCCAGGCAAGAAAGTCCCCACAAGACTCTTATCTCCAATTAACTACCGGGAAAGGGGAAGTGGCACTATGGCTCAAGGGATAAGAGCTCTAGCCTTGAGCTGAAGAGCTGAGGGACAATGCCTAAGCCCAGAGTTCAAGCCCCATGACTGACCAAAAAATAAAAAATAAAAAATTATACATCATGATCTCTATCACTGTCTTTTTAACCTGGGTTGCTACATTAGCTTCTTAGTCATTATCCTTGCACTTAAGAAAGTGCCTGCCAATAAGCAGTCTGGAGTGACTCTGTCAGTCCTCTGCTTAAAAAGGTTTAATTATATGCTTGTTGTTCTTAGGTTCAAAGTCCAACCAAACTTATATGTCCCTCCCTAGTTTGGATCCAGATCTTTCCATTCACATAACCCATAACTCCACCTAGCCATACTGGAATTGTTCTTGTTCTTTTGTCTCCTAAACCTTCCCTTGTCTAAACCACTTATTGCCAAGTCTCTGTCTTCTTTTCCCTTTCTGGAGCCTTGTGCTCTGTATCAATCATTCCAGTGCTGCTATTTGTTATTCTATTCAATTTTTTGCTTATCTTATGCAATGGATTCTAAGTTTTAAGGAGGGACCTTGTTTGATGTGTTCACAACTGTGTGGATAGTCTTGGCATGTAATTGTTGTTACACTTAGTGAATTATAAAGCATTTCAGCCATTCAAATTTAAGACTTTAATTGTTGCTTTTTTCTTGCTTTCTGATTTGCAGTGTTGGTAGCCTTATATGAAGAACCAGAGAAACCTAATAGTGCTTTGGAGTATCCTTTTCATTTTTGGAGTCAGAAAAAGGCACCTTATTTTTGAAATTCTTATTTTCTTTCACATTAGATAAAAACTTGCCAGGCACTGGTGGCTCTTGCCTGTAATCCTAACTACTCAGGAGGCTGAGATCTGAGGATTGCTGTTTAAAACCAGCCTGGGCAGGAAAGTCCATGAGACTTTTTTTTTTTGTCGGTGGTGGGGCTTGAACTCTGGGCTTGGGCGCTGTCCTTGTGCTCTTCAGCTCAAGGACAGCACTCTACCGCTTAAGCCACAGCACCATTTCTGGTTTTCTAGCGGTTTATTGGAGATAACAGTCTCACAAACTTTCCTGCCCAGGCTGGCTTTGAACCGAGATCTTCAGAACTCAGCCTCCTGAGTAGCTAGGATTATAGGCGTGAGCCACCGGCGCCCGGCTCTTGAGACTCTTAATCTCCAGTTAGCCACCAGAAAACTGGAAGTGGCACTGTGGCTCAAGTGGTAGAGCACTAGCCTTGAGCTGAAGAGCTGAGGGACAGTGCCCAAGCCCAGAGTTAGCTCAAGACTTACGACCAACAAAACAACAAAAACAACCTTTAAAATATTTTTGCTTATTAAAAACGTTTTGAGTTTTTTTTTTGGGTCCAGTCGTGGGGCCTGAACTCTGGGCCTGGGCGCTGTCCCTCAGCTCTTTAGCTCAAGGCTAGCACTCTACCACTTGAGCCACAGCGCTACTTCTGGCTTTTTTCTTTTTGCTTATATGATGCTGAGGAATCAAACCCAGGGCCTCATCCATGCAAGGCAAGCGCTCCACCACTGAGCCAACTTCCCAGCCCCAGGTTTGAGTTTTTAGATGGTGATTTCTGGGTAAATATTGGTGGTCTGGTGGGTAATTCTGGTCAGGGATGTTTATGCTACTCTTAACATTTCATTAATTTTATTCAACACTACGAAGTAATTTCTTTAACATTGATGTTAGTTTTTTAAAGCATCACTTAGGAGCTGCCACCCCAGAAAATGCAGAAATAGAGCTGCTTCGCCTAGAATTGGCAGAAATGAAAGAAAAATATGAAGCTACTGTAGAAGAAAATAAAAAACTGAAAGCAAAGGTAAAATTTTGAAAGGAATTTATGTTTAACTTTTTACTTTTAATTATCTAATGAAAACTTCACTAAAAGGCTGGGGATATAGTTCAGTGATAATTTGCCTAGCATGAGCAAGGCAATGGGTTCAACCGTTAGCACTCTAAAAGCCAAACCAAAACAAAATTTCACTAAAATGAGCAGTCAGGGAAAGAGGAAGGTAAAAATCAAGCTGAATCGAATGCAGGGAAAACTTAGGCTTCACACAGTACAAACTAAACAGGACAAGCAAACTGGTCATGAAGAAGTTCTTTGGAACTTGTTCAGCAAAAAGATGGGAATACTGGTTAATGCTGTGTCTAAATAAATGCATAATTCTAAGATAGTTAAGGTCAGGATAAGGCTACTGCTTTGTGAACAGTGCCTTTTAGAGTTGCGCAGTGCACAGTTTGCACTATTGTGTCTAGTGGCCTAGGGTGAGTAAATTTAGAGAACTGAACTGCCCTTAATTTTATCTAGCTTTAAAGTTTTTTTTCTTTGTTCAAACTCCCATGAAACTTCATATACTTCAAGATCTACTATAAACCTTTGAGGTTTTACTACATTCTAAATCATATAATGCATTTTATGTTCCTCTAGGTATTTCTCATAGTATGAAGTAGTAAAATAGGTATATGAGGCATTTGAAGCATAATAAACTTTTCATTCTGACAGCCAGTTGGAAGAACCCTATGTGTTGTTTCAAGGAACCACAATTTAGTATAAAAGAAAACCTAGGGCCAGATGCCGGTGGCTCACGTCTGTAATCTTAGCTACTAAGGAGGCTGAGATCTGAGGATCACGGTTCAAAGCTAACTTGGGAGGAAAGTCTGTGAAACTCTTTTATCTCCAGTTAACCACCAGATAAACCAGAAAGTGGTGCTATAGCTCAAGTGGTAGAACACTAGCCTTGAGCTGAAGAACTGAGGGACAGTGCCCAGGTCCAGAGTTCAAAGCCCCATGACTGACAAAAAAAAAAAAAATAGGGCTGGGAAGGTGGCTCAGTGGTAGTTTTTGCCTTGCATGCATGAGACCCTGAGTTCGATCCCTCAGCACCCCAAAAGCAGGAAAAGTCAGAAGTGGTGCTGTGGCTCAAGTGGTAGAGCACTATCCTTGACCTGAAAAGCTGAGGGACAGTGCCTAGGCCCAGAGTTCAGGCCCCACAACCGACCAAAAAAAACAACCAAACAAAAAACCCCACAGTATCTTCAATTATCTTAAGTTTTTACATTGTGCAATTGCTAGTTAACCTTCTAAGTCAAAGACCTTAGTGACTGTTCATTGACTGACCAAATCAATATGTTACGAAACACTTTTCCTCTAGGGGGAAATTTCAACAAACTTGGTGGCTAGGATGATGGATCCTTATAGCATGTTTGGGAAGATGCAAATGATTGCATATAAAATCTTTGATATGCAAATATCAAATGTTCAGTCAAGAACTGAAATTAAATATCAGTTTTCCAGTAATAGTAAAAGTTTACAGAAAAGGGCTTTCATTAGTATAGGTTTATATTGTAGTTAGTGATTAACTAAATGGGATATAATTATCCAAACTTTTTTGTTACTATGTTTTTTTTACCTTAGAATAAAATTTACTTAAACTACTCTGTCTTTGCCCCATAGCTTGCTCAGTATGAACCACCTCAAGAGGAGAAGCGTGCTGAATAGGATTCTTCTCAGTTGAAAAGACACTGAAAAATGGTTTTGTATGACTTGAATAGTTTGTATAGTATATAATCTTTTCTGGACAGATGCTATAAAACTCTTTTAATATGTTAAGTTCACTTATCACAGTTTGTTATTAAACACATATATTTAGAATCACTAATAAAACTTAATATTACATTCATTGGGTCTTAAAGCAGGAGAATCCAAAGGAAATTCTGAAGGAAATCTAAACCGTCAACCAATTAATTACCTTAAAGGACACTGTTTTATTAGTCTGGTTGAGAATGATGGTACTGGTTGTGGTTTAGCCAAGGAATTTTAGCACAGAGTTGTATTTCTTGGTTTGGTTCAGGATATGAGCATAGATACAGTCATTCTTTACAATGTTGATGACAGTAGTTATATTCCTTTAGGCAGCTGGAAAGATGTGTGACATAAGATGCTTTTGCACGAGTTTCTAGGAGTCTTCTGCTGTTTATATAATGCAGAACAAATAACTCTTCTTTGCCACCACTTTGCCTTAGAGAACTGTATGTGTCAGTGTGAACTTGACAACATGTTTCCCTTCTATGCAATCATGCCCTGTCACATATGTTGCCTTTGTTCTGTGCTTTAGTTAGTCCTAGCTGTATACTAGCCTTGTTTTCGGTTTGCTTAATAATGCAGTTACCACGATTGCAGTTTACATAACTCTAAACAGGATCACAATGATATGCTGCCTTACCTAACTGCTAAGTTGAGCACAAAATGAAGTTAATATAATTGTGGGCCCCGGCATAAGCTGGGATGGAAAGGGAAATGAGCCATATATGATGGAAAATTATAGTTTGTGAATTTAATTCTGTAGTGGTTTTTTCCTCTCTCAAAATATTTTTCTAGCCTTCAACTCATTTTATCTTCGTTATCCCTGTGAAGTAGGTAGGGCAAGAATGAGGAGATTGGGTATTGAAATTTTAGGCCAAAAACTGATACTTAATACAAATTAGTTTTTAACCTTGGGCACATTGGTTAGCCACTCCGATTTACTTTCCTTAACTCTTAAGTGAGAAAGACTATCTGTACTGCCTACCTCACAGGGTTGTTGTGAGGGTCAGATGAGAATGTATGTGCAAGATCTGTAAATGGTAAAGCACTATATTCCTGTTTGTTAGTCTTTTTTCCTGTCTTTTTGAAGACTTAAGGGTCAGATGTTTTGTCAATCACTTATTTTCTTCACTGGTAGACTAATACTTAGAAGTGCTCCTGTTTCTTGTACTCTATCCTTGTAATTAGAAAGCCTACCTTAGTTTTTGGTCAGAATGCACATCCAATGAAAGCTGGTTTAATTAGCAAAGGCACTGGCATCTTCTCGAAAATGAACAAACTAAAGATAATGGCATTATAATCTCAAATTGGCTTAAAAGTGGCCATGCTGTATGTTTCCTCCTGTCACAAGTTTGTTTTGGGAGTGATGCCAGATACTGATGGAAGAACATTCACTTGGATAGATTTCTTCCTCTTTTACTAATGTGAGTGCGACTACATGGATAGCAGGTTTCTTTTTTTTTTTTGGTCATGGGGCTTTTGCTCTGGGCCTGGGTGCTGTCCCTCAGCTCTTTAGCTCAACGCTAGTGCTCTACCACTTGAGCCATAGCACCACTTACAGTTTTCTGAGTGGTTTATTGGAGCTAAGAGTTTCATGGCCTTTCCTGTCTGGGCTGGCTTTGAACATCGATCCTCAGATGTCAGCCTCCTGAGTAGCTAGGATTATAGCACCATGCCCAGCTGGATAGCAGTTTTGAGCTAAGTGCTGGTTATGGTAAAGATGAATGACTGGAAGTTGATTATGATACATAAAAGATGGCTTAGGATTTGCTAAGATGTCCCTTTGAAGGCTTCCTCAAGTAATTATGATCATTCCCTTGTGGAAAGAGGCTTGTTTTTTTGGTTGTTTGGTACTGAGGCTTGAGTCTCATGCTTGTTTGGCCTGCCTGTTCATGGCTGCTACGCTATCACTTGAGCCACATCTCCAGTCCAGGGTTTTTTTTTTCTCCCAATGTGCTGGTTAAATAGTGATGGATTCTCAATGACTTTTCTGCTGGGCCTGGCTTCAAACCACAAGATTTTCCAGGTTTAAGTCTCCTTAGTAAGCTAGGATTACAAGTGTGAGCCAGCAGCAACCAACTAATAGTTTTATTTCTGAAAGCCAACCATTGTTTGCTTTTTTCTCATGGGGCTAGTGTTGCTATTTATGTCAGTGAGTTGAACACATTCTGTACCATCCTTTTGGACAGAATGGGATGGATAATCACACTTTCAGGTGGAACTACCCTATTCAAACTGCTCTACAAGTTAGTAATATGGGTTAGCCTTGCCTAGAGGTTTTTTTTTTTTTTTTTTTTTGGTGCCAGTCAAGGCCTGGGCATTGACTCTGAGCTAGTTTTTCTTTCGGTTAGCTCTGAGCCACAGTCCTTCTTTGGGCGCGTGTGTGTGTGTGTGTGTGTGTGTGTGTGTGTGTGTGTGTGTGTGTGTGTGTGTGTGTGTGTGTGTGTGTGTTTAATTGGACATTAAGAGTCATATGGGCTTTCCAGGGTTGGCTTTGAACCACGATCCTCAGATCTCAGCCTCGTGAGTAGCCAGGATTACAAGTGTGAGCCGCTGGTGCCAGGCTATCTTTTTTAACATTCCTGTAAAGGATTTGAGTGAAGACTGTCTACAAGAAGATGATCAGTGGAACTGAAGATAGATCACACCAGTTCAGTTACACTTTAGCTGCCTTATCTATAAAACATAAATTTCACATCTTGCCTACCTCATAAAGTTGTTGTAAGGATCAAATATAATGGATACAGAAGTGCTTTGTATACTGTGAGGCCTACATATAGACCAGGTGGTAGTAGTGCTAAATTGTAAGTGTCACTGAATTAGAAGAGCGAGCTGTTAAACCAAATTGGAACAAGTTTTTTTTTTTTTTTTTGTCGGTCGTGGGGCTTGAACCCTGGGCCTGGGCGCTGTCCCTCAGCTCTTCAGCTCAAGGCGAGCGCTCTACCACTTGAGCTACAGCGCCACTTCCGGTTTTCTGGTGGTTTATTGGAGATAGGAGTCTCACGGTCTCTCCTGGTCTCTCCTGCCCGGGCTGGCTTTGAACAGCGATCCTCAGATCTCAGCCTCCTGAGTAGCTAGGATTACAGGCCACCAGTGCCCTGCTTGGAACAAGTTTTTAAATGGTAATCTGGGACACCCAAACTGCCAGGCCTAAATGAAAAAGTTTAAAATATCAAGTCTTAGATTTAAATTCAAAAATGCAGTTATACAAGTTTAGTTAGTAAGATTACTGACATAGTACTATGAATGATTACCAGTGTGAACCCCTTGTACACTATGATTACTGAAAAAACATTAATAGAAATATTGTCCAGGTGCTATTATCCTGAAGGCTATATACATCTCCTTTTTGTTCTCTACTTGACAGGCAATAATAAGGCCCAAGGAATCATTTGTTACAGAATGGTACATTGTCAGCTGCCTGTAGCCTATATTCACAATCTTTTATGGCCCATGAGTGACATTATAAATATCTTTGTCAGGAAGAAGGTTCCCCACTCCTGATTTGGAAGACTTGAAAATATAAGGCTTGTTTTTCCAACATGGTAACTACCAGCTATAAGGCTGTGTTTTTCCAACATAGTAACTATCAGCTACATGTGGCAAATAAAAAAGAATTCAGTTCCTAATTCACACTAGCAACAATTCTAGTGGGCATTCCATATGTGGCTAGTGGCTATTAGACTGAATAAAATAGACATAAAACATTTCTGTCACCACAGAAAGTTTTATTGACACCATCATAGAAGGAATGATTGAAGGAACTGTAAATGTTCAAGGAGGACAGAGACAACTGTCTTGGTGGGTAAAAATAACTGCAATTTAGTATTTGAGGGGTTGCTATAAAAAACATGAAGACCTCTTCTATTTACATTATAGACTTAGGAAGTGTGACTTGAATATGTTTTTAGACAAAACTGCTATGGTGGAATTGGCTCTTTTGAGTTAGCTATCCATTTGAACTATAGCCCTCTATCCATGAGTTCTGTGTCTGTGGATTCAACAAGTCGTGAATTGAGAATATTTGAAAAAAATTTCTGTACAGAACAGTCTCTTCTTGTTTTTATTCCCTAAGTAATATAACTCCATACTATTTCCAGTGTTGTATTATTATTTTGGTTGGTTGTGGGGCTTGAAAAGAGGGCCTGGGCACTTGTCCCTGACCTTTTTCCGCTCAAGGCCAGTGCTCTACCACTTTGAGCCAGAGCACCACTTCTGGTTTTCTGATGGTTAATTGAAAATAAGTCTCTCACAAACTTTTCCTGCGTGGGCTGGCTTGGAACCCATGATCCTCAGATCTCAGCCTCCTGAGTCACTAGAATTACAGATGTGAGCCACCAGTGTCTAGCCCTACTAGATTATTTTTAAGTAGTGTAAAGATTATATGGGAAGAGGTGTATGGGTTGTATGCAAATACTAAGGCATTTTATATAAGGAACTTGATCATACTTTAATCAGTTAATAGAATTGGGAGGTATAATCCACAGGGGAACTAATCCCCCATGAAAACCAAGAGTCTAGGTACATTCTATATGTCTGTCAAGATACTACAGAGTTGATTTTAGGTGCAAGTTTGGACTAGATGTTTACTGGTTTTTCCTACCTTTAAATTCTAGGTTTCTATATAACTGGTGAGGAAACATACTCTCCCATCAAGAAGTCAGTCTCTGGGCATATCCAGTGGTAGACCATTGGTTTAACATGCACAGAGGACCAGGGTTTCATCCCCGGTATTACAACAGTCTGCTTGAGAGATCAAGTCCACTACATTGCCTTTTTTAAATGTATAGGGGCCGTGCTTTGAGTCTTAATTTTCAACTCTAGATATGGAACCATGAAATTTCCTTAAGCTTTCTCAAACATTTGGTAACGCATTTGCTTTTCATTAGTCATTTCTTTAGTCTCTAATCTGAAGGCGATGTGGAAGTTAACAACATTCTATAGAAACAGTTACTAGAGGGGCAGACTTGACTGTCTTGGGGAGAAGCAGCTGAGTCCTGAGTTTGAGGTGGTAGCAGTAGTCACTCAGCCATCTACTGCAAAAAGATGTTCCAGCTTGGTTGGATTTGCTTTCCTGTCTGGTCTAGGTACCTGCAAGAAAAAGTGATCACACTGACCCCTACCTAGCTACCCTGGGTTGAGTTTTGCTCGCTGACTTCCTTTACCTTATCCCAACCTTATTCATTCATCTACACGTGCTTAGAGTCTAGTCTCTCTCACCCAGTTGTCGAGCATTTCATCCGTGCCCGTGGCCTTCCTACATAACAGCTCACACCGAGGTTACTTACGCAGAGGTTCAATCTCGGTTAGTCTTCAACTCGAGGACAGGCCGGGCCCGAGTCGATTTCAGTTTCAAGTCCCCCTTTAGGCATCCAGGATATCGCAGACATCAGTATTAGCTGAGTGAATACAAACGCAGGAGGAGGACAATAGACTCCCCGAATTCCCAGAACATCTCTGGCGGTGTTATCGGTGCCAGAAGGCTGGCAGACAGCGCGAAGGGGAACTGGGGAGCCCAGGGACGGGCCGAAGCTTACTAGCTGGACCAGAGGCGCGGCGGGGCCGCCCTCCTCGTGACTCCTCCCCCGCCCCTCGGCGGCCGCGAGTCAGGTGATTCTGAGCACGTGATGTACACCACCAACCTTGCTGCTTCCGAGTGGCGTCTCGGGGAGCCAATGAGGGGCTGGGTCCCAGCTAGAAGCCTATCATAGCCAGGCTTGGGGGCGGGCAGGACGGCGGTAGCGGCCGGGGGCGGCGGCAGCGGCAGTGGCAGCGGCTGGGGAGGCGGCGGCCTGGCCTGGCCTGGCCTGTCAGGGCGCGGGCGGCGGCGGTCCAGCACCATGTCCCTGCAGTACGGGGCAGAAGAGCCGCCCCTCGCCGGCAGTTACGGCGCGGCGGATTCGTTCCCTAAGGACTTCGGCTACGGCGTGGAAGAAGAGGAAGAGGAGGCGGCGGCGGCGGGCGGCGGCGTCGGGGCGGGGGCTGGCGGCGGCTGTGGCCCGGGGGGCGCGGAGAGCTCCAAGCCGAGGATACTGCTTATGGGGCTGAGGCGCAGCGGCAAGTCCTCCATCCAGAAGGTGAATGGAAAGGCGTGGGGTCCTCCGCCCGCCCCCTCCCCTCGCCTGGCGAGGGCTCAGGTGGCCGGGCGCGGGGGTGGGGGGACGGAGAGGGAGGGCGGCGGCCGAGCCGGCCTGGCGCTGGGCTCCAGCGCGGCACTTTCTCCTCTGCTGCTGCGAGTGCAGAGGCCGAGGCGCCGCCCGCGCGGGGACCCCGGAGTCGGCGGGGGCCGGGTAGAGTTCGGGAGGCGAAACTGACTGAGAGGGGTAGGTGTCCCGGGCCCCGCCCCACGTCGCCGCCCCTTGGCACCCAGTCCCTGACGCCTGGACGCGACGGTTCTCACGTGGAGAGAGCCTGGGAGACTCCCTGTCCTGCACTAAGGCTCCGGGGCACCTGAGTTCTTGTGCTGAAGTCTTGAAGACTTCGCTGAGACATTATTAGAGCGGGTGCTGTTCCTGTACATATCTGAGTACCTGTGATCAAAGTGTAGTTACAGTGACACTTGTCTGGTAGGTGTGTAGTTATAAAAACCTTAGGAGTCTTTCTGTTTGGTGACAGTCTCTCTCTGTGTAGCCCTGGCCACCCTTGAACTCAAGATCGTCCTGCTTCCTTCTTGGGAATGCTGGGATTATTACAGCTCTACACCATTACCCCAAGCCAAAGATATCTAAGAATGTTACACCTCAACATCAGACCATTTATTTTAACTTTGGGTTAAGAAGGAAAGGTGAGGGCATACTTTTTCTTTCTTGGTTCGGTCGTGGAGCCTGAACTCTGGGCCTGGGCGCTGTCCCTCAGCTCTTCAGCTCAAGGCTAGCGCTCTACCACTTGAGCCACAGCACCACTTCCGGCTTTTTTCTTTTTGCTTATGTGGTGCTGAGGAATCGAACCCAGGGCCTCATGCATGCAAGGCAAGCGCTCTACCACTGAGCCACCTTCCCAGCCCTGGCATACATTTTTTTTAATTAAAGGGGAAATAGAGGCAGAACTCTGTGTCTGTTTTTTCCGCCTGCCATCTCTGTTAGACACACTGCGAGCTTCTAACAATTTATATCCTAGATCCACTCTATTGGGAAGGCCTATCTTAAAAGTAAACCTCGCGATGTTTTTTTTTGTTTTTTCATAGAGAAACTCTCTTTCGAATTTTCTGCATTTCTGTGTTTTGTTTTTCATCTCCAGCAAGACTTGCCTGTGTTGATGTTTTCAGCAAACTGATTTTTATTCGACTTGTTACCGACAAAATTGTGCAAGTAACTTCAAGTAACTTTTTATCTTTATAAAAGATTAAAGTAATTGTGAGAGCCAAAGTATTACTTAGTATTGAGGTTTTTTTTTTTATTTTTTTTGAGCCTAGAGTTAGTAGGCTAACCTCTACCAGTGATACATCCCCAGTCATGAATTGACTTTACCCTTTCTTGTGTTATGGGAGCTGCCTATTCCCTACTTCCATAGGCCTTCCTCCTTTGGATATTTTCACTTTCTACTTAGACTGCGAACTTAGCCAGGCCAGGATCCAATGTTTCATTTTTTATTCCAGAACTAGTTAAAGTAGGCATTTGAGTAACTGGTCCTGTGCCTTGAACTCTGGGCCTCTGAGCCTCTTTCCCCTTCCTCAAAAAAAAAAAAAAAAGCTGGTCCTACAGCACTGAAGCCACACCTACTTCCAGCTTTTTGCTGGATAGAGATGTGTCTGCCCAAGCTAGCTTTGAACCTAGATCCTCTGATCTGAGTTTCCTGAGTAGCTAGGATTGAATGACTTTGGATGAACAAAACTTAAACTAAGCCTGGCGTTGGTGGCTTATGCCTGTAAGAAGGCTGAGACCTGAGGGTCAGGGTTTAAGCCAGCTCCGACTGGAGAAGTCCCTGACTCTTATCTCCAATTAACTAGTAGAAAACCAGAAGTGGAACTGTAGGTCTAATGATAGAGCTCTAGCCTTGACCAAAAGAGCTCAGAGATAGCACCTGGGCCCAGAGTTCAAGACTCACCCCCCCCCCCCCAAAAAAAAAAAAAAAGACCCAGTTTCTTAAACTTCCATGATCTCCTAAATGGATTTTGAAAACTTTAAATGCTTGTCAGAAAAACAAAACAAACAAAAACAAACACAAACTACAAAAACTTGAATCTTTTGTGTGTTGCATTCCTCTAATCCCAGCATTGGGGAGATTGATGTTGGTAAATCTTTTGAAGCCAATCTGACAGGCATAGTGAGACAATGTCAAAGTAAATCAAAACCAAAACAAACAATGTAGGTAAGTGACTACTAGTAGTACTACTAATGGTACCATTAAAATAGCAGAAAACTTTCAGCTTCAAAATAGATTGAAAATGGGAATTAATTTGCTATCTTTTGTCAGAAATAAGAATAGTAGAGTCAACATTCAATTTTTACCTTAATTTTCTTTCCTTCTTTTCTGCTACAGGTTTAAAATTTTCAGTGTTAATCCAGGGTAGCATTTTGAATGTACTTGTAACTCATGGTTAAATTCTGAGCTTGTGCAGTCGTAAAATTGTCATTCTTTTTTAACAGGTGGTGTTTCATAAGATGTCACCCAATGAGACTCTTTTTTTGGAAAGTACCAACAAGATTTATAAAGACGACATTTCCAATAGCTCCTTTGTGAATTTCCAGATTTGGGATTTTCCTGGGCAGATGGACTTTTTTGACCCAACCTTTGATTATGAAATGATCTTCAGGGGAACAGGAGCATTGATATATGTCATTGATGCACAGGTAGTTAGGAATAATGATGTCTATTCGTTCTTCTTTTGTCATATATTCATAACTTTTTACTTTGTTGCTAGGTTCCCTGATAGTAGAAGAGGTACAGCTGCAGAGTGTTTTTTGGGGAGCAGGCTTGTTATTGTGCAGTTTTAGAGTATCAGGTGGTTAGAAGTGATTGGTATCTTTGAGTCCTAGTTAATAAGTATTTTACTCTGGTTTCCTACTTTTATTGGTTAATAGTAGGTATTTCTGTACTTTATTATAATAGTGATATACTCACTGAAAAGAACTCTGGGCCTGGGCTCAGCTCAAGGCTAGCATTCTACCACTTGAGCCACAGCGCCACTTCCAGCTTTTTCTGCTTATGTGGTGCTGAGGAATCAAACCCAGGGCCTCTACCGCTGAGCCACCTTCCCAGCCCGAGTCAGTATATATCAGAATGAGTAATTTACTTAAATTGTTTGAATTGAATTTAGTTCAACAAGCACTTCTTAAGGCCTACCATGTGGCAATTAGTCAGATGAATCCCTGTTCTTAAAGAGCTTACTTTATGTAAGCTTAAATATTCCAGTTAGGAATGCTTTCCAAGTGTTAGGTGCTTTCATATACATAAGCCAATCTATACAATATTGTGAGGGTAGGTATTATAATTCCAGTTTTTCAGATGAGTGAGCTGAGATCAGAATTTAAGCAACTTGCCTAAAGCCATGTGCTTGATTAATGGCAGAGCTGGGATTACTTTAAAAATTCTATGTGGGAGAGATGTTTGTTTCCCTTTTCCTTAATATTACTATATTCAAATAACAGGCTTAGGTTTTGAATTTCTAAAGAAAATGCAGAGCTATTTATTATTATAGGTTGGTGTATTTGAGTATTTGAATATTATGATTAGGTTGATATATTTTCTGTAATTGGGGTGGTTTGAGGCATAACTCATTACTTGCTTTTTGTATGATTTCTTAAAAAATATTTTGTTCTGACTTACAGGATGACTACATGGAGGCTTTAACAAGACTTCACATAACTGTTTCTAAAGCCTACAAAGTTAACCCAGATATGAATTTTGAGGTTTTTATTCACAAAGTTGATGGTCTGTCTGATGATCACAAAATAGAAACACAGAGGGACATACATCAAAGGGCCAATGATGACCTTGCTGATGCTGGGCTAGAAAAACTCCACCTTAGGTAACAACATGTGTGCTTGATATGAGAGCCCTGAAAAAAAAAACCTGTGTGCTTGATATGTATTCCCATCTCTGTCATTACAGACACTGTAGCTTCCTATCACTGGTATTCCCTTTTCCAAGTATAGAAGATTTTGATCTCATCTCTCTGTTGAGTTCTAGTCTGTTTAGGGAGTCTGATATTACTGAGAAATTGCTTTTCCCTGTTTTTGCATTTTCCTGGTGATTGAAAGTCATGTGAAATCATTGGTGCTTTTGCAAATTGATCTCAAGAGACTGGAGTCAGGCTGTTTCCTCATGGCAGAAATCTGCTTCAGGACATTTCCTCTTCGTTTCATCATTTTTCTTTCCTTGCCAAATTCAAGAACTCTTGGTCACATTTGTTGTCAGAGTTAGACTTGGATCCAGATAGCATCTTTCTCAATAGGAAGAGCCTTTTAAAGGAAGTACGTTTTAAAGCATAGGTTCTAACGTATCTTAGGTTCTTTTCTTTGCAAGTACTGAGGCATGGCCAGTATCCCTTAGTTTTTTTTTTTTACTCAAAGCTGGTGTTCTGCCACTTGATCCACAGTTTCACTTCTAGCTTTTTGGTGATTAATTGGAGATAAGAGGCTCATGGACTTTCATGCTTGGGTTGGTTTTGAACTGTTATCTTCAGATCTCAACCTCTTCAGTGGCTAGGATTACAGGTATGGGCTATTGGCGCCCCGCATGTATCCTAGTTCTTACAATAGTACTTTTGTAAAATTCTGAACTTTGGGTTAAGTGAATTGATCCTATAAATTGAACACTTAGTTAGGATTGTGTATTTGCATTTTGAATGTATAAGAAGACTTATTTTGGTACTTTATCTTTTTTAGTGATGAAGGTAAAAATAACTTTTTTAAAAAGTGCCTGAGAAAATGTTCCTGTTTTGTGCTGGTCCTGGGGCTTTGACTCAGGGCCTGTACTCTATCTTAGCCACTAGTACTCTACCACTTGAGCTGTACCTCCACTTCCATCTTACTGGTATTTAATTAGAGATAGGAGTCTCACTGATTTTCGTGCTTCATCTGGCTTTGAACCACAATCCTCAGATCTCAGCCTCCTGAGTAGCTAGGTGGCATGAGCCACTAGCATCCAGCTGAAAATGTTGTCTTGATATTAACAGCCTAAAGGGGTAAAGCATAGGAGAGACAGGTGTAGTAATTTCCTCATCCTTGGGCCACTATAAAGACTTCCATTAGGCTTAAGCCAAATCTATTCCTACACCTACCTTGCCTTAGGCTTCAAAATCTTCCAAACTTCTAGCAAACTTTGTAGAAGAGTCTCACCTCTAGTTTACCTACATTTCTCCCACCCCCTCTTTTTTGGTGATACTAGGGCTTGAACTCATGGTCTAGTGCTTGCTAGGCAGGTTTTCTAGTATTTGAGCCATTCCTTCAGCCCTTAAAAATTAAAAACAGGTGAAATTATAGCTTCAGAAGTAAAATCCTTTTTTTTTTTTTTTTTGCCTGTCCTGGGGCTTAAACTCAGGGTTTGGGTGCTGTCCTTGAGCCTGTTTGTATTTAAGGCTTGAGCTCTACCTCTTGAGCCTCAGTGCCACTTCTGGCTTTTTTGAGTAGTTTATTGGAGATAAATCTCTAGGGATTCTGATGTGGGTGGCTGTAATCCTAGCTACTTAGGAAGCTTCGGATCTTAGGATCGAGGTTCAAAGCCAGCCTGGCAGGAAAGTCTGTGAGACTCTTATTTCCAACAAACTACCAGAAAACCAGAAGTGGCGCTGTGGTTCAAGTTGTAGAGCACTTGCCTTGAGCTAAAGGGTTGAGGGACAGTGTCCAGGCCGAGTTCAAGCCCCACAACCTACCAAAAAAAAAAAAAAAGTCTCCTGGGACTTTTCTGCCTCAGCTGGCTTTCAACTAGGATCCTCAGATCTCAGCCTCCTGAATAACTAGGATTGTAGGTGTGAGCCACCAGCACCCAGCTAGTTCAGGCTTTTTGATGGTTAATTAGAGATAAGATTCTCAGGTTTGTCTACTTGGGCTGGCTTTGGTCTTTGATTCTCAGGTCTCAGCCTCCAGAGTATTTAGGATAATAGGAGTGAGCCAATGATAGTCTGCTCCCTTATTTTTATTTTTGGCAGTCTACTGTTTTTTATGGAGGGTGGGGGTGTTAACCCTTGTTTATCTGTTCTATACTGCTCCTGGGGAATATGATTCCCCTAAATTATCTGTGCATCCTATTGGTATACATTACCCTTCTGCCTGTATCCAGTAGAGCTGTAGTAAGTAGAGCTTATTAGTTTCAGTAGAATTTTCAGTAAGCTTTCATTTTTAATTTTTATTTGCTAGGGACTAAACAGAACATTGTGCATACTAGGCAAGAGCTCTACTACTGAAATATGCTCTTAGCCTGCATCGAGCTTATATTTAAAATTGACCGGCCTAAGGATAAGGCTCTATTTGATTTCTGCTTTCTCAACTTATGAACATACTCTGGCTTTCAGGTTTTCCCTGTCTCCATTCACCTCCAACTCTTTCAAACCCTGGAAGATCCTCACTTTGCTAATCTCTGTGCCTAAAAGAAAGACTTAAATTCTTTTTTTTTGGTCAGTCTTGGGGCTTGAACTCTGGGCTTGAGCGCTGTCCCTGAACTCTTCAGTTCAAGGCGAGCGCTCTATGGCTTGAGCCACAGCGCCACTTCTGGTTTTCTAGTGGTTTATTGGATTTAAGAGTTTCATGGACTTTCCTGCCCAGGCTGACTTCGAAGTGCGATCCTCAGATCTCAGCCTCCTGAGTAGCTAGGATTACAGGTGTGAGCCACCGGCGCCCGGCGATTAAAATTCTTTTCCTTCCTGCTTATGAGATCATTTGTTATTACATGCCCAAGTGCTCTTTGTGTATGTGTGTGTGTGTGTCTGTGTGTGTGTATGTCTGTCTGTCTGTCTGTGTCGATTGTGGGGCTTGAACTCTGGGCCTGGGCACTGCCCCTCAGCTCCTCAGCTCAAGATCCAGCGCTCCACTACTTGAGCCATAGTGCCACTTCCGGTTTTCTGGTGGTTCATTGGAGAAAAGAGTCTCACAGACTTTCCTGCCTGGGCTGGCTTTGAACTGCAATTCTCAGATCGGCTCTAGTGCTCTTATAGCTAGAGTAAAGCCCCTTCTTTCATAGGATTAGGTTCTTAGGTTATTAGTTCCTTGTGTCTTTAAAGTAGCCACAGAGCGGTAAACACAGTCCTGTATTTCTGAGCTTGATAGAATCATGTGGTGATAGGTGTACTCTTGAGTGAAAAATCAGGCAGAATTGTCCACAGTACTTAAATTGTTAAAGGCCTCTCTCTTTCAACTTATGTTTCATATTTACAAGTATTACTTTTCTACTCATACATCCTTTTTCAGGCCTTTAAGCTCTTGTTTTCTGGACTCCTACATCCATTCTTCTTATGCTATGTATCTAAATCTAAATGCCAGTTGTATATTTTCGTTTATTCAGATGAAACCAGGGTGGAGTGGCAGTAGACTTATTTACTAAGCAAATACTTAGTGCCCAAGACTAACAAAAGTCTCTTTCCTCATAGAGCTTACAGTTGAATGAATAATAGCTCAAAGCTTTTACAAATTAATGCATGGTATAATTTTAATTACTTAGTGCTATGAAGATAAAATGATTAGTGCAAAAGATAGAAAGCAGGTTCAGGATTACTGTTTTAGGTAGATTGGTCAGGAGGTGGCATTATAGTAGAAATGTGAATTGTTATTTAGTGTAAATATTACAAATCTAGATTTCTCTTGGAGTCTGGTCTTGGTGTTTTGACTTAGTTATATACTTAAACCAAGTTTTATGGGTTAGATTGCAAAGACATAGTTCAAGTTTCTGCATCTGGAAATGCTTTCCAGTATGGGTTCCCTTAGTCGCTCTCTAGTAAATGCAGTAAAATGAGTGATCCTATAATAGGTCAGGTTGGAAAAATGGTCTTATCTTTAATAATGGGTATGGTAAACATCTTTTTAAATTACTGGGAGCAAATGTTAAGAAACATTAAATATTACATATTATGGTAGTTATTACTGTTTTTCTGGTAATTTCCAAATTAATCTTCCCATGTTGTGTTTTTACAGCTTTTATTTGACTAGTATCTATGACCACTCAATATTTGAAGCCTTCAGCAAGGTGGTGCAGAAGCTCATTCCACAACTGCCAACCTTGGAAAACCTATTAAATATCTTCATATCAGTAAGTGAGCTATTTAATTCAGTCTAATTGCCAATTTCATTTTTGTTAAATATATTTGTGTTTTCAGGTTTTCTCCAGAAATGGAGCTTGAAATACCCTTCTGTATTTTCCAATGAACTACTAAAATTTCCCCCATGCTTGCTTTTTTTTTTTTTTTTTTTTTTTGGGTCCGGTCATGGGGCTAGCGCTCTACCACTTGAGCCACAGCGCCACTTCTGGCTTTTTCTTTTTGCTTATGTGGTGCTGAGGAATCGAACCCAGGGCCTTGAGCATGCAAGGCAAGTGCTCTACCACTGAGCCACCTTCCCAGCCCCCCCCCCCCCCATGCTTTCTTAATTATAAACATCTTCATAAGGGTTTGGGAGCTGGAAATGTTGCCTTGTGGTAGAGCCCTTTCCTAGTATGCACAAGGCCCTGGACTCAATCCCCAGAACCACAAACACAAAACAAAATTCTTTGTTAGGTGTGATGGTTCACATCTGTTAATCACAGCGCTTAGGAGGTTAAGGCATATAAATTTGAGGCCAAACTGCTCTACATAGCAAATTGCAGATCAGTCTGGCCTGCAGAGTGAGACCCTGTTTCAAGAGAAAATGAAAAAACAAACAAAAAATCCCTTCATCTTCATAATATCTGTATCCTTTTTTTTTTTAAATTAAATTTAATTTTTTTTTGTGAACATACTGTACAGAGGGGTTACAATTACATGGGCAGGATAACGCGTACATTTCTTATCAAGCATTGCAGCCTCCTCCTTTGTTTACCCTTCACATCCCTTCCCTACCTCCCCTCTCCCCCCTATCTGTATCCTTAAGAAAGAGTAAAGACTGGAAAAAATTGGGTGTTGGGAATGTGACTCAATTTAATTTTAATCTTTGCTTCATTGGAGATGACATTTAGAAATACTTTCCTTTCCTTGATAATTATAATTTTACTATCATATTTTACTTTTTTTTTGGTGCTAGTCCTGGGGCTTAAAATCAGGGCCTAGGCACTGTCCCTGAGCTTCTTTTGCTCAAAGCTAGCATTCTACTGCTTCAGCCACAGCGCCACTTCTGGCTCTTTTTGTTTATGTGGTACTGAAGAATCGAACCCAGGGTTTCATGCATGTTAGGCAATCACTCTACCACTAAGCCACATTCCCAGCCCATATTTTATATTCTTCTTTTGAGCATTCATCTTAAGGAAAAAAAGACTAACATAAATAAATTGAACACTTATTTTCTAAACATTATTTTGAAAGGACTCAGTGAGTGATATTCCTCACTGTGACTCTTTCTAGCTTTTTGGCTGAGCTAGATGTTGGCATCAAACTAATTCTTTTATGTTTGGCTAATTGCTCATATAAAGGCTTTGATAGGTTACTCAAAATAGATTGATTATAATAGGGCAGGATTATTGACAATATAGAATAGTTCTGTTTGAGGAGGTTATTTTTTGTTGGGGATATGGCACTGCTAGGCAAGCTTTCTATCACAGAACTATATGGGCAGCTTGAGAAATTCTTTGTTATTCAAGTTTGTTGGTGTCTTAGAAAATAATTCATTTAAGAGAAAGAAGAAAAAGATGGAAGTAAATCAAAGGAGATAATTCCACTTTTATTTTTTAGAGAGAATTATCTTGCAGTCTGAGCATGGTGGTACATGGTTATAATCTTAGCACTTGGGAAGTTGAGGATCAAACTTTGAGGCTACTCTGGACTACGTAATGAGGCTTTGTTTAAAAACAGGTCTTATAAGCAATTATTATTTATTTTTTGGTATTGGTTGTGTAATTAAAAATAACAGGTGGGGTTGCATATATGCAGTAAAACAGCGTTTGCTTAGTATGTGAAAGGCCCTGGGTTTGATCCTTATCACCATAAAAAAAAAGTTGTAAGAAAAATGACCTTTAATGTATAATTAAAAGTGTTTTTCAATAATTCCTGTCTTTGATAAGTTACAAATTGTGATTCTTACAAGTAACTCATGGCTGGGCACTGGTTGCTCACGCCTGTAATCCTAGCTACTCAGGAGGCTGAGTTATGAGGATCTTGGTTTGAAGCCAGCCTGGGCAGAAGAGTCCCCGTGAGACTCTTATCTCCAATTAATTATTCAAAAAAACTGAAAGTTGGAGCTGGGAATGTGGCTTAGTGGTAGAGTACTTGCCTGGCATGCATGAAGCCCTGGGATCCATTCCTCAGTACAACATAAACAGAAAAAGCCAGAAGTTGCTCTGTGGCTCAAGTGGTAGAGTGCTAGCCTTGAGCAAAAGAAGCTCAGGGACTGTGTCTAGGCCCTGAATTCAAGCCCCAGAACTGGAAAACAAAACAAAACAAACCCAAAATGAAAAACAAAACAACAAAAAACCTGGAAGTAATGCTGTGGCTCAAGTGGTAGAGTGCTAGCCTTGAGCAAAAGAGCTAAGGGACAGCTCCCAGACCCTGAGGTCAATCCCCATGTCCAACAACAACAACAAAAGTTTCTGAAGGGTCTAGGAAGGTGGCTCAGTGGAAGAGCGCTTGCCTTGCATGCATAAGGCCCTGGGTTCAATTCCTCAGCACCACATAAGCAAAAAGAAAAAAGCCGGAAGTGGTGCTGTGGCTCAAGTGGTAGAGTGCTATTCTTGAGCTGAAGAGCTGAGGGACAGCTCTCAGGCCCAGAGTTCAGGCCCCATGACCGGGACTCCCCCCCCCAAAAAAAAAAAAAAAAAAAAGGATCTGAGGCTAGATACCAGTGGCTTACGCCTATAATTCTAGCAACTCAGAAGGCTGAGATCTGAGGATAGTGGTTTGAAGCTAGCCCAGGCAGGAAAGTCCATGATCCTCTCATCTCCAGTTAATCACCAAAAAAAAAAAAAAAAAAAAAGCTGTGGTTTAAATGGTAGAATGCTAGTCTTGAGCACAGAAACTCCTTGAGTAAAATCCCTAGTACTGGTGTGCACATGTATGTGCACCCATGCACATAAAAGTAACTGAATGCCCCTCCCCCCCAAAAAGTAACTGAACACTTCCCCAATTTTGTTTTTCCAAGAATTCAGGTATTGAAAAAGCCTTTCTCTTTGATGTTGTCAGCAAAATCTACATCGCAACCGACAGTTCTCCTGTGGATATGCAGTCTTATGAACTTTGCTGTGATATGATTGATGTTGTAATTGATGTGTCTTGTATATACGGGTAAGTTCTATACATATTTCTGTAAGATCTCAGACAAGTAGCAAAACACCAGTATTATTTGTTCAGAGGACTAATTTCAGAGCCCCCTGTACCGAATAAAGTACCGAATAAAGACTATCATTTTGACCACAGTGATTCAGCTTGGAGCATGATTTCTCTGTAAACATTGCTGGTTCTTAATTTCAGAGAGGATGGCATAGAGCACTTGGGAAGTGAATGGTGTTGGATTTATTTATCACTAAAAATTTTTCTTGCCTCAATTTGTAGAGTTTGTATTGTTATCTTCTCTTAGTGTAACTTAGGTAGATTGAAAAGCTAGATTAATTTATTTTAAGTGGTATGAATAAGAAAATAAGTGCTGGTTCCTCATTTAACCTCAGGCTTTGTAGAACAGGGATTCTAAATCTGTTTCAGAGTACAAAGAAACAAGGTAATCAGAATTTTATTTGTTAAAAGGACTTAGACAGGACATTTAACTCATACATCTGACTTTCCAGAATAAATCTCTAAAATGTGAGGTCTCCTGTACTCTGTATAGAAATTTAGAAAAGAGAGCAAATAAGTGATTTTGTAGAAAATAAAACTTTTGGGCTGGGTACCAGTGGCTCATATCTGTAGTCCTAGCTATTGAGGAGACTGAGATCTTGGTTCAAAACTAGCCTGGGCAGAAAGTCTATGAGACTCATATCTCCAATTAACCATCTGAAACTGGACATGGCACTGTGGCTCAAATGGTAGAGTGCTAGCCTTGAGCAAAAAAGGAGCTCAGGGATAGTGCCCAGGCTCAGAGTTCAAGCCTCCAGACTGGCAAAAAAAAAAACAAAAACAAACCCCAAATCCAAAAACCCAAAACAAAACATAAAATAGCTTTTGACTTGGCACTGTTGACTCACAACTGTAAGCCAATAAACTATGCCCTTGCCCGCAAAAAAAGCTGAATTGGAGTTGTGGCTAAGTGGTAGAGCACTAGTCTTGAGCTTAACAGCAACAGGACAGTACCCAGGCCCTGAGTCCAAGCCCTAGGACTGGTACAAAAAGTAAAAACCAAAACATAAAACAACTTTGGGAGAATTTACTGATAACATTCTTTGTACCTCTGATAATCCATATTCATCTAGTTAATGTCAGAACTCCCAAGGTGTTTTTTAGGCTCTCTTACTTTCTAATACCTGTGTCTTCTGTTCTGCTTCACCTCTGATCTTACCTGTTAGCTTGATCTCCATACTTAGCTTTTCCTGGCTGCCTCTGAAAAGGAGAATGCATTTGTCTTACCATTTCTGGACCTGTCTCATTTCAGTTTATTCCTTTTTTACTTTTATGATCACATGTTCTTTTATTTTTTTCCATAATGAAAATGAGACAAGACTGTTATATTACTCAGGAAAGTTTCATGTTCCCCATTTCTAAAAATATATGAGTAGAACATTTGCTTTTTCTTTAAAACAAATCAAGATTTCATAAACAACCTTTTTCATAATTTAAAAATCAAATTTGGCTGGGTGCCGGTGGCTCATGCCTGTAATCATAGCTACTCAGGAGGCTGAGATCTGAGGATCACCGTTCAAAGCCAGCCTGGGCAGGAAAGTCTGTGAGACTCTTATCTCCAATAAACCACTAGAAAACCGGAAGTGATGCTATGGATCAAGTGGTAGAGCACTTGCCTTGAGCTGAAGAGCACTGGGACAGTGCCCAAGCCCAGAGTTCAAGCCTCATAACTGACAAAAAAAAAAAATCAAATTATAAAATTATTTTTACTATAAGATTGATGATAAATTGCATATACTGTAGAGTTTTTTTTTTTTTTTAATTTTGGATCCGGTTGTGGGGCCTAACTCTGGGCCTGGGCACTGCCCCTCAGCTCTTTAGCTCAAGGTTAGTGCTCTACCACTTGAGCCACAGCACCACTTCCGGCTTTTTTCTTTTTGCTTATGTGGTGCTGAGGAATCGAACCCAGGGCCTCATGCATGCAAGGCAAGTGGTCTACCACTGAGCCACCTTCCCAGCCCATACTGTAGAGTTTTTAAAATGAGACCATTATTTCACTATTCCCAACATTATATATGCAGTGTGATAATGTTCTTGTAATTTACTTCTTACTTGATTATTGTTTTATGTTTTTTTGGAAGAGACTGTATATAACTTATTGTAGTTTTTAGCTTCTAAAATTCACTTTGTATTAAGATTCTATAATATATTTAGTAGACTATATTCTAGTTTTTATATTCATATTTTTTACTTGTAGCAATCTTCATATTTAAGATCTTTCATTTGTAGACTTGTCAGTACCGATTAATCTGAGGGAAGATTTGAAGCCAGCTATAGTCCATGTAAACAAGATAGCGTGAGTGAACACTGCATTCTTAGAGAGGAAGTGTCTGTTGTTGACACTGATGAGCTTTTTATCCTAGCTGTCTTGCTAGAAGCTCTTCAGTTTATTCAGTACTAAGTTCTTTCTCCTTTCATTTGCAGTCCAGAGTAGGCTGCTTCAAAGTCTGCTCCTTTTGACCAAACCTTTTCTACTTTTGCCTGGACATATTTTCAAATAAAATTCAGATAAATATACTTGCCTAAAAGCCTTCAAAACGACCAAAACAGCCAGGTGCCAGTGGCTCATGCCTGAAATTTAGCTACTCAGGAAACTGAAATCTGAGGATCAAGGTTCAGAGCCAATCCTGGCAAGAAGGTCTGTGAGACTCTTTAACTACATTAACTGCCAGAAGAAGTCATAGTGGAGTTCTGGTCCAAGTGGTAGAGCACTACCCTTGAGCAAAGATACTCAGGGACAGCACTCAGGTCCCCAGTTAAAGCCCTAGGACAGGCACAAGAAAACAAAATACTGAAACAGCTGGGTGCAGGTGGCTCATGCATGTAATCCTACTCAGGAAGCTGATATCTGAAGATTATGGTTCAAAGCCATCCTGGGCAGGAAAGTCTGTGAGAATGTTATCTCCAACTCTTAACTGCCAGAAAACTCTGGAAGTAGATCTTGGCTTTTGTGGTAGAATGCTAGCCTTGTATGAAAAAAAAAAACTCAGAGATTGTGCCCAGGCCCTGAATTCAAGCCCCAAGACCAGCACAAAAAAATAGAAACAAAAGACCCTCCCAAAATATTTTGGAGCAATAGAGCAAGCCTTAAAAAACAGTAACTAGCATATTTAAAATTTTAACTTCATTAATCACTAAAATAAAATTAATCTTCAGACTTTGAATAGAATATTCTTTTAAAAAACATTGTGTGTGTGTGTGTGTGTGTGTGTGTGTGTGTGTGTGTCTGTGTGTGTCTGTGTGTGTCTTTGTGTCTGTGTCTGCATGTGCTTGCCCAGTATGCTTGGAGTCAAGTCAGATCCATGGTAGGCAAGTAAGTGTGATTCAGGATCATGTGCTGGCTCAGTATTAGAAGCGTTGCAGCTTCTTGCAGCTGCTTCCTCTGGATAGATGTAGCTTAGGGACTTTTTGCCAGGCATGTTTGTTGTTGGCCTGTTTCAGAGTTAGTACCTGTTCACATTTTCCATGTGGCACAGAAAAGGATCTACTTGACATCTAACTCTTAAGCTAAGAACATGTAACACAACTTCCTCTTCTCTAGTCAGGAGGAAGTAGTTTTCTTTCATATTGTTAAAACAGATGAAACTTAACTTTCCTTCCTTACTTTGCCTGGCCGAATCAACTTTATAAAAGGTATTAGAAACTGTCGGATTGAGTTAAATAAATTTGAGTTCTGACTTTGCCAGGTCATTTTACCTTTAATGAGCTTCTGTTATTGCAGGCTTAAAATGAGCACAGTCCTCTTATTGTCTTAATTTAGTTTACTTTGAATTTTTCCAGAAAGGAAATAGGGTAAATAGGACTGTAGCAGTAATTCTGTTCTCCAGTTTATTTATTTATTTATTTATTTATTTTGGTCGGCCGTGGGGCTTGAACTCTGGGCCTGGGCGCTGTCCCTCAGCTCTTCAGCTCAAGGCGAGCACTCTACCACTTGAGCTACAGCTCCACTTCCGGTTTTCTGGTGGTTTATTGGAGATCGGAGTCTCACGGTCTCTCCTGCCCGGGCTGGCTTTGAGCCGCGATCCTTAGATCTCAGCCTCCTGAGTAGCTAGGATTACAGGCGTGAGCCACCAGCGCCTGGCTTTCCAGTTTATTGTAAATAACAATAAGATAACTTATGAAAAGTAAACTGGAGGGCTGGGAAGGTGGCTTAGTGGTAGAGTGCTTAGCTTGCATGCCTGAGGCCCTGGGTTCGATTCCTCATCACCACATAAGCAAAAAGAAAAAAAGAAAGCTGAAAGCAGTCAGACCCATGACTGGATCCCCCCCCCCCCAAAAAAAAAAAGAAAAGAAAAGTAAACTGGATAGATAGCATGCTTAGCAAATCTAATGTCCAGAGTTCAAATCTCAGTATTGCCTTCCTCTGCACCCAAAAAAAAGTAAACTTAAGTTTCAGTATAGTTTTAAATCAGCCCCTTTTCAGTAAAATTCAAAATCAGCCCCTTTTCAGTAAAATTCAGCTTATGAAAAATAGAGACAAGTAAAAACAGAAAAAGAACAGGCATTGTTCTACTACCAAAGACAACTGCTGGTAACATTTCTTTTTAGTATATTTCCTTTTTTGTAAAAAGCAACCCTCTCTTTCCCCTTTCCCCTTTTAGGCAGTGTCTTGCTATGTATCTTAGACCTGGCTTTGAACTCTCCATCATGCTACCTCAGCCTCCTTTATCCTGGGATTATAGGTGTATATTGCTAACTTCCTCCCTGTACGCATAAACTTTTTTAAAAAATGTGGTGGCAAATGTATCTTTTAAAAAGGCAATTTTGATAACTCTTTCTGTTGGAAACTAGATAACCAATAGACTTTTGCTGAGCAGATACAGAAGAAAGGACACTGAGAATCTACTTAAAAGTTGTTGGGCCAGGTGCTGATGGCTCGCACCTGTAATCCTAGCTACTCAAGAGGCGAAAATTTGAGGATTGTGATTTGAAGCCAGCCTCTGCAGAATAACCCCATGAGATTCTTATCTCCAGTTAACCATTCAAAAACCAGAAGTGGATCTGTAGCTCAAGTGGTAGAGCACTATCCTTGAGCACAAAGAGGCTCTGAGTTAAAGCCCCACAACTGACCAAAACAAAATAAAGTGGTTGGTTTCAGTGTAATTCCTGTAGGTCTCTAGGTAGGAGTGTTCTTGTATAATCTAAGAATTTTCTTGTTTTTGTGAAGAAGAAAATTCTGAGAAAAGACATGATTGGCTTGGCATGTAAAGTATGTTTTGAAGTAGCTTGTTGAGATGGTGGCAGGTCCCATGGGGGCTCTGTTGTCTGAGGGAAGAGAAAAGGTAGCTCAGCTGAGCCTGCACACCATGATCTGAGCAGGTACTAGTAGCCCCATCTGGCATGGTGTTGGAAATGTCCTTTTTTGGTTAAGATCTACATGTATTTTTACTGTTTTCTCCAAATGTTTCATTTTAGTAAGTAATGGATATGTATAGAACTTTCTGTTTAGAACAAAAATTATTGATTCTAAGATTCTGCTTGGGAATCCTATATTGAAATGGCAACTCTGTTGTGATATATATAAGCCAGTACCATTTTTTCTCATAGACATTTGGGAATCTGGGTGGACAAACTTGTAACTGCAAATTAAATGTGACAAAATAACAAGTTGGGCAATGTTAATGAGTGGTACTTTCTTTTTAAAATAGGCTAAAGGAAGATGGAAGTGGAAGTGCTTATGACAAGGAATCCATGGCAATTATCAAGCTGAATAATACAACTGTCCTTTATTTAAAGGAAGTGACTAAATTTTTGGCACTGGTCTGCATTCTTAGGGAAGAGAGCTTTGAACGAAAAGGTAATGGCATTTTCAAAAACTGTTTTCATGTGTTTGTCACTGTTTTTCAGGTCCTTGAAAACAATAGGAAGTAATATTGCAAGGTTGCAATATTGAACACATAAATACATGGCTTTATTTATTTGTTTATTTTGTACCAGTATTAGGGCATAAAGTCAGGACCTCAAGCTCTGGCTTAGCTTTTTCTCCTTGTGGCTGGTATTCTTTCACTTGAACCACTCCACTTTCTTTCTTTTTTTTTTTTTTTTGGTCCAGTCGTGGGGCCTGAATTCTGGACCTGGGTGCTGTCCCTCAGTTCTTCAGCTCAAGACTAGTGCTCTACCACTTGAGCCACAGCACCACTTCTGGCTTTTTTCTTTTTGCTTATATGGTGCTGAGGAATTGAACCCAGGGCCTCAGGCATGCAAGACAAGTGCTCTACCACTGAGCCACCTTCCCAGCCCCTCCACTTTTTTTCTTTTCTTGTTAAATAGAGTCTGCTCTGGTTGGCTTCAACTCATGATCCTCAGATCTCAACCTTCTGAGTGTAACTGATTATAGTTGTATACTGTTGACAAATGGTTATCTTTAAAAATAAATGAGCTCATAGGGATTTTTGTTTGTGTGCTGGTGCTGGGTCTTGAACTTTATACTTTCGCTTAGCTTTTTCTGGTAATGTTTTGTGCTCTACTACTTGAGCCATGCCTCCACTTCTAGCTTTTTACTGATTAATTGGAGTTGAGTCTTTTTATTTTTTCTGTCCAGGTTGGCTTCAGACCACAATCCTCAGGTCTCAGGTCCCTGAGTAGCTAGGATTACAGGCATGAGCCACTGTTGTCTGGTTCAGTTCATACTTTTGTCCCTTCCAGACTGAAGTCCAGACTGTCCTTCCTTTGATATTTTAAGTCAAGTTATTTATATATTGTTATTATAAAGGTGATAAAGGTGATATACAGAGGGGTTATGGTTACATAAATCAGGTAAAGAGTACATTTCTTTACTGACAAAGTCACCTCTCTTTCTCTCCCAGTTTTTCCCTCTCATCCCACCATCTCACCCACAAAAGTTTTTATTTTAGACCTTTTCTTTCTTCAAAATTCTTTTTTTTTTTTTTTTTGCTAGTCCTGGAGCTTGAACTCTGGGCCTAGGCTCTGTCTCTGAGCTTCTTGTGCTCAAGGCTAGCATTCAACCACTTGAGCGACAGTGCTACTTCTGGCTTTTACAGAGTAGTTTATTGGAGATGAGAGTCTCACGTACTTTTTTGCCTGGGCTGGCTTTGAACTGGGATCCTCAGATCTCAGCCTCCTGAGTAGCTAAGATTACGTAGGCGTAGCCACCAGTGCCCAGCTCCCTGAGTTCTTTTTGCTCAAGGCTATAGTGCTCCTTAGTGCCTTAGTTTTCTGGTGGCTAATTGGAGATAAGAGTCCCAGGATTTTATGCTGGTCTGACTTTTAACCTCAATGCTCAAAGACCAGCCTCCTGAGTAGGTAGGATTACAGGGGTGAACACTAATGCCTGACTTTTCAAATCTTTTTATTAGCTGTTGATTGACTATAGTTTGTTTCTAGCTAAACCAATCTACTGAAGCTATTCCTTGAAAGGTGGTGCCTTTCATGCTTCATTCACTCAGTCTTCTGACAATTGTGGCCCTGTAAGTCCTTCCTTTTTCAAAACTTTCTTCTCTCTGTTTCCTTAAAACTGATTTGTCTGGATCATTTTGTGTTTGGATTTCTGTCTGTCTCTCCTTTTTCTCTAGCTGCTTTATTTTTCTCCTAGTTCTATGTTCTTCAGAGTTATCTTCCCAGATGTTATTTTATCTTTTCTTTTGGCCAGTCTTAGGGCTTGGACTGAGGGCCCCGGCACTGTCCCTCGGCTTGTTTGCTCAAGGCTAGCACTATACCCTATACCACTTAAGCCACAGCGCCACTTCTGGCTTTTTCTGTTTATATGGTACTGAGGAATTGAACCCAGGGCCTCATGTGTGCTAGGCAAGCACTCTACCACTAAGCCACCTTCCCAGTCCCCCAATTGTTACTTTTTCTGAAGTCAGTTTTTCTAGTCCATGGTTTGGGTTAATCTGTTTGTGACTAAAAAATTTACATCTACAGCTCTCCCTTGAGCTCATGTTCCATTCCTGTATTTGGAGCTATTAGTAAGACATCTTCATTTAAATATTTGGTGTGGTGATCACTGTGGCAAACGTGGACAGATGTTTTATGACGTTTCATGATTTGGCCATCTGACTTCTGTCACAAGTTAAGCCATTTTTCTTGTGTCCTTTTTTCTTCCTTTCCTCCCTCTTTTTACCTCTCTCTCTCCCTCTTTCTTTCCCTCCCTTCTTCCCTTCCTCCCTCTTTTCCTTTTCCTTCCCTCTCTCCCTCTCTCTTCCTCTCCCTCTCTCCTTCTCTCCCTCTCCCCCTCTCTTATCCCCTGCTCTCCCTTCCCTTCTCCTCCCCCCTCCCCTTCTTTCCTTTCTTGTGTGCCAGTTCTGGGCCTTGAACCTCAGGACCTGGATACTGTCCTTTAGCTTTTTCTTTTCTTTTCTTTTTTTTGTCAGTTGTGGGGCCTGAACTCTGGCCTGGGTGCTGTCCCTCAGCTCTTCAGCTCAAGGCTAGCACTCCACCACTTGAGCCACAGCGCCACTCCTGGCTTTTTCTGCTTATGTGGTGCTGAGGAATAGAACCTAGGGCCTCATGCATGCAAGGCAAGCACTCTACCACTGAGCCACCTTCCCAGCCCTCCCTTAGCTTTTTCATTCAATGCTAGTGCTCTACTACTTGAGCCATACCTTCACTTCTGGCTTTTTGGTGGTGAATTGGAGATTTGGTGATTGGAGCCCAGGTTGGCTTTGAATTGCTATCCTCAGATTTCTATTTCCTCAGTAGCTAGGATTATATGCATGAGCTATCAGAGCCTAACTCCTGTTATTTCCTGCCTTCCTGCCTTCCTTTTCTGTCTGTCCAGGGCTTGAACTGTGGGCCCTGGGCACCCTCCCTCAGCTCTTCAGCTCAAGGCCAGTGCTCTACCACTTGAGCCACAGCGCCACTTCCAGTTTTCCCAGTTTTCTGGTGGTTAATTGGAGATAAGAGTCTGATGGACTTTCCTGCCAGAGCTGGCTTTGAATTGAGATCCTAAATCCCCAGATCTCAGCCTCCTGAGTAGCTAGGATTATAGGTGTGAGCCATCGGTGCCCAGCTTCCCTGTGGTTTTCTTGGAATTTTTCTTCCTGTTCTGCATAATTAAAGTCTTGCTGGTATACTCAAAAGTTTAGTCATACCATGTATTTTCATATTTTACTTTTTCTGAATGTGAATTGAATGATTTGAATATTTGGTGCCAGTTCAGAGTTAGGATCTGTGAAGCTGTGAAGCTTTTATTGACAACTTTGCCCTGTAGTTGTTTCTCTCTTCATTGGACGTTTTTCACATTTGTGATTAATTGACACCAGATTGTTTTGATTTGTTTCTTATGTGTTGGCCTTATGCTGCAGCTAGCACATCCTTGAAGGCTAGATCATATCTGCTGGTTCTGACACATTGTACCCTCTGTCATACTGTTCAATGTTTAATGACGTTCATCAAATTGAATGTAAATTATTGGAAGATCACACTGTGTTTAGACCACACAATGTATTTTTATATTTTACTTTTTCTGAATATGAATTTTGTGATTTGAAAGTTTGATGACAAGGCTGTTAATTTGGTCAAGGTGACAGTCAGATTGCGCATTGTGGTGCACACAGAAGGATGCTGTGATGGTAGATATACATGACAACCTAGCTCTTAGTTGGAGTGTAAGTTTTTTTTTTTTTGTCGGTTGTGGGACTTGAATTCAGGGCCTGGCCTGCCGTCCCTGAGCCCATTTGTGTTCAATACTAGTGTTCTACCACTTAAGCCAAACACTGCTTCTGGTTTTTGAGTGGTTAATTGGTGAGAGTCTCATATGGACTTTTCTGATTTGGCTGACTTCAAACCATGATCCTCAGATCTCAGCCTCCTAGCTAGGATTATAGGTGTTAGCCACTGGCACCTGGCAAAGTATTTATATTTTTGTTTGTTTTTTTTTGTCAGTCACAGGGCTTGAACTCAGGTCCTGGGTGCTGTCTCTGAGATTTTTTTGCTCAAGGCTAGCACTGTACCACTTTGAGCCACAGCTCTACTTAGGGAGTTTAAGAATTTCTAACATTTTATTAACCTTGGCTGCAAATCCAAGTAATGGAGGCTTAAATAAAATGGAAGTTTATGTCTCTTTCACCTTTAAAGAAGCTTGGAGGTTGACAGTCTAGTGCAGCTAGGCAACTTCTCTTCCTGTCTTGCCCTTCTTAGCATAATGAAATGTCACCCTGTTCCAGAAAGGAGCTCCAGCCATATTACCGCTATTCTAGACTTTAAGAAAGAAGAATAGAGGTGGAAAAAGGAATAAATGCATCCTTTTCCCCATAAAGAGAGTTCACAGATGACCTATAAAATTTCTACTTACTGCAGTGGCCATAATTGGCCATTTGGCTGTACTTAATTACAAACTGCAAGGAAGGCTGGGAATTGCATTTTAGCTTGGCACCAGTATGTTCATTCAAAATTAGGGTTCTGCTTCTAAGAGAAGAAAGGAGATATGGTTAGAGTTGGTAGGCAGCTAGCTATTTTTGTCCCAAATTAACACTTGTCCATCAAAAAACTTACATGGAGCCGTGCGCTGGTGGCTCACACCTGTAATCCTAGCTACTCAGGAGGCTGAGATCTGAGGATCATGGTTGAAAGCCAGCCTGGGCAGGAAAGTCTGTGAGACTTTTTTTTTGGGTCTGGTCGTGGGGCCTGAACTCCGGGCCTGGGCGCTGTCCCTCAGCTCTTCAGCTCAAGGCTAGCGCTCTACCACTTGAGCCACAGCGCCACTTCTGGCTTTTTCTTTTTGCTTATGTGGTGCTGAGGAATCAAACCCAGGGCCTCATGCATGCGAGGCAAGCGCTTTACCACTGAGCCACCTTCCCAGCCCATGTGAGACTCTTGTCTCCAGTAAACCACCAGAAAACTGGAAGTGGTGCTGTGGCTGAAGTGGTAGAGTGCTTGCCTTGAGCTGACGAGCTGAGGGACAGCACCCAGGCCCAGAGTTCAAGCCCTCGGACCAACAACAACAAAAACAAAACAAAAAAACCTTACACAGAACTGGTAAACTGCCCTTCCTGAAGAGGCATTGCAGGCCACTTAGAACTCTTGACAGTCTCTGCCGCTTACCACTACTCAGCAGTTTTACTAGGTTGACTGCTTGTTTTCTTCAGTCCTTTAATGGCTGCCCGAAGAGTGGTAAAAGGGAGTTTATAATTCAAAAAGTATTTTTCCTTGACTCTGGGGTTTATTGTAAACTTAGTATACTTACCTTTTTAGTAGCTCTGTTAGATTAATTGTCCTCCATGTATACCCTGAGGCCCTAAAGAAACCAGTTTTAGGGACTGGGAAGGTGGCTCAGTGGTAGAGCGCTTGCCTTGCATGCATGAGGCCCTGGGTTTGATTCCTCGACACCACATAAGCAGAAAAAGCTGGAAGCGGCGCTGTGGCTCAAGTGGTAGATCGCTAGTCTTGAGCTGAAGCGCTCAGGCCCGGAGTTCAGGCCCCACAACCGACAAAAAAAAAAAACCCAAAAAACAAAAAAACAGTTTTAATAATTTTCTATGTGCTTTATAATTTTCCCAGTGTATAGAATTCCTCAGGTGTGAGTGTATGTCTTTTCTGTCACTGAATATTTATTTCCTGGTGGATATGTTCACAGTCTACATTCAACAGGGGTGATTCTTTTTTTTTTTTTCTTCCTCTTGCAGGTCTGATAGATTACAACTTCCACTGCTTCCGAAAAGCTATTCATGAGGTTTTTGAAGTGGGTGTGACTTCTCACAGGAGCTGTGTTCACCAGAGCAGTGTCCCCAGCCTGAAAGCATTGGCACACAATGGCACACCACGGAATGCCATCTAGTCTGAATCTCAGCAGCTGAGGCTTGGTGCCAGCTTACTCCTCACTCCAGGTTCAGATGCCACATGCTACAGGACATGGGAGCTGCTGCTTGTGGGAGCCTAATGCCTGTCTCACTATAGACGAGGCATAGAGTGTCTTATTTGGATGAAAACCTTTTTTCAGTCGGCAGTGTACAACTGAAGCTACTATTCCTTCCTTCCTTCCTTCCTTCCTTCCTTCCTTCCTTCCTTCCTTCCTTCCTTCCTTCCTTCCTTCCTTCCTTCCTTCCTGTCCTTCCTTCATCCTTTTAAAAAATTTTTTAATTTTTTATTCTTTGAGGCCTCAGAACTCAAATAGGTCTTTCTTTTTTTGGTCCTACTTCAAGTAATTGGATATTTTGGACCTGGAGATAACACCAGTTACCTATCCTTTTCAGGGAATACTGCTGTCAATTCCAGCTGAAAATAATAGAAAAAAACCCTGAATTTTATGTGCTTCCCTTAAGTTTTTCATTTAATTAGTTCCTAAAAACCCTGCTTTGCTTACCTTCTAACACTGCCTCTCAGATCTCAGTATATGTAAGACCTTTTAAATTCATTCACTTGCTCACTCAGAAGATGCGTCATCTGAAGCAAAGGACATTCCTGTATTTGTGAGGAAGGAATGAGAGGAGATTTCTGTGCCGCATCGGGTGGAGAGCAAGGCTCAGCACTGGCTGCATTGGTTCTCCTGGAAGTGTTGAGAAAAAACTTTGAAACAAGAAAATTTTTGCACCTGTGTTTTGGGTACCAGATGTGTGGGTTCTCCTGCACTTGATAAGTGACCATTCACAATGTAAACAAAGGGAATTTAAGACAAAGTAGTTTTCCCACAGTCCTCTTATAGGGGAGAAACTCATGTCCCTGAAATATTCAGCCCATTTTCTTTTAACCTTGATAGCAACTTCTGCATCCCTTCATTGTGAGCTATCTAGATTATTTTAAGAACTGCTGTTTGTTGACCAGGAATGGCCCTATGGCACTGGTGGACTGTCACTGGGGTTGGAGAGAGTGTGGTGCCACAACTTGTGTTGTTTTACACTTTGTCTCCAGTATTTTGACACCACGTGTCAACAACTGGTACTTCGTTTGCCTAGAGTTTGAATTCAATAACTGTTCCTTTTTGTTGATGGTTGATACCCCCTCCATTGATTTAAACTTAAACACATTATTTTTATTCCACCTGCTCAGTCATGTATATTCCAAAGCCACTGGACCACTTGAGTACATAAGTGCCACTGTTGAATGAGATCTATATATTCAGGTCTGTAACCTAACAGTGTGACTTGGAGTGCTTCCTGCAAATGACTCTGACTGTTGAGTATTTACATGGACCATAGTGATATCCAGAAGAAAAATGCTTTTATATTTATAGATTATTTCATTGAACTATATATAAATTGGGTATCAATAAATGTATTTACTCCAAAATCAGTTTTCATCCTTGCCTAAGGTACGGGAGGGTGACATGATAGAATATTGGGTTGTCTCACTTTCGTTTTCCATTTCCTGTTCTTTTGCTACCTTGTGTGGTTAACAATCTTTCTGTTTCAGGACTTTAAGGTTCTGAGAATTCCATGGTCTTTTTTTTTTTTTGTCAGTCATGGGGCTTGAACTCTGGGCCTGGGCGCTGTCCCTCAGCTCTTCAGCTCAAGGCTAGTGCTCTACCACTAGAGCCACAGTCCACTTCTGGTTTTCTGAGTGATTTATTGGAGATAAGAGTCTCATGGACTTTTCCTGCCCTGGCTGGCTTTGAACCTTGATCCTCATATCTCAGCCTCTTGAGTAGCAAGGATTATAGGCGTGAGCCACTCTGGCGCCTGGCAGTTCCATGGTCTTGTGTGTAGACATCTTCCCCTGCCCAAGTGAAAATGTGTTTTGGCTGGGTATTTGTTATCAAGAATCTTCATTCCTGGGTGGGGAATGTCAAAGCCTAGCATGGCTGATGTGTCTAAGCTAAGGAGTAAGAAGATAAGTAGAACAGGACTAAGTAGAGAGTACCGATTCCAGTTTGGTTGTGTTTATTAATCTTTAAATGTTTATGGAAATACGTTGGTGGTTGGCATCTAAGGTGATAGGTGAAATGTCTTCACTAGTTTATCATCCGGGAGGTAGAGTTTGAAAGTTATTTAGTTAAATCATTGGGACTGCTTTAGAAGCTAAAATTTAAAACTCTTGAAATGGACATCACAAAATCAATGCGAAAAAAACCTCTTTAAATACGATATATAGCCTTTTTTTGGTGCTTTTCCTGGGGCTTGAACTTAGGGTCTGTGTGCTATCCTGAGCTGTTTTTGCTCAAGGCTGATGCTGTACCACTTGAGCCACAGTTGGACTTCCAGCTTTATTTATTTATTTATTTATATTTAATGGGTGTAGGTAGTTGGAGATAAGAGTCTTGAGATTTTTCCTGCTTAGGCTGAATTTGAACTATGATCCTTAGATCTCAGCCTCTTGATTCTGTATCCTTTTTAATGCGATAGGGGCTGGGAAGGTGGCTCAGTGGTAGAGCGCTTGCCTTGCATGCATGAGGCCCTGGGTTCGATTCCTCAGTACCACATAAGCAAAAAGAAAAAAGTCAGAAGTGGCGCTGTGGCTCAAGTGGTAGAGCACTAGCCTTGAGCTAAAGAGCTGAGGGACAGTGCCCAGGCCGAGTTCAGGCCCCACGACCAGACCTCCGCCCCTCCTCCAAAAAGAATCCTTTTTAGTGTGATAGAAACAAGTCTAGAGAAGTAAGAACTCTTCTGAGGGCTGTAGATAGGCTGGTTGGTGTTTGGTGTTTGGTGTAAAATCCAAGTCAGGGTACTGGAGAGTGGAAGGGATGCTGTTATTCCTGAACAGCAAGTACAAACTGACACTATCCCAGGTAAGCCAAGGATGGTTAAGCTAGTCATGGGTATGGCTAGTGGCAAAATTGGATTTGGCCCAGTACTGGCTAATGCTTAAAATCCTAGCTACTCAAGAAGCTGAAATCTGAGGATCATGGGTTGAAGCCAGTCTCGGCAATGAAGTCTGTGAGACTTGTATCTCTGCTTACCTTCCAAAAAGGCAGAAGTGGAACCCAAGTACTAGAGCAATAGCCTTGAGCAAAAATGTTCAGGGACAGCTTTCAAGCCCTAAATTCAAGCCCCAGGGCTGGCACAAAAATTTCATAAAACGAATTTATACTCCAGATCTGGCAGCTCTGTGCTGGCTTTCCTCACATCTGGCTTCAGGCCTCCATTGGTTAAATGGAGATATTACTTAAAGTCATGTATAGTATAGGTGCTGTGCTATATGACTATAATCATAGCTACATGGAAGGCTAAGGCAGGAGGCTTACTAGAGCCCAAGAATAAGGCTAACCTTGTCCACATCCCCCTACTCTGCCCCTTCATCTCTCTAAAAAAGATCAATAATAATCCACCTGGTACATAAGGCCCAATAAATGCCAGCCCAAGCAGGAAAGTCTGTAAGACTCTTATCTCCAATAAACCACTTAGAAAACCAGAAGTGGCACTGTGGCTCAAGTGGTAGAGTGCTCGCCTTGAGCTGAAGAGCTGAGGGACAGCATCCAGGCCTGGAGTTCAAGCCCCACAACAAAAAACAAACAAAAAACCCCCAGATTATGTAATTAGGTTTTGGTAGCAAGTGCAGAGTATGGTAGTTTGTATTATCAGCTACCCAGGACGTATAGTTGAAGGTTAAGGTTAGCCCAGGTAAAAAGTTAGTGAGACCCTGTCCCAACAAATAAGTCTGCATGGTGGTACAGGTTTGTAATTCAAGGCTGGCCCTGGGTAAAAATGTGAGACACTATCTGAATGGCTAAGGAACAAAAGGCCTTGGGATTTTATCAAGCAGTAAAGAACCTATTTAGTAAGTGGAAGGCGGTGAGCTCAAACTTCAGTACTGGAAAAAGAAAAGAAAGGAGGTGCCTTGTTGGTCAGGGCAGCATTATGTCTCATCTGTGGTGTCCTGTTTCTTAACTTTTTGCCTCTAGGTGGCGGTGTTGTATTATGTATTGCAGCTTTCTGTCTTCTGCGTTCTGAAAGTTGGGATCATAGGTACTATCAAGTGCACACCTGAGAGGTACAAAGAATTTCTGAAGTTATTTCCTCTGGGATGATATTCAGGAGTGATTTGAAACATTTAAATAGAAGAGGAGCAGTTGGCTGTTTTCTCTTTTTAGCAAGGAGTTGATGGGATAAAGATCATATCACCACTTACTATATGGAGTTCCAAAGGGATCGTAAGAAGACAGGTTCCATTCACATCCCAATAGCAGGTAGAACTTCTTGCTCTCTAAGGTGTGTGTGTGTGTGTGCCTTACAGACTGCCGTGGAAGGAAATACTGCATATTTAAACAAGAATAGTGTCTTTGTTCACTTTGCTTTGTCTTAAGTGAAGTTTGGTACAACGATTTCACTCTGGGTTGAGAAGTAGGATACACAGAAGGCTGCGGCACTAGGTCCCTTCCATAGTATTGGCTTTTCTTCTAGAGCCACATCATGGCTCTCCAATCCTTAACTACCTTTGTTCTGCAAAGGCAAATTTTAACGTCAGAGGGAATAGATACACCAATGCATTTTCAGGCTTGTTTAATATGTAACTGGGAAAATGGCAAGTGGCTATTAGTATAAGAGACTGAATAGCAGGAAACTGTTCTTTTTCCCATTTCAAAGTGCCTAATCAGGGCTGGGAAGGTGGCTCAGTGGTAGAGCGCTTGCCTCGCATGCATGAGGCCCTGGGTTCGATTCCTCAGCACCAAATAAGCAAAAAGGAAAAAAGCCAGAAGTGGCGCTGTGGCTCAAGTGGTAGAGCGCTAGCCTTGAGCTGAAGAGCTGAGGGACAGTGCCCAGGCCGAGTTCAGGCCCCACGACCGGAACAAAAAACAAAAAACAAAGTGCCTAATCATTACACTCAAGGTGTTGCAATGTCTGCCTAAAGATGCTTAACACTTTATAAAGTATCTTTTGAACTAGACTGACCACATACCAGAAGGCACATGGGAGATGATTAATTTGGTTTATTACCCTAACCTGCAGAAACAAAGGAAGGGTGGGCTTTAAAAATTTACTCTTAATCTTCTACAATATGCTTTTTGCTTTTCTTTCAAAAACAAGTAGGTGCTGGCACACAGTAAATTGCACATATCTCATCCTTCCCCTATCTACTTGTCTCTATTCAAGTTGCCATGCAAACTTTGTGTTCCAGGTAATGAGCCAGCTGAGAAGGGAATGTTAATTTGTTGGATTATCTTATTCAAAAAAACAGTGTTGGAATTCTCTTCTTTCAGGCTTGGTTCCAGAAAAGGCACTGGCTCTACAGCTTTGGAAGATGGATTGAGAAATGAGCCTATAGTTCTGATATTTGTCTTGACTTTGGAAATGGAGCTGTTGGCTCCTTCCAAGCATGGAGATGATGTTATGCTCCATTGTAGCACTCTCTGCTACACTGCATTCACTGTGATAGTCTTAGCATGGATTTGATTGTTGAGAAAAGCAGGCTATTTTGTAAGAAGAATCACGTTTAGAGACTCGGTTCCCTTGATCCTAGCAGGAGTGTCCTGTGACAAGTGAAGTGATGAGGCTAGTTGGAGGAAAAGGAGGCTGAGTTGGAGACCAGGTAAGCACTATGTGCAAACTGAGCTTTGAAGTTGGAATGAGCAAAAGTAAGCCTTAGGAAGGGCTGTGGTTAAGCAGTGGAGGGAGACAGCTGAGAGAAAGGTTAGAATGAGCTTTGCAGAGAAGAAGCAATCCAAGTCGATAGGATGAAATGCTTACCTCTGAAATGCAGTACAGAGATTTATGGGATAATGAATAACATACCTTAATTTTGCCTAGGATTATTGATGACCTTGAAAGACCTTCAGACTAGAGATCTAGGACCTTGACTGTCTGTGTTCATGGTATTAAGTCAAATGAATTATTCTTGATCCTTTTTTTTTTCTTTGGTGCCAGTCCTGGTGCTTGAACTCAGGGTCTGGATACTGTCCCTGAGCTTTTTTTGCTCAAGGCTAGCACTCTACCACTTGGGACACAGTGCTATTTCCAGCTTTTTGTGCATAGTTTTTATTGGAGATAAGAGTCTCCTGAACTTTCCTGCCTGAGCTGGTTTCAAACTGCAATCCTCAGATCTTAGCCTCCTGAGTAGCTCACAGATGTGAGCTACCAGCACCCAGCTTCTTGATTCATTTTTAGACCAAGATAATTGTTGAAAAACTGCTTGTATTATTTTCACTCCCCCTCAGTCTATGCCATTATCATTTTCTTAATTCTTGTAGGAGTCTCACTGCTTGTTTACCTTAGATTCTTTAAAAAAAAATCTAATCCGGGTATGGTTAATGCACACCTATAATCCCAGTTACTTCAGAGATACAGGCAGGAGGATCTGGAGTTTGAAGTCACCCAGGGGAGAAACATAGTAGGAACCTGTTACAAAAACAAAATGTAAACAAAAGAGCTGGAGGAAATAACTCCAGTGTTAGAATACCTGCCTAGCAAGTCAAAGTTTCTGGGCTCAATTTTTAGTGCTGAAAAAAAGAAAAAAGAAGTAGATGTATTGGCTCAGAGGTAGATTAGCCATCCTTGATCAAAAAAGCCAAGCTAGAGTGTGAAGTCCTGAGTTCAAACCTCAGTAGCAGTGCATACGCATGAGTGTGCATGCATGTGTACACATAAATCATAGCCAATTTATAATGGTAATAACAGCATAAGTAGTACTAATGTTTGAATGTTTACAACTCACAGGTTTTTCCCTAAGATCTTTATTGGTGCCTTCTCATCCACTTAATGGTATGAGATTGGAGCTTTTATTGGGGTTCATTTTACAGATGAGACAAGGGAGGCACCAAGCGGGGGAAACCTAGGAGAGCATAGGATTTGAAGTCGTATCTGTCAGAGCCAAGGTCGTCTGCTTCTTGGTGAGACAGAACTCCTAGGCTGAATCTACAAAATAAGGAAAATGGCTACCTGAAGACTCTGAACAACTCAGAGAGTAGCTACACCACCAAAAGTCAGACACCTGGTTGTCAGATCAACTTTCTTTTCTTCTTTAGCACAAGGATTACATTTCCAACCTCCCTTGAAATCAAGGATGACTGCCCAAGTTCTAGCAATAGTGTCTGAGTAAATACCCAG
Source organism: Dipodomys spectabilis (assembly GCF_019054845.1). Taxonomy (NCBI): domain Eukaryota; kingdom Metazoa; phylum Chordata; class Mammalia; order Rodentia; family Heteromyidae; genus Dipodomys; species Dipodomys spectabilis. The sequence continues at coordinate 46,407,687 of NW_024870679.1, read as the reverse complement.
CATGGTCCTCCACACTCTCTCCCTCCAGCCAGAGTGTTGCAGATGAGCATAGTGATTTTGACATAGAAGGTCTCTGGATTCTTGGATCACATTGTGGATCTCATCTACATTGGTCTGATGTGTACAGGGATATCTCTGATGGTGAGTCTTTGAGCTTCTGAGTTTTATTTGTTATAGCAGCGAGCCTTATCCAACACACACACACACACACACACACACACACACACACACACAGCTCCATGTTCTATACACTGTGGGTCATGTGTGACCTCAGGCCTGTGAGAGAGAAAAAAAATCTTTGTGGAGAAATGAGCCTGAAAGATAATGGTGTCTGTGACAAGTGGTAAAACAACACAAACACACAAACCAGTTTCTCAGGCCAAGGAGATTATGAGTACTGGATTTGATGTCTTGAGGTTTTCTGGATACTTTTCAGGCCAACAAGCTTCTAAGGCAAGGGGTTCGTCAAGTAAGCTGAAGAGTCAATGGATGGTGTCCAGAGTTTCTGAGAGCTCTGGAGTTTGTGGGCACTATTATATGTGCCAACTGGACAGAGGGAAAGTGAACTTTCTCTGTATCCAAAAAGGTGAGGAACCAGGGAATTTGAACATAAGCCATTTAAGGAGCCTTATTTAGAATAGAAATTCAAAATTGGATTTGGCTGCATGTTCTGGATCTCACACTTTTCCCCAGGGTTTCCAATTCTGCCCCTTATGTATGTAAAAACTATAAAAGGAGAGCTTTTCTTGAAACTCATACATTAGCATATGGCACAAGTGTCAATGAGCAAGTGAAATAGCTTGGGTGAAAGAAACCATGATCATACTACATAACTGCCTTGTGGTCAAGTAGGACATTAAACAGTAATGTAGGAGAAAAGCAAACCTAGATGATGTGTTTCCTGTGTGGCCTGCCAATCTCCTTCATATATCTGACATATTTCCAGTATTCTACTACCGGAGTCAGTCTTTTATGACCTCTAACCCCTGACTCCACTTTTCCCTTTCTCATCTCACTTCTCAGTAAGATGGCCCTCATTTCTTTTGTGCTGACACCAGGACTTGAACTCAGGGCCTATCACTTTCCTTCAGCTTTCTTGTTTAAGACGGTCACTCTACCACTTGAGACATTCTTCTAGTCTAGCATTTTGCTGGTTAATTATAGGTAAGAGTCTCTCAGATTTGTCCACTTGGACTGACAACCCGAGATCTGGAAAACCCTGAGATCTCAGCTTCCTGAGTAAGTAGGATTATAGATGTGAGCCACTGGCACCTGACTATTTATTTATTGTTGGTTGTGGTGCTTGAACTCAGAGTCTGGCTGATGTCCCTGAGCTTTTACACTCAAGGCTTGTGGTCTACCACTTTGAGCCACAGCTCCACTTCTAGTTTTCTGGTGGTTAGTTGGAGATAGGAGTCTTGCAGACTTTCCTGCCTGGGGTGGCTTTGAACTGCAATCCTCAGATCTCAGGCTCCTGAGTAGCTAGGATTATAGGGTGAGTCACTGGCACCTGGCTTTTTTTTTTTTTTGAGATGAGTCTTTTACTCTGTATCTCAGGTTGGCTTGGAATTTATAATCCAGGCTGGCCTAAAACTGGTGATCTCAAGCCTCTGCCTCCCAAGTGCTAGCATTACAGGTGTACACTGCCACTCCTGGCTCATTTCTTCTTTCAATTCTGTTGTATGTGTAACAAAGCCCTGTTTGATGAAAGGCCATTACTAGGTGAAGGGCAAGGTTTGGGCACTAGCTCTCTTCTCCATCATGGGAGCTGAGCACAGGGTTGGGCTCCTGCAGCACACTCAGTCTATTAGGCGGATGGGAGCAGTGTAAGCCGCAGGACTGAGAGATAGAACTTCTGACCCATGAAGACTGCCTGGGCTTGTTGTGGAGGGCAGTGAGGTTCAGCTAATGTACTGATTTTCTGCTTTAGACACAGGTCCAGGCTAGCTGTTTGGTCACTCATTCAACAGGTATTTATTGGTTGTTATGGATATAAAGTTCTGTAGTAGGGTGTACAGAAACATCAGAGAGTACTATAGCAAAGTCCTTGCATTATAGTGTGGCATGAATTTCATCTTGACCAAAGTTGCCATATAGAGGGGGAAAAGCAGAAAATGGCTTTCCTCTAAATGCCACAGCTTGTGAGTGTGTGTGGGTCATCTGACCCTGGGTATCTCCAGCTGTTATCTCAAGACTTACATGAGGCAATTTTGAAAATTGTGTGTGTGTGTGTGTATGTGTGTGTGTGTATGTGTGCATACAAATGAGAAGCTTCTTTCTGTCAAAATGTACTATAAACAAAACAAGAAAAACAAGGGGAAAATGTTTGCTCTGTGTAATTGACAAAGTGAGTATTTTTCATACACTTTTACAAATCTGTAAGGAATACCTTCCAAAATTAAACGAGGAAAAGATATTAGTATGTGGTACAGACATCCAAAGTAGAAGGGGCCAAACTCAAGACAAACCAGAAACCTTCACTAGTAATAGCAGAAATGAAAATGAAAATAAGAAGCTTCCCTTCTTCTTTACTAAACTCACTTTTTCAACCCATGTTAAAGAGAAGATCTTCAGACATGCTTCAGCAACCAATTTTAGGATGTTCTGAAATAGATCAATTCTTGTATTCCTTTAAAATAACATCAGTTTGAAAAAAAATCACAGTACTTTTTATTTTTTTAACCATATTAAGTGTCTTCCAATTTTTCTAGAGTAAATGAATATGTATCCTTTTTATAATTAACAATATAGAGACATGCATCTTAAAAAAAAATCCTTAAGCCGGGTGCCTGTGGCTCACGCCTGTAATCCTAGCTACTCAGGAGGCTAAGATCTCAGCAGATCTCAGTTCAAAGCCAGCCCAGCAGGAAAGTCCGTGAGACTCTTATGTCCAATTAACCACCAGAAAACTGGAAGTGATGCTGTAGCTCAAGTGGTAGAGCACTCACCTTGAGCTGAAGAGCTGAGGGACAGTGCCCAGGCCCAGAGTTTAAGCCCCACAACCGACCAAAAAAAAATCCTTAAAAAAACTGAAGAGAAGATGAGATGTTTATTGGGTTTACATGTGGTGGATTAAGCTCCTCCACTCAGGGCAGGGGATGGAATTTATTGTATGCAATTTTCAAGGTGTCTGATTCTTGTTGTTTTGTGAAGACTCTCTACCACCTACCCTCTGTGCTGGCTTCTGTTCAGATACGAATCAGCAGGCCATCATCAGAGCCTCCAGTTCTGAGCATAGGCTGTGAATCTTGTTTTATTGTAAGTGTCCACAGCAGTGGTCATCAAGCTTATAGTCACTTAAGCTGACTTTAGGAAATAATGATAGCTGGGTGCTGGTGGCTCATGCCTGTAATCCTAACTACTCAGGAAGCTGAAATCTGAGGATGGTTGTTCAGTCAGTTCTGGCAGGAAAGTCCATAAGACTCTTGTCTCCAGTTAATAGAGCATTAGCCTTCAGCATAAAAGCTCAAGGACAGTGCCCAGGCTCTGAGTTCAAGCCTTACAACCAAAACAAACAAATGAACAAACCCCAGGAATGATAATAAGCTGGGAGCCAGTTGCTTACTCCTGTAACCCTAGCTGCTCAGGAGGCTGAGATCTGAACATTGTAGTTCAAAGCCAGTCCTGGTAAGAAAGTCTGTGTGAGACTCTTACCACCAATTAACTACCAAAAAGCTGGAAGAGGAGCTATGGTTCAAGTGGTAGAGCACTAGCCTTGAGTAAAAAAGCTAAAGCACAGTGCCCAAGCCCTGAGTTCAAGCTCCAGTACCCTGATTTCAAGCTCCAGCACCCTCCTACCTCTCACCCAGAAAGAAAAACAGAAATAGTGATACTAAGAACTGGAGGTGTGGCTTAAGTGGTAGAGTGCCAGCTGTGAGTGAAAAGTTGAGCAAGACTGTGAAGTCCTGAGTCCAAGCTCTAGAACCGAAACAAAAAGAAAGAAATAGATTGTCCCAATTCAGTTAAGAAAGAGTGTCCCTCTGCCATTCACTGTCAGTTAGGATTGGAAACCACTGGCCTTTGGGCTGATCAAAATGTATCTATTTATTTTCCACACCAGGCTTTGGTCATGTGACAGAATATAGACTTGTTGAATTAAGTGGGTTTGGTCTCCTCAGGCATAAAGAATTGACTTTGCTGCTGTTTCTGCTATTGCTGCTGCTGCTGCTGCTGTTGCTGCTGCTCTGTGTGTGTGTGTGTGTGTGTGTGTGTGTGTGTGTGTGCATGCACGTGCATGAGTGCACATGTGCATGCACACAAGGACGTTAACACAAAGTGTCAAACAGATACACATGAGGTGTCAGTTGTGTGTCTGTCACTACATTGCTTGATTTTCTTCTTAATTCCTGGGTTGTGACATTTCAAAGTATCTACAGTTAGCACAGGTGTATTGGGGGTATTTCAGAGCAAGATAAATTTTGATGGTTAAAGAAATCGGCTATCATATTACATTATTTGATAGAAACAATAATTAGCCACCACAGCACAGTGTGGTTCATTCTACTCTGCAGATACTCAGTAAATAAATATAGGTTGAATCAAGAGATGGATTGATTACACCAAAACCAAGTTGTACAGTGTCTCTCACTTTATACTTGTCTCTTGTAAGGATCTCTGGGCCTTTCAATATCTTCCTATGCTACCTGTCATTGCTTACTTTGTACTTGGAATTTATGAATACCACTGGTTGGGGGTGATGGTGTACTCAAAGCGAATTGGGAGCACTAACTAGCCTGCAAAGTAAATGGATTTGTGGGCTGGATGTTTAAGAAATATAGGTCCACAAAGACAAGTTCTCATTTTCACACGGTTGGTTTCATGCCAGCATTTGCTCTCCAGATAAGTCTTCTTTCCTCTCTCTCTGAGTCAGGTCCCAAAGCCGCAGGTAAGAGCCTGCCGAAACTTCTTTGGCTGCATCTGCTCTGGAGGCAGGCATGGGAATGTGAAAGCAAATGTCACTGCCGCCGCCATAATTTAAGACGTCCTTTTAAAAAATTCCAATTTCATCATTTCACAGAAGAATAGATCAATATTTCTACAGTTAAGAGTTTAGTTAAAAACCCTGCTGTGCAATGAAATAATGCATCTGCTATTGGCGTAGAGCGGCTGGGATGTTAATTCTCTGATTTTGTGTCAGTTAAGGGCAAATTAGCCTTCCAGCAGTAGTCATGACTCATTATGTCATTATGTGGAAGGCACTTACTGTACCTCCACTACTATGCAATTTAGATCCAATAAAAATTGTGACAGCGTTTTTATCCACTTCATTAAGCTACTAATTTCTTGTAAAAAAATGTACATTAATCTTTTTATAGCTTCATGCAGAGTGGCATATTTTTAGACTCTAACATTGATTAGATCCTGGTTAAGAATAATTTTCACAGTACTTTTAAGAAATGTAAATAAAGTTACAATAATTTAATTTTTCAACATAGTTATGACAGTATTGATCTTAAAATGAACATGTTGGCTGAATTAAATGTGTAGCCCAAATGAAATACAGACTGAATATTTAAGCATGCAACAAATTACAAAGCAAAGCTTAACAATACCCTGCAAACCAAATGAAGAGAGGAGCACGAACCCTCCATGGAAATATTAATTGCTCATATTTTAAAAGATGTAAATGGAGATTTTTTTTGACATCTGACTTTTCTTACCCAAATGTTTAAAAAATATAGTGAAGAAAGCCTTTCCCTTTTGATTTTCTCCTTCCTTGTGAAGTATTAACGACCCTTCCGCCTGCATGTGTCAGGGAAAAGTAGAAAAGGAGAAAGTTCCTTCTCTTATTAGCAGATTGGAGTCACAGAAGACAGTGCCGAGGGTTTTCAGAGGGTCCCCTGGACAGTCAAGAGCAGGAGTTGGCATCTGCACTTGATGGCTGGGGCTGTTATGTTTTACTGTAAGCACCTATGCTGCTTAGATCTTCTTTTGCACAGCACTGACACATCCATGAGTCATGTCCTCACTGGCTGGAAAGGTGAGCTCTGAATGCTGGCTAGCATTTGATATGCTCATACTTCCCTCAGATCCTGACCTGCCTTGCTGTACCTTTTCTCCTTACTCCACACTCCTAGCTGTCTTCTCCTTCTCCTTCTCCTCCTCCTTTTTCTTTGGTCTTTTCTTTTTGGTACTGGGGATTGGTACTGCTTTGCTACTGAGCTGTATCTCAGCACCCTAGCTGGGTTCTTGTTCCCTTCTGGATCATGGTGGTACTTGCTTTCCCAGGACAGGAAAACCTAGCTCTGTCCTAGTGTCTATATGTGGGTGGGGGGGGTGGGGGTGGGAGGAGGCAAATTTATCTGTTCTAGCCCCTTAGCATGTGCCCACAGTGCTAGTCCCAAGGATCTGAAGCTTACTATACTAAGTGATGGGTAGTTAGACTTTGTCATAGGAGACAGCTATGGTGTGACTAGAACTGTTAAGAGCCAAAGACTTAGATTTTCCAGGAAATACTGTGTCCTTCTCTAAGCCTTTCCCTTTCTCCTTCAAGAAGACTTTGTACTGTGATGACAAGGGGCCGTTCTAGAACAAAAACTAGAGATTATAAAGACAAGCTTCTCATAGTGAGAACTCCTCTCTCGGAAAGATGACCCTCTCATAGTGAGAACTCCTACCTGGGATATCTCTGGCAAGCTTTGCTTGAATGCAATGCTTCCCACCTGGGGGAGCTCAGTTCTGTTGATTTTTAAATTTAATTATTGTTGTTTTATTTGTTGTTATTGTCAGTCCTGGGGCTTGAACTCAGGGACTAGGTGCTGTCCTAGGCTTTTGTGTTCAAGGCTAGCACTCTGTCATTTGAGCCACACAGTTCCACTTGTAGCTTTTTTTAGTGGTTTATTGGAGTCACATGGACTTTTGCTTCCCAGGCTGATTTTGAACCATGATCCTCAGACCTTAGCCTCCTGAGTAGCTGGGATTATAAGCATAAGCCACTGACTGGTGCCTGGCTTTAATTTTGAATGTGTTGAGCCCTGTACCTTGATTTTTTTTCCCAGGGAAAAAATCAAAGACAAGCACTTCCGTGTCATGGCATACACTTTTCTTCCACTGAAAGAGGACATGGTGGAGTGGTTCTCATTGCTGAGATCAGCTAGTTCGGTCTCTCTGTGGGAAAGATGCTGCAGTGGTCCTAGTAGTTCTCTAACCCTTGTTTGTTCCCTAGTGAGACAACAGGCTGGCATGGACACTCTGCTTTTTGGTTGTCCTAGAGAGCTTTGGCTCAAACAGAGCGTCCTTCAATGGCATTTCTAAAGGCAGTCCTTGTAATTGCTGCTGCTTCTTCTCATTCCTAGGAAGCTAGGTGTGGCTGTTACTTTGATTTGTGCAGTCTTGACCCATAAGAAAGAGCTGCTATGTCATCCTTCATTTTATAAGAGCACCATTGTGGCTGCAGGGAGGCAGGTGACCCAGAGAGGCTAAGTAACTTCACTCCAGGAGATGGGAAGAGCAGTTTTCAAGGTCCTGCACTTAGAACATCAGATTTGACAATAGACATTTGGTGATGGGACAGAAAATTGTCTATGAGCTCAGGTCTTAGTCTGAGGCAGGAAGATTTGGACCCCAACTCTAGCTCTTGAATTTATTGGTTACTTCTCTTGTAGAAAATGGAGGTCAGTACTTGTGAGCCTCATGTGATTAGGTTGAGGACAAAGGAGATAAAGTGCCAGTCACTCAGCTTCATGCCTGCTACATCTTAAGCTCAAATGGTAGCTATTATTATATTTATTATTATTATTATCATTACTACTCATTCGTTTGAACTTTGTAGTGCAAGTGGTATTCATTCAGTCCTTGATAGATATTTATAATCATAATGGCTAAATTGGTGAGATGGGAAGATGAGATGGGTATAAATTTGGTAGGATCTCCTTGAAGCCTGTTCTGAATCACTTCTTTCCGGTGCTCACAGTGCTTTGTCAAACCAAGCTCCTGCTCACGCTCAGGAATGCTGGGCCTCAGGCTGAATGAGTGACCTCTGATTCTCAGGCATGACACTCAGGCAGTGGCCAGGGAAGCAGGATCCAGTTTAGAGGAGGAGCTCAGCTGTGCCCCGGGCACCCAGCCTGCCTCTCTAGGAAGAACTAGTGCTCTGGGGGGTCACATAATTACTCTCTGCAGAAAGCTCTTCCGACTTAAGTATAGGGTTCCGTATGTGACGCTGTCTGCCAGGCAGCCTGGGGACTGTGGGGAGGTTAAGTTCTGTTTCTCTGCAAAACAATGACTCCTTTGAGGTTTATATAAATACTCAATCAGTTTCCTATTATGACAATGTGAAGGAGCAGTTGGTTGTATCTTCATAATTAAGACTTGAGAAGTCAATGACAGTGAATAAATTAGATGTGTTTCACCCTCCTCGTTCTTCTTTTCCCTGCATCCCGTGGTCCTCTCCCAGGGTGCACCTGCTGGCCTGGCTGCGGGATTCGCCAGCAAGTCTGGCCCTTGGTGCTCTGAGCAGGAGGTGGAGGAGGAGGAAGGCGGAGCCTGTGGGTTGACCCTCCCCACTAGGCAGGAAAGTCCCAGAGTAGGAGACAGTTTCAGTGTGCAGGTTCCTTTGCCAGATGGTATTTGATACGAATATTGATGTTAATGGCGTTTGGATAATGACACTGTCTGTAGCAGGGGCTTTATTACTGTTATGAACAGCACCATCCTAGGGGGAACCATTCCATTTAGTTACCTTTGTGTGTGTGTGTGTGTGTGTGTGTGTGTGTGTGTGTGTGTTGCAAATGTTTAATAGACAATTATCAGGAGACGGTGTTCTAAGGGAGTTTGGGTTATTTCTGGATTCTCAGGCAGTTCTTGAAATCAGCCCACACCTTGGAGCTGGAAGGAGACTGCTTGAGGTTGCTGACTTCTTTCATGTGTAGACTGGTCACCGTAGCTTTTCCTGTGTGCCCCCCACATTCCCACTCTTGGAGGGTCTGCTTTGTGGCAACCTCTCTTCATAACCAGATACATCAAAACTCTACCTTTTACACTTCCTGGGGGAGTCTGAGCTTCTTCCTATTAAAAATGAATAATAAAATCCTTCACTTTCTTCCTAATGGGGTTAGTAGGAGGTGTTTAGCTTTTTATAGCTACCTCAATGATGGAAAAAGGCAGATGAAGCCATCGCAAAATTAAGGAAGAGGTCATCATCAGAAGACCAGGGACTGAAATCTTTTAAAAGCATTTCTGGTCTTAATTCAAAGCGCCTCTCCGGAGAGCTTCAGCTAGCAGAGCCTGTGGGTTGCCTCTGCTGGAACCAAAGCTTCAGCAAGGTGGGGACCATATGGCAGGCTCTTCTTCCAGTCGTGTGGAAGGGACCCGTCCCTTCAGAGCAGATATGACACTTTCAAGATGGATAATCTACCAGAGAGGTAGGCCTGCTTTCAGACATCAGGCAAAAAGCCTTCTGCCCTTATGAGAAATGAGTGAACGAATGTCTGGGACTCAGGTGTTTTTGTAGCCTTGTCAAATGGCTTCAGAGACCAAGGTGGCGGTTGTTGTGGACCAAATGCTCCTGGGATCTTAGATCTCAGGCAAAATGGGAAATGAGGAGGCTCTTCTGGAAAGAGCAAACAAATGGATTGTTGTGTGTGCTCCTGGCTTGGACAGCACAGCTCTTAATCTGAATACAAAACAGAGAAAATGCTCTTTTGCTCCTTTCAGACTAATGATTTTGTCCTTTTTCCCTCTCCTCCTCGTTTTATTTCTTCATCTATAACATCTGCAAGAGGGCAGCCAGACTAATAAAACTGTGCTAAGCTCGACTAATGCCAGCCATTGATCTGAGGGTGGGACCCAATTAATCAATGGGGTTTTAGCAGTGTTCATGTCCCTGAGGGACATGAGGCCCAAAGTCAGTTCTTGTCCCTACAGAGGAGAGGAGTATGAGAAGTGAGGGAGTGAATCTCTGTCTGCAGGTTCTGGGCAGAGAAGAATGGCAGGGTGGCTGTCCCCTAGGAACTCTCTGTGGCAGTGGCAGAGAATCCTCTTGAGGTGCCAGAGGGTCTTGCTTTGGGATGTTCACTTGCTCTGGAATATCATTGCAGAAACTGCTAGTTTCCAGGGTGGGTTTGCAAAGCAGGAAACCCCTTACCTGACATGCCAGGTAACTCATGGAACTAGACGCCTGGGAAATCATCTCCCTTATCCCCTCTGACTGTTCAGTGAAGGATCACTGAGGCCCTGCTAGGGTGAGGTTTAGATTTTTATAGCCAAAGATCATGTAGTAAATTAGCAATGCTGTAGAATGGAGGCTCTTGCCCTTCCCTTTACTTGTAAGTCTGAGTCAGGGTCAGAAACTGCTGGAGCCATCAGAAGGTTGACACAAGCAATTCTAGAGAATTCAGACAGAGGACGGATACCAGCCGAAGAGTCTGATTGGAGAGGATTATAATCCATTTTAAAATAGCTTGGATAGTCTTTTTTCCCCTTTCCCTTTAGCATGTTTTTTGACACCTTTAGAGAAAAGTTTGTGATAGCATAGGTACAATTTGACAAATAATTTGTAGGCACATACCTTTGTCATCACCTGGCTCAAAAATTGAACATTACCAGCTCCACAAAACCTCCAATGTGAGATAAGCCTCTCTCTCCCAATTTGACTCCTTCTTCCTGGAAGGTAGGAATCTAATCCTAGCTCTCAAGGCAAGTGCGCTACCACTATGCCACGCCCCCAGCCATGGTGATTTCTTTGTTCTCTTCCGAATTGAGCACCCAAATACCTTATTGCTGCTTAATTTAAAACTTTATATTTAGAATCACATTATATGTGCATGCTTTATTGTGTGTCTATGTTTCTTTGATCCAACATTGTCCAATCTATTCATGCAATAGCAGGTATAATACCTTTTTTTTTTGGTTGTTGGTCATGTGGCTTGAACTCAGGGCCCAGGCACTGTCCCTGAGCTCTTTTTGTTCAAGGCTAGTGTTCCACCACTTTGAGCCACAGCACCACTTCTGGTTTTCTGGTAGTTAATGGAGATAAAAATCTCATGGACTTTCCTACCTGGGCTGGCTTTGAACCATGATCCTCTCAGATCTCAGCCTCCTGAGTAGCTAGGATTACAGGCATGAACCACTGGCACCCAGTACATAAGCAGCAGCATGCTGCTGCTGCTTCTTCTTCTGAACTGAAGCCTGAAATAAAAATAAACCATTCCTTTTTCCCTCCTCCTCCTTCTCCTCCCCCTCCTCCCCCTGCTTCTCCTCCTCTTCATCTCTTCCTCTTCCTCCTCCTCCTCCTTCTCCTTGTTGTCTTTTCTTTTTTGGTACTAGAGATTAAACCCAGGATATTGTGTTTGGTAGGTAAGTGCTTTGCCACTGAGCTACATTCCAGCCCTTACATAAACTTATTTTTAAGAAATCTATTAGAGTCATATCCTGTGAAATAAAGTATGATCCTTGAGATAGTTCAATCTAGAATAGGAATATGAAAACAGAGATGTCCCAAAGAGATTTTATTTAAAAATCTTTGGTCTTGGTGCTTTGACCAAATTGCCGCCTTCTTCTTCTTCTTCCTCTTCTTCTTCCTCTTCTTCTTCCTCTTCCTCTTCCTCTTCCTCTTCTTCTTCTTCTTCTTCTTCTTCTTCTTCTTCTTCTTCTTCTTCTTCTTCTTCTTCTTCCTCTTCTTCTTCTTCCTCTTCTTCTTCTTCCTCTTCCTCTTCTTCCTCTTCCTCTTCTTCCTCTTCCTCTTCTTCCTCTTCCTCTTCTTCTTCTTCCTCTTCTTCTTCTTCTTCTTCTTCTTCCTCTTCTTCTTCTTCCTCTTCTTCTTCTTCTTCTTCTTCTTCCTCTTCTTCTTCTTCCTCTTCTTCTTCTTCCTCTTCTTCTTCTTCCTCTTCCTCTTCTTCCTCTTCCTCTTCTTCCTCTTCCTCTTCTTCCTCTTCCTCTTCTTCTTCTTCCTCTTCTTCTTCTTCTTCTTCTTCTTCCTCTTCTTCTTCTTCTTCTTCTTCTTCTTCTTCTTCTTCTTCTTCTTCTTCTTCTTCTTCTTCTTCTTCTTCTTCTTCTTCTTCTTCTTCTTCCTCTTCCTCTTCTTCCTCTTCCTCTTCTTCCTCTTCCTCTTCTTCCTCTTCCTCTTCCTCTTCCTCTTCTTCTTCTTCTTCTTCTTCTTCTTCTTCTTCTTCTTCTTCTTCTTCTTCTTCTTCTTCTTCTTCTTCTTCTTCTTCTTCTGATTCAGGTATCTGATTTTCTAGAAGACACATGCTGATTTCAGGGATGCTGGGTTCAGTATTTTCATACTGGAGGACAGGGAGAGGGAAAACAAGAATTCTTTGCTTTTGCAATGGAGGCCTGAGCTAGACATTGTGTTCCCTGGGGGCAGGTGTTTCATCTTCCTGATAATCCTGAATCCCAGTATCCAGTGAGTTCATAGGAGGTAAACAAGTTTGTCCAATGAACAAAGGAATAAAAGTTATTCAGACAGGGTGCTGGTGCCTCATGCCTATAATCTTAAGCTATTCAGGAGGCTAAAATCTGAGAATTGAGGTTCAATGCCAGCCCAGGCAGAAAAATCCAAGAGACTCATACCCAAATCACCACCACCACCACCAACAAAAAAGTAGAACTGTGGCTCAGGTAGCTTAGAGTTCCAGCCTCAAGCAGAAAAAGCTGAATGAGAGTTTGAGGACCCCAAGTCAAACCTCAGTACTGGCACAAAGACAATCAAATAAGGTTACTCAGCACAGGCCTCTGTAAGATGCCCAAATTTATAGTTAATTTCCAATAGTGTAGTTAATAGTATAATATCCAATAGTATAGTTCATTTCTCCAACAGTATAGTTTTCCAGTGGTTTGATAGAGGGTTTCCAAATGCCAAAACTCATCTTGTTGGGGCAGATATCTTGATCATCCTTAGTACATTAATTTCCTACATTCAAAAGGACCTTAGATAGGTATGTAGTAACCAGATACTCACTATTTCCCCCTACCTCTTAACAATGGAGTGTGGGCAAAAGAAACTCTTATTAAAACATGTAATGCCTGCAGTGTTGCTTCTGCAGGGAGTTGTGGAGAGGTGGTGGGGTATGGCTGCCTCCGGGACAGCTTCTGCCTGCTGAAGCCTCTCCATGTGCCTCTGAGTCAGGTGCTAGCGTCTCTTGAGGACCTTGTGCTGAATGGGAGGCAGAAGTGGGAAGTGAGACCATCTCTGTTGTTCCGGTCAGCTGGGCAGGCTGGAAGGCAGTCAGCTGGACTCTTGTTTTCTTGGTGACTTTTACCTTACCCAGTGGGTTAGGAAGCTGTCTAATGATAGGAGCCACAGAGCCAGGTTGCAGGCTGCTTGATAATTTTTAAGTTGTAAAAATTCATTAATAAGTAACAATCAATGTATTTATAGCTCACCACAAAGAAATGCCTTAACAGAAGTTAGCACCATCCAAGCTTGCAGAGAAAGTTAGAGACAACCCTCCCAGGGTGGGGCAGAGGCGAGTCCCCTAGAATTGTTCTAGAAATCCATCCTGGAAGTTACAGACCGATGTATATTTTTCTCCTTCAAGACGCTGGCTATCATTTTTTCTTAAAAAAAAAAAAAAAGGATCACGAATTTGCATGTCATCCTTGTGCAGGGGCCGTGTGAATCTTCTCTGTAACCGTTCCAATTTTAGTATATGTGCTGCTGAAGTGAGCACATGGCTGTAATTTTTAAGTATGAATGGATGTGTAGAATTCTGAGGGGATTGGAGGCGTGGCTCAGCTGGTAGAGTGCTAGCCAATGAAGGAAAGTAGAAGGTCCTGAGTTCGAGTTCCTGTCTTGGACCGAAGGAAGGAAGGAAGGAAGGAAGGAAGGAAGGAAGGAAGGAAGGAAGGAAGGAAGGAAGGAAAGAAAGAAAGAAAGAAGAAAAAGAAAGAATTGCTTCTAAAGTCAGCCTTTCCTCTCAGTGTGAATCCTAGGACTGCTTCAAAGAAAGAAAGAAAGAAAAAGAAAGAAAGAAGAAAGAGAAAGAATTGCTTCTAAAGTCAGCCTTTCCTGACTGCTTCAGCTACCACCTTGTGGAGCTAAGGTCTTGGGGAGGTCGCGAGGGGCGTTGGGTGAAGGAACGAAGCTGAGGTGTCTGTGCACTGGAATATTGAAGGCAAAGGGCCGGTCCTCTTCTGACCCCATCCAGGCCTCAGAGGCCCAATTCCCAGGTCTCCTCCCAAGGCTACAGCTGTCTGCAGCCCGTCCTGCGCCTCAAGCCAAGCGGGAAAAGCCCTAGCAGAGCTCGGGAAGGCGCCGCGGGGAGGCCTGCCTTCCTGAAAAGCCACACTTGGAATTGTCTTCAAAAGCTGCCACGCAGCCCCCGGAGTTTGAGCAGGAATAAATCATTAGCATTTTATTTACAATTCTGGGTTTACAATTCCTAGAAAAGGATCCTGCTGTTCAGTGAGGGCTTTCCCTGGCGCCTCCTGCGCGCTCCGGGGGTCCGCGGTTCGGGGCCACCTTCGCGCTTTCCTGCCCAGGGGTGGGCCAGGGTAGCAAGTTGCTCCTGGGGCTCGCGGGTCCCTACGACCCGGACTCATAGCCCCTTGGACTTTTGCCCACGAGATGGGGGGAATTGATGCCAAGAGAGCTGGGCGATGGGGTGGCGATGAGGTGTGGAAGTTGGAGTCCCGGCTCCGGGTCCCCAGCGGAGAAGCCGCGGATCTCCACCCCGCCCCCCCCACCCCCCAAGCCCCTGCCTCGGCCCGGCTGTCCCGCCGGGCTCGGTCCTGCCGCACCGCCCGCCACGCCCACTAGATGGCAGCCTTGGTCTCCGCGGCGCAGGGCGGCGGCTGCGCTCCGCGGGCCTGGCCCGAGCCCGCTGCGGGCTCTCCGCGGGAGGGAGGCCCCGCGTGGCACCCCAGCCCAGACTAGGGGGTGGGGGGCATCTAAGCACCACGAGAGGAGTGGGGGGGCGGGCGGCTGGAAGCATCGCGAGGTTCCCTGCTGGAATGGGGCGAGGCTTCTCCTGGGCTCTCCCGGCACAGGGTTCGAGGGCGCAGGGATGCTGCTAGGCCCTCCTCCCTCCAGCCCGGCCTGGACGTTGCTGGGTGTGTGTGGAGGGGAGAGGGGTGGAGGCCGCGATGGGGGAGGATGGGTGGAATGGGAGGCGGGATGCTGCCTGGCAGCAGCAGTTTGATCTCTTTAGAAACACAAACTCACCGTCAAGACGCCCCTCCTCTTCTCTGTGGGGTCCAGAATGGGAGCTGCGTGGTAATCGTGGGTGAGGCTCTGCCCGCCCCTGTGCCCTGGAGATGCCTCGCGCCCAGGCCGGACTCACAGTGGCCCACGGAGTCAGCTTTGCCCAGCAGAAGCACCTTGGGGCAGAAGCAGAGATGGGCATGTCTCCGAGGCTCGTGCGCCCCAGGACCTGTGTGTAACCTCTCCAGAGAGAGGTGGTGTATAGTGGAGGTAGGGGTGAAGGTGACCCTCACCTTGTCTATAGCGGAAGGGAGGGGAACTGGAGGATTGGGGTCAGTCCTCTTGTCTCTGGTCTGTGTAAATGTATGGATTTGATTTTATTAGTTTCATTTTTTTTTTTAGGCTCAAAAATCTTAGGGTCTCTACTTCAAGGGTCTTATGGTATCTGAGCTCTGCCTTCTGTGCAGGAGAGCCCCTCCATCTCCTTTCTTCAGCCCAGCTCCTTTTCAGGAGGTGACTCTGTTATCTAGAAGAAAGAGGGCTCAGCCTGAACCTGGACATGTGTTACTTTGTCTTGGATAGCGACAGACAGGAGCTGTGCTTCAGGTTCTGAGAAACTGGGCGCTGTCCAGGCCTAGAGAGGAAAGTTCTTTGCCAAGGAACTCTAGGCATCTGTTTTCCCGTTCAGGATTCTGGTTCAGATGTTCCTGGCTGGAGCTGGTGGTTCACTCCTGTCATCCTCGCTGCTCAGGAGACAAAGATCTGAAGATGGCCTCTCCAGAAAAGGGCATGAGATTTTTTTTTATCTGCAATTAATCACCAGAAAACTGGAAGTGGCACTGTGGCTTAAAGTGGTGAAGTTCTAGCCTGGACAGTGCCCAGGTCCTGAGTTCAAGCCCCACGGCCAACAGAAAACAAAACAAAACACTTTCCTACTTTAGATCTCAAGGTCCTTGCAAGATGCTGCACATCAGAGTAATTTTCAGAAACACTCGTGTGTGTGTGTGAGTGTATGTGTGTGAGTGTGTGTGAGAGAGTGTGTGTGTCTGTGTGTATGAGTGTGTCTGTGTGAGTGTGTGTGTGTGTGAGTGTGTGTCTGTGAGAGTGTGAGAGTGTGTGTGTGTGTGTGTGTGTGTAGAGGGACTGTTAAGCCCTAGGAGTGGAGTTGGGACACCCAGCAGGCATTGTTCTCCCTGGAAGGCCTCCAGGTCATGCCTCCCCACCGTGGGCTACACAGGTCAGGGCAGAGGAGGCCCCTTGGGAAGTGGTGGTTGCCACGGGCCCCCATCTTCTCAGTCACCCGGCCCAGAGAAGGTTGCAGAATTGCTATCCAGCACATGCCCCTCTGTTAAGATCACAATTTCTATGACAGAAGCACTCTCTAATGGAGCCTGTCAACTCGGTTTAGGCTGCAATGGCTCAGAGCACAGGGCTCAGAGCCGGGGAATGTGGGTTCCCGGATGCCTTGCTTTGCCCCCTGCAGGGAGGCTGCAGAAGGCCAAGGGGGCTTGGACCTGACACCTTTCAGGCCCTGGCAGGTGGCCAGGTCAGCCCTTCAGGTTCCCCTGCAGATGGAGGGGGATGAGGGATCTTGGGGGATGGGGGCAGAGGAGGGGTGGGAGGGGACATACAGTCTAGAGCCAGCTTTGAGGGCAGAGCATCCTTCCTGCTCCCTGCCAAGGCAGGGGTCCCCTTTTTGAAAGCCATCTTCATTGGTCTCTCACAGAGGCTGTTTGGGAAAATGGAAAAACTTGTGTCAATCCTGCAACCCGGTAGCTGAGCCCTTTGGCATGCATTCTGTTCCTCGTTCTGCAGCCAGCGCCTGGGCTCCTCAGAGCCTGCAGGGGAGGGGAGAGGGGAGGAGGTGACCGAGTTCACATCCCACCCCTGCCTCTCCAGGAGTGATGGATGGCTGTCTGCTCAGCTCCCTCTGTGTGGAGCGGGGCTCAGCATCCCACACCGGCTGGTGGCTTGTGCAAACAACCATTGTGGAAATGCTGTGGGAACGTGGGCCCTGGGTCAGTTAACTTGGCCAGTTATTTCGTATTAATGGGGCCATATTTTTCCATTACACACACACACACACACACACACACACACACACACACACACACATACACACACACACACCTATTGCCCCCATTGCTTGAGTCTTTTGCAACAAACCCAATGTGTTTTCCTGGATGTCCAAGGCTCAAAGGTAAATCAGACGTGCTGGAGGCTTGGGTTTTTTTTCCCTCCTCTTCTTCCTCCTCCTCTTCCACCTCCTCCTCTTCCTCCTCCTCCTCCTCCTCCTCCTTCTCCCCTCCTCTTCTTCCTCTTCCTCCTCTTCTTCCTCCTCTTCCTTCTCTTCCTCCTCCTCCTTCTCTTCCACCACCTCCTCTTCCTTCTCCTCCTCCTCCTCCCCTCCTCTTCTTCCTCTTCCTCCTCTTCTTCCTTCTCTTCCTCCTCCTCCTTCTCTTCTTCCTCCTCCTTCTCTTCCTCCTCCTCCTCCTCCTCCTCCTCCTGCTTGTGGGTTAGGGAACAAATCATCCCTGAGACAGAGATCAGAAGGTAGGTATTAGGCCATCTTTTCTTTTAAAGGCAGTGAATTTGAAAACTCCATTAATTGTGAGTTCTAGTTAATCAGTTAATTACAGGAATTAGATGCTATTTTGTCTTTTTCTCTCTCGACTCCAAAATGTTCTTTGTAAGCTTTCCATAGCTGGAAATTGAAAAATTGAAACCCAAGGGCAGGGAACGGGGTGAGGGAGAGGGACTTGGGAGAAGCAACACCTCTTTGTGGAAGGGATCTTTATTCTGCAGTTTGCTTTATGCCAGGGGACCTTAAGTCTAGCTCAGGATGACAAGACTAGCTTTGGTTCCAGAGCAGGACTTGTAGAAGCCACTGATTGTAGAACCCAGACTTCTTAAAAAAATGACCCAACCACCATAACCATATGAAAACAATAACATCTGGCTGTTTACATTTCTTGAGCACCTACTATGTGCTAGATGCTCTATATTTTATGCCCATTGCCTTACTTCATCTGCAATGCAGTCCTATAAAACAGGTAGTCTTGTCACTCTCATTTTACACAGTGGGGGTGTGGCACAGCTGGAGGGGCAGAGGCACAATTCAGCCTAAATCCTTCTGATTTCAAAGGCCTAGGTTTTAGCACTCTGCTGGATTGGGACAGGAACCTGTCATCTTGTTGCAAAAACATATTTGCCTGTTTGGAAGCACACTTTAATATTATGGTGCCATTTGGAGGCTTACATTTAGGGCATCTCATTCTCCCTCAGCTTGTTCCACTAAGGCTGGGGCTCTATCTACTACTTGAGCCATACCTCTACTTCTGACTTTTTGCTGCTTAATTAGATAAGAGTCTCAGATTTGGGGTTGACTTCAAACCATGAGCCACCTGTGCCCAATGGTGCACAGGTTTGTTTGTTTTGTCTCAGTTCAGGACTTAGTCCTTGCCAGAGAAGCACTCTCTACTTCATGACTCATAGTTCTTGTGGGGTAGCTTTGTAATGAGTGGACGTTTGGGTTTCTGCTTATCTCCCTGGTTTCTGAAACAGGCAAAATGAAACCCCCCAAACCTCTGACTTTCTGCTGAATCAGCCAGATCAGAGAGAGAAGGAAGCACAGAGCTCCGCTGCTGGCCTTGGCAAGAGAGGAGTTGCCTTAGGATGACTTGCTATTACTTTATGAATTGATGCATGGAGCGTCATTCTTGTGTCGCTGTGTTCTGTTACGGATGTGCCCTAGAGTCCAGCTGGAGCTGGACAAATGTGGAGCCCTCCCTTGGCAACTCTCCCCACCCCCAACCCTTGCCTTTCTTTCACGTTGCAAGAGGATGGGGAGAAGGCAGCTCACTACGGGAGAGATTCCTTCCTAGGCTGAGATTCCCTCCTAGGCGGCTCAGCTGAGTCGCCACCCGCGTTGGCCCAGAGCCATGGAGTGTGAGAAACTTTCAAATTTCAAAACTGCCCTGGGCCAATTTAATAAACTTCTGCCACCTCCATTCTCTCCACATTTTTGAATTCTCAAATATTCACTCCTATCTAAAGATGTGCACAGGAGTGGAAGGATTTTGGAATGTTAATAATGCAGAATTTTACAGCACAGCAAGGTGAACTCTCAAGGGGTAATGGTTAACATCTGCTTTCTCTTTTCCCAAGATAACAATGGGGAGAAGCAGTGCTCTGCACAGACGCAGAGCAGCCGGCCTGCCAGAGCCGGGCCGCCCCCCACCGGCTTCTCTCTCACACTTGCTGCAAAGGGCTACATTATCCTGAATCCTGCACTCTGGGCACTATAACCAAAAAAACTTGGATGTAGCAGGAGTGACAGTGACAAAGAGCAACACAAAAAACCCAAATGGAAGTCCATTTCTCAGGCTGTGGTCAAGACCCTTCTCCCTTCTAGGGGGTCTGGAAGAGGATAAGAAGCACTCTGCTTCCTCCTGGGGCAGGGTGGGGGGTGACTCATCGCAGTCAGCATCAGAGCTGGGGCCTGCAGTCCTCGGGGAAGTAGCAGGGATGCTGTGTATCACAAGGAGCCAAAGGGAGAGATGGAGGTGGAGCAAAGCCTCTGCTCTAGAGACAGGTTCTGGAGTGCCCAGGGTGTCTGGGGCTTGTCCCCTTTGAGGGTTTTCATGTTTGTGCTGGTGCATGAGCCCTCAGTGAGTCTTGCAAACAGAGGACACTGCATCTTAGGCCCTGGTGCATGAGCCCTCAGTGAGTCTTGCAAACAGAGGACACTGCATCTTAGGCCCAGATCTAGGACAGTAATACTGGGCTTGTGGACTGGGGGTTGTCTTGCTCATGGTCTCACTCAAATATATGGTCATGGTTTCAAAACATCATGCAGAAATGGCCAGAGTCCACTCTTGTTTTCTTTCTTTATCTTTTTTGTTTCTTTTTCCTTTCCTTTTTATCTTTGTGTGTGTTTGCTGGTACTGGGCTTGAACTCAGGACCTTTTGCTTGTTTATGTATTTTTTTATTTTGTTTGTTGTGGGGGCTTAAACACTGGGTCTGGGCACTGTCCCTGAGCTCTTCAGTTCAAGTCTAGTGCTCTACCACTTGAGCCACAGTACCACTTCTGGTTTTCTGGTGGTTAATTGGAGATAAGAGTCTCATGGATTTTTCTGCCCTGGCTGGCTTTGAACCACGATCCTCAGATCTCAGCCTCCTGAGTAGGTGTGAGCTACCAGTGGCTGGCTATGTCCAGCTTTTTTGTAGTTATTGAAGATAAACATCTCACAGACTTTCCTGCCTGAGCTGGCTTTGAACTACTATCTGCAGATCTGAACCTCCTGTCTAGCTAGGATTACAGGTGTAAGTCACTGGCTCCATGCTTGTTTTCTAAGACTCATTTCATCCCTTTGAATTGCTCATTTGAGGGAAGAAAATGGTCAGGGACTTGAAACTAGGTGACAGAGAGTATAATTTCTTATGCAACCATACCCTCTCAGTTCATTTGAATAATCTCATAGAAAGAATCCAGTTTCAAATTGCAGAGATGGGCAGACATCCTTTGAAAGAGAATCTTTTCTTTAGTTTTATTGGTGGAAAATGACCTAGAAGTTATTTTTGAAAATATGAGGAGCCAACCTTGTGTTTGCAGCTACCTAGGGATTTTTCTCACTTTTGTGTGTGTGTGTGTGGGGGGGGGGGGTGCAGGCATACACGCGCAGAAGCAAACGTCCCTCTATGCTTTAGCAAGATCTTGCAGCTCAGAGGAATGTGAAGAAATAGCCAGGCTGTACTGGGTAGCTGTCCTAACATCCTAGTGGAACCCAGCAAGGCCCTGAACCAGGACTCTCTGACTTCTCTCTTTTGCTTGCATAATGCAATTTAAATCCCTTGTTAATTTCCAGGTCGAGTTTCATTCATGAGGATAATCTTTAATTGATGTTAAATATAGGGATCAAGTTAAGTGCATTATTTCTTTTTTACAAAGTGCTAATTGTTCATGTTCTCATAAATTATTTTCTCTTCTCATGTAGCAGGTTTTATGAAAGAACTTTTCAGCCAGTGCTTTTAACCTCATTGTATGAATATTATCCTGTAATCAGTGGGTCGCTCAGATCTTTCCTGTGCTGATGATCTCCGTGTCACCCTTCAGAGCACTAAGGAAAAGAAAAATGAGTTTCTTTGGAGCACTTGGATGTATGGGTAGGCTTACAGATGTAAAAAAAAATGTTATATTCGAATATTTTAAACTTTAAGCAGAAATTTTTATCTGCTTCTGTTCCTAATAAAACCCTTGAGATATTTTAGCCTGAAATTACTTCTTTAATTTTCTTTTAACATGTGTGTATATATATGCATATGTATATATCTCTCACATAGATATCTATATATAAAAATATATATGTACAGTTTTTTTTGTTGTTGTTGTGTGTGTGTGTATGTGTGTGTGTGTGTGTATGTGTGTGTGTGTGTATGTGTGTGTGTGTGTATGCACGTGTGCTGGTCCTGGGTTTGAACTCAGGGTCTGGGTGCTTTTTGGATCAAGGTCAGTGCTCACCACTTAAGCCAGTGTTCCACTTCAGCCTTTTGGTGGTTAATTGGCAATAAATAGTCTCACAGACTTTCCTGCCCTGGCTGGCTTTAAACTTCGAGCCTCAGATCTCAGCTTCCTGATAACTAGGATTACAGGTGTGAATCATTGGTACATGGCTTGGTTGTTACTGTTCTGTTTTAAGGTGGAGTCTCCCTGTGCAGTCTGGGCTGGTTTGGAATTACTGGGCTCAAGCAGTCCTTGTGTGCTACACAGGCAGGTGGTTTGCCACAGTCTTATCCTTGTTCCTAAGCTGCTTCTAGAAGAGCAGTTCCATACCTTTTCGAATGACAGCAAGTAGATGTACAAGAAATAGTGAAAGGAAGATGTGTTTGTAAAACCCAAACCCATGAGGTCAGTTTGATAAAGCATCAGCCACAGAGTTAACCCTTAGTGGAAGGAACATTGGGGACAATGGGTTGAGAAGGGCTCAAGTGATCCTCCTGTCTCAGTCTCCTGAGAAGCTGGGACTATAAGTGTGTGTTTGTGTTTTTGTGATTAGCTTATTTCACTTAACATAAAACCCTCAAGGTTTATCTGTGTTATAGCATGTGGCAAGATTTCTTTCCTTTATAAGGCTGAAAAATATTTCTCTGTAGATGTATATGCATATATCACATTTTGTTTATCCATTCATCTGAATTGATGCATCACTTATTTCTATCTTTTAGCTATTATGGAGAGCTGAGAGAGTGGTTCAAGTGGTAGGGTATCTACCTAGCAAGTACAAAGCCCTGAGTTGCTAGCAATGTCATTGCTACAACTTGCAACCATTTTGTTTCTCTGGATGCTCCCCAGTGGTTTCAGTATTTCCTACTCCAATGGAGTCTGAACTTTACCTGAGTTTGCTTGCTCATTCAACTGGTCCTCTATCACTTGAGCCATAACTCCAGCCCTGCTGGTTATTTTAGAGATGGAGTCTTGGGGATTTTCTTGCCCAAGCTGGCTTTGAATCTCCATCTTCTGGATCTCAGTCTCAGACTCTTAAGTAGCTAGGATTACAGGTGTGGGCTACAGGTACCCTCTCTGAAACTATTTTTGTTGTTCT